>NC_038044.1:1301016-1904529 GCF_002211085.1 Panicum hallii | reverse complement strand
ACAGTCATACATAGCTTATTTAATACGTTCGATTACAAAATATACAAACTAGGAATACAAATAGTTTGTGATAAACGAAGGGTAAACTCTTCATCTGACATGGTGGCTTCTACTGGCGACGGCACACTCCAGACTTGGGTATAGGGCACGAACTACTCGCCTTCCTCAGGCACAAAATCAGGATCCTCTGCAACAAGTCATAAACGGGTGAGTACAAAAGTACTCAGCAAGTTCCACCTCACCCTACGGGAGGGGAATGATATGCACGATGCACATTAATCACAATGCATTAGTAAGCACTTAAGTTATACAACTCTTCCCGACACAACCCACAGTAGGTAGCTTACTAGTTGTCAGGACCACACCGTAGCCTGTCCATTCCGTGGACACGGACCATTCGAATGGATTCTACCCTCTGCAGAGGTCGTACACTGTACCCACAAGCTCGACTGCCCGAACGGACAACCGACATAGCCGACACCCAGCCCGTGGTCACGCCCCCAGCCCGGCCGCACAAACCCTCGGGCCCTGACCCCAATGGTCTATACCGTGAACCATCCCTGCGACCGTCAGGCTAACCAGTGGGATTAGGCTAAGTCCGGCCCATAACGGAACCTGTGGTCGTACTAAAGTAAGCTAGGTGAGATGTCAAAACAACTCGGTCCTTATGGTTTACCAGGGCAGCAACCATTCCTCAACATGTCAACTCGAGCCTACCTCCACGGTAGCACTCACCTGCCAGTCTACCACCACGGTAGCGCCGGCTCCAACATACCCCAGCTGCCCTAGCCTCAACCAAATCCCTCATATCCTAGTCTCAACTCTGGATATGCATAACTACTCACATGCATGTATGAGCACACTCAATCACTCAAGCATCGGTATATGTAATCGATCCTAAACCAGAGCTACAACTAGACGTCCTCACATGGATGCAACCGCTCACGTAGGGGTCAATGAAACTTGCCTTCGCTTATGTACGCGTCGGCGGCGGCGGCTTCCTGCTCGTGGTACGGGTCCTTCTGGCTCCGGCGCGCTGTACTGGCCTTCGTACTCCTTGGCCGGCTCCTCCTCGGTCACTCCGTGATCTACGGCGGAAACGGCGCAACCGGCAAACAACACAAGCAAGCTATAAAATAAGCTCAAATGGAGATGAAAATAGGAGAAATAGATAGTACATGATTTGAGGAGAGGGTCAACTGTTGGAGCTCCGTCTCGTGAGTGAACTGGGCTCGGGAGAAGTGGTTCAGCTGGCAAAGTGAAGCGGCTCGGTGTGTTAGGGCTGATGGTGGAGTTCATCACGGCCTCGCTCCTTTTATAGGCAAGGAGAGCAGCAGCGGCGTCGCACAGGGACGGCGACGGCGTGGGCTGCGGCAGCTCGCTGTCAGCTCAAACAGTGGCAGCATTGAAGACGCGAGCGTCGAGGCGGCAAAGCCGGCGAGGACGCTGCAGCGGCGTGGGCAAGGTGGGGACGCGGAGGTGGGCGGCACGGCGCGGTGCCCGGCGGCAGTGCGCGGGTCCCGTCGTGGGGCCGGTGTGTCGCGCGTGCACGAGCGAAAGCGAGCGTGGGTGGGGACGGCAGGGAGGTGCGTCGGCTTCCTTTTTAAATGAGGTGAGGCGGTTCGCGCGGCGGAAAAATATCTCGGCCGGCGCTGTGTGCGACGACCCTGATTTATGGCGAGGTGGAGTCTACCAACAGATGAATCACAACCTATATACTAAGTACTCCAGCTTAACCAGGAGACTAACACGTACCTTATTGGAGCGACAAAGTCACGAAGGAACGCACAACCTTAAGTGGCTAGTCCAACACTAAGCTTACCACAACTTATGTAACTTGCTCATAGGTGGATGGCAAAAGAAAGGGGGGTCCTATTTATAGATCAAGGGGGATGGTGTTGCTAGTGAAGATAAAGAAAGCACCGGAGAAGGAAAACAGAGGGGAAAGGGAAATCGAATTCCCCAAGGACTTATGCGCAATTTCAGGAAACTGCAGGGGCTCATCTGTAAGGCGAAATTTCTCATCAATCCAAAACTCAAATGAAGAAATGCTCAAAACGAAAGTTGAAGAGTTTTTCGAACTCTACAACATTGCTTTAGGGCTCAAATTCAAAAACTCAAAACTTATGTTTTTACACATGAATTTTTGAATTGCTTTTGTCCTAAAGAGTAAAACTTTATAAAATTCAGGATCTAAATGCAAGCATTTATGACACGTCATGATGACGGGATAGACTCATCATAAATGTTGGATAGACATGTCATTATGACGGGATAGACTTGTGATAATGGTTGGATAGACATATCATTATGACGGGATAGACTCGTCATAAATGTTGGATAGACATGTCATTATGACGGGATAGACTCGTCATAAATGTTGGATAGACATGTCATTATGACTCGTATTTTTACACTTTAGTCCTGAGTAAATTTAAAAGTTACTTTTTGTAAATCAATATTTGCAATAAAAGGACTTGTACTTTTATAAAATTACGCAAACACCCTTACTTTGCATTTCTTTCAATAGTGATGAAAACTGGAATGTTACAAACCTACCCCACTTAGGTTGAATCTCGTCCTCGAGATTCAGCTTCACCACTAAAGAGACTGGGGAACTCGGCTCGGAGCGCATCTTCTCTCTCCCAAGTTGCTTCTGCTTCAGAATGCCCACTCCACTGGACTCGATAAATTTTGACTGCTGAGTTGCGAGTTCTTCGCGTCACAATATCTAGAATTTTTACTGGTACTTCTTGGTATCTGAGATCATCCTGCAGGTCGATTGTTTCTGGTGCCACTTGTTCTTCCGGTACTCGCAGATACTTTCTGAGTTGGGACACGTGGAATACATCGTGTACATCTGACATCTTTACTGGCAACTGAAGCTTATAGGCTACCGCTCCCACTTTCTTGATAATTGGGAAAGGTCCAATGTAACGTGGAGCCAACTTTCCTTATACCTGGAATCTGCGTGTGCCGCGGATTGGGGAAACTTTAAGGTACACATAGTCCCCAACTTCGAAGCTGAGAGTACGCCTTCTTTTATCAGCATAACTTTTCTGGCGGGACTGAGCTGCCTTTATATTCTGTCTAATTTCCGCTATCTTTTCTTCTGCTTCCTTAATAAAATCTGGGCCCTCAATAATGCGGTCACCGACTTCAGTCCACATGAGCGGTGTGCGGCACTTCCTCCGTAGAGGGCTTCAAACGGCGACATCTTCAAACTGGACTGGTAGCTGTTGTTGTAAGAGAACTCCGCATATGGCAAACTATCTTCCCAATTTTTGCCATAAGTAAGAACACAGGCTCTTAGCATGTCTTCAAGGATCTGATTAACTCTTTCAGTCTGGCCATCGGTCTGGGGATGATATGCTGAACTGAAGTCCAATTTTGTACCAAGTGCTTCATGTAAGCTGCCCCAGAACCTCGAAGTGAACTGGGTGCCTCTATCTGACACAATCCTCTTAGGTACTCCATGCAACTTCAAAATACGCTCAATATATAATTTGGCTAATTTATCCCCTCCATAACTGGTACGTACTGGGATGAAGTGTGCCACCTTAGTAAGTCGATCGACAATTACCCAAACCGAGTCATGGCCGCTCTGGGTTCTTGGTAGACCGGTGATAAATTCATACTAATTTCGTCCCACTTCCATACTGGAATTGGCAATGGTTGGAGTAATCCACTGGGTTTCTGGTGCTCTGCCTTAACCCTTTTGCACACATCGCAATGAGCTACGAATCGAGCAATATCCCCCTTCATACCATTCCACCAATACTTCTCCTTAAGGTCCAGGTACATTTTCGTAGTGCCGGGGTGAATGGAATAAGTGGAGTTATGGGCTTCATCCAAGATGGTCCTGCGAAAATGACCTTGCTTAGGCACACATAATCTTTTCTTGAACCACAAGACTCCATCCTTATCTATCCTGAAATCTGGGGCTTTGCCTTCACTGTTGCGATCTTTAATCCATACCAATCTTTCATCCTCCATCTGAGCTTCCTTAATCTGGTCATCCAGGATGGGATGAACACTAAGATTGTGGTTGCAAGAGTGGCGTATAACCCTTAGGTTTAACTTCCTCATTTCTTCACTCAGCTCTGGGGCTTGCGTAACTAGGTGATGGCAATATGCTTTACGACTGAGCGCATCAGCCACCACATTAGCTTTTCCAGGGTGGTAATGAATTTCCAAATCATAGTCTTTGATCAACTCCAACCATCTTCTCTGCCTAAGGTTGAGATCTGACTGGGTAAAAATGTACTTCAGGCTCTTATGATCCGTGTAGATCTCACACTTGTTCCCGATTAGATAATGTCTCCAAATTTTGAGGGAATGCACCACCGCGGCTAACTCCAAGTCATGGGTGGGGTAGTTTTGCTCATGTATTCTCAACTGTCTTGAGGCATAAGCTACAACTCTTCCTTCTTGCATCAGCACACAACCCAATCCTTGTCGGGATGCGTCGCAATAAATGACAAAGCTCTTCTGATTATCTGGCAAGACTAACACCGGGGCAGAGGTTAGTCGCCTCTTCAACTCTCGAAAACTTCCCTCGCAAGCTTCAGACCAGACAAACTTTGTGTCCTTTCGGAGCAACTCGGTCATAGGCCGGGCTATCTTAGAGAAACCTTCTATGAATCTCCGGTAATAGCCGGCTAATCCCAAGAAACTCCTGATCTCCGAGACTGAGGTTGGTTGCTTCCATTCTGATACTGCCTTGACCTTTTCTGGGTCTACTTCAACACCTTCAGCTGTTAAGACGTGACCCAGGAAACTGACTCTCTGCATCCAGAATTCACACTTGCTAAACTTGGCATACAACTGGTGTTTTTCGAGCTTTCCCAGCACAACTCTAAGATGTTGTCCATGTTCCTCAGCACTCTTAGAGTAGACCAGTATGTCGTCTATGAATACCACGACAAACCGATCTAACTCCTCCATGAACACCTTATTCATGAGGGTCATGAAAAAGGCAGGGGCGTTAGTTAGACCAAAAGGCATCACTGTGAACTCATACTGGCCATAACGGGTCCTGAAGGCTGTCTTAGGGATGTCCTCTGGTCGCACTCTGAGCTGATGATAGCCTGATCTCAGATCTATCTTGGAGAAGAACTTAGCTCCCTTCAGTTGATCAAACAGGTCATCTATCCAGGGCAGAGGGTACTTGTTCTTGATGGTGACTGCATTCAGGTCACGGTAGTCCACACAAAGTCTCATGCTTCCATCTTTCTTCTTCACAAAGAGCACTGGGGCTCCCCATGGAGAAGCAGCAGGTCTAATAAATCCCTTTTGTTGGAGCTCCTCAAGCTGCTTCTTCAACTCCGCAAGCTCTGGGGCTGCTAACCGATAGGCATTCTTTGCTATAGGCTTGGTTCCGGGGACTAAGTCAATAGTGAACTCTACATCTCTTTCTGGAGGCATACCGGGTAGTTCATCTGGAAATACATTTGCGAATTCCTGAACTACTGGCACATCTTCTGGGGATTCTGCTTGAATGTGGTTCACCATGGAGTCTGGTAGGCTAGGCTGGATTAGGCATGTGACTGTTGACCCTTGGTGGTTGGTGACTGTCACTGCTCTCTCAGCACAGGCTATGTTTCCTCGGTGCTTGGTGAGCCAGTCCATACCAAGTATGACATCTATTCCTTTGGAAGCAAGGACTACTAGGTTGGCAAGAAATACTACCCCACTTAGGTTTATAGGGATATCTAAGACACCTAAGTGGCAAGGTATATGACCTTCAGGCGAACGTGTCATTAACGGCCTCTTAAGGGCTATAGTAGGTATATCATGCTTTTCCACAAAGTGGGAGGATATAAAGGAATGTGATGCTCCAGAATCAAAGAGTACTGAGGCTAGAGCTGATTGGACCAGAAACTCACCGAAAATCACTCCTGGTGCATCCTCTGCCTCTTCAGCATGCACATGGTTCACCTTCGCCTTGCCGAAGGACTGCTGCTGGCTCCTAGCTGGTGCTGTACGGTTGGTTCCCGTCGGCTGCTTTGGTCCTTGAACAGAGTTGGAGAAAATAGAAGGGGTCGGCTGATTGAGATACAGACAGTTGGCCCTGTAGTGTCCGACTTCGCGGCAGTGGAAACAGGCCTTCGCATTGGTCACTTGACTTCCGCCAGTCGGTTGGGTGCGGGAGGTATTCTGGGTCTGCATAACCGGAGCTGACTGGGCTGGCTTCTGGAAAGACCCGGGGTGCGTTTTGAATGAATTTGCACCCTGGCACCTCTGGCCTGAGTGAGCCGGATACTGAGTCTTCTGGAACTTCTCCATCTGCTGGGGTTTCTTGTTTTCAAATCGTCGTTTGCGCTCACTGAGTTCTGACTTCCTATTTCTCTCAGTGGTGATAGCCCTGTTGATCATGGCATTAAAGTCACTGTGGGTGGTGACTTCAACCAAGGTCCTGATTTCCGGGTTTAGTCCACCAAGAAAAGCTTCTTGCTTCTTCTCGTCATCATTGATATCCTCTGGTGCATAACGAGACAACTCCGTGAACTTATGAAGATACTCCGTCACATTCATACCACCTTGACGAAGCTTTCTGAACTCATCCCTCTTGAGCTTCATGACACTGCTGGGAATGTGATGTTCTCTGAAGCTCTTGACAAAGTCAGCCCATACCATCTCGTTAGCGTTTTCATTTATTTCCCGATAACTCTGCCACCAAGCAAGGGCTGGTCCCCTTAACTGTTGTACTGCGAGCAAAACTTTATCTCTGTCATCTGCATGAACCACCTCGAGCTTCATTTCAATCTCTCGCAGCCAATCATCTGCCTCAATAGGGTTATCAGATCCTCCAAACTTAGGTGGCTGCAAGCGGTTGAAATCTGCAATTCTGCTGCCATTGCCATGATGCATTGCAGGTCTATTGTTGCCAGGATTGCCTTGAGCTTGAGCTGTGAGAGTCGTCACAAGAACTTGAAGGAGTTGGTTCTGCTGCTGCAGTATGGCTGCCAGATCAATGGGTGCTGGGGCACGGGGAGGTGGCGGTGGTGGGTGTCCATTTCCTGGTGCTCCTGGGGCTACGTTCAAAGGGGTCTGGTTTCTTGGGTTGACTTCGTCACCGTCTTCCTGAGCATGGAGTCCCTGGACTCGACTCGAACGACGGGACATCTGCGGTCAAGAAGGGATAAGGTACGATTAGGTGGCTCTCCTAATTTATTACTAGGGTAGATTTGCATATATATATATATATATATATATAATAGCACACAACACAAACAAATCATTCAAGCACCAAGCATTCATTCAAACAAGCAGGGATACATGACACGACGGATTACAATAACGCGGCTCGACTTTTAAGGGTCGGCCGGGACGACTCGACTACTGGACCCTACAACACGGTCTTCGGGGTCATTGTTTCCGGGATCTCGGGGAGACGCGGGAGGCGTGGGCGGCACTGATTCGCAAATCCTCCTGCGCGGTTGGGACAAAGGGTACAGTGGGATCCCCTCCAGGATTGGTGGCTCCGCGGCGGTCCTGGGATGGCGTTCCTTGTGCTTGGCACGGTCCACTAGGTAAACACCCCTAAGGAGTTGGCTGTGGCGATCTGCCTGTTCCCTAAGGTTTTCTTCAGCCATGGCGAGGCGGCTTTCAGCTTCAGCCACTCGGGCTTCTGCCTGAGCTAAGGCCAGCTTAGCCTTATGCCAACGGGACTCCGCTCCCTCAGCACGCTGGATTAAATCTCTCACACGCTGATGCAGTTGGTCGCACAAATCGTCGAGGCTAAGCAAATAGCCAGACATAGCGACAACTGTGGGGTTCTTCTCTGTCCCTGCGGGACTTTCCAGGTTGCGGATCCTCGCTGCCCAAGCAGGACGGCTACGATCCAACGGTGGGAAGTACTTCATGGGCGTGGAACCCAAGTGCCATTCGAACATCTGGCATAGGTACCGCAGTGCCTTGCGAGCTGCAAGTTGAATGGTGTCAGGCATACGGGCTCCAGTGGCGGTGATGCTCCAGGGTTGCATTTCCAAGTATTTATCACTGGTGCCAATATGGACGGTGACCTCACAGCTTTCGGTGCCATGCTCCATGAACTCGCGACCCGCATACTCCGGTCATTCCGGAATACCCAGTCGCACCGTGGCAGCATAAAGCACCCTGGGAAATCCATCTTCGTTGATGCAGTAGGTGGTGGTCCAGTCATCCGCCATCTAACTTACAAAGGTAGGGTTAGCATAATAAGGATAAAGTTTTAAGGACTAATAGGGTCTCATGGATTGACCATCCTAGGGCTCCTACGGTCATCGTTACTACCGGTTCGTGTCCTACAGCCAAGCATGGCTCTGATACCACTTGAAACACCCCGGTCTAAACAACCGGAGCTAAACATATATTTAAACACCAGAAAGCAGTCTCTGGCGAAAATACATTACACAAGTGGTGCCACAGTCATACATAGCTTTATTTAATACGTTCGATTACAATAATAACATAAACTAGGAATACAACAATAGCGGTGATAAACGCGAGGGTAAACTCTTCATCTGACATGGTGGCTTCTACTGCGACGGCACCACTCCAGACTTGGGTATAGGGCACGAACTACTCGCCTTCCTCAGGCACAAAATCAGGATCCTCTGCAACAAGTCATAAACGGGTGAGTACAAAAGTACTCAGCAAGTTCCACCTCACCCTACGGGAGGGGAATGATATGCACGATGCACATTAATCACAATGCATTAGTAATGCAACTTAAGTTATACAACTCTTCCCGACACAACCCACAGTAGGTAGCTTACTAGTTGTCAGGACCACACCGTAGCCTGTCCATTCCGTGGACACGGACCATTCGAATGGATTCTACCCTCTGCAGAGGTCGTACACTGTACCCACAAGCTCGACTGCCCGAACGGACAACCGACATAGCCGACACCCAGCCGTGGTCACGCCCCAGCCCGGCCGCACAAACCCTCGGGCCCTGACCCCAATGGTCTATACCCGTGAACCATCCCTGCGACCGTCAGGCTAACCAGTGGGATTAGGCTAAGTCCGGCCCATAACGGAACCTGTGGTCGTACTAAAGTAAGCTAGGTGAGATGTCAAAACAACTCGGTCCTTATGGTTTACCAGGGCAGCAACCATTCCTCAACATGTCAACTCGAGCCTACCTCCACGGTAGCACTCACCTGCCAGTCTACCACCACGGTAGCGCCGGCTCCAACATACCCAGCTGCCCTAGCCTCAACCAAATCCCTTCATATCCTAGTCTCAACTCTGGATATGCATAACTACTCACATGCATGTATGAGCACACTCAATCACTCAAGCATCGGTATATGTAATCGATCCTAAACCAGAGCTACAACTAGACGTCCTCACATGGATGCAACCGCTCACGTAGGGGTCAATGAAACTTGCCTTCGCTTATGTACGCGTCGGCGGCGGCGGCTTCCTGCTCGTGGTACGGGTCTTCTGGCTCCGGCGCGCTGTACTGGCCTTCGTACTCCTTGGCCGGCTCCTCCTCGGTCACTCCGTGATCTACGGCGGAAACGGCGCAACCGGCAAACAACACAAGCAAGCTATAAAATAAGCTCAAATGGAGATGAAAATAGGAGAAATAGATAGTACATGATTTGAGGAGAGGGTCAACTGTTGGAGCTCCGTCTCGTGAGTGAACTGGGCTCGGGAGAAGTGGTTCAGCTGGCAAAGTGAAGCGGCTCGGTGTGTTAGGGCTGATGGTGGAGTTCATCACGGCCTCGCTCCTTTTATAGGCAAGGAGAGCAGCAGCGGCGTCGCACAGGGACGGCGACGGCGTGGGCTGCGGCAGCTCGCTGTCAGCTCAAACAGTGGCAGCATTGAAGACGCGAGCGTCGAGGCGGCAAAGCCGGCGAGGACGCTGCAGCGGCGTGGGCAAGGTGGGGACGCGGAGGTGGGCGGCACGGCGCGGTGCCGGCGGCAGTGCGCGGTCCCGTCGTGGGGCCGGTGTGTCGCGCGTGCACGAGCGAAAGCGAGCGTGGGTGGGGACGGCAGGGAGGTGCGTCGGCTTCCTTTTTAAATGAGGTGAGGCGGTTCGCGCGGCGGAAAAATATCTCGGCCGGCGCTGTGTGCGACGACCCTGATTTATGGCGAGGTGGAGTCTACCAACAGATGAATCACAACCTATATACTAAGTACTCCAGCTTAACCAGGAGACTAACACGTACCTTATTGGAGCGACAAAGTCACGAAGGAACGCACAACCTTAAGTGGCTAGTCCAACACTAAGCTTACCACAACTTATGTAACTTGCTCATAGGTGGATGGCAAAAGAAAGGGGGGGTCCTATTTATAGATCAAGGGGGATGGTGTTGCTAGTGAAGATAAAGAAAGCACCGGAGAAGGAAAACAGAGGGGAAAGGGAAATCGAATTCCCCAAGGACTTATGCGCAATTTCAGGAAACTGCAGAGGCTCATCTGTAAGGCGAAATTTCTCATCAATCCAAAACTCAAATGAAGAAATGCCCAAAACGAAAGTTGAAGAGTTTTTCGAACTCTACAACATTGCTTTAGGGCTCAAATTCAAAAACTCAAAACTTATGTTTTTACACATGAATTTTTGAATTGCTTTTGTCCTAAAGAGTAAAACTTTATAAAATTCAGGATCTAAATGCAAGCATTTATGACACGTCATGATGACGGGATAGACTCATCATAAATGTTGGATAGACATGTCATTATGACGGGATAGACTTGTGATAATGGTTGGATAGACATGTCATTATGACGGGATAGACTCGTCATAAATGTTGGATAGACATGTCATTATGACGGGATAGACTCGTCATAAATGTTGGATAGACATGTCATTATGACTCGTATTTTTACACTTTAGTCCTGAGTAAATTTAAAAGTTACTTTTTGTAAATCAATATTTGCATAAAAGGACTTGTACTTTTATAAAATTACGCAAACACCCTTACTTTGCATTTCTTTCAATAGTGATGAAAACTGGGATGTTACAGGCATCCAAAGTGCAATAGACAAAAGGATTAAGTGCATAAGAAGCAACTTGATCGAAATTTGGAACAAAGCATCCATTAGAGTTCTTTCATGCAGGGACATAGATAAAAGGGGTGGGAATATGTGTTGTTTGATCAGCTTTGCAATTACTTCGTCAAATGCCTGCACTGATGTGGACTGGCTTACAGTTGGGTAAACATCAGTACCCATAACAAGCGGACTCCTGCACATATAGTTTGGGTATATTTCAATTTTCAATTTAAATGTAAATAGCTTCTCAAATTACTTTAGCTAAATCTGCAGGTTCAACTTACAGTTTCTTGCACAGTTACATGTTACTTGTGACACAGCATCTCCTTTTGATCTTAAATATGGATGCTATATATTGGTTGAAAATGGAAGAAGACACAGGTTATTTCTGTCAGAACATCATTTTGGTCTTAGACATGGGTGATAAATTGTCCAAACAGCAGAAGAAGATGCAAATTCAAAAATCTTTCTCACAATAGAAATTTTACCAGACTTGGTAGCCGTTTGTTGAACATTAAAAGAAAAGGATTAAAAAGTTTAATACTCTTAGCAAAATGGTAGATTTTTTCATCTTCAGATCCCTCATTCTAAGTGAAATTTAGGAGTTTGCTTAGCACTCTAAATTAAAAAAGAAAAACACAGTTGGCTTCATGGAAAAAAATGCTATCTCCAAGAGAATAATTTGAAATAACACTCCATATCATCCATAGATAGTCAAAGGACGTACCTTTGGAAGAGGCCCTTCTGCAGCATTGTTATAGTCTGATGTGTGGATTGTCCTCCACAAACATCCAAGGTTCATGATCATTGTTATAGTCTGCTTAGGCCTTCAATCCTAACATGTATATTACTACAATTCTCAAGCACCTAGTCTGCTATTCAATACAATCAATATCTTAACTTTGTGACATCAAAAGGACCAGCTAGGTGAAAGGTCTACAATCCCGTGAGAATCCACACAGATTTCAGAAGAAAAAGAAAAGCCATTCCTCAAAAAACATCACAACAATGCCCTGTAGTGCACGTAATTTGGGAGTTAAATAAGAACTTGCTGTAGTAATATAAAAATTCTTAACCAATTTGCAGGATCTTAGCATTCTGAAAGAACTTGCTGTAGTAACATAAAAGCCAAAAACATGGTAATTGTTAACCAATTTGCAGGATTGTAGGGGGCCTAATATCTCCATTGCCTAACATCTCCATTGCCCACCTTTTCGTCTTGAATGTTAACACAGGCTAGCCAAATCAGGTAATTCTTGAGATAGCTCCTTCCAAATATAATATCAAAGACAGCAGCCGCATCCTGATCCCCGAAATACCGTAACACCTTGCTACTCCAGCAAGAGTATCCATAATATATTGCATAGGCAACGTATAGCAAAATCTGAATATTTGATTGTTCAGGAAAAAAAGAATAGTAGCACATGATATTTTACATGTCTAACTTTCACTGCTAATGAAACTTAACTCCAATTTGAAGCATACTATGTGGAATCGAACAGCTAAGGTAACAAAATGCATATGCATTTAGAAGTAGCAATGGGATTGGAGTAGTGTCTAATGATACGTTTTCTATCTATTCAGGCAAATATTTCAAAAACAAAATTATGGTGCTAATTACCCATGCATTGATAGATAATATTCTTAAGGTCGTTGACCCATTTAGGCATAGTACCATGATAGCTTCGAATTAATCACTATACCTAACCAGTATACAAAGGAACACCAAAGCAAAATTCAGAGTTAAGAAATATGATAATCACCAAGGTAGACAGTGTGTAACTTAAATTCACTGTTCAGATCTATTTAATGTTTGATTTTACATTTTCAGGTGGCTAGCATATGACCATAATAATGAGTTCTGTGTGCAAGAGAAAACTCACACCGACCTTTTCAAAAAGAAAGGAAAATTCACACTGAGATCTAAAGCTTTAAATTCACCAAAAAACATAAGTGCAAGATACACTGTCTGGTATCTACCAAAATGCCCTCATCCTGCTATAAAATTGAAATAGCTACAATACGCTCACAGCTAAATCAGAACAACCAGCACTGGAATCAAAATGTAAGAGGAACTCGTTTGTAGAGGAGAATGATAGTTGATCTCTTCAGACAAATTAAACAAGATCTATTCATGTTTCTATTCTTCAGACACAGAAAATAGCAAATGTGAAAAAAAAGGAAAAAGAACATAGAAGAAGATGAAACTGGTCAGACCACAATGCGACATCACAAATTGGCAAAGGTGGCACCTGTAGTATTGGAATAAGATAGTTATATTAGTGAGTTCAAATAACTAAGAATTGGAGCCTTGTTTTTTACTGCAAGTTATAGACCAGCATCTCCCCCCGTTCTAATCAATGGGGTTTCAGTATAAAAACATGGTAGAAGCAATACAAGTATACAGCAGAAAAAAAAAAACTTAGAATTTCTGAATATGGTTCAAAGCGATCTGAGTAACGAATTGTATGTTCGATTGAATAATCACCACTGACATTTAACTCACATTGCCACGCCAAATTTCTTCATGAAGTCAGAAGCAGTGGCATAATCAACAATAGGAGCAAGAAGGGACGGAGGGGGTAGTCGATAGCTTCTCTTACCTGAGCTCACATGGCTTGATTCTGATGGTGGCGAGACAACACGACTTAGTCCCACGAGGAGCCAGGGCCCGTGCTGGACGTGCTGGAGCACGGGCCTGGTCTAGCTTCTCCCATATAAATCTGCAATAATTAGATCCCAAAATAGTAGAATTCAATCCAATTTTAGTTAGTCTAGATTTTGTCCACTGATCAGCCCCGGTGGAAGCTCTTTTTGGCTCGCTAAGAGGCAACCAGAACGAGGTGGCCGTGAATCTCGATCCAGAGGCATTTACCCGATTCACACAACCACCAGGGATGGATGGTCAGCGTAGACCGACGGGCCTGTCTTACTCCACGCGCTGCGCCATGGCGAGACCCCTCGTGCTCAGCGCACCATGACAGCGAGGTCCATAGGGCAGGGGCTGGGGGCCGGAGATTTGCCAGTCCGGCGAGCGGGTATCGGCAGCAGCAGCGCATATCGTGCCGCCTTCGCAAGCCGCTGCGCTCCGACCCCGTCGATCTCAGCGGCGCAAGCCATGTCGATGCGGCGCTGAGGTTGGGATCGCTCGACGGGTCGTGGGCCGGGAGGCCAGCGTCGAGGGATGCCCGACCGTCTAGGATTTTGGGTTGCCAGGATTCGGCGCCGAGGTGGGTGGGACGGGGGAAGGGCGGGCAATGCAGAGGAGATCAGACCGCGGCACCTTTGGTCGATCTCCCAGTCCTCCCTCCCAGGGCGGAGGCAGTGCCGCCTTCCGCCGCCGCCGCACTGGTTGGCTGCGATCGGCGTGGGCGAGGGCGCCGCCGCCGCCACGCTGGTTGGTTGGCCGAGGGCGAGGCGAGCAGTTTCGTTTTCTCCGCGAGGGCGAGGTCGCGATCGTCGCGGGCGCGGCCGTCAGGGCGATGGCGAGGGCGACAGGGCGTGAACGTGATATGGAAGGGGTCCAAGATTATCGCTCTTTTGCCACTTTTGGCGAATGACAAAAAATTTGCCCTTTCGCTCTTTTGCTATAATTGGCAGCGGCGGGCGGCGGGATTGAAACGCTGGCCGTGGATGCGGGGCCGATTCGAACGGACGCGCGATGATACACCGAGGCCGGACGAAACAGAGAGGGGGGACGACGGCGACGTACGGAGGGGGCGAGACGAAGGAAAAAAAGTGACCCTTTGTGTTCCGAGAGGCTTGTTTACATAGAGATGATGTGAACACGTGTAGTCCAAGCCAACAGGTACGTACCGTGCCTATATATAGCAATCCAATTTTGTACAAAATGTAGTCCAAAACGTGGACGCGTGTAACTTTGTTTGTTCAACCTAAACTGTCTCCATGGTCAGGAAGCTTCCGCACTGTCACACCCAATTTGATTCTAAAGATAAAACCGAATGCACAACTATACATGCCATCATATGTACAGTGATTTCATCAGTGAATAATCAGTAACAGTATCACGAAAAGAGAACTAAGAGAACTAAAAGACTATAAAGTTTATCAAAGTTATACAACTTATCCTGTAAATGAAGACTCCAAACTTCATAGTCAATCGACCGGAAGTTGCGTAGACCTAGAACTCAGCATCATCTTCAAAAGGCTTCACGGCAACTTTCTTTTCTAAGCAGTAATTATAACAAGCGTGAGTAAACTTATAATTGGTACTCAGCAAGTGTTGGGAATTATATGACATGAAGGCTAAAATCAAGGAAAGACTGATTGTCTTACTGCGATAAGCAATTTTAGTTCATTAATCATATATAGCGGAAGCATATCTAAAACCATAAACATGGTCCACGATTTAATTCATCTTCAAGTTCATTAATCATGTGAGGGTCCAAACCGTTTTTAACCGTGAGCACGGCTGATATATGAGTTTTCACCGTGCAGAGGTTGTACACTTTAACCACAATTCGTGTCTCCCATATTGCCCGAGGTCGTGAGCCTCTTAAACACTTTCAAGGTGAGTGGCTAGAGATTCACTAGAGGCCTTTACAAAGATTTCATAACTTATGACAATCCGCTAAGATTTCAAGTCAAAGCGGTCATAACTCTTCCTAGTGAGGCAGTGCCTTACCCAAGGACCGCGTATCAAAGCCTCAAGAGGATCGAGCTATACCCTATCGATGCAACCCCTCCTGCCTTTACGGTAAGATTGTCATAAGCTAGTGTTTCTAATTAATTAGTCAACATCAGAGCCATATAGTAATGTGGTTGCACTGTTTTCCTGGGTGGTTCTCCATGTTCCGATTAAACAGATATGATCTTATGATTAACAACACAAATTATCCATAAACATGAAGCGACGCAGGTATATCATCATCATTGTTGTCATCATGGTTGTAATTATTCCCGTACCAGAACCAGTTATAGCAACTAAATAGTAGCTACCCAACAGAAAAGTAAAATCCAGGTTAGTAAGGAATGATCATAAAGACTAGGCATATTCTTAATTAGGATCGATCAAAATTAAGATAGGTGCATGCATAAAGAAAAGTTGTATTTATTGTGATTATTAGGATAAAGGAATGATCAAGAAAACACTTGACTTTCTTTTAGAGAATAACTGCTCAGTGTGGCAGAACCAACCTGAATTATACCGGCTCAAGTACGTGAGTCCAATCCTGAGGGCTCCAACGTGCTTCAAACGGTATAATCCCTTGGCCTGTCGGGTAACGTCCCGATAAACCACCGATACACAGGATCAAATAAGATTACCTCACACGAATGTGAGTCCAGAGATACAATCACCATCACATTTTACATCACAGAGGAATTTATGTTACAAGGGTTTCCAAAAGAGGTACGAAGATTAAATTCAGAGAGAAGATTACAAACTGTTAAACTATGGTTTTTAGCAGCGGAAAAACATACGCGATGATTACAACTCGTCGATAAGACAGATGTCATGCTAAGCCCGAGCACGACATCGCTCGATATCACCAGTGCTGGCCGGGGACGGATCCCATTCCACGGACCAACCTTCTGGAAAAGCACAGGGCCAAGGCAAGGGAAGAGTAGGGTCTTCAAGACATTTCCTGCAAAACATATAACTAGCAAGGCTGAGTATACTAATACTCAGCAAGGCTTACCCGAAATTGGGTATACTTAGCCCATAACTAGACTTATGAAAGCTTATAAAGGTTCTGGGTTTAGTTTCAGCTGAAAAGCAACAAAGAGTAGATCCTTAATTTCAAGTTTTAGCTTTCAGATTCTAGTTAATTATCCATTCTAAGTAATCACCTATATCTAAGCAAGCATGGTATAATCTTTGGTCAAACATCATCTTTGATAACCATAATATTGCTCTTGTTACTCTATGTGGTAAAGGGATCAAGCAGTCTCAATCTTCGTGAGAAGCGGACGATTCGAATCGAATTTAACCTTGCAAGGTAAACCTAACACACACGCTTGGAACACCACAGGGTCATTCCGAAGCAACCGTTTGCCTTTCATTCCGACTCGTGGATCAGAGCCACCACAAGCGACTGCAGGAACATACGCACACCCAATGTGTGCAGGACATACGTCTGTAGCGCGACTACAAAACCCGTATTCCTGGTTGCCCTTGCAACACGTATTTCCCCAGTCGAACCAAGTAACCAAAAGAACCAAATACATGTGGTGGGAGGTATGTCCACTCCTCGGGCCGATTGGCTACTAGGCTTACCGCTTACCCATAACTCACGGCATGTGGCTAGTACTTTCCAACGCTTAACCCGCACTACCACACACTGCGACCTTATCAGATTCATCAATACAGACGGGGTATCATCTCGACTATGATACCGTACAAAACTCCCGTCCGGCATCCTTGTAGTGGTAACAGGAATGTAAACATTACAATTCCTATATCGCGCGAGTGACAGGAAATCACCCGACTTCTACCGGTCCTATTAGTGAAGCATCTAACCGATAAGGACTCGGGAACATTACATTGGATTCCTAGGATTCATGCATCTAGGGTTTCACTTCAACTCCTAGACTTAATGCAAGATATAATATAGACAGGCATAGATTGCAGTGTAAATAAAGTAAGGGGATATGTCCGGGGCTTGCCTTTACGGGCGGGGCTGGGGTTAGTCAAGTTAACAACGTCCGAACTTTGGTTCGGGCCTTCAGAGAATTCCCTGACGAAGTCCTTAGGATCTTCAGAATAACCTCCTTCTGGTTCCGGGATTAGCTGATAATTTCCGTCGGCGGGAGAGATCGAGTCTACATGTTATGCAAGATGGAGTTCAATGGATGCACACATTTTTCATTTCAATCCATAGTAGAACTGCAATCTAAAAGTCAACAAGAACTCATGGTATAAAAAGGAATCTAAGCCTTGAATTATAAGTATTAATTCATGACTAAAGCATTAATTTAATTGAAAACAGAAATTAAATACTCAAATTTGGATTAAATTCAAATTGAATATGAGCTCTAAGTAATTAGGGTTATAAAGTTTTGAAAACTTAAACACAGCTTATTGTGTATTTAAAAGATTTTGATTAAAAGATCTAATTAGATAAACTTCACTGAAAAGATTTAGTTAATTGTATTATAAATAAATTAAACTAATCCAAGATAAATATTAAAACATAAATTGGAGTTAAATTCAGATTTAAATTTGAATTTTAACTTTTTGAGTAAAGAATGTTATAAGATTTTGAATATTTAAAAAAATAGATTACTTCATAATTCATGATTAAGAGATCTAATTGATTAAAGTTCAAAAGGTATACTTAACAAATTTTTGCTCAGAATAATTTGAAATGGTTATCTTAAAAGAAATTAAATCATATCATGAATTTAGATTTGAAGATTTTATATCACTTTATATGTCCTATAGAAATTTGTATATCAAAAATCATGATCACAAAGTTAACCTTATAGGGTAAAAATTGGAATTACAGATTGGATATTACATTTCTATGTTTTAGATTCAATATTGATTCAAAACTATTTTGTTTCAAATCAAACTCACTTAATAGAAGTTATCGAGTTCAGAACCTAGTTTCCAACAAAACTGGTTTTGTAATTTTTGGAATTTTCTACAATTTTCTATTGAATTTACAAGTCAAAAATGTCACTCACATGAAATAACAAGCACCCATTCACTTCTATTCTAAATACAGCACAAACTATTCATTTTCACAGCATGGTTATAAAACAAAAGTGATAGAATTTGAAATGGAGATTCACATGCAGCTGGTTTCACATTTTTTTGAATTTTCTACGATTTTCTAGGAGTTTTCCAAGTTCAGCACATTAGAAAAGGGAAAGAAACCGAGATCTTTCATTCAGACCCTTATAAAGAATCGAATTTTCGCAGGCAGGTCCTCCTGCCATTGCCGGCCGGGGCAAGCTCTGTTCCATCACAAATCCCGGTGATGGAGTGGTGAATCCGCAAGGGGAAGGGGGTGGGAAGCGAGAGGGGACTACGACGCACCCGATTGAGGGCTTGGCCGAGCTTGGGGAGGCCGGAAAGGTGGTCGCCGGCGTGGAGCAGGAGCCGCAACGGCACGGTGGCGCGGGGAAACTGGGCGGCAGCATGGAAGGGGTGCAACGGAGTGGGGGAACGGCTTCTATAGGTCCCGGGGGTGCTATTTATAGGAAAGGGAAGGGGAGAGAGAGGCGCACGGCCGGGGAACGACGGCGGCGGCTCAGGTGAGCTGCACTGGTTGCTCGGGCGGGCGGCGGTCCGTGCGTGGCAGCACAGGAATGGGCGGGGGAGAGAAGGGATAAGCGCGGGGAAGAGATAAGGCGGCGCCTGGAGTGGAGAGGGGGGCGAGGGGGACTGCACTGACGCCGGAATTAAGAAGATGGCGGCGGCGGCAGTGAAGCAGAGAAACAGGGGAGGCGTCCAGAGGAGGAAGACAGGTTGAAGGCGCCAAGGACCTGTTTGCAAATTGCAAAAACTTCAAGGGCCTGAAAGTAAAACTAAATTTCCCACTGATACAGGACTCTAATGGAGAAATGACCAAAATGAAAGTTGTACAACTTTTCAAGCTCTACAACTTTGCTTTAGGGTTTAAGTTCAAAAACTAAAAGTATGCAACTCTATTTTGAAATTTTGGACTAACTTTAAGTTTTCTAAAGATTTGTCCTTGTTACATATTCTACACACAACTTGGGCCTAATTGCAAGTTTTCCGAACTGTCATGATTACTTGCATTCTTGTAATTTGGCCCCTAGTAACTTTTGAAAATTACTTTTGTAACTCAATTATTTGCGTATAAGGACTTATACTTTTATAAAATTACATAAATACCCTTGTTTTTACCACTTTACCCAAAATTTTTACACACTTCAACATACACATTTCCAATGAAACTTTTGAATAAATATATTTTTAAGGAAAACATGTTTACAAAACCACTTTCACTTATTTTGAAATTACCCTAATCCAAATACATTTTGCAAAAACAACCCTATGTTTTTCTGTAATTACAAAAATACCCTTTTTACTTGTGTTTTAAATTTTCAACAGTTTCACACAAACACACAAAAGTTTTATACTAACAAGCGTACACTTCACACTATCAAATTATAAGCCTAGCTTACAGATACATGAACTGTCACACTCAGAGTCTTCAACCTTTATTCTTGCAACTCTTAATCTTCAAAACTTTTGGATCGTGCTTCTTCTAACGTTACACAAGCATCGTGCCCAAGTATACAAACTATTAAACAAACAAGAACAATTAAGAACAGATACATCAAATAAAAAAGAAAGCTTAAAAAGAGCCTACTAAAGGATAAAGGATAGGGCTGGTTGCTACGGTCACGAGAGCACAAGAAACACGGAAAACGGAGCTATGATCGAAAAGAAACACCTTTCGAAAGATTTATGTTATATAAGAGAACAACAGCGAATAAGAGAACAACAGAACTATAAGCTTCATTTACTTCAATTTAGAAAAAAAATGTAAAGGATATTTGAAAGAAAATATCCTTCATTATAATTAACTCATACTATATTTTGCATTTGTAAAAACGGAGTAGAACTTAGTCAAATTTATAATTATCTATGTTCAAATTACTCTAATTAAATAATTAATTAGCAAACCAGAGTAAGAATATCTAAGCGTATAACTTTATGATTTGTGTTGAACTAAACAAATTAAATTGCAAACACATTTGAGTTGATATTAATCAAGTTAATTAATTATGAAAACCAGAGTAAAGATCTAATTGGATTTTAATTGGAAAACTAGATGAAAGGATATTAATCAAATTAAATCTATATTTAATTTTAAAAATAGGGACTACGGTACAACGAGACTATTTAACCGAAGCTTAGGCTAAAAGAAAACTAACTCAACAAGAACGGGTCAAAACGGATCTAAGACGACGATGGCATGAAAGAAATAAGGTTGTAGGGATCTACTCGCGATTAACTATAGATCTGGAGGGCTAGCAGCAAAGATTTGCAAGACACAGAAACAATGCTCGCAAACAAGGAAAAGTTTAGAGTTAGATCTGAAAAGATCAGGATGGAGCTAGGTTGAAAAGATGCAATAGATCTAAGAGGTTTCTGCAGATTTTGCAAGACACAAGAAAGAATATGAAAATTACATGATTCACTAGGGTCTAATCGCAAAAGCATGGGGAGCGGGGTAAAAGAAAGAGGAGATGGAGGGGTTCCGTTTTACCGCTTACCCATGGCGGGGAGCCACCGTGGCGGCGGGTATCTCGCCGGGAAGAGGCTGCGGCGCACTGCTCCGGGGCGGCGGCGCTTCTGTTCGTGGCGAGCAGACAGGAGGCGTTCATGGTGAGGCAAACCTGGGCGGCGGTGCAGGAGGGTGGCAGCGTTGGGCAGATGCAGGGGGGTGTGGCGCGAGGTGCAGGGGCGGCGGCAGCCTGCACAGAACGGCGGCTGCACTCTGCTGCGCGGGGGAGGGCGCGAGGCGTGGTAGGTGCGCGCGGTGCAGGTAGGCGTGACAGCAAGGAGTCATGGGGAAGCTAGGGCCGGCGACGCGCGGCATTAGGGTTGAGGGGAGGGCTCGGCCTTGCAATTTATAGGGCGCGGCGCTCTAGCTGGGCGTGGGGAGCACGCCAGGAACAACGACGGCACCATCAACATCGTAGCATGCAGCGTCAGGAGACCTTAGCCGTATCAGGATGCACTAACGGATAGGCTAAGATGGACCTTTCACGCTCCGCCCGTTAGGGTTCGCAAAGAGAGAGGGCTAGAAGAGGGGTGGACAGGCCAGCTTGACGAGCACACCGAGGCACCAGGCTGCGACCGGTGCTACACGGTTCGTCGTGGTGGGCTGAACAGTTTTGGGTGTGGTCGAAGATGAATGTTGGCTAGCTGAAGATGAACGGGTAGGTCGACTGAGCAGTGTTGGGCCAAGGGAAAGAGGAGAGAGGCGCTCGGCAAGCTGGTAAGCAGATAGTTTGTGCTACTAGTCTGATCAGAAGAAGGGACCCAAAAGAGAAAGAAGGGAGAGGGAGGTCGAGCGATTTGCAACTTTTAATAGCTCGTGGATGGCCATACTCGTGTGACACTCATGTCGAGCACAATAGCAGAGTCGTCTAGTTTCGAACGAAGTCCAAAACAGCACATGGCGAACAGCTAGCTCGGCCTGCAGACGGCGTACGGGTGTATGATGAGATCGGGCATGCGTGTCTAGATCGAACTCGATCAACGAGTCCTGGCACGCCCCCATAGGAAAGCTGAGTTTGGCATGACATAGCTGCCGTGTCGAGGAAGGAAAAGAAGAGGATGGGGATGATGGTAGCCGAACATGAAAACGAGCTGATGGTGCTGGTCGAACGCGAACGGACCATTCGAGAGCAAGAAACGAGAGAGAGAGAGAGAGAGAGAGAGAGAGAGAGAGAGAGAGAGAGAGAGAGAGAGGGGGTCAGGCTAGGTTGTTGGCGGGTCAATTCGGGGTCTTGCAACGGCGATGCAGGTTGCCAGAGCTGGCACTTACGAAACCGGAGACATCATCGGAAAACACCAAAGTCGGGCTATGGATCCGTTTCGAGCGTGATTTGATTAGGGAGAAGGATTAGAGGATGGGGAACTTGAATGGGGTATGTTAGGGTGGCGGATAGAATAAATGAAAACTGGCGATTAGTGATAAAACAGCTTGGTCCGACTATGACTAGAAATTTGGGAACTATAGAGAGAAAATAAAAAAGGGAAAATAATTTTGGTAGCTTCCTCACTTCACGGAAAAGCTTCTAGACAATATCAACTCAGTGGAAGAAGGCGATCGACGGTGAGAGGCTGTCTGCTAACTTCACAAACTTCAGGAAGGAACGACAAAGGCGAAAACAAGGGAGTTTGATTCAGTACATCAAAGGAAAACTTTTGATTAACTTTTTATTGTTGGAAAAGCAATGAACGATGAGATCAGGGTGCTGGTCGAGCTAAAGCTTGCGCACGACACGATTCTAGGGTTTAGGGTGGATTGGGTCAAACACGGGCTGAATTCGGCCCGAGAAGAAAAGAAAGAAAGAAAAGATTCATTCTTTCCAAATATATTTTCAAGATTAAAATAAATCTAGAAAAGTCTAGATGAATCATCTAAACTACGAAAAATATATCCAGAAGAATCCTAAAAATTTCGAGAAAAATTATGGATACGAGGAATTCATATAAAATACTTGGAATTTGAGAAAAAAATTAAAAATTTCCAAAAATGAATTTAGCTCTACGGAGAAAGAGAGTAATTTTTCAGAAAATCTAGAAAATTCTCGAAAAATTCTAAAGATGGATGAACATATTCTAGAAGACATTCATATACTAAAATTAAATATTTTAAGGTGTGACATGCACATTCCTTAGAATTTGGTGAAGATTATTGGATTCCATTGGGGCATATGCCCCTTTATGTGAATTAAATAAAATAAAGCCACAAGAACTAGAAAAGGTTGGGGAGAGACCATCTTACCAAGCCATGACGCGTGCTCGAGTCATGCCGTGATTGTAGTGGTGATGACTGTAATGTTCCCATTGATGATGGTTAATGGCGTGTCAATCGATTCATATGTTTTGTTTCTCTTCCTCTCTACCCCAGGCACCGGAGGTTCTGATTGACTACGCATCCATTTCTAAATTAAGTTAAGCAAAAAATTGCTACGAATCATTTACTAATACATCCAACGCCCTCGCATACTAATACATCCCTACTTGACTACAGCAGCACTCAAGGTATAAACAAAGACCCAAGACTTTGATCGCACGCCCACCAAAAAGGTGCCGCGCCAAAGGCCTAAAGCAAGGGTGAAGAGGAGGCCAGTTGGTGCATCGCGGCTCTATCAATAGACTATTGCCACCAATGGTCATAGTCAATTGGCCATTGGATTGATATTACCTGGAAATGGCAAAACATGCATTTCAGCCCACCCAAAACTCATATATGTATCCCAAAGGTCCTTTGGAGGATATTTGCATTTCTAAAGAGTACGCGCGTGTAAAAGTTTCAAGTGTGCAGATTAAAGATGCTGCCCCAAGCGTCGTGTGTTTGTGCACCACTGGCATTCCTTGAGGCATGTGCTTAGAATGTTCGAAACCCTGATGATTAGCTTGGTATTGGTTCCCCTGCATCCCAGCTAGCCCAAATCACCAGTACATATGTAGCCCAAGCGGCCCAATAATGTTCACCTCATCGACCAAGACCAGCAGCCAGCACCACTGCATTAATAAGCTCATCTGCGGCAGCAAGCAAGCTCCTCCCTCCGCCACTCCTGCCTGTCCACCATGGCCACCGGCGGGAGCGGCGGCGGCGGCGGCGCCACGAGAAGAAACTGCTGCGGAGGCTTCTGCGGGTTCCTCTTCACCGTCGGCTTCATCGTGCTCATCTACTGGGCCATCTTCCAGCCCCACCACATCCGCGCCGCCGTCGACTCCGCCACCCTCTCCAACCTCACCGTCTCCAATAACGCCGCCTCCGCCGCGGACGTCTCCTACCACCTCGCGGTCAAGCTCAGCCTCTACAACCCCAGCGCCCGCGTCAACATCTACTACGACGCCCTCGACGCCGAGCTCCGCTTCCGCGACGCCGTCGTCATCGGCCCGGCCGCCAGCGACACCTCCCCGTCCGAATTCTACCAGCGCAGCAAGACCAACGAGGTGGTGAAGGTGGAGTTCGACTACGGAGCGCAGGGCGTCGCCGTCGCTGGCGACGTCGCCGGGGAGCTGGAGAAGGAGATGAGGAGCGGGGGGCCGGTGAGCTTGGATCTGCACGTGGGCGTGCAGGTGAGGTACGTGTTCAGGATGTTCAAGCTGCGGCAGAAGCCGAGGATCTGGTGCCCGCTGAGCATTCCCGTCAGGAAGGAGAGCCGGGGCCGCGGCGTCGGTGGCCTTCTTGTCTCCGGCGACCGGTGCAGGGTCAAGTACTGATGATGAGTGCTGGTTGTTTACTTAATTTTGTGTTTTCTTATATTAGCTTGCTTGTGAGATACGTACGTGAGCCATTATTCTCAGTCTGATTCTTCGTGCGTAGATGGTCGTTGAGGCGATTGATTGCTGCACACACTACTACGAGTAACGCTGTGTTCTTAATCTTTCTTTCGCTGTTGTTTGCGCATTGACAATAAAATTTGTAAAATTACGAGGTAATTTCATGATCAGTATATATCATGGTCGCACACATGCATGATGTATACATGTTCAGGTCTCCCAAAATATATCAACCTTACATGATGTTTGTTTGTTGATGTTAGCATAGTACAATGATGCCGCGTCGCAAAAAGAGAGAGAGAAATAAAGTTAAAAGTTGCTGCTGCAGAGCAACTTTAACGTACTATGTAAAAATTCTAGCTAAACGAAGAGCTAAAAGATCAGGTAAAAAATAAAAAACTTCCTAAAGGGTGGCGGAGAACCAACAATCTCTCCAAATCTTGACTCTCCGTACTCGAATCACATCCACATCAGAACTTTTTGTTACTCACTCCCTTTCAACCCTACTCACATGCGTGGGCCCTGAACCCATAGCACCAGACAATCAAAGGTCGCCGGTACCCCCACAACGAGAAAGGCCACGCGAATCTAGCTAGGTGGTCGCCCGGAAGAGGGGCGGCGCCACAGCAGAAGGCGGCGGCAACCATAGCCAAGGCATGGAGCTCGCCGGCGGCGCGCTATGGGGAGGGCGGAGGCGAGGTGGAGGCCGAGGGAGGTCGGCGAGGTTGTGGCGGTGCTCGAGCCGCAGGGAATCGACCTACGGGGGTCCGATGCGAGCGAATCAACCGACGGCGCAGAACCTCCATGCGATGTCAATGGTGAGCCAGCCATCACCAGCGGCTCTGCCGGTGGGATCCATGGCGCTGCTGCCCGGCGACGGCAGGAGGACGACGGCGGGAGGTGGATGGCGGGAGGGCGAGCACGAGGGAGGGAGGGCGGCGCGAGGGAAAGCGACGGCGAGATAACAAGCGGCATTGGCTCGCAAAAAGTACCGAGCGAGGGGAGTGCTTTGGCTAGCCAGATACAGAGGCTGTTGGATCAGAGAATTTTTTCAAATTATACATATCCACATTCTACAGAGATGCTCTTAGGTGCTGGAAAAAACATCTGTGAGCGTATCTCTCACGCGTGAGCTTAAAAATGCTGTGGTTGATCTTTGTGAAGTCGGCTAACAGAGCAGCCTTTGTCGAGGCGCGTGGGCTGGCTCGTCGGTGGGCCCACCTTCATCGCACGTTCCGGACTTCCGGGCTCCGGCAACATGCCAGCTGTGCGTCGCGGCGGTTTCGCCAATGCCAGGGAAGCAGGGGAGGAGGATCAGCGCTGGTAGCGTGCACACACGGTGTCCGAGGCTCGAAGGTCGAAGCAGCCAAGAAGCACGTCGCGGACCAATAAACCAAGTGACCAAATGGTTAGTACCAAGAGCTGGTCAAGGTCAATTCATAGTTACTCCTATAATGGATCCATCCAATTGTGCAATCATGATGTACACCAAGTACCTCTTGCGTTATTAATATAGAGAAAAAAGGAAATGTTTTTTGCGCACTACCGTTTGACTACAACTTAACAATAACCATGTTGTGGATTTAATAAGCTCCCCAGCTAATTGATCCTAACCACTGCAACGAAGTTTAGAGCAACTCCAAAAGATTCTCCATATCTTTGCTCATTGTTAGGAATAGAGATTTTGATGGAAAAATACCCTCCAACAGTTTCTCTAAGTGCTTATCTAAATGTAGCTATCCTCTATTCCGCATTTCTTACTAGACAAAGATAGATAACGAAAATAACTTTACAGTGTACCAAGATATAGAAAAGCTGTTGGAGAGTTAGAATATATAAAAAATAATTTTTATGTAGAAAATTTTAGAGAATAAAATTTAGAAAGATTTTTGGAGGTGCTCTTACTTAATATATATATATAGAGAGAGAGAGACACGTATCCTTAGGTTTAATTCGCCAATCCTCCAGGCCAGCTCGAAATCACCCATAAGTATAGCACAAACCGCCCTCAATCCTTCGTCTCCCGCCCCGCATCGACCACCTAGCGAGCCGTCGGCGGCGGCGGCAGCAAGCTCCACCTCCTCCCCACCATGTGTTGCAGCGGCACCGACAGCTGCGTCGTCAGGTGCTGCTGCCGCTTGTTCGTGTTGCTCCTATCCGCCGGCTTCGTCGTGCTCATCTACTGGGCCAACTTCCAGCCCCACCAAATTCGCGCCACCGTCGCGTCCGCCACCCTCTCCAACCTCACCGTCTCCAACGCCTCGTCCGCCGCGGAGGTCTCCTACAACCTCGCCGTCACCCTCAGCCTCTACAACCCCAGCGTCCGCGTCGGCATCTACTACGACGCCCTCCACGCCGACCTCCGCTTCCGCGACGCCGTCCTCGGCCCGGCCGCCAACGGCACCTCCCCGCCCGAGTTCTACCAGCGCAGGAAGACTAGCGACGACGTGAGGCTGGAGTTCGACTACGGCCGGGGCGTCGCCGTCGGCAGCGACGTGGCCGGGGAGCTCGAGACCGAGATCAAGAGCGGGGGCGCGGTGAGCCTGGAGCTCCACGTCGACCTGCGGGTGAGGTACAAGTTCAGGATTTTCAAGCTGCGGCAGAAGCCGGGGATACGGTGCTCGCTGAGCATCCCGGTCAAGGCGGAGGGCCGGGGCCCCGGCGTCGGCGGCGCTGTGGTCTCCGGCGACCGGTGCAGGGTCAAGTACTGATGAATAATGCTGGTTGAGTGGATCGGACTTTTTTTTTGTGCGAGTGAATGTTGGTTGAGCAGCTGCGCGCGTTTGTCCTTGCTTATATGCTTGGAGATCGGCGAGCCATTCTCGATCGAGTTGATTCCTGCAGAGCCAGATTGTGAGTATTGTTCAGGAATGAGTGACGGTGACGCCATTATTCTGAACCTTCAATCTACTTAGTATTGGATTATCCATTCAATTGGGAGCTATAATGAATCGCTTGAACATACGCCGCGTGCAGCTATAGCTGGCCATTCGGGCCGCCTGGCATGGCCCGAGTCCGAGCCCGACTCGGCCCAGCATGATCAGGCCCGGCACAATTGGCTCGGTTAGGCTGTGTCGGGCCAGCCCACGTGCCAAGACCTCGGCCTAGGCACGGCAAGAAGGTCTGTTATCCGTGTCGGGCCGGCCAGATATCCTATACGGGCTCGGCGTGCCGTGCCAGCCCGTGAGCCCATGTAGCCATTAATTCCTTCTTTAATCCAGAATTATCTCAAAATTTCACATATGACAAGAAATTTATTGAAATCTCAATACATTCTTAAATTTAAACACTCATCTGCATCCGCAGCCAAAATTATTCTCATCATCTCCCCGAATACCCATCACCCGCAACTCATAGTTGTGGGATGTAGGGTCATTGCCGGCCTCCGGTCCCTCAACGGCCTGCGCAAGAAACAATTGAAGCAAAGAAAGATAAAAGAACAAAAAGAGAAAGAAAAGAGGAAGGCGAACAGAGGGGGGACATCGGAGTTACCTTTGGTCAGAGCACAGGAGTTGCCGCCAACAACCTCACCGGAGAAAGCTTGGGCAAACCATAGACTCGGAGAGGGAGAGGGAGATTGGAGAAGAGGAAGGCGAACAAGATCAAAAAGCAACAAAATAAGGGAGGAGCAGATCTGATGGCGAGCAGAGGAGCCGAGGAGGCTAGGAGGCTGGCAAGCAGAGGAGGCCACCAGATCTGGCACCGCTGGCTCGCATCACCACAGCTCGGTCTTCCCCGCTTTCCCCTTCTTCAATCCCCATCACTAGTTACAGTAGAGGGAGGAGAAAGCCGGCAAGCCTGCCGGCGTCGGATCTGGTCGAGCCGCGGCTCGGGAGGTGAGGCGGAGGCGCGGAACGGCGACGGGCTGCGTGGGAAGCGAGGAGGACCGCCGAGGAGCTAGATCCGGCAAGCAGAGAGGGATGGGAAGGAAGGGGAACACCGAATCTAGGCAAGGAGAGGCGGAGGAGGCGTGGGGATCGGCGGATCTATGCTGGCGACAACGGCAAGGCTATGGTTTGGGGAGGTCAGGGGGAGGTGCGTGCGAGGAACGGGGGAGGCGAAGAGGCGGCCAGACGACGAGGCGAGTGGGGAATGGAGGCTAGGGTTTAGGGCCGGGCGCCTCGCGTCATATACGGTGCTTGGGCTCCCGAGCCTTGCAGGTCTCCCGTGCTTTTGGACCGGCCCACGTATCGGGTTGGTCCGAGGGATATTCATGCCATGCTGGCTGGGTCCATGTGCCGATGTGGCGGCCCAAGCTGATTAATTCCGAGCCGTGCCCGTGCTAGGCAAAAAGCCGTGCCGTGGGCCGGCCCACGTAC
Organism: Panicum hallii; assembly: GCF_002211085.1. NCBI lineage: Eukaryota > Viridiplantae > Streptophyta > Magnoliopsida > Poales > Poaceae > Panicum > Panicum hallii. The sequence goes on along the minus strand of NC_038044.1, from coordinate 1,875,243 downwards.
CTCGGTCCGGATGGGAAACTAGCTTTGTTTGTTCCGTAATTTTGCTTTATGGAAAGAACGAAGTTGCTTCTGAATTTACAATGCTCGCTAAATATACTCGCCATCCACCGAGTTGTTCCGGCAAGTACAGTGACATGTCAGCGCGGGGCACGGACGTCCCCGTCGATCCCTGATCACTCGCCGCGCGGGAAGGCGGAGGCGACGGCGCGGGCTCGCCGGCTCTCGTTACATATGTCAGTAGGCGCCGAACGAAGAAGCAAACGGAAACAGATAACTAACTAAAGCTGACCAAAGCTTGCATACCAGCACTCACCAAGAGGACAGTGACCAAAAATGAAGAAACAAAAGCAAGCCAAAGCAGATTTCAGATTTCAGTGACCAAAAGCAATCGGAAGAATGGGAAAAAGCAGAGCCGAATAAAATCTCAATTCAACCGGAGATAGCAGCCAAGAAGGCAACAATAACCAGAAAAGAATGGAAGAATGATTGGGAAGAGGCAACCAAGCAGAATTGTGGTAAGTACCGATTTGGCGGTTAAACTGTCTAGATGGTGAAATCGACATGGAAGCCTGCTACGGCTGTTCCCATGCACCGCGCCAACTCGGACCAGCTCGTGCTCATATCCACCACTTCATGCAGCAGCAGCGCTAGCGTTGGAGTGGATTCACGCGCCGAGCGGCCGGCCTCCACCAGCGAGAGGTGGCTGGCTGGCGGCGACCAGGAATCCAAAAGAGAAAGCGATGGAATCAGGAAGGAAGAAAGGAGAGAGTGCATAATACAACCAGTGTTTGAAAACGACTCGTACGTAAATATTATGGTCGAATTATTCTATACTACTGAAATATTGATCAGTATTATGAGAAAGTATAGCCAGGTAGTATAAGGATAACAACAACAACAACAACAACAACTTAGCCTTTTGTCCCAAGCAAGTTGGGGTAGGCTAGAGATGAAACCCACAGAAAACAAGAATAAGAAACCAAAAAGTACACAAGCCAAAGGAAGGGTTAGGGGTTAAACAAAAAGTAACAAAGGTCACGGTTCAGGTACATTAATTGCTAATCTCCAAGCGCTCCTATCCATAGCTAATTCCTTAGCGATATTCCACTCCTTAAGGTCTCTCTTAACCGTCTCGTCCTAAGTTAGTCTAGGTCTACCTCTACCTCTCTTTACATTATCGCCCCGCTTTAGAACTCCATTACGCACCGGCGCCTCGGGAGGCCTCCGTTGTACATGTCCAAACCATCTCAACCGATGTTGAATCAACTTCTCATCGATAGGTGCCACCCCGACCCTATCTCGAATCTCTTCGTTCCGGATTCTATCCCTTCTTATATGCCCGCAGAACCAACGCAGCATACGCATCTCTGCTACACTCAGTTGCTGGACATGTCGCCTTTTTGTAGGCCAACATTCAGCACCGTATAGCATCGCTGGGCGAATCGCCGTCCTATAGAACTTACCTTTTAGCCTCTGTGGCACCTTCTTGTCACAGAGGACGCCCGAAGCCTGCCGCCACTTCAACCACCCGGCTGAAATTCTATGTCTAACATCTTCATCAATGTCTCCATCTTTCTGAAGCATTGATTCTAGATACCGGAAAGTATCCTTCTTGGCCACCACTTGACCTTCGAGGCTAACGTCCCCATCCTCATGCCTAGTCGGGCTAAAGTCGCACATCATATACTCGGTCTTGGTCCTACTCAGTCTGAACCCCCTCGACTCTAACGTGTGTCTCCACAGCTCTAACTTCATATTAACCCCTACCCTACTCTCATCAACTAGCACCACATCATCAGCAAAGAGCATACACCAAGGGATATCACCCTGTATGTCCCTTGTGACCTCATCCATCACCAAAGCAAATAGATAAGGGCTCAATGCTGACCCCTGATGTAGTCCTATTTTAATTGGAAAGTCACTGGTATCGCCATCACATGTTCGAACACAAGTCATCGCATCCTTGTACATATCCTTGATGAGGGTAATATACTTAGTTGGAACTTTGTGTTTTTCCAAGGCCCACCACATGACATCTCTCGGTACTTTATCATACGCCTTCTCTAGGTCAATAAAGACCATGTGTAAGTCCTTCTTCTCCTCTCTATATCTCTCCATCAACTGTCGTACTAAGAAAATCGCCTCCATGGTCGACCTCCCAGGCATGAACCCAAACTGGTTTTGGGTCACCCTTGTCAATCCTCTTAGGCGATGCTCGATAACCCTCTCCCAAAGTTTCATCGTATGGCTCATCAGCTTAATCCCCCGGTAGTTAGTACAACTTTGAATATCTCCCTTATTCTTGAAGATCGGTACTAATATACTTCTCCTCCGTTCCTCCGGCATCTTGTTTGACTGGAAAATTAGGTTAAAAAGCTTAGTTAACCATACTACCGCCCTCTCGCCCAGGCATCTCCACACCTCAATGGGGATGCCATCGGGACCCATCGCTTTACCTCCCTTCATCCTCTTCAAAGCCTCCCCGATCTCTGCCTCCTGAATTCTCCTCACAAAGCGTCTGTTGGTATCATCAAATGAGTCGTCCAACTCGAAGGTAGGACCCTCATTTTCCCCATTAAACAACTTGTCGAAGTATTCTCGCCATCTGTCCTTGATCTCCTCATCCTTCACCAGAAGTCGACCTGTCCCATCCTTGATGCATTTGATTTGGTTTATGTCCCTTGTCTTCCTCTCGCGGGTCCTAGCTATCCTATAAATGTCCTTCTCTCCTTCCTTCGTACCTAGCCGTTGATACAGGTCATCAAAAGCCTGACCTTTCGCTACACTTACAGCTCGCTTTGCAGACCTTTTCGCTAATCTATATCCCTCGATGTTGGTTGCGCTCTTGTCGAGGTAAAGGCGTTTGAAACACTCCTTCTTCTCCTTAATAGCCCTTTGCACCTCGTCATTCCACCACCAAGTCTCTTTCACTTCCTGCTTGCCTCCCCTACTCACACCAAACACTTCTGAGGTCACCTTCCGAATACATGTCGCCATCTTTAGCCACATATCATCTACATCTGCTCCTTCTTCCCAAGGCCCCTCGCCTAGCATCCTCTCCTTAAACGTCTGAGCCTCTTCCCCTCTAAGCTTCCACCACTTCGTTCTCGCAATCTTGGCACGTTTGTCCCGGTAGGCACGTACCCGAAAACGAAAATCCGCCACCACAAGCTTGTGTTGGGGGACAACACACTCCCCAGGTATCACCTTACAATCTAAGCAGGCACGTCTATCCTCTCTCCTAGCAAGGATAAAATCGATTTGGCTCGAGTATTGTCCACTATGGAAGGTCACTAGATGGGACTCCCTCTTCCTAAAGAGGGTATTCGCTAACAGCAGGTCGTAGGCCAACGCAAAATTCAAAACATACTCCCCTCCTCGTTCCTACTACCATACCCGAAACCCCCGTGTACTCGCTCATATCCTATATTAGTCGCACCCACATGGCCATTGAGGTCTCCTCCTATGAAGAGCCTCTCACTGATAGGCACGGTACTAACCATGCTATCAAGGTCTTCCCAGAACTGACTCTTGGAGCTCTCACTAAGACCTACCTGAGGGGCATAGGCACTGATCACATTCAGAGCCAAATCTCCAATAACCAACCGCACTAGGATAATCCGGTCGCCTTGCCTCCTAACATCTACAACTCCATCCTTAAGGCTCTTATCGATCAATATGCCTACACCATTCCTACCCGAGGTTGTCCCCGTGTACCAAAGCTTGAAGCCAGAACCCTCCACTTCCTTCGCCTTCTGGCCCTTCCATTTAGTCTCCTGCACGCATAGAATATTTACACGCCTCCTAATTGCTACATCGACTAGCTCTCTTAACTTACCTGTTAGAGACCCTACGTTCCAACTACCTAGACGAATCCTAATTGGCTCGGCTAGCTTCCTTACCCTTCGCACCCGTCGAGAGAAATGCGAAGACCCTTGCTCATTTTTCACTACACCCGGGCGCAGATGTAGCGCGCCACAGAGGCTGCGACGACCCGACCCTTGCTCACTTATCATCGTACCCGGATCACGATACGACGCGCCCCTAAGGGGAAGACGACCCGGCCCTTGCCCATTTAACACCACACCCGGGTTCCCATATAGCGCGTCGCTAAGAGGGTTACGCCCCAACGAATTTCTTATGGGTTTCATTTCCATTAGAGTGGCTGATTTTTTACGCTGGTTCGCCAAACCTAACACAACCCTCCATATTTTCTCATCGCGGGCTTGGGACCGGCAACGGCAGTGTTCCAGGTAGTATAAGGATAAATAGGAAAAATTATTATCTCATTTTCTTTTTAATTATCATTCTCTTTTCATTATTTAATTTTCATCCCTTCATTTCTCACGTTCTTCATAGCGTTTGCTCTCTTCTCCCCTTCTCCTTTCTGTCATGAGCAAGCGACGGCGCTAGGGTTTCCGGCTCCCGTGCTGGAATCGCCGCCGCGGAGGCGTCCCGCGCTCGCCGCCGCCGTGAAGTCGCCCCCCACACGCAGCCGCCTCTCGCCGCCGGGGAATCGGATCTGGCCCCCGCTCAGCGCTCGACTTCTTGACGGCGGCGGCCCCTGCGACCTGTGGCCTTCGGCAGGAATGGCGGCGCTCGGCTCGCATTCGTTGCTTCGGCGACGCCTCTCTCTCTCGGCGACCTCTTCTTCTACCGCTCCGGCGCGATGACGCTGTCCCTTCCCCAACGTCGTCTTGGCGTCTCGCCCTGTACAGCACCGATCCATGCCAGCTGCGACTCCTTGCTCCGAGGTCCGAGCCTACCAAGAGAATGGTCATCTCCTCCGCCGTGGCGTCATGGTACTGGGGATCAGGGTGCGTGGTGTCCTTGGCCGGCCGCCGGCGTTCTTGTCTGTGGGTTGGCGTGAAATGGCAATGGTTGTTGGCTTATGGCATCGTGCCTCTCTAGTTCCCAACTGATACTCTGACAGTGCATTAGCAATGCCGTTCTCAGGGCGACTAGGCTGAGCTCTTCCCTGTAATTTCATTTTTGTATAGATTATGTCCAATCAGTACAAATTCAGTATTAGTTGGCATCCTGTTGCTGGCGCCATCATAATTGCCGATTACTTGGCCGTTGCAGCCTAGGCTTGAACAGAGCTCAGTTTAAAGCGCTTGCAATAACAGCTTATCAATCCCAACTTCTCTTTTGCATTTCTCCATCCACACATTAGAATCTGGACAGCGTACAATTCTGAGAAGATCTAGACCCCATCTCCGATCCATATTCTTTTTCTTGGAATCTTTGCGCGTCCATGCCACAGGCAAATGGGGCATGGATCGAGGTTATATGATCCTATTGGAAGTAACACAGATGCGTCAAACATCTATTGTTGTTTATACAACACTGGTATCTCTACCTGTGAATATTTCAAGATAAGCATGAACAACAGCACAATTGCAGATTTGATCAGGAAACCAACGCACATCAAATTCCAGACACATGAACATATTTGCTTTGGAGAATATGAAGCATTATTAGACAGGCTGAGATCGAATGTCAAGCTGTAAGAGGGAGTCTTGCAGAGGTTACAGTTGCAGCATTGCAGAAGCCTGTCACGGACAGACTGCGACAAGAGAATTGCAAGAGAGAGCTGTAGCTGAAAATTCAAACACCAGTACACCACAAACTAATACAGAGATCCCAGATAAACTGCAAACACTTTTCACCAATCACCAATCATAATCCACACTCCATAGCATCACTGGGTACATATCGAAATAAAAATCCAAGCAAAAAACTAGCACAAAAATCAGTTTTTTGGCAAAACAATCTGCTTTCAGTCATACACATCCTATGATTATAACTGCACTGTATCAAACAAACCTCTGCGTCCATCTAGTGATCCTGTACATGTAACTCAAATACATTCTTTTTTTTCAAACAACAAAAATCATTTACACACTAGTTTCTCTGTCCTGACATCATCGCATCGTAGTACATAAAAAAAAACCCTTCATTCCCCATACTCCAATCCTAGAAATCACCATATGAACCTTTCGGGAATATTCACCTAACGCAGTCATCAATCAACGCAATTGATGAACACCAGCTTACTTTGCCCGAGAAGGGTTCTTAATTGACATCTTCTTGATTAGCTTCAAAAGGGGCATCAAGTTCAGAGTTGAGAAGAACAGACATAGGCAAATCTATTCATCCATGCTTACAAGTTTATTAACAGCAACACCTGGGTGCAAGTCAACTGCAGCAGAAACAACATCTTTGCCATACTCCTTTTCAAAAATGCCACGCATCCAACCGAATTCAGAGAACTCTCAGCAGTCAGCACCTTGGAGCTTCAAATATCAAACTGCAGATGCCTTCTTTCGGGTCTGCTGGTCATTCCCTGAAGCACAAGATTACGGCCATCTTTTCCTTAGTTATGATGATAAATGATTTTTGAAGCCGGGAGTTGTGCAAGACAGACTTCTAGCTTTCTACATAAAAATGCCTGTTATGCCACATACATGGATTAATCATATGATATTTAGTCTTCATCAAATTTCTACCCATGCTTCTGAACAACATATGACAGCACAGGCAAGAGTGTAACAAAACAGCAGAAAAATTGGTTCACTTATCAAATACAAAAGAAACTAAAACTAAATCTGTGCCCCATACATGTTCTTATCTGCAAATTGAAAATTGTGTCCTAAGGTCTGTTCATACTATTATCTAAACTAACTGGAATCAAATACGTACTCAGGCTGAAGTACCTAAGGAATCAAAGACGGGGACTATTAACTAGGCCACGGCAAATTGGCGTCGATGGACGTGGTCGCCCGCGCGGTGACGTCCGTGAGGTAGCCTGATGTCACGGCCGGGGTGTCGCGCCACGTCGTCGGCAAGATGAGGCACGGGGACGCGCGGGCGGCGCACGTCAGGGCCAGCACCCGCGTCGCGCGAGGCAAGGGCCGACGGCGCCCGGCGGCGCCCGCGGTGACGCGCGAAACAAGGGAAGGCGACGCCTGCGGTGCCGCAAGCAAGGGCCAGCGACGCCCGCAGTGGCGCTGGCGGCTGCTGTCCAGGGACGGGAACCCGATCTTCAGGCCGGCGCCAACGCGGGCGGGCACGGGAAGGAGGCGGCTGCCAGTCAGGGGTGCCGCCACAAATGGAGCACGCACGACGAAGGCCGACGGATTGGAAGGGAGGAGGCAAGCGGCGCACGCGAGATGCAGAGGACGGGCGGTGGCCGGGAAGGGAGGATGCGAGCTCGCTCGCTCGTGAGATGCACGAGGGGCGGCGGCCTGGAAGGGAGACACGGAGAGGTGATAGGGGCTAATTTGCAAAAGTTAAAAAATTGTTCTCAATTTATATTAAATTGACAATCTTACGTCTTCTGATAGATGGTTGGATCTTCTCTATACCATATATATGGTAGTATTTACGCTATAAAAGATCTTTTATTTCGAACCTTCGATCTACTATTGGATTATCCATTATAATCTTCAATTGCAGCACTATCCCGCGCACTCAACAGTTCGACCAAGAAGAAGTCTACCGCGGCAGGAGATACAGTCTTAGTTCTCAAGTTGATCTCCCCCTGCACAGTAATTATCCATAATTTTAAAGTTTTGTTCGGTTGCTCACCCTATCGTGAGTAATGGCTTATTGTTGTCTCGCTTGGCAATACTCCTACTTGCTATTACAACATGCAGTTTCAAGAGAGTTCTCAAGCGCAAAGTTATAAGAGATATAAAGAGCAACGGCATAGAAGAAATCCACATCACCACTATACACCAAAACAACTAAAATCTGCAGAGAAAGAGAAAACACTATGGATAACTGCACAACTTGCCACACAAGTTGCACAAGTTCCCTAGCTGGATCTTTTTTAAAAAATATTTTGAACCTTCAATCTACTATTGGATTATCTAGAAGAAATCCACATCACCACTGGACACCAAAACAACTAAAATCTGCGGAGAAAGAGAAAAACACTATGGATAACGGCACAACTTGCCACACAAGTTGCACAAGTTCCCTAGCTGGATCTTTTAAAAAATATATTTTGAACCTTCAATCTACTATTGGATTATCCATTCAGACCCGTAAAATGAATCGCTTGAACTGTCGTTTATAAAAAGAACAAAGTTGCTTCTGAATTACATCCTGATGCTCGCTGAGCTTGTTAAAAATGCATATCTCTAATGTAGCCCGAGCGCAGACATACTTATATATTGCCAAACGGGCTGGCCGGTCCGGCAGGGCGCGAGCCCATCTTGACATGGTCCGACGACGAGCGATCTCGGCCTCCCCGCGCGCCTCGTGCTCCGCCGCAATCTCCGCGGCTCCATCCAGCGTCCATGGATCGGCCACTCGCCACCATCCTCCCCTACCCAGCGAGGGGGAAGTTACCGGCGGCTGGGAAGCGGCAGCTGGGGAGGGGCGAGACAAAGAAGGGGAGGGGAGCTGGCGCGCCCGCGCTTGAGCCACGGGATTGCGAAGCAGGAGGCAAGAGAGAGGGGTTCAGGCGGGCGGCGTGAAATGGGAAGAATGAGAGGTTGTGGGTATGGTTTAATCCGATTGAGGAAGGGGAGCTATGGAGGTTGGGGTGGCTGCCCAAGCATAACCCGCTCGCTCGATAGTGTCGTGCCAGCCAGACACTGTGGCAATCGTGCCTGGCCATGCTTTTTCCGACCGTGCTTTGGACCGCCAATTTAACCCGACCCATTTAGTCAACTATAGACGTACTCGCCATCCACGCAGTTGTTCCGGCCAGTACAGGAATAGGACATGTCAGTCCGGTGCACGGACGTCCCCATCGGTCCCCGACAACTCGCCGTGCGCGAAGGCGACGGCGACGGCGCGGGCTCGCCGGCTGGCACGTTGGGGCTGCCTCTACGGCCGGCGGCGTCGCGCGCGCGGGAATTCCACGCGAATTTACCTGCATCAGACGTGTTGGGCTCCCCGAGCGACGCGTCTCGGCCATGGCCCCGCCTACGCGGCTGGGCGCTGGTTCGAAGACCTGAGCACGCCGGCCCCAAGTCTTCTCCAATGCGGTTGGGTTGGGTGGTTGCAGGCTTGCAGCACACGCATTTTTTCGTTCAGTCACGTCCCGAAGCAGCCAAGAAACAGGGCTCGTAACCAATAAATAGATAGATAAACTGGACCCAAGGGTTGATGGTCATGGTCTATTGATATGATAGTTCTATTTTATGGACCCAAAAATGATGTAGCCAAGATGCTAGCCCTATCCCTAAACTCGATTTCTTAAATAATTACTACTTCAATGTGTCTGACAACGATAACTAAGATCATATTATCCGTTAGTCTTGCATGTCGCTACACATCTCTTAATCATTTGCTAATAAGAGGATTACACATTTGGAAACCAAAAACTGTCGCCTTTGACACACTTTTTAATTAAACTTTGGGAACTCTCGCTAGCCGTAAGAGTTTTTTTTTCAAATGTTTGGGCCGAAAACACACAAAAAAACATACGTGCACGCGCTTCTGAAAAAAAAAATCTTACTGTATGCTCATCTCCGAACCATCATCAGTTCAAGTAGTACATATCCCAAGAGGCCAAGTCATCACAACTCGCCCAAAAAGCCAAATCGCAGCTCACAGGAACCAGCTACCTACCTCCCTCTCCTCTCCCCGTTGACCAACAACTCCAGCCAGCGAGGCAGCCGCAAGCTCCCCGTCCTCCTCCTGCCCGCCATGTCCGGCAGCGGCGGCAACACCCGCAAGAAGACGTGCTGCGGCAGCTGCTGCACCCTGCTCATCTCCCTCGGCTTCGTCGTGCTCATCTACTGGGCCATCTTCCAGCCGCACCAGATACGCGCCACCGTCGAGTACGCCGAGCTCTCCAACCTCGCCGTCTCCAACGCCTCCTCCCCGGCCGCGGTCATCACCTACCACGTCGCCGTGAACCTGAGCCTCTACAACCCCAGCAAGCGCGTCAACATCTACTACGACGCCATCGGCGCCGAGCTCCTGTACCGCGGCGCCGTCCTCGGCCCGGCCGCCGCCGCCGCGTCCCCCGCCGAGTTCTACCAGCGCAGGAGGACCGCCCAGCCGGTGCGCCTGGAGTTCGACGGCAAGGGCGTCGCCGTCCCCGAGGGCGTCTCGGCGGAGCTGGAGGGCGAGGTGAAGGCCGCGGCGTCGCTGGGCCTGGAGCTGAGCGTCGGCGTGCGGGTGAGGTACGTGTTCGGGAGCTTCAAGATACGGCAGAAGCCCAGGGTGTGGTGCGCGGTGAGCATCCCGGTCCCGCGGGCGCCGGGCGGCCTCGGCGTTCTTGGCTCCGGCGACCGGTGCTGGGTCAAGTACTGACGATTGGAGTCGAGTACCCTTCTATTATTGGTTGGAGATTGCTACTGTTGGGGTTGGAGATTATAGTTTCTGCATTTGTGTCTATGTTAGAAATTACTGCGCCATTGGATTATTAGTTTACATGATGAGCATGTAATGTTTTGACATGATGTCTTGCATTTGATTGGAGGAGCAACCATGTGATCTGCAGTTCACTGAGCTTGTGATAATTTTTTTTAAGCTAGGCAGGGCAGCTAGGCTGGTTGAGGTGAGATGTTGGGTCAATGACTTGAGATTGCTCAAGTCAACGCCCGGCCATTTTGTGCAAACATCCCGATCGCCTGGCAGGCAAGGCCAGAGTGTCGTTCAGCTAGTCGACCAGGACTCCAGGAGTACAGATACTTGCTTCCTTGCTGACGATGATGAGCCGTTCAGCTGTCTTGGGTCCCTTCTCCGCTAATGTTCAGGGTCGCTCACGCGGGTGCGATCCATGCCATCGCAGAAGCGGTTAGAGCAGTACAATACGATTTCTAAATTGGGTCATACAGGGTTTAATTGAAAAAAATAGCCTCCAACAGGAGTACTATTTTATAAAAAACTGGCAAATCAATTTAGGACTTAGTCTTCCGGGTCCTAGATACACGACTCAATTAGTCGGGTCCTATCTCCCTTTTGCCATGAAATCTAACTGATAGAGACTTCTTTCCCCAATGCCTCTGCTCCAATCTTTCCCTAATTAGTTATAAATGACATGATTTGAGACCCCGCTGTTGGAGTATAAGCTTTTTTCCCCTAAACACATCAAATATGTCCCTAATACAAATTATAGAACTCATGGTTTGAGATGCTCCGAGCCTGTCTATTCTCTCCGGCCCACGTCATCTAATTAGCTGCGCATGTGCGTCCCCGCTACTTCAACTATCCTGATAACGTGAGCGTTTGCAGCACATATTTGGTACGTTTCCAGTTTACTTTTCTCTTTCTCATTTTTTTCTTTTCTTTCTTTTATTCTTTCTATTTCTAAAATATTTGTCTCTAGTAAACAAATAGTTTTTGTTCCAAACCAACAATATTTTAAAGTCATCATAAACAAAATTAAATTTTTGTTCCTCCACGGTTTACTTGTCCATATTTAACAAATCATGATTGTTTATAAAGTATTTGTTCCTTTGAAACTAATATTATTTTTTGTTTCCTATAGTGTTCAATTTTTTATTCAAGAAAAGGTACTCATTTTGTTCCAAGTAAATAGATTTTTTGTTCCATGGCAACAAAAGTTGATTTATTTGCATTAAACATTTTTTAAGTTTTCCTATATTGCTAACATTTTGTTACACGGAAACAAATATTTTTCATTTAGTTCCTCGAGTGTTCAAAATTAACGAATATACATTTGTTTGTATTAAACATTTTTTATTTCTTTTTATTCCTATATTGTTCAAAATATGTTCGAAGATAACAACTACATTTATCTGTATCAAACAATTTTTTTTGTTTCTATAAATAAATATTTTGTTGCACACAATAATAAAGTCTAAAGTCCCACAGATTGCCTTTTGAAGATTGTACTACAATACTATTTCGTCCAAGATAATATTTAAACCTAGCAACTGTGAATCAAACTTGCTCTAAAGTTTCAACCAAAAAATTCATCATTCTATATGTACTGGTTGCTGAACCTATCTAGTCTAATCTACTGGAGTATTTCTTATGCATTCGTGAATCAATCACGTACCGTGGTTTCATTTGTTCTCAGTTCAATTCTATTTATTCAATCTTGTAATTGAAATAATCAAAAAATTTAAAAGACGCGGAATACAAAAATATATGTTCGCACAACGGACCAGTACTCGCGCGCAGGTAGATTCAAAATTTAAATTACGCTGTTCAAACTTTAACCTTGTATCATTTTTACTATCGAACTGGTGGAAAAAAGAAAAAAAGGGAAAGCTTCGCAGTTCTCCCGCCGTTCATCTCGCTCCTGCTTCACGCGACCGTGAAGAATCAACATGGGCCATCTAAATATCGGCCCAACAAACAACCAGCTCTTGCGCCAACCCACTTCTACGACGAACTCCAGTCACGTGCGTTGCGTCTAACAGGAATTTTTTTTAAAAAGGATTAAAAAAATTAAATTCGAAAAAGGGGTGCCCGTTTTGCAAATTTTCGAAAAATGGGTGTCTCCGCCCGATCAACGGGCGGGAGGCGTGGGGCCGGAGACCTCCCGCCCATCCAACGGGCGGGAGGTCCCAAAATTTTTCCCAGACCCCTCCCGAGGGCCTCTTCGCAAATAAGAAATATTTTTTCTTATTCGCGAAGAGGCTCCTAACGCGGCCGCGGCGGCATCCCGCCCGTCCAATGGGCGGGAGAGGCGGGACGTTCCACTACCACTATATAAGCCCTCAACTACCCCCAAATTCTCATATTATTCAGCAAAAATCAGAAAAAAGAAAGGGAGGAGAGGAAGAGAGGAGAGGAAGCGGCGAAGCCCTGTTCACACGTCGGTTTGGAGATATATTCTCGTTCTAATCGTATAATTACTTGAAAATAATTAAATCTAAGAAATATTTCTTAGGGTAGTTATATTTTGAATAGTTTTTAGGAATATTTCTTAGGGTAGTTATATTTTGAATATTTTTTAGTATTTCCAATAGTTTTTAGAAATATTTCTTAGGGTAGTTATATTTTGAATAGATTTTAGTATTTTGAATAGTTTTTAGAACTATTTCTTAGGGCAGTTATATTTTGAATAGGTTTTAGTATTTTCAATATTTTTTAGAAATATTTCTTAGGGTAGTTATATTTTGAATAGTTTTTAGTTTTTTCAATTATTTTTAGAAATATTTCTTAGGGTAGTTATATTTTGAATAGTATTTAGTATTTTCAGTTGTTTTTAGAGATATTTCTTAGGGTAGTTATATTTTGAATAGATTTTAGTATTTTGAATGGTTTTTAGAACTATTTCTTAGAGTAGTTATATTTTGAATAGTTTTTAGTATTTTTAATAGTTTTTTGAAATATTTGTTACGGTAGTTATATTTTAAATAGTTTTTAGTATTTTCAATTGTTTTTAGAAATATTTCTTAGGGTAGTTATATTTTTTATGCAGATATGGCACAGACACCGGAGCTTCTTGACGCGAACAGCGACGAACGGCATAGGTCGTACGTGGCAGCGGTAGAAGGGCAGCAGCTTCACGAGTTGCGCCCTCGTGTAGCAAAAGAGTTATTGCACCTGGACAACCGCTGGCTTGACAGGTGATACGTTGTATTTTTTTATGGAATGAATGTATTGCTTGTACGACAATTGTAACCATAGTGCAAAATATATAGGTTACGTGAGGCTGGTTTGCTACCACTCGCACATATGCTTCAGGCCAGCGACGGCCAAGACGGTGGCGCCAAGAAGTAGATGCAGCTCGACCGCTCTCTACTTGCGGCGTTGGCGGACAGCTGGCGTCCGGAGACGCACACGTTCCACTTGCTGTGCGGGGAGATGGCCCCCACGTTGCAGGACGTGTCGTATCTGTTCGGGCTTCCCATTGCAGGTGAAGCTGTTGGCCCGGTTGCCGTGCCACCTACCTGGAGGGCGGAGCTTCAGGAGCGGTTTGCTCCAGTGAACCCACCATATTTTTTGGACGTACCTGACGCGCCCGGCCCCATCAAGGGTTGGGTAATACAGTATAGGGTACGTACAATTATTTTTAATTAATTTAATTGAATCATATGTGACTACCTCTAAGCATTGAACAAATATATTTCAGGTTCAGGATGTCCACCCTCTGGCTGGGCCGTACGAGGTGTCGCGCTGCCTGGAGGCATATCTCCTGTGGTTGTTCGGCTGGGCTCTTTTTTGCAACTCTAGCGGCAACTATGTGGACAAGGTTCTCATCCAGTACGCGCGCACGATTGCGGATGCGGAGCCGGGCCAGGCATCTGGGTGGAGCTGGGGATCGGCAATGCTTGCTGCCACGTACCGAGGCCTTTACCAGGCCTGTTCCAAGACGGAGAGGACCGCCGTCGTCACAGGCTGTCCACTTCTGCTGCAGCTATGGTCGTACGAGCGATTCGCCATAGCACGCCCCCTAATCAGCGAGAAGCCTTATCCGCACGAGATGTATGGGCTATGGCACGAGGACAGCCCCACGATGGGTTCGCTTTGGACCGATCGACGGGTAAGCTCTTTATTTTACTGTTGCACATTTCTGTATATGCAAGTACCGACGCAGTTGTGTAATTTCGCAGATGAGCTGGGCACATCGGTAGGTCCGAAAAGCATACCCGCAGTTTGTGTCCGAATTTGATCGGTTGCAGCCACAGGATGTCATCTGGACCCCGTACACAGGTGCGGCTGTCCACACACATGCGCCGCACGGGTTGTCCTCCCTCTGCACGCGTGACGAGGCGTACTGGCTCACAAGGCGAACCTAGTGTTCGATATTGTCGTGGAGCCGTACTGCGTCGAGCGAGTGATGAGGCAGTTTGGGTGACGACAGCACTTCCCTCTCCTACCGCGAGCGTTCCAGGCCGTGCCGCGCAGCGTACACGAGTAAGTTTGTGATAACTCGTTTTCTAATAATTATATAACTGTTATCATGAAATAATGTTGTCTTCCAAATGTTTGCAACAGATATTCGCGCAGGGTATATCATGCCAACGAAGTCAACTGGATTGTCAAGCTGTAGGAGTACGTAGGAGGGTAGCTAGACGCACGTGACGATGTGTGGGACGAGCCGCAGCCACACGCAGAGGCGTCTTACGGCGCATACCTCCGTTGGTACCTCACTCGCACGCGTCCGTACGTCACTCTTTCATGTATTGATGACGCGGAGCATCAATATCCGCCGACCATCTCGGACACGTATCCCTTGTACCGTGATCAGGCGCAGCGTGGCGCGGTACGTCTTTCGCAACTTCAATTATTAAATCTTTTTTTTAAAAAATAGATAATAATATTACTCTGCTTCCCATTACTCATGCAGATCGATCTCATCAACTGCGCGGAGGTCGAAACTACATCTCAGGTCACGTTGT
This sequence comes from Panicum hallii, assembly GCF_002211085.1. Classification (NCBI taxonomy): domain Eukaryota; kingdom Viridiplantae; phylum Streptophyta; class Magnoliopsida; order Poales; family Poaceae; genus Panicum; species Panicum hallii. The sequence goes on along the minus strand of NC_038044.1, from coordinate 1,859,950 downwards.
TTGAACACGTGGAGTACGTGTACCGGACGCACAGTATAAAGAGAGCTTTCGTCGGATTCATGACAACTTGAAGCGAGCGTTACGTGCACTGATGTGTTGCAGCAAAGATCACGTGGGGGCCTCTAGTTTATCTCATGCGTCCGCCCACGTGTACACAGCTGGCCCGTCGACCTCTCCAGCACCGCATGCAGCGTCCAGCGGTACTGCCGCCAGTTCGAGTTGTAAGTCCTTTATAATTGCCATTTCGATCAACTTTGATTTACACGACTAATTTTGTTTGTTTTTATAGTCATGCACTCGACGGCAATGGGGCCTCCTCCTGCAAGAATGGAGCCTCAGACGTTTGGCGCCTATGCTCCAGGAACGTCTCTCCCGTCGGGTTCGACACCAATTGCTCCGTATTCTCAAGGCTATACTCAGCATGCTTGGCTGATGGGAGCTCCTGCACACGGTGGTCTGTTCGGTGTGCCGGATTGGGACGGCTGGGACGACGCCTACGTCAGTTTGTCGGAGTTGGAGGGCGGCGGCGCCGGGCTTGACATCATTGGTCCCTCCCAGACGTATAACGCTCCAGCTCCACAGTCCCAGGATGACCCGTTCACGCCGGCGCCTCCTCCGCCTCGTCCTCACCGTGCTCCAGATGCACTCACGTACTCGGAGGGACACATAAGCCGACGGCCTAGGACCAGGGGGAGGACCAAGAGAGCGCGAGGACCGGGACAGGCGGAGTAGATACTCCTGATTCGGTGGACTCTGTATATTTAAACTGTTTTTGTATGATACTATTTTATTTTTAATGGGTTGATGTATCGTACTATCATAATATTTGGATTCTACGTTGGAAAACGTTATCGTTTAACCATCTCCATACGAGTTTTGTATACAGTAATCTTATTCGTAAAATTGAATTAAAATTTTATATGTATACAAAAGAGTATGGCGAATAAATCTTGTATTTGAAAAAAGTATAAATTTTAAATAGTTTGTAAAATATAAATTTGAATAAAAAATAAGAAAGAATGGGAACCTCCCGCCCGTTGGGCGGGCGTGATGCCTTAGGGTCTTCTTCGCGAATAAAAAAATTTCTTATTCGTGAAGAGACCCTCAGGAGGGGTGTGGGAAAAATTTTGGGACCACCCGCCCGTTGGATGGGCGGGAGGTCTCCGGTCGGGCGGGAGGCACATATTTTTTTTGAAAATTTCCAAAACGGCACCCTTTTTCGAATTTAATTTTTTTAACCTTTTTTTTAAAAAATTCCGTCTAATAGCACCCCTTCTCCGCTAATAACAACACGCATCATTTGGGCTTTCATAGGCCCTCTGCCCGGTCCCCTTCTCCTCCTCTCTCCCTGGGCCAAACCCAAAGCTCTTGAGTATTGTTTGAGTGGACTGCGTGGTTGGGCTGTAATGACCAAGTTGGGCCCAACAGGCCGTGGATGAGTGTTCGTTTTGGGCTGAAAGAAGGATCCAGTGATAGATGGCCATGGGCCATAGGCCGTTTCCTGAAAAAAGTGACAACACCGTACGCACACTGACAAAGCGACAAGACCTGCATGAGAGTGAGACCAGATCCGTCCAGCAGCCGCATGCACTGCATAGGTAGCCCTAGCTTTGATGAAAGAAGAGGAAAGCAAAAGGGCTAAACAAAGCCCTAGCTCTCTTTCCTTTTTCCTCGAAGGCTGGCCAGGTGGAAATTCTGTCTCAACACACCTCTTGCACACAGCCACATCGTAACGATGGCAGGGCGTATGTACCGGAGGTTGAAGAGGCCTGCGATAACTTGACTGCACTCCGCCTGCTTTTGCTGTGCTGAGTACTGACCATTTTATTGATCGATCGATCAGGTGAAATATAATGCGAATGGCTAACCGCTTTTGCATCCTGTCGTTTTCCTCGCTCTCTGGGTGCAGTAGACATGTACTACTGTATGCAGCATAGCTCTATGTAACCAACTAAAGTAGCACACAGCATCTATAGAGCTATCATGCAGCTGGATTTTATTACCTGATAATCTCGGAGCGAGCTTTGTCAATCCTGGCCTGCTTTACCATCCTTTCGATGCATATCTTGCATTGTGTGACACTGACAGATGCTTGGAGCACCCCTCTCAATAATTCTATTAAGCTGTCAGTGGGCAAGCTCAGTTGTGCGACACAGCTTCAAAGTCTGAAGCAGAGATAAAAATACGTATAGGAGTACTATTAGTTGATAAGCAGGATGAAGCACACCTACACTACGTACAAATGCGTGATCATCATCTTGCGTGGTGCGTGCACGTGGCATGATATGTCCTGGGCACGTCACGAGCTTAGTTTTTTTAATTATTATTGGTGGTCTTCGACGTGCAAACTAAAGATGTCATGGAAGCGCATGCTTTAGGCAGCACCATGCATGTAATCAAGTCTAGAAAATGCACGTTCTAATGTATAAGAAACTATTGATTTCTAACTGATCCAAGTCGCTTGTTGCGTGCTAAGGTTTACAGAGGGAAAGGCGAGCTATCTTTGCCATCAGCACTTGTCTAGAGTTTGTATACAAAGTTGGGAACACACTTAATTTGAAAGGCAGGGGTAAGGCAAAAGCTACATGAAAAAGGCACCATTATCTCCAAACACCAGTCCACATCCTAATAACTGTGTAAAATAATGGCAGCATGTGTCTGCTCGTTAAGGTGTTCACTCATTCGGAGTTTTCAAAAAAAAAATGTATGTATATTCATATTGCCACTGAACTGGCACGCAAATATATATAGGCCACATTATTTACAACTAGTGGCATGGAAATAAAATCATTTTTGTACGGTTTTTATATGGCACCACCAAGAATTCATGGTTGTATTGCCACAACATAATTATTGTGGCAATACCATCTAGCCGCAGTTGCAACAGGCTACGTACATCTTGTTGTAAATATTTTTAGGGAAATAGTAGAAAAATCACACAGAGAGAGAGAGAGAGAGAGAGATAATAGGCAAATAAAATGCCCCAAGTACAACGTGTACATGCATTACTGAATAATGTAAATGCGTAAAACACCATGCATAAATATGCACATGCATGTAGAGAGAAGATACAAGTAGCTAGCCACCTCCTTTTAAGAAGAAAGTAGTATGGAGCTTCTCCCCTTTTGAGATAGAGCAAAAGGTAGAGGTAAAACACAAAAGTGTAACGAGATACACGCAATCGACTATACAGACTACAAAGCTTGTGGAATAGATATAGTCATTGGGGAGGGGAGAGAGATTCACAGAATACACAGAGGCTCTCAGGTTTCAACACATGGCGTCAATTTTTATCTCTGAAAAGCAGCAAACGACAAGTCCCCTACTTACACCTGGTTTGCGTATTTTAGTGGTCTATCATCAGGGTACTGAGAGGAGACTAAATATATCTTTCTAGGATTCTAAAGCATCAAACTTTAGGGCCTAATGACCAGGGAGAGATGCTTATCATCTTTGATCTCTTGCTTTGCTTTCCTCCAGCCTAAGCTTTTTCACACCCACTGCTTTAAGATGGCAATGTGGATTTGGAGATCTAAAGCACGAAAAGGAGGATACTTTTATTTTCTTTTTTCTCAAATGGCATCACCATACTACGCACTAAAAGCATATACCTTTTGGTCATCTCTACTGAATGAAAGATTTCAGCTCGTTGCCTTGTAAAGTGCCGCCCCCTTTCTACAAACCCAAAGTCTCTAATCATATTAGGCAACACATCTATACCGGCCAAGAAATACGCAATGATTACTACTCCAAGTGCCCAAAAATTGTGTTTACGATTCTATTCTTTATTATAGATTCCAGGAGAAATGTGAAACCAAGTACTACTATACAAGCCATCTATCTGGTTGCACTGGATACAATTTTGAGGTTCATGCAACAGAAATCTGAAAGGCAGTTCAATAGGATGTTACTAGCTGTCGCTCGTACAAGTAGTTTGAATACAATACAGGTGGGAATGCTCTCCCCCGGTGACCATTCAAAAAAAGTGAAGAACGCATCACGAGCATATATGCTCCTTGTTTCCATTAATCACATCAAAATTAAATCGGCTGTATGGTTTGAACACCAAATGTGTAATTTAACAGATGCTTTTTTGAGCAAAGGATAAGTGATGCTTGTTTTTAACTTTGATCGATAGAATCTTCGTGAATGTTTAAACTGACCATATATATGCTTGAAAATGGTATGTATTATCAAGATTTGATGAATAGTTTGGCGGAAACAGTGTCGATGTACGTCGATGGCGACAGAAGTTTACTGTGGTTTGCGGTACTACGGTTAGAGGGTGCCATTTTTTTATGGATGGATACATTGTGTCTACTGTCTAGTCCTTGGAGCCTGACATCACAATGCAACGTTCATGAACTTGTCTTCTGCTACTCCTCATTAATATACAAGATGCATAGTTTTCCTATGTTTTCTTGGAAAAAAAATATTCAAGGCAGAAATAATAGGGCAACAGCAACAGGTAAAATTGTTATCAAATGAAGCAAAGCTAGTAATCAAACTATTTTTTCCGTTAATATTGGAAGAAGAAAACGCCATCCACAGCTTTAAGGATCTCCACGTCATTAGGCGAAGAACTCCCTGATTCCTCCCCTTCTTCGTCCATGGCGGCGCAGGCATTCAAATCCAAGCCAAGCCGTGGCACAGCTCCTTTCTCTGCGCCTTCATCTTCCGCCTTGCTGTCGACGTGACCCATGAAACGTCGTAGCTTCACCGCCCGAGGGGAGGAAACCCTAGACCTCGACTCGGAGACTTGGCAGCTCACTACGATGGCGTCCTCCAAGCTCACCGTATCACCATCGCAACCCCTCACCGTTCCGGTTGCCATGGCATTCTTGATACCGGCTTCGTCTGAGTCATGCTCGACGCCATCGATCATCACGACGCGGTGAGGGTTCTCGCGGATTGCCTCGTAGAACCTCTGCATGTAGCCGTGCTCCTTGTCCGGCGACCTCTGCCTCTTGAGGCTGTCGCCGGAGTTGGAACCGGAGGGAGCTAGGGTTAGCTTTGCTGCGGTGATGCAGGTGAACTCGGCGTAGGAGCCAAAGACAAGCCTGGCGAGCTCCCGGGCCATCGCCGCCTTGCCGTCATCGTCCCTCCCTTGGAAGAGCAGCCACGTCGCCGAGCTCGGCCGCGTCGTCCTTGTCACGCCGGAGCGGCGCTGGAGCACGGCGCTAGCGATGCCCGCAGCTAGATCTCTGTGGCGCGGGACGCGCCTCTCGAATGCGCTGCACAGGATCTTGAGATTCTCCGCGGTGAGCTCGGTGAACTTTGGACGGCGGCGAGCTGCAGTCTCCGTGGCGGCGTCCGATGAGTTAGATTTAGACACCGAGTTAGACGATCCAGGATTAGGGTTCGCGAGCAGTTGCTGATCGCACGACTCGGCCATTGGGCCGTCGTGCCCGTGGTTCAGCAACGGCTGCCGCCGGTCGATGAGATCATGCCATGGCTCGCAGCTCATGTTGGCGTCGTAATGGGTAAAGCCGCAGAAGGAGGAAGATGCCGGAGAGGAGAAGCTCAGCGTGAGCTCCGATCCGGTGAGGACTGGACCTTGCTGGCTGCGGCGAATCCACGAGGGGACGCTCGCCGCCGTCGCCACGACCATGTCGGCGCCGCAGTGTGTGATCTCACTGAAAAGAACAGATCAAGAATGCCCCGTCAATGAAAAATCGTTGAAAACACGTTGACTAAACGAAAACTAATTAAGTGATCAACTTGACGCATGCATGCGACACGCTGGAGGATCTCATCAATCATCTAGTAGTGTCGTGTACCGTACCTGTCGCCGCCGAGGCTCAATGCGAGGCTGTGTTCCGGCACGACGACGGGGTGTAGCTCCAAGACGGCCTCCAGGGAGGGCTGCCCCGACCTGCAGCTCGTGTAGGACGCGTAGGTTCCGAAGCCCAGCAGCCAGAACATGTCGTGGCCGCGGCCGCCGCCGCCGCGCACCAGGCTGCTGAGTTCCATGACCGCGTGCTCGACGGGGCAGTAGTACTGGCCATGCGCGCGGGGGTCACTTCTCTTCCACGACGCGGCTGACCAGGCCTCGGCGGCGTAGCCGAGGTCCTCGAGCACGAGAACCACGCCTTTGCCGGCGGCGCAGCCCTCGCGCACGAGCGCGCGCAGGTCGGCGACCCTGGCCTCCACCTCCTCCCTCGGCAAGCGCTGGAAGGACGCGGCCGTAAAGGGCACGAACTGGGCGTTCTTGAGGCAGTCGTGCTGGAGCCGCAGGTCCCCCTTGCTCACCTTGTCCATCACCGCCTTCACCACTCCCTTCGCGGCTGGCGCGCTCTCGCCGACGACCACCACGCATCGGTTCCGTCCGCTCGCCATGCAGTCCAGCACGCGCGCGGCGTCGCCGATGACGTCGACCTTGTCTTTGGCATCCTTGGGTTTAGGATTCGGGGAGGCGCTGGTGCTGCTTGCCGTGTTTGACGACTGCTCCGACGACGAGACCGCCTTCTCGACGTTGGCCTTGACCTCGGCGCTGGAGAAGCCGGCCTCGCGCATGACGCGGCTGACGCCGGGGTCGTCGAGGATGGAGATGACGAGCTGCTCGAGCTCGACCCTGGCGGCGACCTGCTGGCCCTCCGCGGAGGTAGAGCCGCCGCCCCGGCGCTGGTTCGCCTGCGCGCGCTTGAACGCGGCGGCGAGCGCGTTGGACAGCGCCGGCGCGCGGTGCCCCGCGTGGTGGGCGTGGCAGTGGTGGAACATCGCCGCGGGGGCCCCCGCCGTGGCGAGGCGGTTGAGCGCGACGTTGAAGCAGAGCTCCAGCGCCTTGCCCTGGAGCGGGTGGGAGCTCGCCCGCGACCGGAGGCAGGCGGCGCGGAGGAGGCCCCCGGCGTCCGCGAGCATGGCGCTGGCGGCGTGCAGCGGCGTGACCTGCGCGTGCCCCCGGCGGCGCGCCAGGCTCACCGCCTGGTGCATCACGGCCGCCGCGTCCCCCGCCAGCTCCTGCTGCACAGCGCACCCGCCGCTCCGCATCTCCCCTTGCTTCTTCCCCGGCCAGCCACCTCTCTCCTGGCCTGGGACGTACGACGCCGGCCTGCCGAATCCTTGGCTACAGCTCGATCTTCTGGCGTCACTGCGGTACGTGTGCAGATGGACGCAAGCATCGAGGTTTAGCTGCTATATGTCGCCATGAGACGCAGCAGGGATTGGAGTAGGCTGGAGGAAATAATGGAGCTGTGATGGCTGTGTCGTCGTCTTGCCTGCAGGCTCATACTAGCAGAGATGAGATGAAGATGACTGACAGGGCGGACGGCTCATGAGATTCGGTTGATCGTGGCTGTCGGGATGTATTATACTATATGTTGTACTGTCATCAACTCATCATATACGCACACAATAAGACGAAATGCTAATTCTCAATCGCCTGAGGCTTTCTTATATGTGCGTGTATATATTCGTTTCAAGAAAATGTCTGAATTTATATATTCGTTTCAAGAAAATGTCTGAATTTATATATTCTTTTGAAGAAAATGTGTGATGGTGGGGCTTTTTTAAGAAAAAAATCCGATTTACACCCTTTAACGATCACAAAAGTCCGATTTTTAACCTTCAACTACAAAACCGGATAACATAGGCCATCCAACTGTCGAAACCGGGTGAATTTGGCCCTTTGAGTGGTTTCGAAGGTAGTTTTTCATTTTATAAAAATAGAAAATATTTAAATTTAAACTAAAAAATTCATAAGTAGCTCATTTTAAATAAAAAAATACGAAATGGGTATCAAAAGTTTTCTAAAATGTAACCTATCCGTTGGCACTATACTTGTCAGTTATTCGGATCCATTTTTTTGTTCATAGTATTTGGTTGCTTGTAGTTGTGCCTATTATTTTTTAATAATAAGATTCAAATAGAGCTATAATAGTTAGGTTATATTTTTAGAAAACTTTTGGTACTAGTTTCATAATTTTTCTAATTTAAAATAAATTAGTTTTATTTTTTATTCTACTTAGATTTTTTATTTTAAAAAAAAATACAAAACCACTTTCGAAACCACTCTAAGGGCTAAATTTCTCCGGTTTCGATAGTTGGATGGCCTATGCTATCCGATTTTGTAGCTGAAGGTTGAAAATCAGACTTTTGCAATAGTTCGAGAGTGTAAATCGAACTTTTTCCTTTTTTTCTTCTATATGCATGAGTTGAATCGTTTCGTGTGAAATTTTGTTTTTCTTTAAACAAGCTCTACAGACACTAGACTGCCACTCCGAATATATGGGGGTGATACTTGCATAATTTTGTCCAATCGCAAATAAAAAATAGTTGATTTTTTAGATTTGACAATTATTTTCTAAATTTGTACAATTGACAACACAAGATTGATACTACTAATATATTCAGTAAATAAACATTTTTGTTACCAGCAGCACTACTTCCAGTAAAAAAGTATGATTTCAAATGGTTTTCATTTAAAAATTTGCCAATCAAAATGTCACATTGAATACCATGTCGATGTCCTAATAATAAATCCTATATTTGTGATCGGCAGAAGTACACAGATATGCACGAGTTAGATGGCAGCTTATAAGTACAATTACTGAACTCTCTGAGTACGTTTCTGAAGTCACTGCATCAACACAAAACAGGTGAAGCTAATCCAAATCTGTAGTAGTAGTAGTAGTAGTAGTACACAGTTATGCATGCCCCTGCCCTAGCTGCCGGGGTCCAGAAATTAAACTGCTGACACACAACACAGTTGACCCGGCCCCCTGAACCCGATCCCCGATATACAGTGGTCCATGTGTGTACTTGCTACCGGTCCAACTTTGTGATTTGATTGCAGCATGCAAATCATGGTTACTCCATCCTACATATACATAATATTATTAGCGCATTGCCTTAATTAAGTTATCATTCTAATTGTTTACTGCAAATTGATTGTAGAGTATTGTGCGATGCAGTGTACTGCCACGCAAATTCAATGCTAAATAGCTAGCGCAATTGTGTGCCCAGATTTTAAAGTTGATTTGTAATTGTTTTATATAAATATAATCGTTACCTTTTGTGTACAAGTATATGACCTATTGAATTAGTTTCTTCTTCTTTATTTTTTTTGGAAGGACAGGACTACCATAAGCGTGTAGTAAAGTTTTGTGTGCACTCTCTAAGAGAGAGAGCGAGGGGGGAGGGAGAGAAAAATGACCTCGAATACGCTGAATGCATGATTAGCGACAAGTTGGTTTTGTTCTTGTAATAAAGAGCGGGGAGACGTTTTTCTAAAAAAAAGAAAAAAGATCCAAGCAGGCTTAATTGTCGGCTCATTGATCTGCACGTACTCCGACCAAGAGTCGGGAGTGTGTAAATTAGGCTCTTGATCGAAGAAGCTAGCGAAGATGCCCCTGTACAGTACAGTTGTACTCCCATGCGTATCCAACGTACGTACTTATTCTGGTGTCCTTCTTCAGATGACTAGCTACTTAATTTCACTCTCTCTCTCTCTCTCTCTCTCTCTCTCTCTCTCTCTCTCTCTCTCTCTCTCTCTCTCTCTCTCTCTCTCTCTCTCTCTCTCTCTCTTTCTCTCTCTCTCTCCCCCTCTCGCCGAATTGTCATGTCATTCCATGCGTTTGTTAATTGTTGCTGCGGCTGCTGTAGCGCAAATAAATGGTGTGGAGAGACGACCTTGTTGCTTGATCGAACATGCATCGAAGAAGCTAATAAGTGTTCGCACGCAGCAGCGCTTACAACATGCATCTCCAAGGAAAGGATGCAATGCAAGGAATTATTAGCAACGCATGGAATTAGCAGCCATCACCATCGTCGTCGCAAGCTAGGCAGCTGTGGTTGAGGTGAGGTGACGATGCAGATCGAGGTCTATAACGCAACACAGCGGCCACGTACGTACTGGCCGGGGTCGGAAGAGACATGTATGCCTGAGCTGCTGGGGCAATGCAAATTGATGATACCTGCAGTGTGACTAGCGATACAGATTCGCGACCTGCTGCCGCAAAGATCCTGCGTGCCGCGTGCTAGCTGCCTGTCTCTGTCGATCTGTACGCGACCTCCTAACTATCATGTGTTACCATGCATTGTAGCCCCTGCCGGTACTCTACATTTACGTGAAGTAATTTAAATTGCAAATGCATATAGTTAGTTGTGCAGTGACAAGGTTAGGAGCTAGTAATTGCTAACACTGCTACCTCCGTTCTGAAATACATATAAAGTTGTAGTCAAATTATTTTAAGTCTGATTCATGACTAAACTTATATAAAAGGAAATTACCAGCTAGCAATATAATGATACCAAACATGTATCAGATAAGGTATGGCTTTACTTCTTTATTTATAGTGGTAGCTGTTCGATATACTTTTTCTCTACGATAAAATATCTTGATTGGAGAATGACATAATATACTTTTCTCTCTACGATCATAGCTCCTTCTTGCTTTGCAATCTGTAATCTTTTCCTCGCTCCCATGTTTTCCTGTCTCTCTAGGCCTTTGGGCCTATTTTCCTGCTCCTTTTGAGCAGGTCACCGCTCTGTAACCCTAACCCTTTCAGCTGTTGCTGTGTTACTTTAATTCGCCGCCGTAGTTCGCCTCAAAAGAAAAACAGACGCAAAGGACCGTATCTCTGTGACTCTGCGTGTGCCTTCCTTAACTGGCGGAGGCACGTACTAGTACTAGTACGCGCGCAGGGAGCACGGAGGGCAGGGATACGATCGAGCCCACCGGATCAACCGGATACGCCCGCCGTTGACATGCGCGTAGCTAGCTACGTATTGCGACGACAGAGTACGCGCGTCGTACTCCACTACACGTACGCATGCAGGTGAGCAGGTCCCCGGCGCTGCCGCGTGTGATTGCTCGCGCCCGGCCGCCTGCTGGATGACTGGCAAGGCAGAGGCGTACGCCAAGCTGCCGCTGCACGCACGGCACCGCCGGGCAGCCGGCCTTTACGGCCAGTGCTACCTACCGGGTCGTATCTATATCGCCCGCGGCCACCCGGGGACCGCCCGTTGGATGATACGGGGTCCGGCCGCGGAGCCTGGACAGGTAGCCAGGTAGGTGGACATAGAGAAGAGCCCCAGGTGATTTCTCCGGGCGAACCTGCGACGACGGGCCGCCATGTGCCATGCCCAGCTGGGCATGTGCACCTGCGAGTGTACAGCGTCGTGGCGCCTCGTTTCTGGATGGCTAGGCCGGCCGGCCTCTGTATCTATATCTGCTAGTAGTTTCGACCATGCATGTATAGTATAACTATACAAAACCTTTTGTGTTCTGATGAGTCACAACGTACGTAACACACACACACACATACATAAGAAAAAGTAATAAGTCGGGACGAAATCTTTTTTCATGGAAGCTAGCTCTTGAATCTTCATGACGGAAAAAAGCAATGCGCGGGAAGATCGGGCAACGGCCGGGGTCGGGACGCGCGCGTGTACGTTCGTGATGGCAGTGCGGTGGATCGCGCAGGACGGACCTATCTGCCGGTGAGCTGAGCTGAGCCTTGCCCGCCACGGCATCTATGATCTATCTACATCTATCTACGCGCGCGCGGCTCCCGATGAGCCCAAATAAATTTGCATTTCATCCCGGTGGTGATGGCCGGGAGGGAGGAAATTAAATAAACCGTGTGGGGAGGCAAGGCGGTCCGGGCCTTGTAGTTGCATGCTCTGCGCCGCGTCTGCTCCGCTCTCAGGTACTCACCCAAACTAACTAAAACCTATCATCTCTCTTTACCGGCTCACCCAAATTTATTAGAGTATTTTAGGCAACTCCAGATATGGTTAGTTCAGGAGAGTCTACTTACGCTCCAATCCATATACTTCTATACATTATATACAATCTTACATACATGATATCATGAGTCTAGGTACAAACTCTAGCATCCTCTAGCATCCAGCTTCCACTACCTCCCCCCCCCCGAGAGATCGGTCTCCGCCGAGGGCAGCGTCTTCGTAGGATCTGCACGCGGATCCCTCTAATCCGCCGCGCCATCGTGGTCAGGCAGAGCAGATGAATCTACCTTCCATGGTGATTCGATCTCATCGGGCTACCTCGGTGCCGCTTCCCCTCGTCGTCTCCCCCAGCGTATCTGGTCCAGCACTGCCCCTCCCTCCTCCTGCGCTACCACTACCGCTGCCTTGTGTGCAACCGCATGGCTGCGGAGGAAGCATGAGGGGGCGCCAGGCTGCCATGCCATTGGAGCCGTTGGGATCAAGCCGGGCCGCAGTGCCGCCGGTCGATGCCGGCACCCTCTGTCGCGGGATGGGTACCCGTGGTCTGTCTGCTGTTGTTCCTTTTTTATCAGAGATCGGATTGCGTCGCCCTGCTGTTCGCCGCATCGTCGTCGATACTCCCGAGGATGAGGTTGTCGCTGCGCTCGCACAGGTTGCAGCGCCGACACTGGTGATCAGCCACCATTGCTGGTGTTGCCGCCTTTTAGGTGGTGGCGCCACCCATGCTGCCAGTCCTCGTCATGCTGGCTCTCGATCCGAGTCCGTGCCTATTGCTGCAAGCTTGCGGACACCGCTGTTCATGTTGCTGAAGGAAGACGAGTTGCGCTCTTTAGCAGCACCGTCTACCATCGCCATCCGTGGCTCGTCGTCCTGCTGAACTCATCGGCAACAAGCTGCTGTTTTTTGCACTCGTACACCTTTGTTGACGCTTCGGACCAGCGCCCTCCTCCACGGGTTTGATCACGTCCACCTCGACCTCGGCTACTTCAGCACTAAGGGGCTATCATCTGCATGCATGAGCTACTCCAGTCGAAGCATTCGCACCGGTGTTCCGACTGCGGAGGGATATCTCCATTGCTCTCCAGCCTGTCTGATAGTGTTGCTACCACTACGACTGCGGGAGGATGTTAGAGTATATTAGGCAACTCCGGATACGGTTAGTTTAGAATTTATTGTAATCGTGGGATAACCTTACTTAGAGACTCTAGGAGAGGCTACTTGCCATGTACTTCTATATATTCACCCTAGAGGCTCAATGCAATACATCCCACACATTATACACGGTCTTACAAAATTAACTAGAGCCATTCCAATTTTCGGGAGGGAAAAAATTACTAGTAATTCGTTTCTTCTTCGGGTGGATTAGGCTTTAGTGACTTTGATATATATAGCGTAGAGCTCTAAGCTTTTTCATAAAGTAAAGAAAGACCGGCCACCAAAAGCCTATGTGTGTATTTATTTTTTTAAAAAAGGCTATGTGTGGCATTTTCTGACCGAAAGCTGATCGCAGTACATTAATTATACTGGGAATCTCTTTTGCTCGTTTCAGGCACAACCTTTCTGAGAGGCAAGAACAATGCCATTAAACTACGTCTCCGTTCGGGGGGAAGGATAAACACCATTTCCTTCCCCGGAAAACCTAGAAAAAGCCAGCATAATCGCCTTTCATTAATTTCTTTTTTTAAGAAACCACAAGTATTAATTCCCTTTGCGTGATAATAAGCGCCTTAGCTTTGCGTCAACAGAAAGATAATATTCCCCATAACATATTTGGAAAAAGAACTGGCACTAGGGAAAAAAAGTACCAGCATATGTACCATTATTGCATTTCTTTTCTTTATTGAATGTGTCCGGAGGGACGACAGTATTGCATCTCTTTAGATGATCCCTTTTTTTTTCTTTTCTTTTGGAGCTGGCCGGAATGTACTTCCGTTTAAATAGAGGCCGACGTAATTTCTGCGGCAACAAGGTAAATAAATTATATCATTCGGACCACTGTCAGGGCCAGAGCAATGTGCTAGTACCACAAGAACGTCGAAAACTTAATTTCTGCGATAGATAATGACACCACACGGCGCTGAACCAATCAAGAGGTCAAGTGTTCAGAGATGACTTTAAGTTAACTGCATCGGTCTCCAACTCCACCCGTATGATCCCAGAGCATCAGAAGCATATAGCTCAGAGCTAGCCTGCACAAGTGCCATGGCTTTCAGAATCCAGCCCGTAAAGCATCAGACAAATGCTCATGTTTCTTCGTCTCCTGACGCATCACTGCCCCCTGAGACCATCCGTATCCTCTCAGATCATCCTGCTGAAAGAATGAAGTATCTATCAGTGTGAATTTTCAGATATGCTTCCTGGTACAATGCCACCTCAACTGTGGGTGTTGTTTCTGATCCACTGAGTCAGGAAGAAAAAAAAAATCCAAACAGCCAGCGGTAATAATAAGCTTCTGAATTAGGAAAAGATATCTGTCCAGCAGGCTGAGGACAATCAGCGGCATTAACCCGATTTCGCTCTGACCATTATTACACCCACAAGACGACGATGGTAACAACTCTGATCGATCTGTAGCTCATCTGGCCACTTTCAAATTTCTAGAAGATAGAACTTCTTTTGGTGGTTGCAATGAAACCTCAGTAGCAGCAATGTCCTGAAACTGGGCCATGATGGCCCGCTTGTCTATCAAACCACACCTGACCGCCGCCAGGCCCAGAGGGAAAGCATGGGCTGCACCAGGCATATACAAAGTCCAAATTCGGGAGCCCGTAACGTTTTGGGTCGGACCATGCCAGTACTGCAACCAGATGGGGGGTGGATTCCCGGTTTCACGTGGACCGCCCCACCCACATGTATGGGCCGCCAAGCTAGCTTGTGTTAGCTAGAGCCTATGGGCTTCTAATGGGTCTACTTCCCTCCGGGCTGCAGATTTTGTCGGCCCATATCCTCGCGGTGCCACGCGCCAAGCTGCGCGTTCAAGCTGAAATTTGCCCGAGACATTTTTATCGGGATGGCCCACATCAGTTAAACCTACAAGAAAACCACGTGCTACCTACCACCTCCGCGCACTGACAGGTGGGTCTAACACCTCTGGGTCCCCATGTCATGACCGTGCCGCTACTAATCTCGTGTAGCTTCCCGCGTGTTTCAGTTCAACCTCGTCGTGCGCTGGCGTGAGCCAATCAGGATGCTCCCCGCCAAAACGCGCGCGAGCCAGCGCGTGGTCCACCTGTCAGCCTCACGAGGTGGGGGAGCGCCACGAGGCGCTCGGCGGGAAAATAAAAGCGCGCGCACTTCACGTCTTCACCAGGGGGGTCGGACCCCACAACAGCTGGACGGTTTCTCGCCTGGTCACGCTTTACTTTCTCGCCCATGCCTTTTTCCTTTCTGCGATCGAATGAGGAGCACATCACATCGCCTCGCCCGTAGTTCAGCCACGTACAGTTTACAGCAGCCTACTACGTGGTAATCCAACAGTTCAAGGACATAAAACATATTTTACTTTGGAAAATATAACCCTATATGTTATGGTCAATAATCAGTCAAACTACAAAGACATCCAGTGTGAAAAATTATGCAATTTGACGTAAATCGCTAATAATTCATGCGCTCTTATATCTTTGTGTATCTATAAAGATGGACACATCTCCTCCGGTATAATTTTAGGACTGCATCGGGATAAAATATTTCTTAAACTTATGAACCAAGTTATTACTTTTTAGAATAACCCAAGACATATGTTTTTGGTTAAAGTGCTCTAGAAATCCATTACTTGAAAACAAACTATTTAACCGCACCTGAACAATTGCAACCATTTCTTTATTACATAACACAGTAGCATGCCAGAATTCTAAACATCATAGCATCTATCTTGTCTTGAACTGTGAAAAATTTCAATAATTAAACGCATCCCTCTACTTTTATATATCGCAGTATACGAACTAAGGATGAAGGACCTTCATTGAAAATTCTGAAAACAAAAGGAAAAAAAAGGTTCCTAAAACAATTTGTAATTTACATTTTTGCCCCTTCAGCCTCCAGTAGAGCTACAGCGCGCTCCCCCTGTCCACACCATAAACTCGCAACCCCCACTGAAAACTCCAATTTCCCTCGCTTCTCCCACCCCACTTTTCCCTCGTTTTCTTCCCTGCCCTCACTTCCGCCGCGCAAACCCTCGCCCGCCGCCGCCTCAGATCCCAGCTCTCAAACCCTGCCGCCCTCCCGCGCGCCGTCCCTCCGATCCGCGGCTCCACGCGTGCCCCGATCCCCATGGCGGCGGCGGCGGCCGGCGGCGGGGCCGGCGAGGCCGGGGCGCGGGCGCTGCTGCAGCGGCACCAGCCCTTCGCGCCGCCGCCCGGCGAGTACCACAACTTCGGCGCGCCCGCGGCCGGCGGCGACGAGATGGTGGAGGCCGTCGTCCTCAGGACGCCAGTGAGTTCCGGGGGACTGGTGGTCGAGTCCTTGTGCTGAAATTCCCGGTTGTTGGGTCAAACGCTAGAGCGCGGGCGGTTGATGGCCCCTCCCGCCAGCGGCGAGGGGAGCCGGGGGAGCTCGTGTGCGCTGGTCCACTGAATCAGCTTTAGCAATGCCGACGCGCGTCGCCTTGGATTTGGTGACGACCGAGCTGGTGGGATGGGGTTGGTTTGGGTGTTCGCGGAGACGAATTCGCTGAATTTCACTACCGGTGATGGAATCTGCTGCAAATTCTGCACAGATTTCGCGTTATCTGCTTTCTGTCGTTCCATGAAGAGGTGAACAGATGGATAGTTTGCTGTCGTTTAGGTGAATGTTGCTAGGATGTAGTAAGAGAATGCGCTAATCTGGTGAAATTTTCTAATCGTGATATTTGAGGGGATAGCTTTGCTTCTTTGTGCGTGCGCATATTACAACATATTAATCAATGAACGCTTATATTTTTTTTTGTTTGCACATGGTAATCAATATGCGCCAGCTAGAGTGCTATATTGATGGTGCTGTTTGGTGTTTTTTGTGCTGATGAATTGATATGGTGTGTGCTGATTTATCTGGCATCACCCCCCTCCTTTTGTGATTATCAGATTACATAACAAATTGTTACCTAAATTTGGCAAACACTTTGTCTAAGTCTATGCAACTTGTACATGCAGTTATCTAAAAGCACTAGACGCTAGCAATATGTTGGCGGTAGCTTGAAAACCCCAATTAATGCTCCAAAACTCTGGAGATTGAGCGCGAACTATCTTATGGATGGTCAATCATAAATAATGGTGAAACCTCATACAAGTGCATTGTTAAAAGCAGCGCAGGATTTGAATTTACTGAAAAATCTACAAATATTACAAACCATATAAATCTGTCTCCTTTCGCGCCAAAATAACACTATTGTCAAATTTTACCAAATAATCAGTCTGGCTTAATTTATTACCATCCTAACAATGTTCCCAGGAGGTTCTACACTTGTCGGCTTGTGGAGACTATTTAGATGATGTTGCATTTTTGTTGTATTAATGTAATGCTTTTCAGCAACTTGTGCTCATAAATATAGGATCTCAAAGCATAACGATATATATGCATGCAGTTTTTTATTTAGCTCTGGTTCTAACAAGAATATTCCTCTTGTAGTTGAAACGGAAACAGAACAGAGAAGGAAATGGAGCTGCCGAACCAACTGACTGGATGATGAGCCCTGGATATGCTAATGCAGGCAGCAGTCCGGTTCCTACACCACCGTCAGGGAAAGGTTTAAAATCTTCTGCCAAGCCTAAGGCTACCAAGGGCCAGAAACCTTGCCCTCAGACCCCTTTGAGTTTTGGTGAGTGATGCACATTCAATCAGCCATGAATCATCTTTGTCTTGGATAACTCAATCTAATTGTATACTTTTTCACAGGTTCTCCAGGCAATCCTTCTACTCCTGTCGGTGGCTGCCGCTATGATAGCTCCCTAGGTGAGAAGAATCAGTTATCAATTTTCCTGTTTTGGACGTTGATATTTGCATGGTATCTTGATCTCAGATTTCCTTTCTTTTTTCATTATTGCCTTTTAGGGCTCTTGACAAAGAAGTTCCTAAACTTGCTAAAAGGTGCACCTGGCGGCATAGTTGATCTGAATAATGCTGCAGAAACTCTAGAGGTAGAACTTCTTTGTTTGTATCTTGTTCCAAGCACGGTTTTCTTTTGTTAAACATATACATGCAAAACTTGTTTTGCAGGTACAGAAAAGGCGTATATATGACATTACTAATGTTCTCGAAGGGATAGGGCTTATAGAAAAGAAGCTTAAGAACAATATCCGTTGGAAGTAATATTCTTAGTACCTGTATTTGTGATTGGTTCTTTATGGGCATTACTCACTTCATATGTCCTTTTGCAGAGGAATCGATGACTCACGGCCTGGAGAAGTTAGTGATGATATGTCAATTTTACAGGTACTATGCTTCATTTTTTCCTATTTTTTTATAAAATAGTTCTTCTCAAAGCTGATGCTTAAGTATGGTTCTTATTCTCTAAGAAATATTTATATTTATTCTATTTGTCATCCACAGGCAGATATTGAAGCTCTCACAGTGCAAGAGCAAAATTTGGATGAACGGATAAAGTTAGTCACCAGCTATTTAAAAACTCCTGTTATTGTTATTATTTCAGTTTTTCTAAGCATTCTTCTCCAATGTTTCTTTCAGTGAAATGCGGGACAGGTTAAGGGAGCTTACTGAAGATGAAAATAATCAAAAGTAATTATATTCTATTTTCCCCTCAAGACTTGAGTAATTGCCTCGCATGTCTAGGCATTGCAGGTTTTGGATCTGATTAATGAATCTCTGTACCCACAGGTGGCTTTATGTTACAGAAGATGATATCAAATCTTTGCCTTGCTTTCAGGTTCCTTTTTTTTTGCCCTGACTTTAGTAACTGTTAAAATGATCAACAATTCAACACTACTCAGTATAGATATGAATCAAGTAACTAAAAGTTCACTACAACATGCAGAACCAAACTCTAATTGCTATAAAAGCACCGCATGGTACAACTTTGGAAGTCCCAGATCCTGATGAGGTGGGTTGCAAAACTATCTTTGTTTGTCACACTCACGGTCATAGACGGATGTTACATTTCGTTAATGGAGTCAACTCCCCTACGCAGGTTAATGATTATCCTCAAAGAAGATACAGGATTGTGCTAAGGAGTACTATGGGTCCGATAGATGTGTACTTAGTTAGGTATATGCTCATTATACCCCATGTCTGGCATATGCTAAAAAAAACATTAAAAAAATCAGAATGCACATCTCCAACTTAACATGATGCCTAACATTATTTTGTTGATTGATCGTAGTCAATTTGAGGAGATGAGTGGCATGGAAACTCCTCCGAGGCCTACACCGACAATAAGCATGGATTCTCTAGAGAATCCTAGGACGCCTTTGGCTGCAGAATGCAGCAAAGCTGCAGGGACAGAACCTACCATTCAACAAGGGTTTACACTACCTCCTGATGCTCCTAGTAGTTCGCAGGACATTGGCGGGATGATGAAGATTGTCCCTTCAGAGCTTGATGTAAGTTCACTTCCATGCATTATTATTCAACAGGATGTGTGACGTGAAATTGATTTGTCTATAATCATGTTCTTAATATTTAAGTGCATGTTTTTTTTTTGCACCCGCTCAGCTTCACGTGATATGCTTAAATCACATTTGGTCTTGCTTCGTCTAATTTGGAAAATCGTGTTATGTTTGCTTTGCTTCAGTATATCTTCCTTTTATGGAATATCAACCCCTTTGTAGCACTTCATTACTTAAAAGATTGATCTGTGAAGAGGTACAACTTGAGTTTCTTTACCAATTATCACCGAACTGGGCAACACAACCTTTTTCCTAATATTGAAACACGTGGTAGACAAATTTTGTTTTGGATATATGGAACATTACACATCTGAGTTCAACAGCAATACTTGCAGTTCAGGAGCGCAAGCACCTTGTAAGGCCTTAACCCCCCTTTTTTTCTTGGCAGACTGATGCAGACTACTGGCTCTTATCAGACACAGGAGTTAGCATCACAGACATGTGGAAGACAGCACGTATCCTTCTAACAGTCTCTGTCACCATATCCATGTTTCTCATGTAGTATAGCATATGCAGCTTTTTGATATGAAACCAGTAGACCCTTAACTCGACAACGCAGCAGATGTGGAGTGGGACGGGATCGAGAAATTCAACGCGGAGGATTTCCTGGAAGTCAGCACGCCCCGTCAGCAGGATAAACCGGCCGACGTCGTGGATGGCCCCTCCTGTATGAGCTGAAAGCAGATGAATCGTGGCAGGGAACACCATTCATATTTTAACGGCCGATCGGATCAACCTGGAGCGGTATATGGCTGAGTGATGTACAGATGCTAGCCCAGAAATAGCTCAAATGGTCTTTTCGGATCATGCTGATCATATAACCGAGCGTGGAATGTGGACTGCTCAGGCTGTCCTTCACAGGTTGACCTTGAAACCATGTGCCGGGCCTGCAAGTTGCATGCTGTGCTGGGCATCCCACAGCATGAGGAGTGTACAATTAGGAATATGTTGTGTGCTGATGATGCTCGCGGAGATCCATTTGTAAAATAGTAGTCACTATTAGTTATTTATTATTTGCGTCATACTGATTCATCTCTCTTTGAAAAGAAAAAGAAAAACCAAGCGTGTAAATGGTGGCATCCTGGCATGGATGGATCATGGATGGATGCTGCTACGAACAAAGCCCTGCTCTGGAAGTAACCTGTCGTCGGGCTTCGAGTGTCTTGGCAGATGGTCTCTCGCCATCACAACTCACAAGGCACGGGCGCACGGCAACCTCTTGTGCTGATGATGCAGTGCATGTGCATCGTGATCTCTGCTAGCATTTGATTATTCCGCTGCTTCCCTGCAGCTTCACATCGAAGCAACTCTGCTACTCCGTTTCCTTTTCTTGCTTGTCACATCGGGCATCCGGTTGACTGGTATTTTCTTTCCCTGGTCGCCGTTGATGCGGTTTTCTTCTATATCTTCACGCCATTACAAAATGGAGTCACGGTCAGTGTCGATTGTCGAGTATCCTGTACGTGAGCAGTCGTAGATGGCACCACACCATGCCAGTGCCGCGTCAAGCTTATCTGCTTCATCTTTTGCCTGGGAGCATGATGTGGCTAATCCTTCAGCTTGGCGCCTACTGCTGGTCAGAGCCAGAATCCTTTGCTTCAGAAATGGAAAGTAAAATGCAGAACCAAACTCTCAAGTAATTGATCATTAGTTATTTAGTTCGCGCATATGTGTTTGGTGTTTTCTTTTTCCTTTTTTACCATATGCCGGTGATTGGTGTTTTGCTGTATCGATCAACTCTATAGAATAATGGTGGACTGATGCCTCTTCGAAAAAGGATGTTGAAGCCATATCATTTTTCCATTGTCTAAAAAAGGGTGCTCTGTGGAAGATCACAAATGGAGGAAATACAACACCTTTTGTTGCATAATTGCATTACTCTCATTCTGTCGCTGTTTGATACAGGTAGGCATTTTGCCATTTTATGGAAATTCATGGACGACTTGATTAAGAGGGGTAATGACCATGGACCACTGATATTTGCACCTTGTTTAATCTATTGTTACAAGCTGGCCAGCTGGAGTGCTACCCAATAAAAATGGCAAGATGCCTAAACAATTGCAATGGAACATGCGCCAACTATGACCCAGATTTCATCTTTTGTTTTCTTTGGCCACATGTTGTGGAAACTATCTTGAGCCTCAGTCAAAGAGGTCATGAATCAAGTCCTGGAATAAAAAAACCCGGATAATAACTAACCAACATTTGATTAGTGTATTTCATCTCTCCCACTTTGACCCCCTAATATTCTGCTCAAATTATGCAGGTATTATATGCCCTTTCACTGATTCCTACTTGTCCAAAACAAAAGGGGCTTTATGCATTCTGGTCCACCCCACCTGGCCTGGCTCATCTGCAGATATTCGATTCTGAAAGACTCCAATGTGGAGTGCTGACGGTTGAGCATAAAGTGAATTTTCTCACCTTACTGTATTCTTGAGCTACACAATGCAAGTAAGATCCCACCTTGAAATGTTGACATGGACTGATAATGCCTCGCTGAGACTTGTTTTAAAGCAAGTGCATCGTGCGTGCCCAACCGAATCAAGCAGTAGAATGGTTCCAAAAAAGAAAAGGAAAGAAAGAAAAAACAAACAGTAGAATGGTGCCAAAAAAGAAAAAGAAAGAAAGAAAAAACAGTACAAGGATAGAACAGTAGAAGTATTAGGAGTTTGGTTCCTCCAGGGTTTATTTTAAGCGTCGTCACATTGGATGTTTGATGCTAATTAGGAGTATTAAATATAGATTAATAAAAAAATAAATTCCAAAACCCTAGGCTTATTCGTGAGCCGAATCTATTAAACCTAATCAGCCCATGATTAGCTCATATGATGCTACAGTAAATATATGCTAATCATTGATTAATTAGATTTAATAGATTCATCTCGTGGACAGACTAAGTTTATGCAGTTAATTTTATAATAAATTATCAAGACATTCGATATGAAATGACTTAAAATAAGCATAAGGGAACAAAGCCTGCAGCCTGCTACGCTGCTACTAAGCCTGCCATAGTTCCGTCTGATCTGATGTGATGCTAGAAACAGATCGCCCAAAGGAAACGCAACAACTGTCTTGGCTGCACTTTGATGTGACTCTATATCAGCTTCATCCCATGAGGCTCCGGGTACCAACTTCTGAATTCTAACTCTTTATTTTTTTAAAAGAAAATCGTCATTTATTTTGCACCTTATTTGTTGTTACAAGCTTAACAGTAGCTGGTCAATTACTGGATAAAAATTTGCAAGAGGTCTAAACTTGTAAGGCAATCTCTCTACAGCATGCCTCTGCAAATGCCAAATGGATTTGTGGGACCTAGCGAATATACTGAATCTAATTGTTTCCTGTGAAATTTGTACGCGCTTTAAGTTTCGAAATGGACCTAACTTATTTAGAAAAAGAAGTAGCTTACTGATAGTATGTATGATCAACAAGTATCCCATTTCTAAAAAGGTATGTAGACTTAAATTTTCTAATGAACATTATTTGTTTTTATTCATTTTTAATAGATTCTAACGAATTGGGCCTCTAATATTCACTTGCCCAAGCTGCTAGCTCATCCTGAATCCCAGATGCTGTTCCTCAATTCCCAAATTAAGAATATATCCCAAGTGCGCCATGCTGACTGTTGAGCATCCAACTCTCGCCAACGTGGACCAAGATTCCAACGGAATGCGGATTGCTGACTAGGACTGATCCCGAGCGGGCCCCGCATGCGGTGACGCGAAATGCGGCAAAATTAGGGCCACAATTTCCTCGTGGCACTGGTGCCTTCCATCCTGGCCATTCGATTGATCAAAAGGGTTAGGTAAATGCTACTACTAATAATTCCCATCCCTGTTTTGAAATGTTCTTTGTAGTGGCCCCAAACTTGTGATAGAGATGTTTCTGTTGTTATCCACAGGCTACTCTTCTTGCTGTGCAGTGGAGATTTTGCAGTCCTGACCATGCTATATATATTGCTCTTTTATTCCCAATATTTTGATTGGTCGACTTCCTAGGTCTGGACAATGGACAAGTAACTTCGTTGCCAATTACGTTCTCATAATTTGTGTCACTACATGCACAGATGAAGAATGCTTTTATAGCAGTGTAGCTAATGATATGATTTTTTTTTTCACTATGCTAACATGTGGTTTTAAAATGTTAATAGCCAGGTCAAATGAAAAGAACGTAGAGAATGAATACAAAGTTGTCTATCCCCAAAACACTATTAACTTTTTTTAAAAAAAAAGCAATGGCCAATGAGGTGTTCCATACTAATACTATTCAATTATGTCAACAAACCTTCTCTGCTCTAGTATTTTCTAAACGAACTCTAATAAACAGACTCCAAAATTGACTAGCAATTAGAAGCTACATTTTTTGTAAGTATCTAGAAGATTTCTGTAATCAGTGCTAGGATTTGTAAATTGTTCCAAACTATCCTAAACGAAATCAAGACTTCAAGAGTGCAACCTGACGCTGAAAAAGAAAACCATGGGAGGAAGAGGAACGCAGGTCGGCCAGGTGCTGACGTGGATACCAATAATTTCTGTGGGCCCCACCCGCCACCCCGAGCCGCTCGCCCCGCGCGGTCTGACAAGCCGTTTCAGGTCCGCTAGCCCCCAAAATTCCATTCCCGTCGTAATCTCACCACCGAAATTCGCACTACTGATTTCCCGAACATCTACCAAGTCCATGACATGTGGGCCAGCTTATGCTATTTCGCAGCGTTTTTAGGGGCCTGCTATATATCACACCTGTGCAAAAAGAATTCTTCCCCCCTTCCTCACTCCCACACTCTGTCCCGAGCAAGTCGTCGTCGCCTCCTCCTCCCGAGCTCGCTGTTTGATTCGTTTCCTACCATCGCCGATCGCTTCTGCTATGCCGTCGGCGCCAGCCGTCGTGCCGCCGGAGTTGCCGAAGCTTTCGCCGACGTCGCAGCAGGCCCGCCGGCCGCGCTCTCCGCTAGCCAACGGCTCGGCCGGCGGCGATTTCGAGCTGCGGCACTGGCGCACGCCCAAGAAGCGCGCGGCGGGGCCGCCGCCGCCCTGGGCGCCTCCGGTGATCGATATCCCCAACGGCGCCGGGAGCGACGACGATAGCAACAGCAGCGGCGGCGGTGGGCACGGGTACACCAGCCTCCGGGACATTCTGTCGTCGCCGGAGTACGCCGCGACCACGGGCGGCTCGCCCGCGGCCTGCGGCGTCATCGGGGGCGGCTGCGGCAGCTGCGGGGACATACACATGATCCGGCACCCGCTGGTGAAGCACGCGGCGTACGCGTACCTGCAGATGACGCCGTCCGCGAGGGAGGACCCCAGCCGCCGCGGCCGGCGCTGGCGGGGGCCACTCTGCCGCCTCCTGCTCGGCTGCCTCAGCTTCATCGGGGCGCTCTTCCGGCCCTGACTCCACCGGCGACACCGTGCTTGCGGTTCTTGGTTGCAATTTCTTCTTTGTCTTCCCTTGCTCTTCCGGTTCTTGTGTGATTAGAATTTTTCTTAGGATTCTCTCTTTTTTTGCGAGGATTTTCTTAGAATTTTCGTGCTTTCCCTTGAAGTGTAATTTGTGTAAATAATTTGCTAGGATTAGGCACAAATGGAGATGAGATTATAGCAGGAAGAGAAATGATTAATCGCGCACTCACAGCATATCATTGGATAGCTTGATTCTGCTATGATTTTTTTAGTCGTCATGAAGTAATGATTGGCGCAATGAATATGAGAGCAATCAAATGAAGAAAAACAAGTAATGAAGCAGGCTGAGATATATTCCATCGCAGAAAGAAGAATGAAACATACTGATCAATGAAAAACTAACGATTTCTTTCATATCACTTGAACCATACTTGATACACATCCATCTGTTCTTCACAATGGTGAATGGTTGCTGATTTTGCTATGTACTCTACCTCTTTTTTTTTCCCTCTGCCTTTCTTTGATTCGTTCATTCATTCTACTTTCTTTGATAATTGATTCGTCCATTCATTCTATGTACAACAGATAAAATCATCCCCTATAGTTTGTGTAGGAGTCTCTTTGATTTCCTCTAGTAATGCTTGCCGTTGGGCGCTCGCCGGGGCTTGGCGCCACCCCCCGCGGCGCCGATGGTAGCGCGCAGAGCCTCGGCCACCACGGCGGCGTCGGGGTTGCTCTCGAACAAGGACTCCTGCGGTGGCGGCGACGGCGGCCGGCGCTTGGTGGCGAAGGGGCTCCATCCGGACTTCTTGTTCTTCTGCTGCACGTAAAAACAAAAAACGAAACCACCCGTTATTAATGCCTGCTGTGAAAAGAAAAATACCTCCAGTCAGCGCCTGTGCTTCACAATCAGGGCGCCATGATTCGTGCACGTGGACGCACATGTCCGTTTGGTGGATACGAATACGATGCTGCCTCGCTGTGCAGCTGAACCTTTGTACAGGGCGGCGTGTACCGACCAGGCAACAACCAGTCGACACGACACGACGTCTCCTGATTTCACACTGCTTCCTGTGGCCCGGCTAATCTGGGTTTCATCACGTAAAGTTACTCGTTATAGTACGAGATGCCAATACGTGAGCATCGATTTCTGTAGTTCATCATACCCAAAAGACCATGCCAGGTCAGATCAGAAAGAAGTGAGCATTCACCAGACCAGTTCATGGAGCGTGCCAGCGTGGGAGCTGGGACAACGCAAGGAAGGAGAACGCAACGTTGCATGAGCAGAAGAGCTGACAGGAACGAGACAAGGTCAGAGCTGGGCAGGATCAGTGTGTGGAAGCTGGAACGGGGTGAAGGAAACGGTCAGGTTGACAGGTTGTGCTGGCCCTTTGGCTCTTGTGCAGACAAGTGCCCACGTTCTCCGCGCGGGCTGCTGCTGCTTTCCCAGTTGCTGCAAGGCCAGAGCCGTTTGCGCGTCACTGTCCGGCGGGCCAGGATTGTATGGGAGCAGCGAGAGGCTGATAGGGCAGGCAGGGGCCGCACCCGCATGGGCGAGCAACCGTGGCCTCAGCTTGAGGTCGGGGAGAGGGGGCACCCGGGCAGGCGAGAGCCCCTGGCAGTTGGCAGGCACTGGGCCTGGAAGGATTGGTGGATAATGCTGCATTGCTGCTGTCTGCTTTGTCAAAGTGGGGCGGTGAGAGGGAAACCAAGGGGGAGTGAGTTGGCAGGGTTGGAGGGCTGGGCTTTCTTTGTTAGCAACAGTTTGTTCGATGCCGGTTGGAGTTTCTTTAGATGTGACAAGCAGGAGATGTCATGGTTCATCCAAAAGAAAAAGGTTGGCCAAAAAATAACTGGAGTATGTTGATGAGATTTCGGTAGAATATGATTTAAAATAAGGGCAAACTTTTCAACCAAAGCTCAATTTCATATGTTCCGAGCTAAAAATCATCTGTCGCTGGCAAAATGTAAGCCTGCAATTGAGTTTCTGATTGTGATACTTTGATTGGATTGCATTCAAAGGAGCAATAGTTTTTTTAACTGCAGGATAGCTAACCAATGGCACTAAATTTGATCAGTAAGAAAATCTAATGAATCTACATGGAAAGTAGTGTTATTAAATTTATTTATAGCAACCGTACTGCACGTCCTTCAGACTGTATGATGCATAGGATGATAGGACATGAACTTTACCAAGAAAAAACAAATTTGTTTAACAAATTCAGTGTCAATTGTTTTCTGTAAACCATAACCTATAGCAATTTAACACAGATGAGAAGAATAAATTTAGTGTCAAAAGTCAAAACTACCCCGCATGCTGAAATTTAGTCAAGAACAGAAAGGGTCATGTTGGAGCAAGGAGGAAATATAGTGCACGCTATATCTATACTGAGTAGGTCTGATGGAGAAATTGTTGTTACCTCTGCATTGGATCCTTCAGGTTTCTCTGATACGACATAGCGAAGGACATCCATGAAGAAGGCTGTCCCTTTGTCTGCGAAATTCTTCATGTAGAAGCTAAGCAGTTGCCCTGATTTCGCCCTCAGATGCAGTAGCCTCTGCTCGATGTTTGGTTCATATTGCATCACTATGGGCCGAAGAAAGGTGTCATATACCACATCACTTCCCTGCGGATACAGTGAAGTTAAAGCAGATTTTGACCCAAACAAAGGTATGGTTTGCTGGAGAAGTTAAAATCTGAACGAACAAACTTGCTTTCTTACCTTTGTTTTGGGGTACCAGAGATAGACAAAGAAAGCTAGCTTCATTTCTGAATACATCGGCATCCTGACAAGGATACAATACGATAGACATGCGTAGATAAGTGATAGGCTTCAAAATTATAAAGAAAATAGTAAGCAACAAGAATTGAACTGACCAAGAGATCACGCTCTCAAAGGCTATAACCATGGCCACAATAATCCTGAAATATTCACAAACAGGACAGTTTACAAGGATATGTTAGTCTATCTGATACAGTGGTACTTCTACTCAGTCTGAAGACAACACTAATTTTGTACTAGCAAACAAAATAAGCAACAATAAACCTATATGTAGGAACGACTCTAGTAGTCCATGCAATAAGACATGATTGTTTTTAGTCATAGATTGTACGAATAACAAAGTTATTTCTTTGTTTACTACAGCATTTGTATTTTGTCTTGTTGTGTATATACATAGATTTCTTCAATACTAATGTCACTGCTAACTCGATTTTCTAGTAAATAATACCCCAAAAGTCCAGTGAATTCCCCAAAAATAAAGCCTACGATTAAAACCTTACAGTTACTCTATTACTTTTAGCATAGGGTGTCAGAAAAAATAATGTAACATAACCATGGCTGCTCACAATAGTTGAAGTACATATTGCCAAAAGTCTCTTCATTTCCTCTGCTAGGGTAGTATTAACAAAACAATTCTAGTGAGTAGCGCACATTTTACAATACCTTGCATTAGTGGAAAATGTTCCTATGTTAAAATAAAAAACACCTTGAAAAAGAATTCCTCCCTTCTAGCATATGGAGCATCTCCTTTTCATATTTAACTAACAAGTTAACATCAGATTTCAAAACTATATCACCACATAGAATGGTGATCTTATCGCCCCAACTGGTATATATTCTACAGAAATAACTAGATTATAAAAATCATTCCCTGAACTTGGTTCTTTTTTTTTTTAAATCCCTGATAACAAAATGGAACTGTGCATATTTGTATACTAGATTATAAACATTTCTCAGGTCAATCGACCATTCCATTACCAGACAACCATGTAACTCAGACAAACAGGACAACAGAACTTTTGTCCAATCTAAAATGGCCCAGTAAGAGAAATAACAACTGGTAACCAGCTGAGTGATTTTATGGAAATGATCACTGACTAGGCAAAGGGAAAGACTCGTATGGCCACAGGCAAACATTTTGTTTGCATAACAGGATTTTTTTTGTCTCTCTTTTAGATGACAGTCTGCAATCCACATGAAGCTTCTTATCTCTTTCTTTGAAGAGCTTCATGTTGAAGTCAAAGGAAGATTAGGTAAAACCTAGTTTTGCATCATTTTCTGGTTAGATGTTGAATTGGCCTCCCTTTGGTCAATTGAGCCAATTAAAATGAATATGGTGGGCCTTCGAGCCTACCATATTTTAGTTGGTCAGTGACCAAGTCTGGTGATGCTCAAGTCTAATTAAATAGGTAAAATAACAAATCAGGAAACATTCAGCTCACAAACAAATCGATCCTCTTATGTCAGATATCATGAAATGAATGACTACGCACAGAATCAAATTGATGTTGTTAACAACGCAAATGTTTGATGAATTTATAGTCAATTTCTTCCAAAAAAATGCGTTAGTCTTTGTACTAGTTATTAGAGAACTACTACCAATTTACTTGAGGCTAATATTTTGAAAACTTTTGTCTAAGTTGAAGAAGGCATTCGATGAAAGGATATCAATTCTTCCAGTAACTCATATGTCTTACGTTCCACTAAAGTAATGGCGGCTACTGGTTCCATTTACTACTGAGAATCAGATTGAAAAAGTTTACAAAGAATCAATCTCAGTGTTTTTTTTTTCATTGAAACAAAGAATTCAGTCAAGTAGGGTTACATAAAATGAGTCAACATGTTTCTAAATCCAGTATATACAACAAAATGCCAAAATAGAAAACTCTGGTCTTGGAAACAAAATTATGTGTAATCCCAGTGGGAATGGCAGAAATGCCTCAGTCTCACAGTAGATGCCAAACAAAAGGGACATGAAATCTCTGTCTTCAATTACATTTCAATAAGCATGCCACTTATTGCAGAAATAGTTTGTTAAAACTTGGCCAGGTAAACATAGACATAGGCAATATAACCAAAATAGCAATTAATTTAGTGATTAGTAAATCATATATGATGCAAAACCCTGTATAGTAGCAATAATGTCAGAACATTTTTCCCGCACTTCACCAGTGCATATTGGATGGTCGCCCCGATCATGCATTTCACAGGGAGAAGCAAACCAATCTCTTTTTGAGTTGAGGCTTCTACAAGATGTAAAAATTAGTGCAGCACAATTTGCCCCCCCTGCTCTAGTCCATTGCATTGATTTCTAATCAGAAGTCTTAATACAGCATTTCTAATGTTTGGCAGCTTTATTTTCGCGCCTATTTCTAGGTGGCAGAGGCAGGAATCTGAATCTGGAACAGAACTTGCCCAGTTCTATCAATCCTAAAATAGCATAGAGCTGGCAATCATTAACAATAAGGCTGAGGAATGGGCAAGAACCCTCTGATTGACACCACTTTCTTCCGTGGAATGCAGGATTGAGGTGTCATGATCCAACCATCCACCTAACAACCAACTATTAACGCACCATAACGAATGTAATAGTTTGTAATTGAAAAATAAAGGGAGGCAGAAATAAAGGTGGCACAATCATTTCGCATGAACTTTTGCCTATAAACACACATTAAAAAACCACTCCATGTTATGTTAGTCAGGGAGCAAAAGGCTAAAGGTGGGCGAACTAAAGTCAGCATCATGAAACCACTTAAAAGTAAAAACCACGTTATCCAAGTACTGAATCTCACGCCACATCGTCAGAGGGTAAAGAGAAAGCACGCAATCGCGATAGCTAATGGTAACACACAAGCAGGCCGATGGGCGACGGATGTGGAATCGGCAGCGGCAAACGCATGGTCGATCGATTGAAACGAATTGAAATCCGTTTGCGACTCGACAACCCGAGGAAGGTGGCGGTTGACCGAGGGAGGTAACAAGGGAGTGAAGGAGGCAGGGACGCACCAGTACTGGCACCAGAAGCGGAGCATGTGCGCGTCGTTGGGGCGCGTCTCCACCGTCTTGAAGCACTCGAACGCCGGCATGGCGTACCCGAAGAGCAGCCTGTGGGCGAACCAGGTTTCAAAATCAGCACGCGTCAGCGAAAGCCAAAAAACCAAAGCACCGCCATCCGTCCGACCGGCCCGGCGAAGGAGGCAGCATTCGGGTGGGACGAATTCCGACGGGGGCTTACAGCAGGAGCTTCGACAGGAGCTCCCCCAACATCTCGCCGGACCCGGAATGCCGGCCGCCTGCGGCGCTCGGTCTCGCAACCCCCCGCGCGCGGAACCGCGGCTCCTGGCCGCTCGCGGCGCCGCTTTACTTGGGGAGTCGCGTGGAGCGGCGGTGGCGGAATGGCAGCGGAGAGGAGGCGGGGAAGGGAGAGGAGCGGAGGCGGAGAAGGAAGCGGTTGCGTTGGCTTCGGGAAGACGCCTGCGGCAGACCCGCGACGAGTCGGAGATTTGAGAGGGGTGGGCAGGGCAGTTGCCGTTTGCCGAGTCCTCGGACGTGGTGGGGTTGGACCGTCCGTCCGAGCCGGGGGATTGGACTCGTTCGGCCACGACCGCGACTGGGCCTGGGCCATCTACAATGGATGAGGAGTTGGCTTTACGGCATCTGGTCCATGATCCGGTGGGGCCAGGTAGGGGGCATGGCGTCCGTGCGGCCGATCCTCCTGTCACGTACGGGAGGACATGTACAGAGCAACGACCTCCTAGCTGAAAACAAATGCAACTGTCACACAGTCCATCTTTAGCTCCGCAGCAGATCGATGGCGCCCTTTTGGGGCAGGAAACGTGGCGAGAATCTCTACGGAGGGCACGCCAAAGCGGAGAAGATTTGGCATCTCTACGCGTGTGCAGTGACGAAGACCCAGCATTCCAACAATAATCTGGAGGCAGGCGTGCATGAACCCCGCGGGAGGGAGCGAGCGAGAAGAAGCAGGGCCGGGTCAAACCCACTGCCGTTGACGCTTTTGTTAATTTTGACTCGATTTTCTGTGCTTATGACGGTCTCTACCTGGTTTTTTCCTTCCATGAATTTCCCGATGGTTTCTTCTCCTGACATCCCCTGGTGTCCGCATCTGGCAGCGTCTACGCAATTGACGCACGCACACTTCCTCCTCTTCTTTTGTCCCCCGATCCGGCGTGGAAAATCACAACACCAATTGCTCGGCAGTTGTTGAGTTCTACCCGTCCACGGACATGGAGTAGCCGTGCGCGCGTTGCTCGATCGCTCACCGTCGTTGTCAGACATGACAGGCTAGTTTGCAGGAGTTGCCGAGGAATTAAGGATGCAAGTTCTATACGTATCGAGTCATTGGATTAATCCAAAATATTGGTATGCAAGTTGTACCAACCAACCACGATGTAAAGTCCGTTACGGGTTGGTTGGGTTTAGGCCTAGGGGTTAGGTGCTTGTCAGCTCACCGGTTCAATCCAATCAATCGAGCTCGATCATCAGCTAGCGCATCCTCTCCGACCCGTTGCTGATTCGACATGCACATGGCGTCTCCGGTATCAGATTTCCCATCTCGGAAGCCAGGCGTCGAGTCTCAGCTTCCTGGATTGGGCCAAGAAGCAGCCCATAGGGGGGTCAGGCCCAGTTCTACCGGGTCTAGTCCATTTAGTTCAATCTAAAGCCCACGGGGTCTGAACTGAAACCGTTTGTCGACGCTTCCATGTTCCATGCACGTCCGACTATCCGCTTGATAATTTTCAGCTGCCATAGCCATAGCCAGGCCTAGGAAATGAAGCTCTCAAAGCTGGATTGCAGGAGCCAAGCAGAGCACATTGATGCCGCCGCTGTGACCCAAGCCAACCCAAGGATGATCTGAAATCTCTGATCCGTTCCGGGCGCCGCCTGCATCGAATCGAATCCAAGTAGCCAAGCTGGGACTGGGAGTAGTAAACTCGTGAGGTCACGTCCGCTGGTCGCTCATGGCGATGCCGTGAACCCCGGCGGTGCTACATAAAGCTCCGCCTGCCACGCAGCGCTGCAGCTCCCGGTGCCAAGCAAAGCATTCAGTGGAGGTAGAGCAGCGCGACGCCGTACGCGTAGGCCATGCGAGGGCTCATGGCTCCAGCGTGACGCACAGTAATTTCTTCTCTCCCCTTTGGCCCTTTCAGCTCCAGCAATTGATGGTCGTCCTGCGATTAGCTCCTAAGCAAGATCGTCGGTAAACTGTCCGGTCTAAATGCAGGGAATTATGGTAAACCATTGCAGCTTCAGATCGAAGCAGGAGCCCATAACTGGACAAGACAAGTCTCGAGGATTGTAATGAAGAACAGACAAGCGCTGAATTCGCTCGCGGCAGCAGCTGGACGCATCAAATTTCGTCGCAGAGTCGGGGGTAGCCGAGCGGGGGTGGAATGCGCCCGCTCGCTCGCTCAGTCGTCAGCGCGAGGTAAATGCTAGCCAGTGGCAGGGTTACTGGCTACCGCAGCACATGCTGAAGACGCAGGCTGCAGGCATGCAGCAAATGCTGCAGCAGAGCCCCTACCTGCCCTGTTGCCATCTTCATAGCAGGGCGGCCTTGGGCTTGGGCCGGAGAGGAGCCGAATCTCCGGACAAATTTTACTGCAGCCCAAGCTTCAAGACCCTGCTGCTCCCTCTGATACTCATGCCCTCCTTTTCGGCTGCACTGCAGCGACGCGTACCTAGGCAAGTCTCACCTGAGTCACGGCCAGGGAGGCGCCATGATTTCCGGCTCAGATGCCAGGCCAGGCTGTCTGCCCGCATGTTGTCACTCGTGTACTAGGTGTTTATCCAGTACTGCCTGCTTTGTCCGGAGGGGGGCAGCTGGTCAGTCCAAATTCAATCCACATTCAGGCTCTCAAGTCTGAAGAGGACGAGCCGTGCGAGTCATTGCCAGTCCCTCGGCCGGTTTCACGGTGCGACTGGCCGACTCGTGTGGGAGTGTTCAGTACGCGGGAATACAGTTCAGTTTTTTACTGCATGATGAAAGAACCACAAAATCTTCACTGAAAAGAAAAAGGGTCCACCTGGTCAGTAGGCTCACATAGCTCAAGTGCAGAACCATGAACAAATTAATTAAGCCACAAATTCGGCGGCTTACATCAAAACCTCCTCATACAGTGCGTGTATTTGTTCGTTGCCCGTAGTAGGCCATAGCAAGAGGCCGGCTCAGACCTGAGAGTCATGGTAAGCAAGCTGTCTCCTTGCCGGGGCGCCGAGCGCTCTCGCGCGCACGCAAGCGAATAAAACCCTGCAGCTAGCAGCCTGCAAAACCACGCATCGCAGGCAGTAATGAGCGCTGTTTCCGGCACACCCAACGGCTCAAAAGGTCTGTGTCGCTACTGTTCCGGCGACACGCGTGCGCCGCCGTCATCCGGAGAAGATCCATTGGTGGTGCTGGGTTGCCGGCTCTGAAAAGCTGCGGCGCGTCGTGTTCAAGGGATGATCGCCGGCCGCTTTGCCCCTCGCCGACGACACGGCGACATGATCAGCTGAGGAGGGGCATGCATGCATGGGATATGCACCCCGTCCGGAATGCAAAACCTTCGGTGTGGTCTGCACGCATCAGCTAGTAGATTACTAGCTTGGTCCATGTATGGCTGGTCCACGTACATGGACTGAAACTGAACGCGTATGATCGCTGCGTGTGCATGTGCTCGCACAAACCATGACTGCCAAACCTGTTCATCAGCATGTTGCTTCTCATGGTCACGGCAGTGGGACCCTTTTAAACGTGTAATTGAGTTACCTTTTGGGGCATATATGAGATAACTTTTAATCACGAGTGTCGGTACATACGGACAGGGGTACCTCCTGCTAGGGTGTCCAGTCCCTTAGCGTCTCACCATACGTAATCTCCCCCTCCCCTTCTGGGTGACGTGGCATACGGCCCGGGCTTGACAGCTGGGACCATGATCTCCGGACCTTTCCTGTGCTCTTAGAGGCCCGAGGTCTCCACGTGCCCAGGAAGGCAGGGGAGCTCTCGGGTAACCCGCGCGGACCCGGACTCCCCAGGGAGGTCCGGGGCCGCCACGTGTGATGGCCGGACCATCACAGGCCTGACCGCTCCAACCGGCCTCAGGGGCCGGATCCCACCTTCCCTCGGGAAGGGGTCCGGTGTCACCACGTGCCGCCCCCCACGGTGGGAGCGGGGCTGGCTCTGCCACGTGCCTGTGGCAGGAGGCCCTTCGCGGGTCTCCAACCCACATACCAGCATTTAATGCGGTAGCTGGGCTGGGTGCGTCCAAGTCAAAAAGTATGGCCTGCCACTGACACAGGGGCAGGTAGGCTGACACCACGGTAAGCCCGCCTGTTTCCAAGGCGGCGTGTCGTGTCACCGTATGCTGTGCGCAGGCGGCGTACAGTCCCGTCACAGCGTTGCGCGCGGCGTGATGATGGCCTGTAACAGGTGAGCCGAGGCGTGCGCTGCTACAGGGCGCGCGGAGGCAACGGCGCGGCGGGTCAGCGCTGCTCCTTCGCCTGACAGGTTCTCACTCAATAGTGGTGGCACGGCTCCACTGTTGGGTAACACTGACAGTGGTCACTGTGCCTGCAAGGCAGCACACGACCGTATCCAGGCTGTGGATACGCACATTATCTTCCCAACCGTGAAGGCTACAACGAGGAGCTGGAGAAGGAGATCTCCATATCACATAGAGCAGGCTCCTATTGGCCGGGCCCACCTGTCGGGGCCCCGCACAATGTAATCACTCCCCTTGGACTATAAAAGGGAGAGTGCACTCGTTAGAAGATAAGGTTCAGACAGACACACACGAACACAAACTAAGGTGCATCCGAGCTCACACAATCAATACAACACCAAAGTGGACGTAGGGTATTACGCTCCGGCGGCCTGAACCACTCTAAAATCCTCGTGTCCTTCCTGTGTTCATCCGCACATCGATCAAGCGCTCCTAAGTCTCCTCCAAACCCATCCTAACTAGGATTAGGCGGGTGCATTCCGCCACCCGGCTGGAGATTTCCTCTGACAACGAGTATGGAGGATTTAGGGACAGATTTAAGGGCTAAGTTAGGCTATTTTAATAGTGAATGGTGGGAGTGGGCAATTTAGACGCAAATTTAGAATGATATACTTTAGATTGTTGGCATAGGTGAATGCTACTTTACGGCATAATTCTGATATAGATTGATGGGTTTCTTTAGTTTATTTTCAAAACGATGTGGGTAGGTAATTTTTAGGGAAAAAACAAATCTGACGGCTATTATTGTCCATGATGGCAAAGATGAGTAATTTAGATATAGGATCAGTGATTACCTTAGAAATTTTTTTAGATCTAATGCTACAATATACTGTTAATAATTATTAGAGTTTACCGAGTTGGTATCTAGATTTCTCTAAATTTCTATGAATTTTTTCTAGTTCTTAGTACGTGCGGATTACCATGTGGACTTTAAAGAAGATACTTAGGGCCTGTTTGGATCCTTTGGCAAAAGGGCAAATAGCAAAAAATTTGCTCTTTTTTTTCCATTTGGACCCAAACACCCTATAGCAAAAAGGAAACAACAAATACAGATAGCAAAAGGAAACAGCAACCCGCCCGATCCCGCATCCCGACCCCGCGCCTCGGCCTCCCCCCCCCCCCCCCCGCCGCCGCGGGAAAGGGGATAGGAGAGGGAGAAAAGAGGTTTAAATGAGCTTTTACCA
The DNA here is from genome assembly GCF_002211085.1 of Panicum hallii. Classification (NCBI taxonomy): domain Eukaryota; kingdom Viridiplantae; phylum Streptophyta; class Magnoliopsida; order Poales; family Poaceae; genus Panicum; species Panicum hallii. The sequence goes on along the minus strand of NC_038044.1, from coordinate 1,823,799 downwards.
AAACTTTTGCCATTTGGATCCAAACACCTCTAATGGCAAAACTTTTGCCACTTTTGGCAAATGGCAAAATTTTTGCCCTTTTACTCTTTTGCACTTTGGATCCAAACACTACCTTAATAATAGTAAGATAAAGTCGTATTTGGCCAAGCTTATGGGGGCTCCGGCTCCTCCTGACAGCGGCATTGACAGCGGTATTGTACCGTCAGAGAAGCCGGAGCCGCAGGAGCTGCAGTTTTAGTGACAGTCTGTGGCTCCTCCGCCGGCTGCGAGAGGGATGGGGAAGGGAGGGGGGAAAAAAGCTCCGTGCTACAGTAATCTACGATGCTGCTATTGTAAACTGTCACAAGGATCGGAAGCCTCGTGAAGTTGCACCAAACATGCACTAAGATGGGACCCGAGTGTGAGCATGTAAATTGGAGAAGGAGCATCCTGACCACGTACAGCCAGTAGGAAGATGAAAATGCTCTGACAGCAGCGTGGTGGAGACTCGTCCACTGCACATCCCTGCTCGCGCGAAGACCTGCCGGCACCCGGGCTTAACGGTTAAACCCTCTTTGATGATTGCACCGAACCCCCCGAACTGGACGCGGCCGTGATTGTATCTTGGGCAGGAGCCTCGGCGAAGAATGATTCGTGGCCCGGCAGAACGCTGCCAGGGAGCACCGTCCATCCGTGACTTTTTGCGCGCAGTGATGATCCTGCGTGCAGAGCTAGGTAACCTGCTTTGGATATATACGGGAGGATGGTCATGAGACGACTGCAGATGCAAAGGCGAAAGCGGCCGCTGGACGACGACATCTTTGCGACGGTACGTTGCTCGTGAGGCGTCATGATGACCCTGGAGAGCTTTGGAGGAGCTAGCCAGGCCCATGGAAGGAGAACTGCAACTACGAGAGCGTTCACACTTTTGCTGGCCCGTGTGTACGGACCGCCGGGGAGGGTCGTCGTCCTCCCTCGTGCTGGCGCCTCCCACACTAAACCGGTAAATCCTCAAGCACGCCGCCGGCCTCAACAATCAACGCCATGTCCGCCAGCAAGGTGGTCCGCCACACCGTCGAGGCGTCGAGCATGGGGGCCGTTCGAAGCAGAGCCGGAGAATCAGCATCCCGGGGGCGCCGGGCGCGTCGAACACCGGGGGCGGAACAGATGTCGCCGTGGGGGGGCTGTCCTCCTCGCAGCCGACGAGTCTTCACGACGGTGCGGTGCCATGGTGGCGGAGGTGCGAGAAACACCGGAAGAGGCGAGGGAGGAGACGCCGGCGCCGGCGGAGACGGACGCGCGCGGCGCTGGGTATTTTGCGACCGGGTCCTCGGTCAGAGGCGGCGACGGCTGAGCTGGGCCAAAATACCCGTGGCTATTTTCTGAAAGAGACCCTAGTATTTGAGGATACGTTTAAACACACCTCCGAATCGGATGGCTGATCCAATCTGGAGGGGTACTTTAAACCGTTGGATTGAGGATGTGCGGGCCACGACGGCGCGGGCCAAAGGGCCAGCGGCTATTTTGCAAAGAAAAAAATCCGATTTATACGTTTAAACTATCGTAAAATTTGATTTTGAACCAGATAAGAAAGATCATCCAACTATCCAAATTTATCCGGTTTTGACAGATAGATAGCCTATTTTATCCGATTTTATAGTTAAAAGTTGAAAATCGAACTTTTACAATAATTTAAGATATAAATCGGACTTTACCCTTTTACAAAATAGCGACTTAGTATTTCGCGGTCCCTTCAAACATGGCCCAAATCGGGTCGTGATCCGATTTTGCGTGGGTTTGAGCCGTTGGATGGCTACTGCGCGGCCCAGATCGAGGAGGGTAGAGACGGCACGATGGAATTTTACAAAACTAACCCTCCATCGACGAGGCCTGTCAAGCGGGGCGGTGAACTAGGCGGAGCGCCCGCGGCGACTGGCCGGCCGTCACGGGTCGCCACCGCTGCTCCCTTCGGGTCTGCCCCTGAATGATCACTACCTCTGCAAGGCGGGAGGACGCCTCCATCCCCTGAGCTTGAGGGCGGTCTCTGCTGTCGCCGCCTCGCTCTAAAGTTCCCCGTGGAGTACGCCGCCGGCCTCGACCGCGTGTTCGCTGGTAAGCTGTTCCACCTCGTCGTCGAACACATCCGTGGAGCGCCACGACCTCAACCGCATGCTCGTCCATGAAGATGGTGAGGCAGAGCTGCAGGGCCCGGTTTCAGAGCAGACGAAACCAAACGTTTCTTCTCCAGGTACAGGATTTCATGAAGAACCTTCCATGGCTTCGCCCTCTCTTTCGGAACAGGCAGAGCCCCGTAAGAGTCTTGCTAATGGACAACTGAAGCTGCATGGCCTCTGCAAAGTAGATGAGTATGTAGGATCTGGTTGTCTTCCAGCAACCGGTCGTACTCATCAAGGAGAAGCTCTTCCGACTGCTTCTGCGACGCGTTCACATGGGGCCTCGATCCGGTGCCGATGCCTTCCTCTCGTGTTCTTCGGTCTCGGATTCCAGCTTCCTCATGCTCTCGTTGAGCTTTGCAATCTCCCGCCGGAGCAACTTCACCATGGGACGAAGACGCCTATATTGGGACGCAATTGCACTAGGGCGGACCGGCCGGGCACACGACCCGCTGTGCCCAGTGGTGGGCCCACAAGCATTCCTGTACACGTACGTGTAGGTGATGATTGGCCGCGGCACGGGCACTGCACGAGCTGATGAGCGTGCGTAGGAAAAGGCTAAAGCCTACTAGAGATGGTCCGAGAGCTCATACTCTCCGTCTTCGGCACGCGCGCGAGCGCTCTCCTTTGAAGGCGGGCGAGCAATGGCAAGCTCCTTTCCACGCCGCCGTCTGCGCGAGCCGGCGCCGGCGTGGACGGCATCCCGGCCAGGGCAGAGAAAGGCGGAGCGGGGCGCGTGGGACCACCCGGTGATTATTCGGACGCGCGGCGCAGGTTCCCAGAGAGATAGAGAGAGAGAGAGAGAGGGGATGCGATTCGATTCCACGTAGCTCCGGCCCTCGAGCGACCGGATCCCGAGGGAGCTCGCTTCATCCAAAGCTTAGACCCGACCTTGCCATGTCCTCGTGTTGACCAGGTTAAGTAATACCGGCCCCGGTGGTCCGGTCCGGTCGGTGTATCCTGCCCCGTCGGGTCTCATGCGATGTACGCCGGCCGTGGCAGGCACAGAATACCCGTAACCCGTTTCATGTCATCAGATGATGGATGCACCAGAGGGTTCGTTTAGAACAACAACTAAAATAAATCTAGTCGACTTTGCCTCACAACCCTCCCCTGGATGGACCGTGCCGTCTCAATCTCAGTACGGTAACTTTTGAGCCAGTTCGGCGATTAAACAAGCACTTTGCGACGGTGCCTACGCGTAACCTATAACACACAGCGGAAGCACCTACATGGTCTAGGCTCTATCATAGTAACACACTTTTATGGAAGTTTCATAGATATGTAACCCAATTAAATAAGATGCCACATCAGTTAATATGGTACTATAGTAAAATATCTGTGAAGAGATATACTACATGAGTAATGAGTAGTTTTATCTTTTATGCAATGGTGCATTGGTATTTTTCATTGTTTCCAATACGCTGGGAATCGAGTGAAACTCCTAGTCAAAGGGTATGTGTTTCATCTCCATACGTTGTAGCGTCTCTTATTGGTCACTTAGATGTGGGATCTAAATGTTAAGATGCTATGGTTGGATTGGGAGGGAGAAGAAGGTTTGAGTCACCACAACAAAAGATGGAGCATGTGATCATATATAACGCAATTTAGGGAACCGAACACAATATTTCATAATACAAAATGCGCTATGCAAATAACCAAACACCACCACATGCACATTGCACAAATTTGGATCCACCAGCTAATTGGCAGCTAAGCTAATTTTAGCTATGGTGGATCAACCTAAGCTAATTAGAGCTCATCGGCTAATGAATTAGCCGGTGGATCCAAACCGGCCGGACCTTAGAGCATGTTCAAGAGTGCCTAAAAATTAGAGTTCCAAAATGCTAATTTTGGGATCTTGCCAAAAACTATTGGGAGGAAAAAATAACTCATTCACCAACAGTACCCAAAAGTTAGTTCCCAAAAAGATTTAATTGCTGCCATATCATCCATCCGTGGGCCCATCATTTTATATTCCTCATGATTGCCCCTCGCCTTTCCCCCTATCCGTTCCCAGTAGGCCACCGCTGCTCTTCTCTCTCCTTTGTTCTTTATTTTTCATCAAACAAATCATCAAAAGCTCGATCTTCCTATCCTCCAAGCTTGGCCAAATATCACTGTACTTCTTTCTCTCAACTGAAGCACCCAATCGGCAGCTAGTAGCTCTCCTCTTCCTCTCTAATCTGAGCTCCACAGCTACAAGAGCCCAGCATGCCTGCTCCTGATCTCTGTTCCTTTTTGCACTACTTCCAAATCAAAACAGCTAGCCAAGCACTAAAACCACTCACGCCATCTTCCTCGTCTGGATTACTTCCAACCAAAGTAGCTCGTGCTCCTCCCTCCCTCTATTCTTCTATACATCGAGCAATCAGTGGTTTTAGATCGGAAGTCAAACCGCATCTTCCGGATCGAGCACCCTGCGCCACATCTTTTATCCCTTCTCTCTGCATGAGCAAAACAGGCAGCCAGCCGCAAGAGCAAGTCAAGGTGATCTCTCTTCCGCACTAGTCGTCCTCCACCTGCAAGCCATGGCGGCCTGAGCAACGCGACACCAGCACTGCGCATAGAGGACGGATGGCAAAAGTCCCCTTTTGCCGGCGTCGCCCCTAGAGACTTGCGTGCCTGCAGGAGGAGGACGGAAGGGGAGAAGGGAAAGTGGCGTGTAGGGAAGACATCACGCAGAGTCGCGGACGGGAGAAAAACCGACGGAATCGGCTGATTGAGAGCACAAGCTAGCGGCGTAAAAGTGGCTCGGTTGGCCGCTACTATTGGGCGCGCGCAAGAATATTGGACACCGTTTTTGGCACCTGTTGGAGCTAATGTTTTGTGTTTGTTTTCAGAATTGATTTCTAGTAATACATTTTGAGCACCGTTGGAGATGCTTTTAGACTAAACTGTAAACTTATTGGGCGTAACGCAGACTTCCAGGGAGCACAATCAACCAAACACACTCTCTTCTACTCCACTGTATACTACATTTCTACTGCCTTGTACAACTACACGTGTCACCACTATGGCAACCTTTGCCCTGCGGGTACTCACGTACGTGCTCCCTTTTATTTTGTTTTTCCACCCGTACTCGCCGCAGCGTAGCATGCATGCAGGTAAACTGCTGGGGAGGACGGTCAAAGTCAACACCGTCGACAAGCCGCAGGGAACGGAATGATGAGCGAGCCCTCCCACCAAGGACAAGGAGAAGCTCACCCAGCTCAACGCATCACGTGGCCCACCCATTTGACCCCACCAATTAACCGCCCCTGGGCCCACTCCCCCCGTCTGGCTGGCCCGCCCCGCCCGTTTCCCTTCACCCAGATCGCGCATATAAAACGGCGGCGTCCACTCTCCTTCCTCCCTTCACCGGCGCCGTCATCTCCATCACGCACAGAGCCACATGCACAGGAGAGCCAGCTAGGCCAGCCAGCCACACTACCACACCGCACGATGTCGTCGGCGTCGGCGTCCAGGACCCGGCGGGGCGGGAGCCTGCAGTTCCCGGTGGGGCGGTGGCGCCACGTGGCGGTGGTCGACGCCGGGTGCGGCTGCCGCCCGCGCCGGGCTACCTCGCGCCTGCTTAGCCAGCTGCCCTCCTTCCTCCGCCCCTCGCCCAAGCCCCCGCAGCAGCCGCCGCGGAGCAGCTCCCGCTCCTCGTCGGGCTTCTTCCCGTCCTCGGCCTCCACCGCCTCCTCCTCCGCCGCCACCTTCACCACCACCCACTCCTCCTACTCCAACTACTCCGCCTACTCCTACTCGGGCGCCGCCTACACTGCCGCCACCACCAAGAGCAAGAAGCAGCACGACCCGCCGGCGTCGACCAAGGCGCTGCCGCCTGCTTCGTCCTCCCACGTGGCGGCGTCCAGGAGGAGGCAGCAGGGCAGGAGGAAGAAGAGGTACGAGAAGATGGGCGCCGCAGCAGGACAGGAGGAGGACGACGTCGGCGTGGCCGTGGAGAAGGAGTCCTCCGACCCGCGCGCCGACTTCCGGGAGAGCATGGTGCAGATGGTGGTCGAGATGGGGCTGTGCGGCTGGGACGACCTCCGCTGCATGCTCCGCCGCCTGCTGGCCCTCAACGCCCCGCGCCACCACGCCGCCATCCTCGCCGCCTTCGCCGAGGTCTGCGCGCAGCTCACCGCGCCCCCGCCCCCGCCCCCGCCCCCGCCCCCGCCGCACCCGGCGTACCACGCCTACGACTACCACTACCACTACTGACCAGCCGACGAGCTGGTTCGCCGCGCCGCTCCACCAGCGGCGTCGTCAGCGACCTCCTGCACGTTCCGGAGGTCTCGAGATCCTGGCACCACCCGTGTGCTGCCTGCGCGCTCGTGCTGCAGAGTGCTGTACAGTCACCGGTGGTGACAGGATCTCGTAGTACTAGTACCATCAGGATTAGTAGTACCTGTTCCTTGTGTTCTAGCTGCAGTAATCCGTCAGGTGGGTTCAGCTTCATTAGTTTCTGATTTTCTCGCTGCTAGCTTGGAATAACTAAGCTGGCTTGCTGGGTGTTGCAGTGTGCTTGTTTCAGTGTGTTCGGCTGGCCTTTGGTTTTGGATGAAGGTCTCTGAAAATGTAGAAGTGTGCTAGTTTAGCAGCAGCAGCAGCAGCTCTGCTTTGTTCTTGCTTGGCAAAGTATATGTAACTTGCTGTGAAATGTTTGAGGTGTTCGTTCATGCATAATAACGCATGGCAATTGCTAGTAAAACGATTTGTTATTGTTATCCACTACATACTTGTCTTCTGAAGCAGTAGTTATTCAGCGATGAATGGTGCCTACAGGCTACAACCCCCAAGCAACCATGGTTCAACGGTACTACCATTTGGTGGTTAAACAAAAAGGTTCCACCGTACTACCTCTTGGTTAACAGGCTGGAAGTAATAAATTGTGATGCCCTGGTGTCTGCCTGATGCAGCGACGCGTAGTTACTGCTACCTGAGAAACCATCTGAATGTGCATTCATCGTTGAAACAGAGCGCAGGGCCCATGCTGGCGTCGGTCAGATCTTCATATCAGTAGGTGAAGGTGAAGCGCTGAGACGGGCATTAACGTTACTGTGCACACTCAGGCGTCGTGCCTCGTTCAGGCGCTCTGTTTTGTTTTTACCACCACTTTACGGGCACTCGCTGAATACATGTACCCTTTTTTTTTCTGGAACGTACAGTGAATATGTACTTGTCGAACTGATTCAGGTACTTGGCTCGCGTCATTTGTTTGAGGTACTTAGAATCATGCCGGTTTTGTTGCAGTAAAAAGGATCCATCATGCCATTTTTTGTTGCAGTAAAAAGGATCCGATCCATCATGCCATTTTTTTGTGGAATTTTTAGCTGTATTTCTCGCTCGTGAACCACCGGCACTGCTCCATATACGTACAGCACAGGTATAGGAGTACACTCCATCTTCAGGAGGTGGTACTACTTGTCCCTATATTTCTTGCTTTCTGGAAGGAGGTGCGTGCGTGCGGCAGCTTACGGCCTTGTGCTTTGAGCCCCGGAGGAGCTTTTCAGGAGCTCAGGCGAGCGAGGCCTTGGGCACCTCTTCCTCGTTCCTGTCCTGGGCAAGCACAACACAAAGGGTAGCACGCATGATGATGATGTATCTGCAGTTGGGTTGAGCACGATGATGAGCTTTGCCTGACGTGCATGCGCGCAGCCGCAGGCGCCAGTGATCATGCATGCAAGTTTTTTTTTTTTTTGCTAAGTTGATGCAGGGCAAGTTGAAGTCCTTCTCCTGGGCCGTATCAGGTGCAGTTGTAAGCCCACGTAGAGCCCATGCGTCTCCTTTTGGCTCGGTCCAGCCCAAACTGCACCGGTCAGCAGAAACGGACACGGACCGGATCACCGGCAGGAACAGCTGCGCAACGCCATTGGTTGATTGCGTTGACCCTTGTTCTGGGCGCGACGCTCCTGGATCGATGCAGCAGCGGCAACGTCCTTCCTCCGTCCACCTGCATTCTGCAAGCTGGCGGAGGAGAGGATGAGGTCCACGAAATTCAGCTCACCACCAACGATCGATGCCATTCCTACGAACCCGATCCACTCGTCAGCCATCAGTCAGGGACACTGGGGTAACCAAACCATGCAAGCAGCAAGCAGCAGTAGAAGAATTCGTCTTACCTCTTCTCCGTACGACTAGAGCCTGGCGTTAGTTAGAAAACCAGGACGGGCTTGAGGGGCTCGAGGGGCGCTTACTGAATCCGGACACACAGTTGAGCCTTCTTGGAGTCTGCTGGGTGCCTTGGAACGAGGGAAAAGCCGGCACTACTGCGCTCAGGATCACGCACCATAAAACGGATGCGATTCGAGGTCGGCTCACCACGCGTGGCTCCCCGTGCCAGTCCACGGGCTGGAAAAGGTTCCTGGTTTCAGAAGCTTCTCCTACTGAGCATGACCATGTTCCCAGCGGCTTCCACGGAAGGATCTTGTCGCACGCCGCGCGCCATGGGAGACTGCATGCCGCGGCTTGTAGTTTCACACTAATAATAATGGGAACATGCACCGCCCCGTCCAGAAACGGTTCGGGCCTTTTGATGAGGACGACCTGCGGCCTGGTTAAACAAAAGAGTCGAGCTCAAAATCTTAGGCTACGGATTAGCGCTAGGAGTCGTCGTCAGGGCTGATTTCGAAAAATTATGAGCAGCTAGCTCATTGCCCAGGTCGTCCTCATCAAAATTTTGAGCTTAGGAAACATACCTGATCCCTACCCTAATACTGCTGACTAGGTCCGGCAGATGAGGTGGGCCGCACCGATGGTCCGATCCAATGCACGCGATGCACCCACTGGTCTGTTCGCGTCGCCCGCCACAAGTTGGGCGCCTCGATCGCGGCCGGCTGGACCGTAGTGCCGCCAGCGCCGGAGCAAAAATCCATTGACGACGGATCAGTGGCGTGCGCCGGGCCACACACGAACTGCTCACCCTTTAATGGAGATCGGAAGGGAGGGTCCGGCTGCCCGATCGGTCTGACCCGTCGCGCGGGCCTCACCCTCACCGATGGCTCGCGGCGACGGCGACATGTCAGGTCCTCCGCCCGCCCGCCTAATTAATCAGAGCCTCATACTGTGCGTCCTACTGCTACTGCCCGTGTACATGTATGATGTGCGCATGCGCATAAATACAGGCACATGCCCGCTCTCCACTAGTGAGCCTATTAAATGGCGGGCATGCCTGCCTGCCCACCTACCGGATCATCAGGGAAGGGAACAGGTGACGCCGTGAACAGGGCCGGTGATTAGTGACTAATGAAGGGGAGTAACTAAGCAAGAGGATACCGTAAAGGTGCTCCATGAATTGTTCCTGAAGCTAAGCTGCTCTCGCTGCATTGAATTGTCAGCAATGAGCTTGCGTATCTGATCTCTACCCATGCAACTAATGTATTACCTTCCCATACATCGCATTGCATCATTTGCATTGGATCCTTCCCACGGTCCCACCGACCACTTCTCCTACTACCACTAAAATAAAACGAGCTCGAGAAGAAAACCTACCCCGATTAATCATCTTGTCGTTAATTTGCTTGGTTAATCATCAAAACACTAACCAGCACCGGCACCGGCAGCCGGCAGCAAGCCATCGAAATCGAAATCGCTTGCTAGGCGATCGATTGCGGAACACGCAGGGGAGCACTAGCCGCGGCAAGAGCTCGAGCAGCACTACTGGCCTTCTCCTCCTCCTCCACGTCGTCCTGGATGTCGGGCCCGGCGGCGCACGAGGACGACGACGAGGAGCAACAAGCGGCGGCTTCGTTTCCTCCGCCGCATTGCGCCGCCGCCGCTGCTGCGGTCGTCACAGCTGTAGCAGCAACAATAGCGGCGTCGCCAGCGGCACTGGTGGTAGTGGCCGCTGTGCTCGTGCTCGTGCTCGTGCTGGTGGTGCAGCGGCTGCCGGCGGACGCGCTGCCACTGCTGCTGCTGCTGCTGCTGCTGGTGCTTGTGCTCGTCTCGGCGGCGGTATCAGAGGGGGAGGAGGACGCGAGGCCGAGGAGCAGGTCCACGAAGGCGTCCACGATGAGGTGGTGGTGCTGCTTGCCGTTGATCCGGAGGTACCAGGCCAGGAGCTCCTCCAGCGCCGCCCAGTCGCGGAGCCCGTGCACGGACACCATCTCCTCCATGGACGCGCGGAAGTCCCCGTACGGGTCGCCCGAGTCCACCGCCACCGCCACGCTCCCCTCCGCTAGCGATTTCGACGGCGCGGACGGCTGCCGCGTCTTCGCGTCGTCGCCGTCGTCCTCTGGCTCTGGGTCGGGTAGCGTCACCGTCTTCGTCTTCGCCTCCGCCGCCGGGGGCGCCTTCCTCGACGGCGACGGGGCGGCCGTCGCGAGGATGGAGTTGGAAGCCGGCAGCGGGCCCGGGTCGAAGAAGAAGCGGTCGGTGGACGTCCGCCCCAGGCTGCGGATCACGGCCTCCGACCACTCCTCGGACGCGGTGGTGGTCGAGAAGCTGTCGACGTCGTCCAGCAGCTCACCCTCCTCCTCGTCGTCGTCGCCGGCGAGGGAGAAGAAGTCGACGTCCGCGGCGGGGTCGTCCATGTAGACCGAGTTGACCGTCTTGTACATTTCGCCGGGCGCCGCCCCGCGGACCATCAGCTTATTGTTCCCGGTCGTGGCAGGGCCGCCCCGGCTGACACCGGCTGCTCCTGGCGTCGTCGTGCAGCAGGGCTCCCCGCCGCCGGAGCCGGCGCGGAAGGACGCGGTCCGCGGGTTGGTCCCGCAGGGCGGCCACGGCCACGGCGGGGGCGCTGGGCCGGCGGCGGGGGAGGAGTCGACGGCGAGCCTGGAGAAGATGGAGACCAGGCCTTTCCTGCCCATTTTTCGTGGTGGATGGATGGATGGATGGAACGATCGACGGAATGCACGCAGTGGAGTGACGATGGATCGAATGGAGTCCCGAGCTCGAACGAATTGAGGAAGGTGCGCAGAGGGAGAGGGTGAACGGGGAATTGAAGAGGTGAGCTCGGAAGTGGTTGAGGAGGCGGAGCGGAAGGAAGGAGGAGAGCGAGCGGAGCTCGGCAGGCTGGGCGGGTGGTGCAAGGTGAGCGCTGGCTGACTGGCTGGCTGCAATTAAGGGAGGAAGGGAGGAACATGGGGATGGGCCCGTGGCTCATGCATGTGCCCGTACTTGCTCTGTTGGTTGGTTAGACCCTAACGGGGACTGGCCACCATTGGGCGCAAGAGACGACGACCGTGCCAAATTTTTTTTTTGACAATACTGCAACTTGCGTAGCACATGATAGGGGCTAGGGAGGGAGGTCAAAATTTTGGCATGTCAAAAATATGGCCACCAAAAGGCATACTATGGTCCTTCCGTTTCTGACCACCGAGCCCCACTTGGAGCGACGTAGCACATCAACAACGCACACCAATGCCTCTCTTTCCTTTTTATTTGGACCTGTTTGTAGCGTTTATGAAACTAAAAACACATGATTTCTAAGATGCCGGAACATCCTGTTCATCTTTTCTATGCATGCACTTGTTTTCACTGCCTTCTCCCGTCGCGTCGAGCCATGTGCATATTGCAATTGCAGTGATGTTGCTGGATGGTTAACCATGGCAGGTTCGCGTCCAAAGATATCTTTACACCTTTCTGCAACCGAACTGCTTCGCCGTGTATCTGCATGCACGGCGAGAGTAGTAAAAGCTCACGCCCCGCTGGTTGGTGGGCGGAGCGCATTGCAGCGAGCGAGCGGCGTTGCTGCAGCAGCTGCACCGGGCGCGGCAATGTTTCATTCCGAGCCGGCTGCTGCCACAGTGCGTCTGCGTCACTGTGCGCGCCCGGGCAGCAGGCAATCTTTGCGTGCGGCGGCCTGCGGCGAGCAGAGCAACAGAGCATGCTCTTGAAGTGGTTCGAAATAGCAACGGATTTTTTTTTGATTTATTCCGCGTCCTGACCTGACGCGGGGATTTGCTTGTCGATCTGCTGAGCTCTCTGCGAGACAGTGAGAGTGCGAGACTGATCGCCGGTCACCGTCGATCCATGTGCCTGGTTGTTTTTTTCTTTTACAGCATTCGACAGCCCCGCATGCTGCGAATAATAATTGCTGCACGCTGCAGTTTCGTCCGCATAAAAATAAATATACGTTTTTAGGGGGGGTCTGACCAAATAATACTAATATACCCCTCCAGCATTTCATTCAATTCAAACTTGATGCTGCATAATTGAGTATAGAAGAAGGTGTCCTGGCTAGAAGCTCTGTTCCGTCATCCGTGGATGCGGAATACGCGGAGACAAGGGCTAGTACTGCACGCTACAGATTTATGAGCAAGATAAAATAGAAGATTCGCAAGGCATGTTTGAATTCGTGCATCCCTTTGATTTTAGTTTTATTTTTTTTTCCAGTTTGTGTCTACGATTCAAATTTCAATTTTCTCCCAGTTTGTTCTAACGGTTCTCTTCTGAACTCCCATGGTCCCGACGATCCAAAGAACAAGACATTATCGGCCAAGCTCCTTTTTTTTTAGTTTTCACCATCCGCGTGAAGATAACATCTTTACTTTTGCAGAAAATTGCATAGGAACAAGTAGGACGTATCGATAAAATCAAGGATTTCAGGTGGCATATTCGCATACAAATCGCAAGTTACCGTGCCATTTATTTGGAGGTCTTGGAAGGATCGCATCAACGATGGAAACCCCAGAACAGCAGGCGCCAGTAGCTCTGGCCGCGGAGGTCAATTTCATACCGTCCAAAAACAAAATATCGAGCGAGTGGTGGCGCCAAACGTGACGGCGATCAGACGCGAGAAATTAAAAGCGGGTGTACCCCGTACTAGGGAAATCATGCAGAAGGGCTGACGCGGTGTCGTCCGCTGGTCATGCAATCTCCATGAAATTCTGGCAATCTCCAAGCGCTTTGGCGACGCTGCACGCCCGCAACCCATCTCCTTGGGCCTTGGCGTCTTTCGCGGCGCCGGCCGCCCGCTATTGTACACTCAGGGTACTCAGGGTATGTTTGATTCTTAGGACTAAAATTTTAATCCCATCATATTGAATATTTGAACATTAATTAGGAATACTAGCCTATCAATCCGTGTTCCCCCCACGGCTAATTAGAATTAAGATAAAAATAAAACTTATAGCTAATAGTTATAATTATCTATCTCACGCTATCTTTCATCTATTAAATATTCTCACACATACTCTAAAATACATATTTATCATTATCTAGTTGCAATAGATTTTATTTTGCATCACACTTCCATATGTGTTTGATATATATTTAATTGAACTATTTGTTTGTAAATTGGTATTATTATCTCTTTCCATCATACATGAAGATTTTTATATAAACGACAACATAAATAATATATTAATAATTATAGAAATAGTAGTTTATAATTTATATTGGTGCACTTTAATATTTTGTTATAATTATATAATTTAGATTCACATCTAGGGTTATTTTAACTTTTAATAATGATATAATTTATATGAAAATTTAGGGGGTTGTTTGCATTATTTTTACAATGGTATGGGTGGATAATTTACACAAAGATTAGAGGGTTATTTTAGATTTTCTTTATAATGGTAAAGGTGAGTAATTTAGATACACGTATAGGGGGTTACTTTAGTCTATTTTTATAATAGTTGTTAGGAAAGACAACAGATTGATGGCATATTGATGGTAATTTAGAATCATTAGAGTTGTCATATTGCTAGCAGGATGTTTCTATTTTTTTGAGAATTTTTAGGATTTCTAATTTTTTTAATTGTCCACCTAGGATTCTTGGTGACTTTTGGCTAATTAGCATAAATGGGTTCGTCTCGATAATTAACCGCGACTTATGATAATTAACTGCGACTTATGCAATTAGTTTTATAACAGTCCATCTAATCGGTGTCCAAAGAGAGCACTGTAGCCAAACGGATGGTCGAGCCATACCAGTCGTCTCGTCTGCTAGCTGCATCCCAACCATCGATTCGCCTGAATGGAGTAGCATTTGCAGGCGCCTGGATGGCTATGGCTTTCTGCAGCAGGAAGCGTTAGTTATTGATCCAAGATTCAGAGCCAGAGAGTTCAGAGTTTCAGGCCCCGATGGCATGGAATGATTCGCGACCTGGATTGCTAACCGAAGACAATTAATTAGCATTCCAGGCATGCATCGACTATCAGCAGTCTATGACCCATCGTGCACCACATGTTGTATATGCATGCAGATGCGCATCAGCTTGAGATTCACATGTATCGACAGAGAGATCGATGCCCTTCGGCCACAGGGACCGTGCTTTTTTCGTTCCGCACGTGATCGTCGCGCCCATGGATACGGCTGACTGCACGAAAACAACATCCTGCGCCGAGTGGTATTTGTTGCAGTTGCAGTGTGCTATGCCAGGCTGAGAGAGAGGTGAAGCAGTCTCAGAATTGCCGGCGGCAGCGTGCGTGCTGTCTTGGAATGCTCTCGCTCTTGTTCGTAGGCGCAGTTAGTTTGACCATGTTCAAGATCACGCTCCGATCAATGTACAGTTACGACTCCGATCCAGTTCGGTATTGTAATATCTGTAGTTACCAACAAGAGTTTTATCAATTTTGTGGACATACAAATACTCTCACCAGAAAGTTATTAACGGAGTAGTTAGTTTAATTTCTGTCGATGGCGCTGCAAACTGCAGGATTACTACTACCACTGAGATTGAGAAGATCTGAAGATCCTTCTTCCTTGGCGTCATCGATCAGTGCGGCCGGTGAGCGTGCTATTATTGGAACTAGCTATAGTTAATTATTGGCAAGTGTACACATGGCTGTAGGTAGGTAGGTAGGTATGCGCATGATTTCATCCGAAGGACGGATCGAACTGCCTAATACCACGTTTAATTTCTCTCCGTGGATGCATTCGTACGCACTACACCACAACACCGCAACAGCAACGGACGGACCGTCGTTATAAGCCGTTATACCGACGGACAGTCCGTCGGTAAAAACTTTTACCGACAGACAACTCCCGTCAGTGCTAGTCCCGTCGGTAAAAGTTTTTACCGACAGACTGTACTTATACCGACGGACCATCCGTTAGAATAGCATTTACCGACGGACTATGCGTAACTAGTTATACCGACAGACGCTTTGATGTTAAAAGTTTCTTTACCGACGGACCGTCCAACGCGATAATTCCAATTTTAAAAAAATAAAAGCTCATTTAATTGCAATTTAAATGGTACATTGAGAATATTCATTCATCAGGTCTCAACATAATTCCAGACAAGCCATTAGCAAGCCAACAAAAAAGCCAAGATAATTTACATCGGTGAATATATATAGGACATCATCCATACAAGCCAAGAGTCAAGATAACAGCTAACATTTCATATATCTATGGTTCAGCTGTATAGCCATTAGCATTTGTTGTACAAAAGATATCATATTAAGAGGTTTAACCTTCCATCAAAATCACACATGAGACAAGTTGCTGTGATTCCTCAGTGGTGTCATCACAGCCCCAAAAGATCCACTGAATTCACCTCAGCCTCCAACAAACGATCTGGCACAAGTATTGGCTTGATGTTGGTAATTTTGCTACTTTTACCATGTCAACTAGTTAATTAGCAGCGCCTTGTGATTCCTACAAATAAAGATCAATACGGAATAATAATCAGCCCGATTTTAATTAATGAGTGAACATGAAGAAATAATCATGATCGAACAATAAAGTAGATCAATTAGGAAATAATCTAGACCATGAGAAGGTTTTGATGCCCTATCGTCGCAAACCTTTAGCTGTCACATGCAAAATCAGTTAGGAAATGCTGGTTACTCCTCACAAATCAAAGAAACAAAGGAAAAATAAAGCCCAATTAATTATTACCCTCTTGTATGGCCATGCAATTGACATCATATCTGCATCAGCCATAGTTTCCATATCATCATAAGGGCGAGGCAGCATTGCATCTCTTTTGAGCACCACATTCACAATAACTTCACAAAATTGCTTCCCAAGAGGCTGACCTCCTAATATGGTGTTTGGATTAGTTGAAATGACAACACCCCTAGCTACAGCTTGTGATCTCAGCATAGCATATAGTATGACAGTCTTTCCAACCTGTTTTGGATGATGCAATTATTTGAAAAGGGTGATGGATGACCCGCTGGAAAATGACAAGTAGAAATT
The DNA here is from genome assembly GCF_002211085.1 of Panicum hallii. NCBI lineage: Eukaryota > Viridiplantae > Streptophyta > Magnoliopsida > Poales > Poaceae > Panicum > Panicum hallii. Next base: position 1,807,557 of record NC_038044.1, on the reverse strand, counting down.
TTGCTGCAGGACAAGAAACTTACAAGGGAATCATGTGCATAGCGATGGCCATCATCAACACATGGTTGGGATGCCTTGTTCATGGCAGGCACTAATGGAGCTGTTGCATGCTTTTGGATAAGCAACTTCTCCCCATCAGAAAGGTCATAATCTTCATTGTCTGTGCAATTACCTGCTTCAGCTCTAGAATTATTTTGATGTGACTCATCTGCAGCTTCTTCAGGCCTCGGATTCTACAATGAGATAGTTTAACAAGATGGAGGAATATGTTACAACACAATAGTCAACTTATAGCAATGGCTGCAAACACATGCTGAATTCAGATTGCTTGTCGAAATGGAACACCCTTACCACTTGGTGTCGTGAAGTAGAACCATGTTGTGAGTTGGATTCATGATTTTGCCTTTCTCGTGCCAGCCTTTCCTCAAGCATTTGCTCCTCTAATTCCTTAACACGTTGTTGTAGGGCTGCTCTCTCACTTTCAGCTTTTTCACGAGCAAGAACTTCCATTTGAATCCTTGTTGGCACGTATGACTTCAACTCCGGCGTACCAATATCTTGGGGAGTTGGTCCTACGCCCAATACACGAACACGTCCTTTTGGCTCCTTTAATCCGCAAACAATAGCGTATGCATCGCCTTGCTGAATTGTTTTGTCTACCAACTCAGGATAGACTTCAAGAATGTCTTTAATTTCATCCTGTACACATGAAAGCAATATCTCATTTGTGGATGAAGCAATGTCGGAGGCTGACTTTTTTCATGTACAGAACTTACAATTTTTGGTGCCGCCTGCTTTGAAGGAACCCCATTTTTTCTTGTATGTGTTTTGACAAAGACTTCATCTCTTCTAGCCGGACGCCCAAGTTCCTCACCCTATAATGATTTTACTACTTAGCAGAAATCACAATGCTCAAAAATACTATCATGAATAATTAATGTGAGTGCTATGTTACATTACCAGTTTATGCCTAGTAGAAGCATGGCTAACGCTGCCAGATGTATGAAGGAGCTGCAACTTTGCACGGCATGCTTTTGCCCGTTCCGTGCGAGCCTATGATAGGAATTGTAAAAATTTACATACATTTTGAAGAATACAAGATCCATTTGCAAGTTATGAGACAAAGATTATTCACATGTTACTTACTTTAGATTCATCAGACCTCCAAAAGTTAATAAGATATTTCCAATCATTAGGATTTACTCTTCCATCATTTCTTCCCATCAGCTCCTTGTCTGTTAATGTCTCATCAAAAAACTTCTCTTTTAATTCTGCCTTAAACCCCTTCCATTTTAATCCACATGTAGTCATAAACCACTTGAAAGCAGCATCACCTATATCATAGACTTCCTAATTTGTGATGAAAAAAATCAGCAGAACATCATGAAAGAAAGGAGTGCAATAAGATGCTACTATGGCAGCTAACAATTTAGTACAATATGGGAAAAATTCAGAGCCATATATTGCTGCTACCTTTATATTTTCCCATACTTCCAACTTCTTTTTTGCATCAACAAGCCTCCAATCATCACACCCAAGTGGTAGTGTACTTCTCACCTGAATCCCAATAGCACCAGCAAGCCTCCTAGAATTTTCCCCAACCGGCTGTCCATATTCATTGAGCATTATTTTAATTTTAGGCATGTGAGGTGTTCTGGAAAATATATCATCCAATCTACTGATACCCCTGCCTTTCTTCTTTTGTGGTTCCAGATCTGTAAATATAAGTTTTAAACAAATGGAAACATAATTTCATAGGTTGCTATTTAAGATGCAATAAGATGAAACAATAGAAGTTACAGGACCTTCATTGTCACATAAGAAATCTCCATTTGTTTCATGGTCTAGATCATGAGAAATCTGCTCGTCTACAGTCTCAATATTGTTTCTTCGTGACCTTGATCGTAAATTATGACCTTCAGTTGCTGCATCACTTGTTTGGTCAATTTTCTGGAAGAAAAAATATAAGTGTGAATTAGTTGTCTAGAAAAAAAACATGATGATCATAGGTTCAAGATTAAGTGAATAGGCTAACCTTTCTTCTTTTGCTAGGTTGCCTAGGGGGCACCAAGGTGTTCATATGAGGAATTTTTAGAGATTCCAGCCTTTTCTTAATTTCTGCCATGTTTGCAATTCTTTGCTGCTCATGCTCAGGAATGGAAGAATCCTGATTATTTCTTCTTACGCTTGACATTTTTCCTCCTACAAAAGATTTGAAACATATTAGCAAACTGAATGAACACTATTTTCAAAGTAATCAGTAACAAAATATAGCAGCCACGTTATTCAACAAACAAGACTTACTTCTTAGTGTTTTTCCTAGACTTTTTAGGTTCAACAATTATACTATCTATATCAGTCCGAACAGCAGGGACAACCCCGTTAATAATATCCACAGTCACATTGCCTTTTAGGTCCTGCAATGGCACAACCAGTCCATTACCATTATCTAGGTGCTCACTCTCTAAATTATCCATATCATAAAAATCCCTTGGTTTTGACTGAAGAACAGCGGCCCACTCAGTATCTATTGGATCAGGAACATAGAAGACTTGAACTGCCTGTGAAGCAAGAATAAAAGGTTCATCTGAAATTTTTTCGCCTGTATTGAATAAATACCTAAAATTGACACTGGTAACCCCGAACTGATCGGTTTTCACCCATTTGTCCTGCACACGATTGTCAACCCAATCACACTTGAAAAGAACCACATTTCCTTTGTGTTGATAGTTCAGTTCAACAATCTCCTTTATAATACCATAGTAAGTCTTGTTTCCTAGTATGATGTTATCCTTATTGCCCCTTTCAAAGCATTCTGACTCAGCAATCAGAGCAACCCCACTATTTTGAACAGACCTACCATCATCATAAGATTTTGTATGGAAATCAAATCCATTTAGTGTGTAGCTACTATACTTTCGTGCGGTCATCATTGGTGCCTTAGCTAAAATTTGTATCTCATCTGATGCTTCCTCACCTATTTCTTCCACCTGTGATTATAAAATACTACTGTTAAGGTAGCTATGATGTTCATCTCAAATAATGTGTGCCGTCTTCCTAGTTACTTACATGCGACCTAAGCCACTCATGAAAGGATTCATGCTGCATGCGGTTGATGTCTCGTTTGTTTCGAAGACCAATTGAAGATAGATATTGATCATGCTTGCTGCAATGGTAATTTTATAACTTTACCATGAAGAGAAAACTAAAATATGATTTTAAATAAATGAGATAACTTACTCCAAGTATGGTCCTATATTGGCATAGTTGAACAAAACATATCTATGTGCTTGCAGCCATGTCTTGTAGTCTAAGCTCACCGTACACTTTCCAGCCAAACCCCGACCAAAACTGTGAAAGAAAGTAGTTGTACTGCAGTTCTCTACTTGCTGCCTGTCATCATTTCTAACTTGTCGACTAAATTGAGTCTCACTATGTAAATAGCGAGCACAAAGGTTAAGGCTCTCATAAAACAAATGCCCCTCCATAATTGATCCCTCAGGATGACTTTTCGTATGAACATCACCCTTACACCTCATCAAAAACCTGTACGCATATAATAAGCTCAAAATGTTGTAAAATAATATGTACAATTGTTTTTTTTACTACAATTCAGCATGCCTAAGGGGAATTACCTCTCAACAGGCCACATGCTACGAAAATGTACAGGACCAGCAATTTTTGCTTGGGCAGGAAGATGAACCATCAAGTGTACCATGACGTCAAAGAAAGATGGAAGAAATATAGCCTCAAGAAGGCTCAAGGTTTCAGCTATATCAGCCTTTAAACTCTCCATATCAGTTATTCGAATAACTGGTGAGCAAATTTTCTTGAAGAAGTTACTAACACGAATCACTGCAGCACTGACTATTTCTGGTAATATTTTCCTCACAGCAAGTGGCATTAAGTGTTGTAGAACAATGTGGCTCTCATGACTCTTCAGCCCAAACACCTTTCTTTCATTGACATGAACATTGTGTCGTATATCAGATGCGTAACCAGCAGGGAACTTTACCCCTTTAAGTACTTCACAAAATAATTTCTTCTCATTAGGACTCATTGTGTATGGTGCAGGTGGTAAATAAAGTTGGCCATCAACATCAATAGGGTGAAGATCACTTCTAATACCTAGAGCTTGAAGGTCCAATCGAGAATTCAAATTGTCCTTAGATTTCCCATCGGTGCCCAGAAATGTATTAACAAAGTTCTCATCCATATTTTTTCCTATGTGCATGACATCAAAATTATGTCGCAGCATCAATTCTTTCCAATAGGGAAGTATGAACCAAATAGATCTTCTTTTAAAAATTACTAATGGCTCCCCCTCCTTGCGTCTCTTGCTTGCTGGTTTCTTTCCAGATGGATCCTTCCCAAAAACTGTAACAATATCTTTTGTACACTCTAAAATTTCCTCACCGGAAAGTGGAGTAGGTGCTGGCCTAAGTTCAGTTGAACCAAATTTATCAACATCAAACCTAAATGGATGATTTTCATGCAAGAACCTACGATGACCCATATAGCAAGTCTTGGTACCATTACTAAGTCAAAATGAACATGTATGGTAGTGGCAATCAGGACATGCTGCTTCACCAGATGTTACACAACCTGATGCATAGCCTAGACCTGGAAAATCAGTGATTGTCCACAATATTGCAGCACGCAGCTGGAAGAACTCCCTCTTGGAAGAATCATAAGTTCTGACTCCATTTTCAAACATATCTAGCAAATCATAGACAAGGGGCTGAAAATAAACATCCATATCACTACCAGGAGCGTGCCGACCAGGAATCAACAAAGAGAGGATGAAGTTTGATTGCTTCATGCACATTGAAGGTGGAAAGTTGTATGGAATACAGATACCAGGCCAAATGCTGTAGCTAACATTCATGCCCCTATATGGATTAAAACCATCGGTGGCAAATGCTAAACGGATATTGCGGCTGTCTGAAGCAAATAGTTGATGTTTATCATCAAAGTCTTTCCACAGAGGAGAATCAGCTGGATGCCTAAGTAAATCATCCTTTGTTCGCCCCTCATCATGCCATCTTGTTAGCTTTGCTATTTTGGAAGTCAGGAACAATCTTTGGAGCCTTTTCTTTATTGGAAAGTAGCGGAGAACCTTGCTAGGAACCTTATATACATGTTTCCCATCTAGACTCTTCCTAACTGATTTCCACCTTGAAACCTTACATTTTGGACATGAATCTGAATCTACATGGTCCTTCCAATACAGGATGCAATCATTTTGACAAGCATGAATACTAATGTACCCAAGTCCTATGGATTTAATCAATTTCTTAGCCTCATAGTAGTTTCTAGGTAGAGATGAAGCCCCAGGTAATGCATCATTGAGTAGATCAAGTAATAGGTCAAAACTTTTATCGGTCCATCCTCCATGAAGTTTGATATGAAGCAATCTAATGAGGAAACGAAGCTTTGTATAATTCTTGCATGTAGGGTACAGCTCTTGACTATTTGCTTCTACCAACTTATGAATCTTTCGTAGATCATCACTAGGTTGCGGAATAGAAGTGTTGTCTTCAAAATCCCCTCTATCATCTAATCCACAAGCTAGGTCTCTAAGCAATTCAGATATTTCATCTTCTTCACTAGACTCATTGTCACTATTCCCATGATTCACATTAGAGGTGTTTGCTTCTCCATGTAAGTTCCATGTTGTGTACCCTTTTACAAACCCATCACATATCAAGTGCTCACGTACATCACTTGCATCTCTCCAAAATGAGTTAATACACTTTCTGCAAGGGCATAATATTTTTTCTCCTACGGCTGAATTGGTAAATGCATAAGCTAAAAAACCGTTCACCCCTTGCAAATATGCCCTTGTGTGCCTACATGCAATTTATTAAGTTAAGTCACATATTAACTTGACAACACTTTCGCATCTTTGAAATAGTTGTGATGTACCTAGCCTCATTGTTGATCCAGGTTTTATCCATCCGACTTTATGGAGATGAAGCTGCTTCTAAATTATATCTTTTAACACTAAACTATTGCACAACAGATAGCACAGACAAACAGTAAGCATGAAAGCCAATGCAACAATCAGTAATAGGCATGAGAGAAATAAAACTTACTGTTACACACAAGCTCCTTCACTTAATAACTTCTCAGCAACAAAGGTTGGTTGCTATGAGTGTTGCAGATGCTCCAAAACGATGTGCGAGCTGCTGACAATGTTGTAGAGGCAATTCAATATAAGTCTAAAAAAATTTGGCCATGAGAAAGAAAGATGGAAATATGTAGTACATGCATTATCATATCTTGCAACCAAATTAATTAGCATTTTATATCAAAAACAATGGCATAGCTTTATTACCTTAATGGGACTTCAGAAGGCCAGCAATGCGGCGGCCACCTCCAGATAACACCGTTGGGGAGGATATAGGTTCAAAAACTGAAAGTAGGAAGCAAGACATAGATCCATAAGAAGATTCAAAATAAAAGTCCTCAGCAGCAAGGATACGACAATATCAACAAACATTGAGCTAATAAGGGTGCATAAACTAATAGTACATCTGAAATCAAGTCTTATCACAAAATTGTACAGATGGCTAAATCAGCACACAAAACTGCATTTATGTAACCACCAAATGAATCATCAAATAAATCACACAGAATTCTCTCCAAGTACTAATAATCTAAGGATCCTATGGCATCATGCATCAACTCGCAACATCATACAGAATTCACCAACTCCTATTACTGTAAGTAATGCATCATCAATTTCTGCTACCACCTTCTAGAACTAAGCATAAACTAATCCTGAAATAGAGCAATCGAACAGGCCTGCACTACCATCTTTCAGCATTGCCTACCCCATACGCGCTCGATCATATATGCAATGAAAACAAACTAAACTACAATAATCGCTCAATTAAACACAGAGCAAACAATATGCACAGGAAACCTGCTATATCCACCATAGATCCTACCAAATCCTAGCACTGAACAAGAGAAATAGCTGGGATTATGAGGGGAAATACCAAATCCTAGCACTGAACAAGAGAAATCCTTCACGACGGCGTGGCTGAGCTGGGGTGGGTGACGGCGCGGGCGAGCAGACGGGGATGGATTGCGCGAGAGAGATGGGGGCTGGGTCACGCGGACGGCCGGGGGCAGGGAGCGCGCGCGACGAGAGGCCAGCGACGGCGCGCGCGACGAGCGGCCGGCGACGGCGCGCCCGAGCGGCCAGCGACGGCCCGCACGACGAGCCGGGCGACAAGCGGCCGGCGACGGCCCGGGGCGCACGAGCGGACAGGGACGGCCCGGCGCGCCCGAGCGGCCGGGGACGGCCCGCGCGACGAGCGGCCGGCGACGGCCCGGGGCGACGAGCGGCCGGCGACGGCCCGGGGCGACGAGCGTCTGGCGACGGCCTGCGCGACGAGAGGCCGGTGACGGCCCGGGGCGACAAGCGGCGACGGCCTGGGGCGATGAGCGGCGACGGCCTGGCGCGACGAGCGGCGACGGCCCGGGGCGACGGCCGGCGACGAGCGCGCCTGAGCGGACGCTGGGATGCGTGCGAGCGAGATGGGGGAAGGTGGCGGCGCGCTGCCTGCTGGTGTGTGGCAGGCAGAAGGGGGCGGGAGTGTGTTTTTTCAGCCCAAGAGAGCAGAGTTAGGTCCAAAAAGCGGGCGCACAAGCCCGCGCGCGGAAATATTTGGCGCTAAAATTTGTTACGTTTTACCGACTGACTGCCCGATGTAATATCAGGATTCACCGACAGATCATTCATTGGTAAATATATATACATTTACCGGCGGACCGTCACTCGTTAAAACAGGAAGCACCGACAGATCGTCCATTGATAAGTTTTACCTGCAGACTGTCCATTACTATTAGTGCACTTTTACCAACTGACTCCTGTCGCTAATACTGTGTTGTGGTGTAGTGACGGCCAACGGAGATGCTTGTCCGTCCAATGGCTAACGTGAACACAGATGCAAAGTGCAGTGCAGGGCTGTTTCTGCATTAGCCGAATTTTCACCCTAACGCAACTTGTCTGTTGGCAGCTAGCCGTGGCTCTTGCTGTGCATTGGCAACGATCTTCCGCTGCAGGCATATGATGCACGGCGGATCGCTGTAGCGGCTACCAGTCACCGTCGGATGCATGTGTACGTACTACCCCACTGATACTGCTGTGCCGGGAGCAGAGATCTGCTACTTAGCTGAGGAGCTTGCAGCTTCCATGACGCGCGGGTGGATCGACGTAAGACATGCAGGTCCGTCTAGATCGGTTTGGAGGTTGGAGCTTGTTGCTACTTTGCTAGCGTGCTGCTGTCCGTATACCTGTAAACTGTGTCTCGCTCTGTTTACGATCCCAAACTGAGCTGTCAGTGGTGACAACGACTGGAGAGACACGTATGAGAGCTGTAAAGATCGATTGAAAAAAAAACTTTTCTGGTCGTAGACATAATTTGTGCAGAGATCCTTGGGTGGTTATAAGCTACTCCTTTGGGCCCTTGCCAGGCCGGTAGTTAGCATTTTTTGAGCCTGTCCTCCACAGTACAAGGTTCTGGGCCGCTCTCATGTTTCTCGCTCGAACGAAGGGCATGGCCCAAAGCCCGCATTTGGTGACCGCGCGGGCAGCCCAAATTCATGCCGGAGGGAGGGACGATGGAGGGAGACCCGGTTGGGGAAGGAGAAGGTCAAATCACACACACACACACACACACACACACATCATCGGCGTCGTTGGGGTACGTTAGGGCATGAATGAATGCGAGTGCGATGGAGACGGCCATGAATGAAGGCATGGGAGAGCCGGAGGTCATGCGCGCTATCGGTACGTGTGCCGCTCACGTACGTCGTCTCCGCTCAATAACCACGATAGATCTCGATCGATCATCATCATCACTCATCAGCGCAGCGGCTCGATATATAATTGTCCTGTATGGCTTCGTTTGGATTTGGACCTGAAGCTGGCAGGAAGCAGGAGTCAGGAGCACGATCAAGGAGATCGATCGCGATCTCGTAGTAGACTCGTGTGCTACCTTCTCCTTCTTGCTCGATGGGAGTGGCAAACAGATAGCTCTTGGTCCGAACAGAGCAGAGGGCCATCATCCATCCATGCAGGCAGCAGGATGCAGGTGGCGAGATCAAAGCCTGAGTGAGAGAGACTGACTGGCGGAGGGACAAGAGCATAACTCAGCAGGTGGCCGGCCGGCTTTAAACCGCGCGCGCAGGATGATGATGTAGTAGTAGTAGTATGCCCAGGAGAGGAGGAGAGGAGAGGAGAGGAGCAGCCTGCAGAGAGCGAGGGCGCCTTGATGGCGCGCTCCGCCTTGTAAGCAGCAGCAGGCACGCAGAGTCAGAGACGAGCCGAACGGAATAAATCGATCGAGCTAGCTAGCAAGCTAGGAGGCGTACGGCTCCTGCGGCTCTACTAAATTGCCGTGACGCAGCACGCGCAAGCATCCATCGATTCGGGCCGCGCTGCACCGCGCGTCGCGTCGCCAGCAGCATTGCATCGCGTTGCGTCGAGGCCGCACCGCACACCATTACTCGCGGCGATCCATCCATCCATCCATCCATCCATCCATCCGTCGGCTCCCCTCCCAACCGCATGCATTCATGCCGGTTTCCTGCACTGCGCTGCCGCATACCGTCATGATATTGATGACACGCCTCGATGCAGAGTTAGCGAGAGCTCCATCATCTGACGTTCGCTAAACAGGGTGGAGTTTGGATCCTGACCGGATGGTCCAGGAAAGAAGAAGATGCCCCTCTGGTGCCTCTACTAGCTGGTTCAATGCAGAGGATCGATCCTCTGCCCTGTGCAAGCCGGGGGATTCCTGGAGGTCCACTTGCCAGTGACCTCTCTTTTCTTTCGCCTCTGGCCCAGTGGCCTTCGTTCGTAGTCGTAGCCTCGCTCGGCCAGCAAGTTCGATGCGCCTTAATGCTTAAGCTCAGAGTCTGCACGCGCTTGCCTTCCGCTACAACATGCATCATTGAGTAATGATGCTCTTCTTATTTGCTGCAGGCCTTCAGTGTGTGTGTCTCTGTGTTTGCTGCAGCGGCCACCGAGTTCTGCATCCTCAGGCAGAGACGCTGCTGCCTGCGGCGCGGTGCCTCAAGCAGTCAAGCTCAAGGCGGAAATGAGTTTGATCCGGGCCACCGGTACTCCATCCGATGGCCATCAACTCGTACGGGCATGCCCTCGTATCACTGGCCAAATCAACTGTACAAGACACGTCCGAGTATACAAATACTACACCGGCACACTCCTATTGGATGTTGAACGCTACGCTAACCATTTCTCCATGCAACAAAAAGAGACGCCCATGAAGCAGGACTGGATACAGGGAACCTGAATACCTGATTCAGACCGCGTATACTCTCGACTTTGACACGACAACAGTTCCAAAACCACAGTCCGGCCAGCTGCACGAATCAAAGCCCAGCTGGACCAAACAGATGCAAGAGCACCGCACTAAACATCACTGCACACAATAGTACTTGATAGGTTAAATAAATAGAAACAGAGAGAAACAGCTCACGAACAATGTTCTTGCATCTGCAAAGGGTAAAGCTCCCTTGCAAACATTTTCTTCAGCTAAACTGGAGGGAGATTACAACTGAAAACACCACCACAACCATAATAAGTCTCCACTACACATACCCCACAAATGACTGACAACCTAATCAGCAGCATCAAGTAAACTACTAAGCTGCTGCTACTGGAACTACTAGCCTCCTGCTAACGAGGAAGGAAACCCTGTCCAGTGGATGATCCAACGGCAGTCACTCTCCCCCACCCCTGAGCTAACCGTCCGTATGAGCATCCACTGGGCGGGCGGGCGCACGACACGATGAATCTCCATTCGCTCCTTCACTTGCGCTTGCCGCGCTTCTTGTCGTCGGCCTCGGCGCCGCCGGCCTCGCCGTGGAGGAGGTCCACGAGGCACGGCTGCTTGCAGTTGATGCAGGTCGGGTAGTCCTTCTTGGCCACCATGCAGTACATGAGGCAGCGCGTGCAGGCGCCGATCACCATCGGGGACTTGCTCCCGGGGCTGCCGCCGCTGGAGCTCCGCCCGTCCGACGACACGCACGAGCTCGGCGACGACGAGTCGCTGTCGTCCTGCCCGACCTCCATCCCCACGGCCGCCGGCGGGGACAGGTTTAGCTGCAGCTCCAGCCTCCCGCTCCTCACCCCGCTGCCGCTGCCCCGGCTCATGGCTCACTGTCACCACCTGAGGATCACAGCCACCATTACACAACAACCTATCAAAGCATGATGATGAACAAGAACACAGAGCAGATAACAGAACTGCTGTTACCTGAAGCAAGCCTGGAGGATCCGAAGAGGAGATGAGAACAGCGAAAGAGATGAGCTTTGATGCGTCTGGTTGAGCGGCTAGGAAGTTATATAGGGCAGGCAGGGGGGTGTCATTGTGTCAAGTAGGGGAGAGGTCAATGCTTCTCTTTACTTGGCATTAATGCAAAACAACAAAGCTCCCACGTCCTCCTCTTCTTCCTCCCTACTGGACTACTATCTCCTTCATTCACATCTCCTCCTTTCTCTCTATGTGATCCCATCCTAGTCTGGAAAGATCATAAGATGGAGCCCTGCGAGATTCATGCGTCGTCCTCAAAGATCATGTTTTACTCGAGAAAGATTATGTATTCAGCCGCTGGAACCAAACCACTCTACTCTACTAGTATGTCCCAACTTGCCCTCCCTGCAGCTGCAGTAAAAATGTAAACAGAGACATCCATGGAGTATGGACTAGGAATTAGGCAAGGAAATGGTATCTTCAGTTAGCCATCAGTTGAGATTTCCTCCTCCTTTGAAAAATAGATTTCTTTCTTTTTTTTTGCTCTCTACGACTCCACCATGCAGAGCAGAGATGATGGCAGGCAGTACCTGCGAGTAATTTTACTCCATACTGTTGGCAGCAGCTGCATATAGTTTTAGCACCTTGAATGCTCCTTTATGATGAGATTTATGGCCGCGGCAGCTGATCAAAGGGTTCTACTCCCATCTAGCAAAGTAGTAAATGTGCATCAATGAGCCACTGCTTATGTGAATCGACTCCCCTTAAATATTAAAGCCATTTTAGGTAAATATAAAGCCTTTTTTCTCAATGTTAAAAGTATGGAGCCTGTGAAGAGAGGCCGGCATATATTACTTACCTATGCCTTTGCAGCCTATATCCTTCAATGCCGTTTGCTCTTCAATGAGCTTCCATACTTTACTTTTGGTGCCTCAAGGATGCAACTTGTGAAATGACACCTAACCAACAAGCATTTAGAACTGCGTTGCGTATTCATTTCAATCCTCACCATCAGCTTATGAATCACTCTAGCAGTAAAAGTGTAGCACTAAATCCATTTCTTGTGGAATCTTTTAATCAAAGAGGATTTGCTCTTGCCTGTTTAATCTGACGAGCAGGTCGAGAGCACTTTAGGGCCGACTCTGAGTAGAGAGTTGACAACGTGACTACTTTGACAAAACACGCACATATTGCAGAGGGTGGTAAAGACCTCCCTCTGCGTCGCAAAGGAATAATACAAAGATTCCCGTTAGTTTTGACAATTCCAAACTAACCAGGCTAAAATATGCCTAATGAAGTACCACCAAAACATCCTATTTCAGCCGAAGTTTTATTTGCAACTTTCTAGTCGACTCTGGACACTTTCTGCGCTACAAACCCAATGAAGGAAGTGTCCAATCCAATAAATTAGCACTGTGTATGATCTAGTCTTTCCACCATAACTTATTGGACCACGACATTTTACTCGGAAATTAGATCAAGGAACATGGCTGCATAATTGAGGGATCAGGATGCATACCATATTGTAGAGACCAAAGCGTATTATGCAAACCTGCTACTTAAGCTTCTCATAGAATAGTTTGCAATAGTAAGATAACAAACTCACCGAATTAGGGAGTACCTTAGAAGGGATCCTACTCGCTGGATTGGATGGATCCAGGCGAAACTGAAAAGAGCTGCCTCACGGTCCTATTGTAATTCAATCAGGACGACCAAGTCATCAACAGTAAAGACTGATACACAATTGGACCCACTCAAGGTGAATACTCACTCCTGACCTGGTGGTCATCTGTGGAGATGGAGATGGGCGACGCGGCATTCCCCGAGAATGATTTTGCCATCGAGATCCCTCATCTGCATGCCTTTAAGTTCAAATACGTATCATAATAAAACAAGTAAGGACAGTCAGATCTTGAATTCCTATGCAGTAAAATCAGCAACAGTCGAAGCAGAGCACTTCAATGTTCTGGCTTCGAATTACATGTCAATTTCCAGACTTGTCTGAACCAGGGTTATCAATATCGTGGTGGCAGAAATTAATATATGTACTTATAACTGTATAAATCACAAAAAAGATGAAATATGTATAGTGCAAGATTGATTGAACCATGGCATCAATATATTCAACTGAGACTTCAAGACTTGATAGATATAGCTACAAGTTTACCAACATTTTGGAAACTTTATTGATTTTGTAGTGTGTCTTAGGAAACCTTTTGTTTTACATTTTTGTGGCACCCTGAACAATAAATTGGCATTACTTAAAAATTCAGCAACCTACAGGCTCTCCGTTTCAACATTTATAAGCTCTATGCATCCATGGCATCAGCCATGGATAGTCCGATACTTAAGTTGGCATCTTTCCTCAAAATGTTTGTAAATTACCAAAAAGATGAAACATCGACTCTGCAATACTTGATCGAGCCATGACACCAACATATTAATTGATAATTCAAGACTTGCTAGATATAGCTTCAAAAAACAGTCCATCAGCATTTTTGAAACTTCTGATAGTGCAACCATGTCTCGAGTCTTAGGAAACCTATTATCTTACATTTTGTGGTACCATAAAATCGATATCTTTGTATCACTTAAAAATTCAGGAAATTATAAGACCTTCCACTGAACTAAGATTCACTTCAACATTTATAACGTCTGTGCATCTCTGCCATCCCACCATCCGCTATGGATTGTGAGTCCGATGCTAGCACTTAAGTTGGCATCTTCCTCAAAATGGGCAACGGCCTTTATGAGGACAGAGCTGTAAAGACGGCTATATAAAAAAAAAGAAAGAAAGAGGAAGCTGTTTAAATCTTTGACCAGAAAGCTTGAATTAATCCAGCAACCAGTACTGTCGTGGGTGATAAAATCTCATCGATATCTTTCCGACACAAGTACAAAGAACTCAAGAAAATAAGGAGTACTGTCTACGGATAGAATGAATACATGATGGAACAAAGATCTCTTAACATATGCACTGTAGCGTAATAAAAGTGAAGTGAATTCTGGTACTTTATTCTTGCTATAAAATACTATTTTGATAAATGTACCAGACAGCCAAGCTTGTACAAGATGAGGATGTATGACCAAATGGCATACAGCATAGGAACCATGGAAGTGGTCAGAAGTTAATATCTCGAACCAATGCAAGAAAAATTATTAGTACTAATAAAGACATAATTTGCAGTATGAAACAGCTTAATATAGTGGCAGCCATTAGCAGTGCACAATCAATATAACTGAACAAACTAATTATGCTAATACCTTGACGCATGAACGAAGAGGCCAAGAACTCTCAGTTGAAGAAGATCGTGGAACTCCAGGAGATCCCTTGCGGTCCCATCGGAGCATTGGACACAGATCCTAGACCAAAGTTGCACAGATGGCGCTGTCAGGCAACGGTGCCGTCTGCTGCTCGCCTCCCGGCAGACATCCCTTGATGAACCAACTGGCAAGCAGCCAAGCACAAACACGAGTTAGGTTGGACCGTCGCCACATGCTGCCCACGAGAACACCTGGGTTACCTGGGTTTTCCGGACGCGGCATTTCGTCGAACATGATGCGGGCAAGCCGGCATGGCCAGGACCAGGGAGAAATCCTGGAGGACAGGACTGGACCACCGATTAGCTAGAGCCAGGTCATAAGTCTCTTGTGATGGGTGTGGATCACCTGCGCCTGCTCACCGGAAAGCTCATCCAGCGGATCGCCCGCGCCGGTGCACGCCGTCGTCGGCGCGCTCCGCTCCGCGCCACACCACACCCGCCGCCGCCGCCGCCTCCGGCCCAAGAAGCGCTCGGCCCTTGTAGCTGTTTGGGCTTGGCTGCCAACATATGGGCCTCCAAAGGTGAAAAGCGAGAAAGCAAAAAGCCCACGAAGCGAAGGCGTCCCTTGGTGGCGCGAGGGGCCGTCCAGTTTGGTTACAGCGAGAATTGAAAAAAGAAAAGAAAAACTCCCCGAAAAAATAGGGGAAAAGAAAGAAAAAAGATCCGCGAGGAGTTCAATTGGCAGTTGCTGAGCCTGAACGCGCTCGCCCTCGCCGTCGACGTTGCCGGCGGCGATGGGGAACTCGCAGGCTTCAACGGCGTCCGCCTCCAGCTCCCGCTTCGTCATGGCCTCCAGGTACCACCAAACTCACAGTTGCCACCTCCGTCGCTGCGGAGATTCGCGAGTTTTGTCCGGTGATCTCACTGCCGCGCCTCCTCGCAGGGCCTTCTCGAAGCAGGAGCTGGATAGCCTCCGCGCGCTATTCACCTCCCTCGCAGCGCAGTCGCAGACCAGCGGCCGCGCCATCTCACGCGCTGTCTTCCTCGTGAGCAACCGTGTTTCCCCCAATTGCTTTGAAT
Organism: Panicum hallii; assembly: GCF_002211085.1. NCBI lineage: Eukaryota > Viridiplantae > Streptophyta > Magnoliopsida > Poales > Poaceae > Panicum > Panicum hallii. The sequence goes on along the minus strand of NC_038044.1, from coordinate 1,791,917 downwards.
TTGGTTTGGATCTTGCTGGATCTGTATGATGGTCTCTAACGGGTGTGGCTCTCTTCGTGCAGGAGTACTATGGGGTGCGGGGGCCGTTAGGCGAGAGGCTGTTCCAGTTGGTGGCTAAGGAGAGTGACGGGAGCGATGGAGTCACGTTCGAGGATTTGATCATCTCCAAAGTTGGTACCTCTGATCTAATGCTCGACTCAATTCGATCCATTCTGTTGTTTAGTTTGTTGCCGCAAGTGAGAATAGTGATGCCTTGGTGGAATTGATCGAAATTGAATTGGATATATGGATGCAATATTTCTCGATAGATTGCTATTTGCATGCATAGACTGCTTCAGTGCTTTAATTCAATGAGAGTTTTCGCTGTGATCTTATAAACTTGTCTACTTTGTATGTATTCTAGTTTGAAAATCTTTTCTTTGTTACATGTAGGCAACATATGGAAGGGGAACTCGAGACGAGGTTGATGAGTTCATTTATCAACTATGTGACGTTACAGGAGATGGTGTCTTAACAAGGTACATCTCGAGGGAAATGTTTATCTTCTGAGTTCTGACACATTGACGTGTCATGTGTGGACTGTGTCATTTGCTAAGCTGGTTCGATAGTTGTACACTTCAAATTTGAAATTACCCCAAACAACTGTGCTACAAAATGCAAGTGAATGAAGGAGGAAAAGGTCTCTTGTTACCATTGGGCCTCTACGCATTTCCATTTGCATGTTTTAGGTAGCTCTTTCACTGGGTGCCATTGAAAGAGATGAGTTTGTCTGCACTTGTAAGAATTTATGTTTTGTGTTTTTAACAAGGCTTATGATTTATAGTCTCGTTGGGGGTTCTTTTATTCAAGGTTTTAGGCATCGATTGGTATTTACTCTTGCATTTACCCCTCTCGTGCACTTCCAGGTCTGATCTGGAAGCTGTCTTGGCGTCCATTCATGAAACTGTATTTGCAGAAAACAAGGGAGTTGGGGAAGGTTCCAATGACAGAACGTTTGAAGCATTCCTCAACTCTGCAGTATTTTCGAAGGATGCTGAAGGGGTCTCAGAGAAGGCTATGTCATTATCAGACTTTAGGAAATGGTGCACTCTCTTGCCATCATTGCGGAAATTCCTTGGAAATTTGTTGATGCCCCCTGATTCAGGTCTGTCTTATTCTTGTCTTTCTGCTGGTATTCCTAAACGCAGCATTTCCATCATTAAAATAGAATAAAAATAAAATAATTGTATATAGCATCTAAAATTAATTCATACGATCATGTTCGGTCCATCTGATGGTGTAGAAGTAGGACTGGCATTTTTTTCCTCAGGCGGTCCCCCATTAGTCTTCACATCTAGGAATTGACACAGCGCTGATTCACATGATGGCTGGGGTGAAAGTTTTTGCTCTTTTCTCAAAAAAGTTATTGCACTCTACAGTTGGAGTGTTAAGGAGAAGCTCATAAGCATGTGCTCACAGAATTTTCTCATGCATGTAACTATGTGAAAAATACAGCACATATAGGAAAACTATTTTCTTGAAAAATGGGACATTCCAGACTGTTCATCCTCAAACTTGTACCTGAAGACACTGACATGGAAGTTCCATTATCGAACCATTACTTTCTAAGTCTCAAACCAGATCAAATCAAATAGTCGAGGTATACATTTTTTTTGCCTCTTACAAATACCCCTTAATCACTTATGTCATTTCACACTCTTGCCTGTTCATTCTGAAAGAATTTCTCAATTAGTTCTGCACATGCTATCTTCAGTTGTACATTTGTACCTCTTGCATGTTTATTGATATTTGAGAAGTTTAAATGAAATCTTAATTTATGTTAAATACCATCCCTATCCGCAACGTATATGATATATCATGGCATGCTTTTGCTGACTTATAGTTCGTTTGCAGGCAGACCAGGGTTCGAAGTACCACTGCTTCACTATCCTGAAAACATCTCCACTGATTTGCTACTTCTAAATAAAGAGTATGCCTGGCATATTGGAGGTGGCTTTTCCCAACATGAGGTGCAAGAATGGAAGCTTTTATATCATAGTTCCCTTCATGGGCAAAGCTTCAACACTTTCTTAGGCAAAGTAACGTGAGTACTCTTCGGTTTTGTAGATCTGCTTGAGTGAAAGCCACATTTTTTTAACTTCGATCGTGATTATAAAGACGTGTTACTATGTATGGAAATGACATTATGAAACTATGTTCCACCCTCATGGCATGATTTCAGCTACTTTTTCTTTGTTTGGATAGCTGCCACATTGAAGCCAGTTCTCATTGCTAATAATGCGCATACAACAGACTGCCATGATTCATGGGAGTCCTTATGCTTGTCCTATCATTGCTTATACTTTTGTATTAATAACTTATGAACTATAAATGTAATTCTTGGATATGTTTTCCATTTTACAGGAATGGTGATGCGCAGACTGTTCTAATTGTTAAAGATACAGAAGGATCAGTTTATGGTGGATATGCACCACAGCCTTGGGAAAGGCACAGTGATTTTTATGGTGACATGAAGACATTCCTCTTCAAATTATACCCTCAAGCATCCATTTTCCGCCCTACAGGAGCAAACAAAAACTTGCAATGGGTATGCCTTGCTCCGTTCTTAACATCTTCTCTGTTTTATTTTCTTCACTGTATGTATTACTACTCGTCTCGAGAACTAGAAATGGGAGTAATCATTAGCTTATTTTTGCAGTGTGCTATAAACTTCAGCTCTGAGAACATACCTAATGGTATTGGCTTTGGAGGGCAGCCCCATCATTTTGGGCTCTTTTTATCTGCAAATTTCGATCAAGGGCACTCATTTACTTGCAGCACGTTTACCAGCCCTCCCCTTTCCAAGACAAACAGGTTCAGGCCAGAAGTCATTGAATGTTGGGGGATACAAATGAGGGGAGCACAAGATGAAAAACCGGAGCTTGTCAAGGGGACAGTCCTTGAGAGATTCAAAGAGGATCGCAACATGCTGAAGTTGGTTGGTTTGGCAAATTCGAGTGATTAAGGACTGACAGAGGATCACATTTTGCAAACTGTTAGTCTTGGAGAGCCTGTACAGCACATGTTTATAAAAGCAGTCCATCTGGATACCATGTCTGTGTGTGTGCATATTTTTCCATCGTGGGCAAGAGCCCGAATTTCAGTACCGAGGCAACGAAATTACAGTGTTTTTAAGCCAGCTTTCTAACTGGTCCAAAGTCTGAAGCAAACTAAAGAAAAGTAGCAGCAAAACGGTTTTTTAAAGATCAGAGACCACGCGGCTGGTTACACCCAGGGCTACCACCAGACATATAGCCGGACCGGCTTCACGAGCAGCGGCCCCCTCAAAAGATCATTCTCTCCACAACTTAGAAAGACTAGCTACTCCAAACGAACACCGCATTCGACCCAGCGGGGCGCGATCTTCACTGGAGAAGCACGGCGGAAGAACAAAGCCGCGCTCTTCAGGACCTCCGCACCTGCTTCGAGCGGCGCAACCCTGCCCAATAAGAAATGAACGAAGAAGCCGAGCAAACTAACTCAGTGGGAGTTTTAATTCTTTTTTGTTCGAAACACACCAAGTTTCTTGCTTTCCACAAGGCCCAGCATATTGCTGATAAGCCCACCATATGAAACTGTTTATGTGAGGGGATGTAGATGTTCGCCCAGTGCCAGAACTGCTCAAAAGAGCAGGGTCTGCAGCGCGCACCCAGCACGAAAGCTACCAGACTCCAGACATACTTGGCTAGCGGACAGTTAAAGAAGAGGTGCATCACAGATTCCTGCTCTTGGCAGAAACTACACCGTTGGTCCCCCTGCCACTTTCTTTTTGCCATGTTATCTTTAGTTAGAATCGCCTCCTGCTGGCCTAACCACATGAACACCTTGATCTTGAGGGGAACTTTAGCTCTCCATATATGTTTATTTGGCGCTGTAACTTGGTTGCTGCAAAGGAACTTGTATACAGACTTTTTACTGAGAAAATTCCTGATTTCTCCCACACCCACACAGGTGAGTCAGTATCATTAGATAAGGCTACGGCAGATAGCAAATCCCTCAGTCTGCGGAATTGAGTTTGCAGGTTCTCGTCAAGCCTCCTTCGGAAGGTCAATCTCCACCCTCTGCATGCAAACTCAGCCACTGAACCCACCTTCTCGTTGCAAATGTCACACAGATCAGGGAACTTCCCTCTCAGGGATACAGAGCCACACCATTGATCCTCCCAAAAATCGGCCATTCTTCCATTCCCACACTTAATCACTCTTCCTTGCAGATAAATATCTTTCACTTTCAGCAAATCATTCCAGGCTGGAGAATTTGAGCTCTTGTATTTCAGCTGTGAGATACTCAGTTGTTTAACATATTTCTTCTCAACTACTTTTTGCCACAATCCTTCTCTTCTCTCCAGTTTCCACCACCATCTACACAGCAAGCTCTGATTCATTTTCCTGATGTCTTGCACTCCCAAGCCACCTTTCTTTTTAGGACTAATGATCTTCTCCCATTTCACTAAGTGATATTTCTTTTTCACTCCACTGCGTTGCCAGAAGAACCTCATCCTTGTTTTGTCAATTCTTTTACATATTGTTTTATGATTGCTCTCGTTGAGTTTTATCACTCTAAAATTTTCATTTGATTGAAAAGTGACATGAAGGTCATGGTTTATACTTTATACTACTCGACCTACTTTTGTGCCTGATCATGAATGACAGAGGAACTAGGTTTGAAGAACATATATGTATATATATAAAAAAAAGAAGCACTGCCATCTGTTCTTCCTCGTAGGAGGGGCAGGGGCCATAACCAACTGGTGGTACATGCCCAGGTCCCAAATTAATGTAACTGTCGATGGAAGAGGTCTGTTGTTGGTTTGCGAGTCAAGTGCAGCTCATGTATGAGCAGACTAATAGGCTCCTCCTCGGTGAATGACTTAAATTTCTTTTGAATTTGAACGGTGTTGTAACAAATCGGTTGATTTTTATGCTCTAGGGTTGATTCTATTGGAAGCACTGGATTTCAGGTTATTCATACAGGAATTATACCATTTGTTTTATTTAGGGAAAGGGATTGTACCATTTCTTGATAAGAATTCTTACAATATCCATGTGAAATTGCTGTACGTTTTGTAAGCCAAATGGGCCGTACTCGTGAACTTGCACGTTGGGCTGGGCTATGGAAACTATGAAATAGACTTATGTTCACCTTTCAACTGGGCCGTGTGGATCATGACCAGGGCTGAAATGACAAATGAGTGTTCAATCAGAACACCCAGAGCAGCAGCAGCATTGGGAATTCTGAGATAGGTTACAGTTTTAGAAAAAAAATTGATACTACCTTCGTATTTTTCTAATTTAAAATAAATTAGTTTTGAATTTTTAGATCTAATTAGAATTCTTTATTGTTTTAGAAAAAATATAAAACCAGCTTAAGGGCCAAATTTGCCCGGTTTCAACAGTTGGATAGCTTCTCTTATCTTATCCGATTTTATAGTTTAAGATTGAAAATCGAACTTTTGCTACAGATCAAGAGTGTAAACCGAACCTTTCTATTTTCTTTAACAACCATTTCTCCAGGGCTTCAGTTTGAGCCGATATGAACATCCTAACCTTTTCGGATTAACAAAAAGAAAATAGCTCATCTAGGCCTAATGCCCAAACGCCCAATTCAACAAATAAAGTGCATGCTCCGATGATCCCGATCCACATCCACAGGCTGCAAAACGACGAGACCCGCCCGGGCGCTCTCCTAGCCTGAGCCTGGCGAATATATGCTGCCATGGTGGTGGCAGGTCTTCTCGATCCTCTAAGACTGCCCACCATGAAAGATGAAACACTCCATGACATTGACAGGCTTGCACAAGGGCAGGTAAAATAAAGGAGACGAGAGAAAACCATAGCACATCGCGGCCCAGACACTAGCACGATGATGGAGGCCTAGCTCGAGTTAGCATGCCGCAAATGGGGATGCACGGGATCGATTCCCCTCTCCATGATACGTTCAACCGAGAGGAGAAAGGCTATTCTATCTGTATGTATGTATAGCTAGGAACGAACAAAACATGATGAGTGTGTCGATCTCCTCTCCTGTGATTGCAGCCACTTACAAAGAGACGACATTCTGAATTGCACCGTACAACTGTCGCTCGATGTCCAGATGGAATCTAGCTGCTCATATGAGAACATTTTCAGTGTAATTTGGACATTTGTAGCTAGACGGCCAAAAAAAAAGGGCGATCTGCTGATGGGCACATGAATGATCAGGTAATAACAAGTTCCTTTATTTCGGGAACATGACAAAATAAAGCAAAGGAAACGCTGCTTCCTCTCTTGAGGCGTGCAAGCACCTCATCCAAGCGAAGGAGAGCTATGAATTTTGCCACGGAGGCCCACCGACCAGGAGGACAGAGTGTGGAGAAAGCACGTGCTCTCAGGTAAAGGTAACATCTATCATCAAGGCTTCTTGTTACCATACAATGATACAAAGATACTACATCTGAGACCAAAACATTGGCCATCATCTACACTTGTTTGGTGCCCACATGCCGCGTGCAGCCCATACTGCATCCACAAAGCTTGCAATTTTTTTCCCAGGGCCAACACTACCACGTTATCATATATACAAAGAGTCTTGAGCTAATTTAGCCAGGGCCACTCTACATGCATGCACCATTAAATAATTTCCTGAGGCCTGATCTCGAGCCTATCTGACCCAACCCTTCGATCATCAACGTAACCTGCGTGCATATATGTGGCCTTCGTCAAGCAAGCAAGCAGAGCCGACACGCAAAATTCAGAAAGAAATTGCATTGTTCCGTTCCTTCGTTCCTGTTTGCCAGATGCCACATATATATATATATATATATATATATATATATATATATACACGTGAAATATGTGATCATACTAGAACATCTATGATGGTATATACGTTGGGTATGTGATCATACATACAATATGTGGATATACTAATTTTTATAAACTAGTACTGAGGTATAATCATAATATATTTAAAAAATAGGGGTGCTTTTGAAATTTTTTGTATATATGCTTTTAAAGTATCTTAGACTTAGTATATGAACATACTCAAAGTGATAAATGAGTATACAGACGTACGCACAGTGGTATACTGATGGTGAGAATAGCTAAACGCGAGTGTAGATAAAACTCGTCGTATATATATAAATATATATATATATGTATGTGTGTGTATGTATGTATGTATGTATGTATATAATACCATCAAACTTTACCAAACTTATAAGTTTTTTTTCCATAAAACCCCTGCTTAGCCTTGATATTTTGAAGTTGTCTGTATTTCCGACATGAAAACCCATACATAATGCTTATTAGGTCGCAGAAGGTGTGGTGTACTAGATGAGATTGCAAGTAGGTGTGAGAGAGGGATGGGGAAGGGGTCCTGAAAGTCTGGTCCCTCTGATCTATCTCGCGCCCATCCCTGATCTCTCATTCATCAGTTACTGGTCCCCAACCACGAAGGACTGACACGACAAGATCACTAGATCATACTCATGGGCATGGACGTGTTGACGTCGTACGGTACACGGCGTGTGTGCGAGCCGAGCCGAGACGGCCGAGGACGACGGCCGCCGCAGGGGCAGGGCCCACGTGCCCAGCATAGGTAAGGTAGCCCAGGCCCCAGAAGGCCCACGCCGGCCATCTTGGCGGCACACGATGTTCAGGTGGTGTCGGAGGGCCCGGCCGGCCCGCAAGTGGCCCGAATTATTAGCACGCTCGGTTTGGATCTACTGCGTCACTCGCTCGCCACATGGCACACGCATATATATCCTCCTGATTCTCAAAAAAAAAATTTAAATCCTCCAAGAAAACTAGCAAAAAAAAACTACTACTGTCTGCTTGCAGGAGGAGGTAGGAGCCCAGTACGTAGCTGATGAGCACGCTCGGTTTCTTGAGGCTTTCAGGCACGCAGAACCCGGCCGGGGCAGTGCTGCGTGTGTGTCCTCAGGCCTCAGCTGACAGTCTGACACACACACACACAGCCGAGCTGCTGCCGAGCAGCGTCATGCATCAGGCAACGCGCACGCCGGCCGGCCGTGACCAGGCTACAGGACGGCGAAACGGATCGCCACTGTGCCGTGCTAAGCTAGCTGCACTGGCTTGGAAAACCAGCGGCATGTACAGGAGTGAAGTGAAGTGAGCTCATCGCTAGCTAGACAGGTACGTACACCCATGTACTACCATCTCATACCTGACGTCAGGTTCGTCGTCATCCTTGCAGCAGTTGCCACGTGCACTCTTGTAATATACAAGCTGTGCCTGCCCGCGTACGTACGTAGTACAGTAACTGCGTACATGTACGTACACATATACAGTACAGTACGTGCCGAATGAATAAGAAAGGCTGCGCGCAGGTACCTTGTGGCCAAGCAAGTATAGATCTGGGCGTCCACCCCATTTCCAGATTCCTACTCCTACCACGATCGTCGATGGAGAGTGGGCCGACCTGTCGCGATAACGATCGCTCGTTCCGCGCACTGTGGAAGCGTGACTCCTGTAGCACCATGCATGCGCCCCACCGCCCGAGAAGCTTCCTGGCGTTTTCCCCGGCCAAACGGCGACGACGCGATCTCACTGTCCCGGCGAGCGAGGCCCACGCTAGCAGCAGCCTAGACCTCCGACGCCGACGACGACGTGCGGTGATGATGCGCGCGCCCGTCGTGGGCCTGCCTGCTCCGTCTGGGGGCCGGGCCGGGACCCGCTCCTGCCCCCGGGCACGCGACGCGTGGGTCGCCGCGGCCAGCGGGGCCCCCGGCCGGCCGGCCGGCAGGTGGTGCGCGGCACGCGACGCGCCTAACAGCGACGCCGCGCGGAGGACGGAGGGGGACCAAGGCAGGCAGGCAGCCAAGAGCCAGGCACCGAGCCAAGGGCGAGCCGTGCTGTGTGCGTGCCAAATTATTCGCGTCGCGTCGCGTCGCGCGGGGCCAGCACCAGCAGAGCCCCCCAGGCCGCCGGGGACGGAGAGGCCGGACGGCCGGCCGGCAGGTAGCGGCTGCTGGGCGCAGCGGCAGCAAAGGGAGCGGGCCTGCTGCACTGTGGCTGCCTTGGCTTGGCTAGCTGCTGCTGCATGCGCCATGTACCGGTGGCGCCTGACTTACGTTACCCTCCGGTCATCACTGCCGCCGTCCTGCCGCGGCCGGGCGCCCTGTTCATCCCCTGTCCACGTGAGGCGGTGGCTATCGTTGGTTTGTTATGTTACTAGCACCGTGACGCCAACAGCACTGTGCTGCGCGACCTCCATGTCCATAGGTTGGTTTTCCGCCGGCGAGGACGAGCAGAGAGGACGACGAGCGGCTGGCTTGCTCACTGACCCGGCCTCGTCGGTGCCGCTACAGTCCGTGCTGTTTCATGGCGCTGTTCACGGCTTCTTCCCACCCGCTTTTTACTGCCACTCTTTTTTTTCCGGTCGTGCAGTGCGGACCGGCCGGCCAGTGCTGTGCTGTGCTGCCTCTGCGCCGTATAGGAAGGAAACTGCCTCTGCCTGCACCCTGCCGGGTGAATAATATCATGCGAGTAAAAAGGGGGCCCGGTCAAATAAGACTGTGCTGTGTGCTCAGCTTTACCTTTTGGTCGTGGTAATCAGGCCCTTGCTTCCACTTTGTCTCCCTCCCTCCACACCACAAAAGGCGCCCTTTCACGCTGACACAAAGCGGCCGGGGCACCAACCTTACTACTACACCAGCATGACACCATGCTTGCAGGCCCTGGCCATTGGCCTGCCGATGGTGAAAAGGCCTCAGAAAACATGCCAGTTCCTTCTCTCTCTCCATCATCATCGTCATCAATCTCCTCCTTGCTCGGCTCCTGGCCTGGCCTTCTCTATCACGTCACGGCGCTGTCCGGTGCGCAAGAGGAAAGGCGTGCTCCAATCTGGTGGGGTGGGCAGGCAGGGCATGGACATCTGATCAAACATCATCTGCTCCTCGCACTGCACTGTTTGCACTGTGCGCCTCCCCTCCGCGCACGCATCCCCGGTCCCGGCCGCAAAGATCTGCCCAAAAGATCACGAGTTTAGTTGCCGCCCGGTGCGGAAATTTAGGCAGCTGCGCGTAAAACGACAGCTGCAAGATGATGGACCAGCGCTGCAACTCCCAGCCCTACTAGCTAGCCTTCCACAGCACGTCCACAACATAGTATTCGTGATCATGCCACCGAACACAACAGGAAGATGGAGTCCTCCTGCATCCTCCGCCGCACCAGTGCTAGCTGCATGAAGGAAGCAAGCAAGCAGGCAAGATAGACGAGGCCTCTCATGGAAAGCAGCTAGCGGAGCCGCAGGGGGGCATTAGCATGTGTCCCCTTATCTCGAGCTCGCCCCGGTATTCAATTCAATTCCCCTGCATAAGATACCAAGCCGCTCATGTGCACGGAGAAAAGATTGTTGGGCAGGTGAGCTGCATGATTGAGCTGCGAGGAGGACCGGACCGGAGGAGAGAAGAAAAAAGAAGCTGTGCGCCCGGCCGGCCGCGGCGTGGCTGCCTCCTCGTGGTCACGCTTGAATAGGATATGCCCGCCCCTGTGATATGATATCATACACTTGGACACCCTCCACAAGCCTCCCCCGCCCCGGTTGATGAGCCCCGTGCGGTATCTCGATGTGCTGTGCTGCGGATGAACATGAACTGACTGGGTTCCAATGATGCGGTTGCGGTTCGGTCCATGTTGCCGATCGATACCTTCAACGATGGGCAATTACTCAATGAGATCAGGTAAAGTATGCTGGACTGGATCTTGAATCCTGGTCAAAGGCCTGCAAGTGCATCCCAACTGTCAGTAGTGATAAACAAGTCCGAGTCCACCCCTACCAGTGTTTCTCTTCTAAAGAACATGCCTACTGAAAAAATGTGATTATGTCCGTTTTTTCCATTAAGTCTGTATAAATGGATTTCTCGGGAAAGAGAAGTTAAACATAAACAATGAAATGCACTTGCTATATGCATGCTATGGAAAGCCTCAGGTAAAAAACTGGAGTGTTTAAGGTTTTCCAAATTAGGACCCTCATCATTTGGGTGGAGCTGCAATCGAGTAACCATGCATGATGACTTTTCTTGACAAGATTCCGCAACAAAACCTGAACTCATACACCATGGAGATGCTAAACATAGACTCATAGTTTAGTCCAAGCATATTTCTGCAATTAAAAATTACTCTCTAAGCACACCAATTAGCACATATATATATATAGTACATCTAGCTGCTAGTGGCTGCGCAAGGGAGCATCAGACTTGTTTATTGCGTATCTCTATGTGCATGCACGCAGGAAAGAAGAGCAGAATAAGCTCTAGGGATTGGTAGGGGATTAATGGGTGGAGGAACTATGAGGACCAGGGGTTGTTGTTGCACAGCAGTAATGCTGTGGAATGAACTGGGGGACAAAAATCTGTATCACCTGATTCGCGAACTTGTTGGAAATTGGAGATGAAGGGATCTCTGGCGCAGGTCCAATCTTGATCTTGTTTCCCATTTCAGTGCAAGATTTACTTTGGCGTTTGGGAACTTGTAGCCCCAGCGACAGCTAGGAAAGAGACCGCACCCAAGTAATGCCAAGGCCACGTGAGATGGTAAATCATACACTTCCCATTTTCCTGCAGGTGTTGATAGCAGACCGAAATATGACTGATCAAATTACCAATATCCGATTAAGTGATCTAATGTCAGAGAAATATCAAATGAAATGAGATGAACAGGGAGAGATTAGTTTTTTCGAGATCCGTTAGCGCACCGTTATGATTGGATTCTGGACAGTACAGTACCTGCTGATATAATAGCAACAGCCTTCCTCATGGCCCCTCCGGTTTCTCCAAAGGTTGACAAGCTGAATAATACTCAAACATAAGCACGCATTAGTGCGAGAACAATGCATCTAACCACGTACCGTTCAGTTCAGAACCATGTGATGGAATACCTGTCTCCAAAGAAGCAAGCAAAGCGACATCGCCGATTTCATCCCCAATAGTTTACGGAATCTGATAAAGATCCGCCATTAAAAATGCCAGGAACAGATCATCTGGTGTCCTGTACGCCAATCTTCCAACAAGAGGAGGTGCCTCCCAAATGGCGATGATGCATGGTAACAACCGCTAATCTGCAGCAGCAGGGGAGGCATCGATCCAAACACGAGCAGGAGGCAGGGGCGTGGTGAGGGCCAGTCGCTTTGCCCCCACGCAAGCCTCGATCACCCGCCACCATGTTCAACACTCCCAGCAGTGCAGGGTCCGGACCAGGCCAGGCCGGGGCAGGTCGTCCTGAACCGATGGTTTGAATGGGAATAATGCAGCAGCATCCTGCAGGCAATTCAATTCATGGGGGTAATAAGAATCCAACCAAAAGCCAGCTCCCTCGTCCCCTCTGGAGGGGTGGTCAGCCAGGCCTTCAATGGGACAGGCCTGACTGAGCCCTTGATGGTGTTGAATCTGAGACGAAAAAGAAGTGTGGCTGGTTCCAGTACAAGATGGTGCATGATAATTAGAGCTGGCTCAGAGCCCATGCAATGCATACACCTCAAATGTCACATCTACAATCTCACAAAGGCCACTAGTGCCCTCAAGAACAAGCAAGATATTGCCTACCAGCTCCTCAGGCCTCAGATATTCCAAGTGGCCTCCACAGGGATGAACTGAGCTGCTGGTGCCTGGTAGGAGTAGAGGGCTAGAGGCAGGCAGGCCAGCAAAACCTGTCAATCCATCCATCTCTTCAGGTTAATCCACACCTACGAAACTAAATGCAGAGAGGAACAGAAGAGACAGGGCCTTATGGGAAATTGAGATGGCAACCGGGACTGGCTGGCTTTCTTGCACCTTCCCAAAGCCAATTGGAAATTGAATGGCTTGAAACACCAGGAGCCAGGACCTCTACTGCAAGCAAGAAAAGAAGTTAAAAAATGAAATAAAACTGGGGGGTTCATCAGGACAGTGGTCATGTATAGGCCCCAACCACCCCTCGCACATGGAACGCAATGGTAGGGCCTGCCGTGTCCCGGCCCCCTGGATGGCTGTGATTAGGCCACAATGTCCAGGCGCCAACTTTTAAGTACCACCACCTGATCATTCCTCATCGGCTACACTGGAGCTACATATTCTAATCTCACCACCTTTGAAGCCCTTCCCTCACTTTGATTCTTCCTGTCTACCTAGGTTAAAATAATAGTAATGCTCTCTCTCCTCAAGATCAAATGCACCTGCACCAAGACCTCCCATGAGTCTCCTACTCATCAGGCATGTATTCCCACCATGGAAGTATTATCAATAGTACATTACATGTACACATCTTCCTGACCATCTAGACTGGTGATTTTACTACTTGGGAGGCTGGCTATAAATGGCCGGCCATGACATATGCATGCCTCCCTCTACACAACACAACACCACCACACCACCACTGCCTCTCTTCTCCCCTCTCCCCACTGCCAAACTTTTCTGCAAGAGCTAGGCAAGAACTGAAGAACCTCTCTTCTTCCACCTCTAGCTAGTTAGCATTCCTCCAGACCAAGAAGTTCAAGACCAAGAATGGCCATGCACCATCTCGCGCAGGGGCACCCCCAGGCGTGGCCGTGGGGGGTGGCCATGTACACCAACCTGCACTACCACCAACACCAGTACGAGAGGGAGCACCTGTTCGAGAAGCCTCTCACGCCCAGCGACGTGGGCAAGCTCAACCGGCTGGTGATCCCCAAGCAGCACGCGGAGAGGTATTTCCCCCTTGGCGGCGCCGGTGGGGTCGGCGGCGGCGATGGCAGCGAGAAGGGCCTGCTGCTTGCCTTCGAGGACGAGGCCGGCAAGCCGTGGAGGTTCCGGTACTCGTACTGGACCAGCAGCCAGAGCTACGTGCTCACAAAGGGCTGGAGCCGGTACGTGAAAGAGAAGCGCCTCGATGCCGGTGACGTCGTGCGCTTCGAGCGGGTGCGCGGCGGCCTTGGTGTCGGCGACCGCCTCTTCATCGGCTGCAGGCGCCGCGGCGAGAGCGCAGCACCAGCGCCGACGCCTCCGCCACCCGTGCGCGCCCCGGCACCGGCGCTGAACGCCGGCGAGCAGCAGCCGTGGAGCCCGATGTGCTACAGCACGTCGGGATCGTCGTACCCCACCAGCCCCGCCAGTCCCTACGCCTACCACAGCGACATGGCACACGCAGGTACATAACGTATCCAAGAACAGAGCACTTTTATGATTAACGTGATGCTAACAAAGGTGAAAAAAGATCAAAGAGATCATGTGACTTACGCCATTTCCTGTGGATGATTGCAGGCGAGGCAGACGCCAAGAGCAGCGGCACGCCTACAGCACCGTCGAGGAAGCTCCGGCTCTTCGGCGTGAACCTTGACTGCGGCCCAGAGCCAGAGCCGGAGACGGAGGCGGCGACGGCAATGTACGGCTATATGCACCCGAGCCCTTACGCTGCAGTGTCCACAGTGCCAAATTACTGGTTAGTGCTACAAATATCACCGAGTTTCAGTTATTGCATCACACCTGGAGCTGGTAGAATTAATCGAAATCAACTAGGACCATTTTCTTTGCTCAAATTAATAATTAAGTGAAAACTTAGTATCTTCTATTTTCTTGTCAACAGGGGCAGTTCATAGGACAGAGGAAGGAGATCTGAGGCCATGCTTGCAGAATCCTTACAACCAGCAATGAAGAAACTAGCTACCACTACTACTGCTCTGTAGTCTGTCTGTACTGAGTGACAGGTTTGAATTGACCTGTGGAATGAAAAGGAAGGGGGTGAAAGAGATCCCTTGTTTCCCGGGCAATCTTCCTTCCGTCACCCAAGAATGCCCCTTTTCTTTCTTGTTGCCTTCCTTCCAGAAACCCTACGTGCAGTACGGGTCGGCCCGGGCCCCTTGCAGCTGCAGCAGCAGGTAGTAGCTAGTTGGAGGTTTCAGGAAACATCAGGTCGAAAAGGAGAGGTAGAGAGACTGAGGGAGTGAGGGATGGTGACACACATGAAAAAAACAAAAGGACATGCCTACAAGCATGTATGTGTTTGTCATCTGTAGTTGGAGTATGTGAGATGTGGGTGGGCCCAAGAACAAAATGTGACGCATATCTTCTCCTCAGCCCCCTGCCTCCTTCAAGGAACAAAGAAATGTCCTTATGGAGACTTTGTTCTCTCCCTGACTCCCCTTAACTATTTTCTACTGTTCTAGCTTCAGGCACTCTTTTTTTTTACGTTTAATCAAAGATTTAAAAATCTATCCATTTATCCTTTTTTAACAGGGGTCTAAAAGGGGAAAATTAAACTATTTAATCCCATGCCATAGAGCTGCATTTCATTTGAAGTAAGAAGAAAGGTACAGAATGATACCTAAAAGAAGTAAAAGAAAGATGACTAAATTTTGCGCAACCTGTCTACTTCATACAACCAATCCAACCAATGCTTTCACCTCAAGGGGCAATCCAAGCAAGGTGATGGATGTGCAATGGCATTTCACCTCCTCCAGAGTGCTCCAGGCAACCAAACCAAACAACAGGGTGAAAACTCATAGATGCCTAAGAAATATTAAAGAAGCGGATATTAAAGAAGCGGATGTGCCCCAGGCGATGCCGACATCTGGGGATTTCCATGTTCCGATCCCTCACTAGACTATCAATGGGCGGTCTCCACCTTTTTGTTCCCTCGGGAAGGAAAGACTCGGCAAAAGTTTCAGTGTCCAAGTGGGCTCAATTTGCCCTAATAGGATACTAAGAAAAAGGGCTGGCCAAGCTGACAGTCTTAGAGGCAGGTTTCAGACAGGGAAGGGGGCACTAAGCTCCAATAACCGGCAAGATTCCCCGCAGCACGTATCAAAAGATGGACGCAGATCTGTGACTGTCCCCGCCTTTTGTTGCCTGACTGCCTACGTCGGAAAGGCTTGTACAAGGCTAAACCAGAGGTTACAAACTGCTCTTTTGGCCGGCCAGCCGGCTGGTCAATATAATTCAGAGCAGTGGTAGGTGCCTGGAGAAACCCGGCCTAACCAAGCTGACATGGCACCGATCAATTCTTATAATTAAGGCAAGGCTGTAGCTAGCTGTAAGAAAATATGTGCACTGCCTTCGTGTCCACTTGTGAAACACAAGAAAGCTTAAACAAAGTGCATGAAGAATCTAGAGTGACAGCCTCTTACCTTAGGTCACCTAATAGGGTATGAGAGCACATCAGTGTAAAGACTCTGCAGCTGGCCAGCTGCAAGTAGCCTGAGAGATAGAAGATATATAATTAGTCAATTTGCAGTGCAAGTGCAAGATGATGAGAATCCTATTAAAACATAAACAAGGTCCTAGAGTACTGTGCTGATTAGGGAAAAAATAACTGGGATGCAGGTTTCACATTCATCTGAATGTAGCAGCAGCAAC
The DNA here is from genome assembly GCF_002211085.1 of Panicum hallii. NCBI lineage: Eukaryota > Viridiplantae > Streptophyta > Magnoliopsida > Poales > Poaceae > Panicum > Panicum hallii. Next base: position 1,775,572 of record NC_038044.1, on the reverse strand, counting down.
TGTGGTAATGATGATTAAACATATAGGTTAACTACCGTATCAACAGCAGGATTTCCTGTCTGCTGCTGCGATCGAGAACAGGAGCCATGTGCAGGAGCGGAGGCTTTCCCTAATGACCAGACATGAACCTTATCCGAGGCACTCCAGGGTTACATGATTAACACCTTTGAACACCAGATAATATTATCTTAATCACTACAACTAAAGCGTCATGTGAGGGCCATAATGGTAAAGTAGACTCTCGCCTACTATGCTCAACACATACCAAGGAAAGGAAGTGTTTCTTTCATGCAAAAGAAAGGGGTTGTCAAAGGATGGATGCAACTAGTACAAAGTACAAACTAATCACGTCATCCACGTAAAAGTACACTCCAGCTAAATATGCAGTTCTTCTCTCTTGTCCGACAAAGTAAACAACTCTTTTTATAACCAGAAGTCCAGAAGTTCCTTTCCAAAGCCACTCTTATGGGATAAAAATACACAGGGCCATGGAGGATCAGCAAGGAAAACAAAAAATACTGTATGGCAATGTCTGATGCTAAACAGGCAATGGTGACCACTACTAGCTGAGAAAAATCCGAGATGAGAGTGCAATGACACACCACTCTTTTGAGAGAGAGGGAGGGAGGGAGATTAGGAAGCATCACATGAGTGAATTAAGTCCCAGGAGGTACCAGATGTCTGGCTCATGAAACTGGTCGGGCCTGCAAAATGCTATGATATACCCATCAGGGGCATCAGCCTCATGAGGCCAATGACTTCACGGAGCTCATGAACAAGAATATGGTTGGTCCACAAGAAATGGCTAACCTGATGAATAGTCATAATCTCCAGTGTCAGTTATTTGCCCTTTCCACAGTACTGCTAGTGGTTCTAGACACCAGCTCTTTTGTACGAACACAGTACTTTTCTGGAGAGACAGATGTAAACAAGGGCCCACGGTGGACCAATGGAGGCTCTTCAGGACCTAAGATATGCCATGTTGTACCAAACTATGCATAGCTAAGTTGGCAAAGATGATCAAATGACAAGTATTTTCACTGCATTGGTACTTCCTATGTGATAATGTAGTGCAGAGAAAATAAAAAAGATCTTCAAATTGTTGATTAGAAAAGCAACATGATGGCAATGTACTAGGCTCACTGGTAATTAGAATGGGCGCTTCAAGTCATGAACTCAACTATCATCGCCTAATGCTCAAGCTGTCACAAGAGATAGAAGGTATAAGATATCAAAACATTATTTATTTTTTGTATGTTTTGCATAATGTTTACTTACTAATAAAGAAAACTGATAAAAATAAGTTTCATGAACATTATGTGACCAGTGAACATACCACTTTGAGAGTTCACTGTGAACCGGAAAGATAACGAGGAAGACAGGAATAGAAGATATCCTCCTTTCATGTGCATTTCTATAAGAGGCCTTTTCTATAAACTCAACAAATCGTGCATCCACTTTCCATGTACACCTCTGCAGAAACAAATATTTCATTGCTAAAAAACACTGGCTTACAAAAGCACTGTACAAGATATACTTCATTACTGTATGTCACACTAGCTATTATGATAATAAGCGACTCAACTCAGCCTTGATACGAAGTGTTGATGTCACACTAAATGGGGCCACAAGATGACATTATTGACTTGAATAACAAAGCTATCAGTACAAGCACTGACATTTCTCTTCAGTATAGAATGCCACTACAACAAGGCAATAATTTACTACATGATGAGAATACAGAGTGCCAGAAATAAATTGTTGACATCCCACATTTAGCAATCAATTACCAAAAGTCCTCATAAAAACATGGCCATCCTTAAAATGGTGAAACCGTTTGATATCTCTGACCATGACCAATGCTATTTGCAATCTTAATTAAGGAACGGCAGTCTGCACAAACAGCTCCTCTTTTTGTTCACAACCAAAAATATGAGCTGCATAGATCCAACTTGACCCCATGTCTTTGTTTGCACCACTATCATTCAGGTATTTCCTTGCCAACACAGCATTCTCCCAGTTTCCACTGGCCGCATATACATCTGAAAGCAAAGCATGGTTCCCTCCATTTTCTGGTTCCAGTTTGAAAAGCTGTTCAGCTGCTAGTCTGGCTAATCCAATATTTCTGTACTTACGGCATGATCCAAGCAAAGATCCCCACATGGAAGTAGTTGGCTCAAATGGCATTTGTTGAATCAGTTCCCAAGCCTCATCAGTCCTCCCAGATCGCCCCAAAACATCAACCATGCAAGAATAGTGAAGGACATTAGGTTCGGCAGTCTGATCAGATATGAGCAGGCTGAAGTAGCAGCGGGCCTCTTCAACTAAACCTGCATGACCACACACTGACAACATGGAGAGATAAGTAACTTCATTTGGAGATATCCCTGCCTGCTGCATTTTCTCAAAAAGAATTATTGCTTCCCAAAAATTGCCATGCCTAGTAAAACTAGTAATCATTGCATTCCACAGTACGACATTCTTGTGTTTCATATCAGAAAATATTAGATAGGCTTCCTCAATCTGCCCACACCTTGCATAGACATCCACGAGAGATGATGCCACAAAAAAATTACCATGAAAACCATACTTGAAAATAACTGCATGAAGCTGTATTCCTTCCATCATCAATGCTAGGCTTGCACATGTACTGAGTATAGCAGAAAGAGTGAATTCAGAAAATTCTACTCCTTCCCTTAGTGATCTCTGGAATAAACGTAATGCATCTTCATGAAGACCATTTTGCACGAGTCCTGCAATGAATGTACTCCATGTAACTGCAGTTTTCTCAGGAATTTTCTCAAAAACCAAGCATGCGTCATTAATCATATTACACTTTGCATAAACATCAAGAACTGCAGTTCCAACAAAACTATTGGAGTCCAATGCTAGCTTGATGGCAATAGTGTGCAATTGTTTGCATTCTATGGTAGCAAATTTTGCAGCACATGCACAGAAGGTGCTGGATAAGGTAAATTCACTCATCTGTGTCCCTTCTTCATGCATCTTTGAAAAAAGCTTCAGAGCTTGTAAATCATTTCCATTGCAAGTATACCCAGCAATCATGGTATTCCATGAGACTATGCTTCTGAAAGGCATTGCATCAAAAACACGACGAGCATAATCATTCATGCCACATTTTGTGTACAAGTTGATCAGAATATTGCACGTGATTGTATCAGTTTCCAGACCCAAATGGATGGCTAAACCATGGCAGCCTTTCCCAATCAAGAGGCACCTCCTCTTCGCACACTGTTGCAAAATTACATGTAGTGCAAACATGTCAATCAAATTCCTGTCAAACCTAACAAGCCTTCTATCCTTTAGGACAATTCCATCGTTGAGCTTGTTACAAAAAGAATGAGCACGAAAATGAAGTCCCGAGCATACAGCAATAAAAGATCTCGCGCACTGACTTATAGCATGACAGTTAAACCAAATGCCCATCCAAGCAAGCCAGCTGTCCGCAAGCTCTCAGTTTTACTTGAAGGCAAACTTCACCAATGAAAATTTGTTACTCGCAAAAGGAAAATCATTGGATCCTTGCCTGTTGCTAAGAGCACATCATATTTTCTGCAGAATGAACTAAGAATGTTTCAGGTTTGTTCACCTTCAAGCTTCAAAAACTTATCAGACCTTTGAATGGTGTGTTTCAGGTTTGTTCACCTTCAAGCTTCAAAAACTTATCAGACCTTTGAATGGTGTGGCTGAAAGAAACAACAAGTTAAGGCATTGTAACAACAATGTGATACTCATCACAATTTGGTGCACCTTCTTCTAGCAAATTACATCCTGAAAAATAAGATCTATCAGAAAAGGAACACAAGTTCAGCTGACATTAGCATGAGAAAATATATTAAATTTCATTACAAATGGTTGAAAATAAAACAAAAAACAATTCAAAAGAATAATGCCGGAACTGAAACAAATGGAGTTCCTGGTTTAACACCTTGGGCTGTGCGAGCTGAATTTAGCATGGCACTTACACTATGCACCGGACATTATCCCAGTGATAATAGCCCCAGGTTTCATTTCTGATTTACTGAAAGCTGCAAACATTAATATTTTTGAAGTTAGCATGACCAGTAATTTAATATGGGTTTTTAATTTGTCCATAAGAACTCATCCTGAATCAGAGTGGCGTTAAACAAAACTGTATATCCCCTTATCCTATTCCTCAAAATTCACTTTACTTAGCATCTTCTCATCGAGCTTCTCTGAGACAGGCTTCTAAGGAAAAAAACCCGCCCATCATGGAATGAAAATATCTTCCAGAAACTCAGAGGCAATAAGATCATAAATGGGGAACGAGATACAGAGCACCCGAAACTACTAAAAGCACACTCCGACTCTTCAGTATTGCTCGCAGCAGCAGGACATATTTTCAGTCCAGCGCCCTACGGAGAACTGATAGCCTGATACTATAATGCACCAAAATTCGGGAGTTGTAGTAAATTATGCACAGAGAAGATCCACTGGCTACCTCTCTCGGCGGATCATTCCATCGAACATCCTCGGCGCACGGAGCAGATGTCGCACCACCCACTGGGCCAGCACCCGGTGTGCGCCTCGCGGAAGCGGTAGGACGAGGAGGAGGGGGAGGGAGCCTCGAGGCGAATGGGGCTTCGGAGGACGCCGAGGTTCCGGGGAAGCGATGCGAGCGATCGGAACCAGGCCACAGGTGGAGGAAGACGGGACGAGAACGAAGCGAGGCAAGAGAGTAAAAGAAAATTGACAAAAGAAAATCGAACGCGCGCGCGGCTGGTGGGTCTTGGGAAACTCCTGACAGAAGCATGCGGCCCAATAGAAGAAAAGGAGCGCGTGAGGATTAGCGGCCCAGTATCTTGCCGAGCCTGTTATGCGGGCCGGCCCTGAAACTTGTCTGGTCGACGCAGGGACAGCAGTACTCGGGACATCGTGACCTGAGCCTTTTCCTCATGTTCAAGAACAAGAGCATTTCATAGAAGTCCAAAAAGGCTCCAAATTTATAAGCCAACTTGTTTCTTCTGTTTTCCTTTTCTAAACTATCTTTAGTGACTCTTGTTACAAGCAGTTTGTCTTTTTAAGAGAGTTACCAGCAGTTATATGAATATAATAAAGTTATAAAAGATGGAGGATTTATTCTCTACCTTCTCACCTAAAGTAAAACAAGAAACTGAAAACAACTGCCGCCGGCATGCTCCAATCCCTTCTACTATAAGAGGGTATGGATCACATCAGATGATTCCCATTGCGATTGCGTGATCAGGTTACCACTCACTACTCAGTCGATCAGTTCACATCGCTCGAGTCCTTTGCCCTCCACAACCCGTGAGGATAGCCAGCCAGGAATCATGCCGGCCTTGGTGCATTCCTCTTCGATTTCACCTTATCAGGCCGCGCCTTTCCTCAAATCAAATTGGCTATTTGTTTCATGTTCATCTCATCTGGACTTCACCAGGGCGTGGTCAGTTTTTTCCACGCTGCACTTTTCAGAAAGGGATGGCCATTCGCACCCACCGATGTCGTGAGTGCTGAAACTCTTTTTAACCTTTTAACACTGAAACCTTGTACTATACGCCCACGCGTAACTAGTCGTTTTCATGTGATTGTGACGCAAACACCTGAGGCATTGCATTACCAGGTTAGTTTATTGTTTCATGAAAGTGCAATCTGCTGGCCAAATCTTATGTTCCCTACAGGTCGATGTGATACCAAAAGATTGTTAGAAGCAAGCAAAGCATATCCTGTTTATTTTCTTCTTACTGAAGAATATGCACGACCCACAATCAGGATGTTTGCTTTTTCTAAAAAAAATGTGAGGAGCAATCAGCATAGTCCAACCCTTGCAGCATTGGTTCTGTATAAACAGAGAGATTCTCCTGCTTAATGCATATGAAGTGCTGCAAGGTAATGTAGCAGGCTAGCAGCATACAAGATCAGCCAGTTAGGCCATGGGTGATGTAGGAAAGGGATTTGAAAGTAATTACTTGCAAATATGTTGTACCAGAATTCCTGGAGATACTGCGGCCTACGCACTTTGTAACTTTTGAATTCTGAACGATTTGCGGTCGAGTCTCTTGTTCTGTAAAATTGACATGCAGAGCTTTTGAACCCTAAAGATACAGCAAATTGGCACGTTATTGCCGGATTCAACAAATCACCTAGTTCAATTATTTCTCTTTGCCTTTGTCTCTTGTATCATGGAAAACTCTCTGGAGTTCTATGTAAATAACAAAGGGAGGACAAAAAGCAGCAGAATTCTTTTTTTAACAAAAAGGCAGCAAAAAAGAATCATGGGTTGCATTTGATTGTGCCCATCGTCCAAGAGAATCCAGTAGGGTATATCTGAAGGTGTAAAGTGTAGTGCAGTGGAAGAGATGTGCCTGCACTCACTAACAGCCCTCAGCACTATTCCGTCGCTTAGGCAGGCCACAAGATATGGTCCAAAGCAAAAGGAGGTGCACATGGAAAAGGCGATGAGATCGCTTGCCAGAAATGGAACCAACGCCTCGCCGTTTTCTCATTTGTCAATGCCCAGATAAACCACCAAAAAGAAGTGTCGGCAAATGGCGCTTACGGGACTAAGAAAAATTCTGTGAATCTAAGAGAACATGTGCCGTTGCTCTCAGGCTGCACCTTGACTGTTTTCACTTCGGTGGTGAATCGATGGCGGTGGAAGAAAACTTTCCTCCAGCCGCCCTCTGCTCCTCAGTGGATAATGGATTTGATTCTCCCACTGATCGATCGTTTCGGAGACAAAGAGAATGAGTTATCTCGACATCTGGAGCTTTCTACTTTTCCGAAAGCTCAAAGCAAGGAAATTACAGCGTTTCAAGTTCACTTGTGTCTGAGCAAATGCTAAACATGAGTAGAATTATTATGTGTAAAGGAAATGCCTGTCAGCACCGACAGGCCATACAAGAAAATGATGTCTCGTTATTCTGTCTCAACATATCATACTCGTTTCCGTTTAATTGTGACTGATCGTGGTGATAAAGCTCTAAAGCTATGTGATGTGAACCAGAAATGCAAAAACAAACACTCAAGGTTGAAAAGCTAAAATATTCAGGTCGGTCATCGAAACGCAGTGGGCGGCACAAAGATGTTTCGGACGAATTATTGGCACCAGCTGGATCAGCTTTATCTCCATTCCATCAGGCGATAACTTCAGTCCTCATCACCCAAGCCTATCTGCAGTTTTATATGGATGAAATGTTCAGAGAGCAAAAGTTTCAGAGATGGGACTATTGCAGACTGCAAACAAACACTGACGTGCAGTGGCATCACATCCATAGTGGCAAATCTTTGGAGCGGCGAATTTCCAATTCCCTTGATCGTTACCTACCAGATGATCCGAAGAAAACATGTGCCGATCCCCTCCGTATCATGCAGATTTGTAGACACATTCTCCGAAAGAGACATTTCATTTCAAGGGGCACAATGTGCGTTGGTGAGGCAGTGATGCAAGCATCGCAATCCATCTCAATTTCATTCCACAAGCAATTTTCCAGGTAACATGGCAGATTTTCCACGAGTCCTTTTAGTAGAATCCAACTGGAAGAAGAAGAAGAAGAAGAAGAAGAAGAAGAAGAAGAAGAAGAAGAAGAAGAAGAAGAAGAAGAAGAAGAAGAAGAAGCAGCAAGTGGCACCATCTCCATGCACGCGTGCGGATCATCCCGTCGGCCTCGACGATGGCCGGATCGACACAGGATCAGCATGCGAAGACGATCGCGATCCGGGTAATCATCATATGGTGGCTACTGCCGCTAGGTTCCCGCCGAAGTGGCCGCCGTGCGACCAATCGATAAGCGCGGCATGTTCTGGTAATGGAGGTCGCCGTCGTGGCTGCTCAACCTGCGTGCTCGTGGCAAATGTGTGCGGCGGCGGCGGCGCGATCGTGGCTTTTGGATTTGTTCCTATCGTGAGGATCCGCGCAGAGACGCATACGCATTTCGGTGGCGATCCCTTCTCCGGTTGTGGAAAACGAACGCTACATGCTTTGAGATGGATGGTTGCACTGTGCTTCACTAACATTGCACAATCAAGCTGCATTTCCAACTTGATCTTATCGGATCGGTGTTTACAGGAAGGAATCAGCTACGCGTACGACCATTTTTCCAACTGGTGTACGGCTAGTAGTTTCTGATTGCCTTTGCTGCTTTGGATGTGACTGATGGCTGAACTGCAACGAGTCGGAAGGGAATCATACATATCTGTCGTCCGTACAGCAGGATCTGCTCCGACCTCTATTCATTTTATTTACAAGATGGATTTTGTTTGATTAAATAAGACAAGGCTTTGACGAAAATTACTCCATGAATATGTGAAGCATAATCATAAATAAGTCTTTGTGGATTATGAATATTATCCTACTTAATTTTGTGTTGAAAAATTATGTATTAATGGGAGTAGTTTTTTAATTAAAATGTTAACAATATGAAATAATAACGTGAACTTTCACTCTTAGTCATGAAAAGCGGATGTCATGAACACAGGGATAACATTTTCGAAGAAAGATCAGAGGAATCCTTCCTTGAGCATATACACTTTTCATCTTTGCAAGTTTACAGGATGCATATCCCTTTGTTTTTCTCTATTTCCATGGGGTTGTTTTACCCACCCTTGTTAGATTCCTTTTTTTTCCTTTGCTCTCGTCAGCACAGAACAAGTCAAAAATAGTAAGGAGAAAAAAAAACATACTAGGGCACATGAGCAACACCGAATTAGGATTAGTTCTATCTATATGACGTCAGCCAGGCATCCTGCTACACCGTGCACGCTTCGTCCTGCACCTTTGCCCCGCCGCCGTCGAGACCGCTCTCCTCGGCGTCGTAGCTGGCGTGCACGCTGTAGAGCACGTATACCAGCAACGCGGCGACCGAGAAGAACCCGAACCGGATGTAGGAGGGCCGGTCCAGCGAGCCCAGCAGGAAGACGTTGAGGAACACGGACGCCGCGGGCACCCACGGCATCCCGGGCACGCCCCACAGCTCGGGCGCGTGCGCCTGCGGCACCAGCGCCTGGAACGCGGCGACCGTGGCGACCGCGAGCGCCGCGCACGCGGCGAGGAGGCCCGTCCGCACGCCGCGCTCGGGCGGGGCCAGCTTCCAGACCAGCGTGAAGGAGAGCGCGACGAGGGAGAAGGCGGCGAGGAACGCGAGCGTCGGCCAGGCGCTGCGGGCGCGCCCAAGCTCGGCGCCGACGTAGCGGCGGTACACGACGGCGTTGGCCACCATGTAGAAGACGAAGAGCGTGCCGATGCAGACGAGGTTGAGCAGGATGTCCAGCTCCGTGAACAGCGCCAGCGCCGCCGTGAAGAGGCCTGCGAGGGGGGAGGAGGAGGAGCAAAGCAGTCAGCGTCCAACATCAACAAACAGAGCTGCGGCCAGCGTCAAAGCTGAAACGGAACGCACCGAGGAAGGCGGAGGCGTTGACGGGGGTGGCGGTGCGGGGGTTCACCCTGGCGAGCCAGGCGGGCATGACGCCGGAGCGGCCGATGACGCACAGGTACCGCGCCTGCCCGAGCATGGCCACCATCAGCGACGTCAGGATGCCGAGGCTCGCGCCGGCGCCGATCACGTTGGACACCCACGCCATCCCCTTCCGCCCCCTGAACGCTCCCGAGAACGGCGCCTCCGGGTCAATCTGCACAGCACAGCACCCAAAAAGGACAACAGCAATCAGACCAGGTGAAAAACTGTCGCAGACTCTTGACTGAGAATTAGCTGTCACTGTTATTCGTGGTCGCAGGTAGAATAGAACCACTAAAAGTCAGTAAAAAATCCTCGATGCTTTGTTCTGCCAGAAAGTGGATTCGGGCCCGTCCTGCGATTGGGACCTCAGATTCATCCCAAATCATACGACCAACATCCCAGAAAAGCTGAGGGAGATATGAAAGAGAGAGAGAAAGCAGGTGCCGGGATCAGATGCCAGCCAGTGGCACCAACTGTTCTACCGAACTAGCCCAATTGACCATATATTCCCTGAGCTAGCTACCCCTCACCTACGCAACCAACGATGAGCTCTAAATATAGTAGTCTACACCGTGACCAAAAGGAAAGGAAATGGCTGGGCATCAGTTCTATTCTAAGTTCTAGGTGAGCGTGCAGCATAATGCATTCAGCTATGCCTGAGTTGAGCCTCAGTTTTGGCCTGGATGGAATTCTGAAACAGGATGTCTCTGAGGTTTCTGCAAATCTGCACTTGTACTACCAGCATCAACTCTGTGCACATCCAGTCGCTTTCAGCTAACTATAGCCACCCAATTGACCTTTAGAGAGCGAGTAATATTCGCCTGATTATCCCTAGAGCATAAAGATGAGCTCTCCCTCCTCTAGGTGAGTGAGGGAAGCTTTAGCAAAACGTGGCATGCGTGCCTATAGTGGAATCTCTCGAATGCTGTTACGGATGGAATCTGGAACTAGGCAAGATTTGGGCATCTTCAAAGTCTGCATAGACCAACAAGGCGAGCACGTACCGCGTCGTAGGGGAGGAGCATGGACATGGAGGCGGCCATGAGGCAGTAGAGCGCGGTGACGACGACGACGGAGCCCGAGACGCCGATGGGGATGTCGCGCGCGGGCCGCTCCACCTCCTCGGCCATGGTGGACACGGCGTCGTACCCGATGTAGCTCAGGTACACCATGGCCGCGCCGTTGAACACGCCCATGGCGCCGTGCGGGAAGAAGCCGCCGGGGTTCTGGGACGGGTCGGCCGGGCGCGTCAGGTTCCGCGCGTCGCCGTGCACGAACCCGATCACGATGATGAACAGGATGAACGCCACGTGCACCGCCGTCAGGACCATGTTCACCAACGAGCTCTCCTTGGTGCTGCAATTGATAGCAGAGCACAGAGAGGATTATTAGGAACCAATGTGTCTAAACAAGTAGTACCATTCTTTTCCAAAAAAAAAAATGAAAATGGCTGTTGCAAATTTCAACCATCAGGGGTTGCGTTCCAAATTTCCAAGGCTTATTCTAGACAAAATCGTGTGGTTCTTGGCTGATCTGAGGTGTAAAGAAAGATACGAGCGAGAATTCAGGAACAAGAGGTCAGCCAAGCACTAGAATAGTAGATAGACTGGCTAGCTTTGATTTGATTCTCGTCTTTCGACAAAGTTTGCCAACATTTGCCAGCAAAAACATTCGATCACCAAACAAAAGATGAAGGTACACTAGAAAACAGCGACCAACAAGATTCTTTGCCACGGAACAAAATCTCCATCTGATCGACTCTGCTTTGTCTGAACCTCACAGAATCTGGAGAAAACAGATCAAAGGATAGGAGCAGTTGCAGAGCAAAAACGCAAAACGACAGCCACCAGACATACATGTTTTCACCAAAGAAAAACATCAATTACCAGGCAGTAAAATCTGGGAGTCACAAAAGTGTTGTGCGTTTGCTTTTGAGTGCACAGAAACCAGGTGTTTCCTTTCCATCTCATCATATCACTAATGCAGAGCAGAGAAGCAGATTGGAGAGTGACGTACGAAGAGACAACAAGGGTGACACTTGGACGCGACTTCTTCTTTGTAACGTCAAATTATTATTCTTTTCCAAAAAAGAAAGAAACTTGAGTGCTATGGTGACATCAGAGAAGCTGTGGTAACTGACGCGCGCACCTGTAGCAGATGCAGACGGAGATGAGGAGGATGACGCCGACGGCGACGAGGTCCACCTGGTTGAACCCCTCCGGCAGGCCCGGCACGGGGATCCGCCACTTGCTGGGCGCGTCCACGCCCACCGCCGTGCCCAGGTACGCCGTGAAGCTCCGCGCCACGGCGGCGTTGGAGAAGACGTACTCCATGATCAGGTTCGCCCCCGTCAGGAACGCCGCGAACTCCCCTGCAACCAACGCAGCAGCGCAGGCGTCACGTCACGTCACTTCGCCGCCACGACAGAACAGTAGTAAAAAAATAGTAGTAACTCCAAAGAGAAATCACTGTCAGGCCAGCCTTACAGGGGGGGGGGGGGGGAGTTAAAGCGAATTGCAAGGCAAATGCTAGGTAATTTACTGGGCGATCGGGACGGAGGGAACGGTGGTTGTGACTGAATTACTGAGAATGACCGTGAACTTTTGTCCCGGTCCTGGCCCTTCAACAGGTCGAGGACTCCCGGTCCCGTGCGGACGAAAAAGAGCAAACCGTTTGGGCGTGCGTGATAAAATCTGTTGGACGTCGCAATCGTCTCCAGCTTTTTTTAATCGTCTATGCCAGTTACAAAAGGGCCAGAAAACCAATTGACAAACAAGCCAGTCTGCAACACGGGCTGCACGCAAAGCTGGGCAAATTTATATTTAGGTAGGTCCTGTACTTTTCAAGCGTTTTGAAACAAAAAGGAATAGGATTACCAGCCGACAAAGTGAAGACAAATCTTTTTGGAGGGTGGTGAAAAGAAAAAACAAATCTTAGGGCACTTAATTTCTCGCTCAAATCGCATCTATCTAACAAGTGACATGGAAGATAATCAAATTGGCAATTGTTCTCGTGGTTGCCGCAAATGAACAAACACGACTCCAGCAAGAGCAGCGCCCATAAGACGACACCTCTCGCAAGCCCTTAAATAGGCATGAAAAAAAGGATGCCGCAAATGGACAAACCGAGGAAAGGGGAAAGAGAGCAAGCAAGTACACATGCAAGACGATAACCATGAAATGATTTTTTAAGGAAAAAAGGGCATCTTTTTGTTTGGGATATGTGGCGTCACAACTCACAACTCAGAAACAGCCCAATGCCGTGAATCGCAGGAGCTGAATTCAGTCGGTCGGCTGAAGAACGGAACTCCCCACGAAACAGAAGGCATCGATCGCGGCATGGTGTTGGCGTGAACAGAGATTACTGACCGAAGGTGACGCGGAGGTAGCTGAAGGCGCCGCCGGCGACGGGCATGTCGACGGCGAACTCGGTGTAGCAGAAGGCGGAGAGCAGCGCGCAGAGGCCGGCAATGGCGTAGGACACGACGACCCCGGGCCCCGCGAAGAGCCTGGTGGCGCGGCCCGTGGTGACGAAGACCCCGGCCCCCACCATGCCGCCCAGGCCCAGCCCGACGAGGTCCCACCAACGCAGCGCGCGCGCCATGTGGGCGCCCGACCGCGCCCGCACGCGGCTCATCTCCTCCCCGGGCGCCGTCGCCGCGCAAGCCCGCCGCGCCACGCGCCGCGGCGTCTGCGCCAGCGCGCGCCCGTACGCGCGGAGGCTCGCGAACGATCCGCCGCCGCCGCCGCTCATCGCCCCATGGTCGCTGCCGGACAGTGGCAGCGCGGCCTTGTCCATGGCCCGATTGGGGACAGGCGGTTGGGGACAGGCGGTGCGGCGGGGGCGCAGTCGTGTGTAGAGGAAGGAGATGGAGGGGTTTGGACGGAGAGGAACGCGAGAGGCGTGGCGAGGGGAGGGCGAGGGGGCGCGGTATATAAAGAGGCGGACGCCGGGTGGGTGTGGGTGGCGCCGCGCGCGTTGCCACTGCCACTGGCAGCGCGTCCCGCCCACCCCACCCCACCCCACCGGGGAATCGCAACGGTAAGTGAGGGCCACCCGTAGTAGCTACGACCGGCAATGCCCTGCGATTGTGAATAGGAGTGAGAAGCAAGCTTGGGGGGGCCGGCTAATCCGCGAGTGCGCGCCAGGACGGTAGGGCTTTCTTTTTATGGAAAGTATTTTCTCTTCCCTGGTCGCGTCTCAGCTGTGATCTCGCCGGTTGATTCTTTTAACCAAGGGCCTGTTTAGTTGATTTTGCGTTTTTGCAAAATTTCACTGTAGCAAAGGAATTTTGCTAATTTGAAGTACTAAATGAAGTCTATTTGCAAAACTTTTTGCATGGATGGGTTGTAAATCACGAGACGAATCTAATGATGCTAATTAATCCATGATTAATCAATAATTAGCGGATGGTTACTGTAGCATCACTGTTGCAAAACATGGATTAAGTAGGCTCATTAGATTCGTCTCGCGATTTACAACCCATCCATGCAAAAAGTTTTATAAATAGACTTTATTTAATACTTCAAATTAGTAAGATTCCTTTAGCATCTTTGCGTTTACAGCTTTTTTACGTTTTTGCGGATGAAACTAAACAGGCCCCAAGAGAGAAGTTGTCCGCGAATTGCATAGAACATCCAGGGCTGCTCGTTGCTCTATGCTTCTTTAGAATCCCTTGCCAATGTTTTCTCCACAGATGTAAAAGGTTTGGGTAAAAAAAAAAAGAATACCCCGATCAACCACGCTATATTTCCGGACAATGGTGGCAAGAGAACTGAAACCCGAGAGCAGTGGCGAGGCCATTATACATTTCCTTTTCCGTCGTGCTAAAACCTTAAGCGCGCAGCAAAAACCGATGCAAAAAAGAGAGGATAGATATACATAAATAATAACGGGTGTAGACCCTGGCGTATAGTACATAGGCAATGTAAGCAAAAGGCGAGTGCAAGTTGAAGCCCGGCGTTCCTCTTTCCGGTAATTAAAAAAGGGGCCAAGTTGGAGATGGTTGCTAACGCACATAACCGTCCGTCTCCAATGGCGTTCGTGCGAAGCGCTCCATCTTTATCTGGCCTGTGGTACGTTTCTTTTCTTGCTTTTCCCGCTTTGCAACTTCTGTCCTTGTCCTACAGATAGGTGACGATGCATCCGGCCGCACAATGCACGGTCCATTTGAAAATAAACTCGGCATCCTTTTTTTTTTTGAATTGAGTTGAATAAACACAAACCTGTTTCTCCCAGGCTGCAAACTTTGAATGTCGCCGTCTTCTTCGCATGCACCACGTTTGGCGGCGGAATGGGATTGGGCTTGAATGCTGACCAGGATCCAGATAAACATCGGCGCCATGAATGAGCCGCCCACACCCAATTAGTTACTGCTAGCAGCGGATGACAAGTGGACCTCCGGCGCTGGTGACAAGCTACTAGCTGACGGCTGACCTCTCGAGCGGTGTGCCGGCCCGGCCCATACGCCGTTGCCTCTCTTGCTTCCCGAAAACGCCCTCCTAGCTTGCGCGATGGGGCAGCCAAATGACGGAAAGCGCCCCCGGCCTGGCGCACAAGGGGTGGCCCGCTACATACGGCCCGAGGGCACTTTTGGTAACAAAGCGCGCGGTGGCCCACGTATTCTAGTAGGACTAGACAGGGCGGGCGGGCAGGCAGGCAGGCAGCGCCGCGTGCGACGAGACGTGACGGGCGGCAGGCACAGTGCGGCGCGGCGGCCGGCGGCGCCATATCCACGCTTTTGCTTGCTTGTCCCGCACTCTTTGGTGCCTTCCCATCCATGATCCATGGACGACGTGGCCCTCGTCTAGTCGTCTCTGATACTGATAGGCCAGCTAGCAAGCCTCTGCACTCTGTCCGACACGGCGATTCACTGCGAGCGC
Source organism: Panicum hallii (assembly GCF_002211085.1). Taxonomy (NCBI): domain Eukaryota; kingdom Viridiplantae; phylum Streptophyta; class Magnoliopsida; order Poales; family Poaceae; genus Panicum; species Panicum hallii. The sequence continues at coordinate 1,760,235 of NC_038044.1, read as the reverse complement.
GGGCCGGCCGACCAGCTAGCTTGGCGGGGACCACCTTGCCCGGCCTGCACGCTCCTCGAGGACCGGAGAAGCTAGCTCGCCTCTCCGTGGTCGCCGCCCGCAATGCGGCTGACCCAGTTATACTGCTACAGAGGATGTCGGGTTAACTAGAGGGTCAACGTTGAACGGTACGATGAAATTTACTACTGCCGCCGTCGTCGTGGGCAGAAAATTAAAAGACGGAAAAGGATTTATGCCTGCAGTTGACTTGCCTGCCGGCCGGACAGGCTTCTTGGGTCTTCTTCCAGCACAACGCATCCATGCACATGCAATGCATGCTTGGAACAAGTGGGCGCGCAAGCATGCAGAACGGAAAAGAAGATCAAGGCTCAACAAGTCGATCGGTAGCACTAGGCCCGTGTTTCTTTGGCGGCCCGCCGTTGGTTAGCCTTCCGCGCCCGACCGCGCGCCTTTCCGTCATGGTCCTCCTGTGCTGTGCCCACGTACAGTACGGTAGATTAAAGCGAGGCACTGTAGTACCGGTGCGTACGTGCCGTGGAGCGAACACGGTGTTCCCATGATTGGCCGCCCTGCATTTAGCACACGAGTCCCATGCTGCCGCCGCTCTTTCTCCCTGCCCGCATAACGGACTGGCTGGTACTGGTACCGGCCGCGTGTACCTACCGCACAGGGATCGATCGGTTTCACACCCCGGTACAAGAAAAGGGGCCTGCGACTGACGTGTGGGCCAAGGTCAAAGATTGCTCATGCAATCCATCAAAACAGCCACTCACTTAATTTTGTCATGCGTCATGCAATGCAACTCTCTGTGCTGCTTCCCGTTCTTTCTCTTCTCCTGCAGAGGGTGTCTCCGTGCGTGTGTTGGCGCCACGCATACAAATCGTTTTTTTTTATTATTAGCCATCAAACGATGACTTTTGCATCTCAATCATATTCATCCATGTCTTCGATCCTGCGTTTCGTAGATGCCTGCTTGCAGCCATCAACTAAAATGCAAGCTCACATGGACACCATTCATGCGGTTGCAAGAGGGAAAAAGGCTAGCAACTTTGGATTTGTCCCATGCATGCTAATGGTTCATGCCTGCAGGGGAAAAAAAAAGCTTCTCTTTCTTATTAACCCTCTCCTTCCTGCTATACGTCTCATTCTAGCCAGGCTTTTTATTCTATCGTGAGTCAAAAGAGAGGACGGAATAAAGCATGTAAAGCGTAAACCACTGCCATTCACATCATCAAATGATATGTCGAAATCTAGTTTATATAGCAGCTTGGCATACTAGTCATGGACCACCACAGAGGCCGATCTTGCACCTAATCACCATTATTTTAGGACCAGATCGTTGATAGATGCCTACTCTCCAATTGCCGCAACCGCCCACAGTTTTGCACATACTAGTATGATTCGAAGGAGATACTTCCTCCCTTATTACCCTATAACATTCGTCAACCGCATGCGACCTGGTTTTGGTGTGGGAGCGAGGAGGGGGGTCTGGTTTCTGGTATTGTTGCAGTGATCATGGTCGGTTAAGCTATGTGTACTGAACAAAGCATGCATGTGCCAGGGGGGATGGTTGTGATCCATGCGGCATATATTCCTTGCTATCATGGCAGAATGCAAAAATAAATTAAAGCAGCACACAAATATTCTCCAAGATCTCGCCTATTTTTAACAACCTAAAAAAGCACAGGGATTTATCCCTGTGCCATGCATGCATGCTGCTCACAAGCAAGTACACTCGTACCAATACGTGCAATGCATATATGCATGGTTTCAACCTCGTGGGAATCAGCAGAGGACGAACCAATAATGAACTGCAGATACATAGCAACCATTCATTGATTTTCCAGTAGTATATACAGCAAACCAGCCAATTTATTGATTTATTTTTTTTAAAAAAAGAATTGAGTGATGTTGAAACAGCAAGCTAAAATTGATGCCCTACCGACCATTTAGCTACAGGTAGCAGAGGAAGCCCCACACAAGGTCCCTCTGGGCTATCCAGCGCCGCAAGCAGCAGATCATCTTTATTTTTCAGTGAGCTGATGGTCCAGACATTAAGATCCATCTTGCCCAAATGATTAGGTCTTCGGAATCAGACAGGCATCGGTTGGAACATCACAACACTTTCTTTCACTCCTTGCCGATCCATCAGGGCCCCTTGCTTCACTGCAACTGCTGCATTGGATGTTTATGTCTGCAAGCGTGTGTACGTGCAGTCAATTTTTTTCCCTGTGTGACTCTGTCACAGGCTCCACCACATGCAAATGTCTCTCATCCATGCAAACACAGTGTCTCTAATTAGGCCGTACGTTTTTCTGCAGTTGCTAGATGATTTGCTTCTCGTGCCAACTGATTTGGATCCTGTAGTGTACCTGAAGCTCTGAATCCACAGCAACAAGTCATGCATCGTTTACACTGATCGATCCAAGAGTGACATATAGATGCCAGTTCATCGTCTGTCATTCACGCGCGAACCTGCTGCAATTGAACGGGAGGTTTTCGGAGCTCAAACCGAGCTTTTGATCAGTGCACACGCACCGTACGCTGATTTGCAGCAGAAGGGCAAGTGTTCATCTGAATCCAAAGAGGGAGAAGAAGTTCTATATATCAGACTGACACCAAAACTATATATGCAGTTTATTGTTTGTGGCTCCAACGTCCAACCTCATGGGGAATCAGCAAAACCAGCCAAAGAGGTGCCGACGTATACGAACCATACAACTTGCGTATGTATACCTTAAATTATAAAATTATAGACTAGGAGTACTCCTGATATTATGCCCTTTTTAATAAAAAAACTACAGTACTATATACTGATACTAAAGAACATCGATCTCTTTTGAGGCATGCATGCATGCACTGTGCAGCAAAATTTAACTTAAAATTGATGCCCTACCGACCATGAGCTTCGAGGTAGGGACCCCCGCAACGACCACAGGGCTAGCTGCAGCTGGAGCCATCCACCGCCGCAAGCAGCCGATCATCTTTTCCGATCCGCGAATGGACCAGGCAGAGATAGAGGGACCAGCAGCTAGCAGCTGATAGCAATCACCAGCGAGCGTACTACTGCTATCTAGCTATCCTGCTCAAATGATTAGGCGGCGGGGCCTTGCAATCAGACAGACAGGCTTGCATGGTTGGAACCGCAGAACCCTAGCTGGCATGTCGATCGGCCGGGCCCATTCTCTTGCTAGCTAGCTGCATTTGTATTTTTGCATATACAGTGTGCAGTGTGCAGTCAATTTACTCTGTCCGGGACCAGACATGCGAATAGTCAAAGGGAGTTGGACAGAGCTAGCTAGCTAGCCCGTATCTTTCAGAGGCACTTTTCTGCAGACAGATGCATGATCGTGTGTGTACTTGGTGCTTGCTGATGATTTAGCTCACGAACCTCCGATCCGAGTGCACAGCAGGAAGAACAGCCAACGGAGCTTGCATTGCATGCAAGCTGTCGCACTCGCACAGTACTGGTGCTGGACTATTATTCCTGCTTATATTCTTGATAATTTCATTTCTTAATTAGTTAGGACGAATTCTTTGATACACCAATAGATACAGTCAAGTTTAAGTTCTGCAGATACACAGTTGCATATGCAGTAAGCTATGCTGCCTGAACATTCATGGCGCACTGTTTATTTGCAGCTATAGCTAGGATAGCATGCAAGCAGCTGGCTGCCCTTCATGCAGTTCGAGATCATTAGTTAGTTGTAGTTCATACGTAGCCCACCATTCCATCATTTCCATGCCCTGGTGTACTGATCGATACAATACCGATGGACGCCGACAAGCAGCAGACCCGTATACATGGGCAACAGGACCAGCTACATGCATCTGAATATGCATAGCAGCCTACCCGCTATATGCCATATTCCACAGAACAGCAATTTTATAGGGCTAAGTCGCCAACAATTTTTCTCTTTGAAAGATACGTCGCCAACGTTCCTCAACAAGTTCCTGATATATGCATGTGCCCAACGTGGAGAGCAATTGATTCAGAAACATTCTGCCCCTTAAAAGTTGGACAGATTCAGCTTCATGGTTGCTGAACTACGGGTTCTCCTGATGTTTATGCTGACTATTGTCTTCATGAGTTGGACAAATTCAGCTTTATGGTTGCTGCACTACTGGTTCTACTGATGTCTTTTTCCCTTTTCACTGAATATCTAGAGGCTTTCTGAAAGAAACTAAGAGGGAACATACTGCTACTACAGCTAATGAACTCGACATTCAGCAACATATATATACATTGTGGTGTTGATCTAATTGAAGTTTTGTCCTCCGCTCACACCGCCTCGCTGCACATTCCTACATCATTCCATTAGCGATGTTTGTGTTCCCTCGGTTCCTTATCCCCTTCACTCACTGAACTTATTTGTGCCTTGCCTGACTGATCAGCTCAGACTTGTCTAAGAAACTGAAAACACTGACAGTGGAAACTGTAGCTTGCTCTTGAAATTTTGATGCACTAATTTGTTTTCCTTTCATGAGAAACGAGATGAAGCATCCACAACCATGAACCTGATCATGTCAATTGCATCTTCCAGTTTTAGCATCTGTTTCTTGCCAATCGATCAGCATAGAGCATACCGTGTCAAATAGGTTCTTCTGTTTTGAATTTTCCTCAAATATTCAGACTATCTGCAACTTTGAACCATACCGCTGCGGCTTTCGGCCAGTGGCCCCGGTGATGGAGAAGATAGCTGAACATTTCTCTGAATCTTTTGCTGCTTCAGAAATTAGAAGCGGCTTCATGTTGTGATGGCCTGTTCTCGACCTGACGCTCGCGGCTCGATCATAAGGAACATTTGGTTGATGCCATGTTTTCACTGGTAGCCAGTAGCCACGCTTGCAAAATGCCTTTTGCTGCGCCGTACCGGCGTGTTTGCAGTCTGCAAATCGTCAGAATCAACCGATCTGTCCTTGGGACTGCATAAATCCCCATGTTCATCGACGATACATTTCGTTTTCGAAATAGGATTCCACCCCCATCAAGCATCGCAAGAACTCGTTGACACACCTGAAACAGATCTCACTCAACGCCATCGGTGACGTGAGATCAGGCATTTCGTCGAACACCCACTCCACCTTCCCCGGCACGCGCGGCGCCCAGGCTCCCCCACGCCGTGTTCTTGCGGCCGCCGTTCTCTGCCCCATTCTCTTGAAGCTGCCCCCTCGCAACGAGTAGCAGGACGAGAAAGCAGTTCCGCCGGGCAGTACGCCTCGCCGCAAGGACACGTCATCGGAATTAGAAACGAGCGTTCCGCCGCCGGTGCCGGCGGCCCGAGGCTCGCAAGAGGCCCTCTCAGTCAGCGCGTCATCGAAGGGAGGCAGATCCTCTGGCCTGAAGAGGGAACGGCGGCACCGGTGGCGAGAGGAAGAAGGGATCCCCTTAGGTAATACCGTGACCAATGTCGACCGCACACATATGATCTGACGGTTGATAGGGACCCAGGGGCGGACGGTATTTCATTTACCGTCCGGGGGGACGCTATTTCATTTACACTGCGCGTCCCTGCCGTTCGTCGCGCGCTGGACTCACTTCCCGCGTACTGGAGGTATGGTCGTGCTCCTGTGAACGGAGCTGGTGCGGCGAAGGCCCTCCTGCCGGCCGAGTGCTTCCGAGACGCGCGTCGTGCGTTGCTGCATGCTCTGGCCTAGCTGCGAGCCTGCGAGCCCGATGGATCGTGTTCCTGGAGAGGATGATTTCACGGCGGCACGGACATCTCGCCGTGTTTATGCCTGCGTGTTTGATGTCCTGAGTCCGCTACCGGTGGCGGCGTGCTCCATGTACAGGAAGCTAGCCCTCTACCGTGAGCCCCTCTGGAGGTTCGCCGAGGGGGGGGGAGGGGGGTCCGCGGAGGCGCTCGAGGGAGGAGAAAAGGATGGCCTTCCGTACGCAATTATTACGCAGATCCTGTCTCGCCGGAACGCTACCCTGTCATGGTCGTTCCGTTCGTGCTCCCGTCTCCTCCATCCTACCGGAGGTCCAATCGCGCCACCTCAGCGCATGGCGTGGGCACGAGGAGTCCATCACCGCCCGCATTCGGCATTCGCTCAGCCGCACCAGGGTCTCCGAGCTGCTCACCGATGGTGATTCGCTTTCGTTGCCGATGGGGACGAGAGGACAACGGCGATGGCGGAGGAACAGGCGCGCGGGAGGCGAGCGAGGAGGAAGAAGAACAGAATCTCCTATCTAGTCTCGTGACCAATCTCGACCGCACAAGTCCGATCTGACGGTTGACAGGGACCGCACAAGTCCGAAGATCGACTGTCGTAAATGTGGTGAGTTCGGACACTTCCGACCGATCACCTGCGCCGGTCCTCGGAAGCTTCTTCCTCAGTCGGCAAGCAACCGCGGGTCGCAGCTGGCGGACCTCGCGAGGGCCGCCGCCCTGGACGCCGGCGCGCCGCCGAGTAGGCTGACGACGCCGTCCTCCGGCCCAGGCTCCTGCGCGCGATGGGCATGCAGCATCCGCACTTCGGCATGAACAGTAGAAAGAAACATGAATCGCAGCGCACACTTTAGACCATGGCATGCCGTTGATGCCTGTAGAGACTGTACTCTGAGTCTTTGGATCAGTATGCAGGCTGTGTTCATTTTTCCTCGTGCAGTTGCTGCTTTATGATCATGCAGATTGATAGCATTGCCGCTTCTATTTAATTTCTCATGGAAAACCTCTTATGAGGCTCCCATCTCCCATGGCCCTCGGCTAACTGAATCTGGTCACCCTCTTCTTGGTCTTCTTTTGTGAAAATGCATGATCTTCTCGCCCAATTGTCATGCTACAGCAGTGTATAAGCTGGTGATGGCCCTGTCCTGTTTCAAAATGAACTTGATGCATGCATGTCCTTGCTAGCAGCTGTTTGTTGGCATACTAACCATTGCAGAGGCCAGAGGCAACATCGACCCATTATCTACAGAGGAAGTTTAGCTGGCCTTGGAGATCAAGCACGCCTGCTTTGTGCTTTCTGTAGGGCCCAGCCTATCGGGCCCGATGCGATGGCATGGCGATCTCCAACGCCGCCCGGCCCGGCAAGAGAATGGCGTCAAATCGAGTCACCAGAGGATTCTTCTTCGGAGAATGGATGATCCACGCCTCCGCCTGCACGTATCCGGTCAAAGACTATGACAAAGGCAGCGTGGATCAGGTCCGGGCGTACCGACATTCATGGCGATGCTGCGGACTCTGAAAAGTCTGAATGGATGGATGCCGCAGCCACCGGACGCGCGTGTTTGTCCAGCCTCCAGGAGCGATCGATCTCATGGTATCCGGTATCGATCCAGCTTGTTCGTGTGGCCGGGGATCCGAAGCAATCAGTCACGTACGAGGGGAGAGGGAGACTGAAATGAAACCACACGTGGCAGAAAAGGAATACATCACGCGGCACACGTTCCCGAGCAGAATAACGGGATGTTATTCATGGCATACGGCACTAGCGGCCTTATCATTACGTATGTCCGATAAAAATAATAATATTTCTGAACTAAATAAAAAATTCTAGAATAAAATGAAAATACTTTATCTTGTTCTGTAATATTCTATTTTATTCTAAAATATTATTATTTTCTACGAATATATACAATAATACAGCGACTACACACACGAAGCTATTCACATTTGCTATGAATAAGATCCCCGAATAACCCGCCTCCTCCTCACGTGTTAAGTACCCCGCACTGCACCACCGTCAGGCATCAGCAGACTGTACTGTACTGTACTAGGCACACCGACGCGCCGTACCCGTGCGCTGCATCCATCAGAACGCGTTACCAGCAGCAGCCGCGGCGTACGGCGGCGGCTCCAGCGAAGCCTTCACCTTCCGTCCACGGCTCCACCAGGAAGACATTGCCCAGCTTTTTCTCACCCCCTTGTACGATGGTGACGTGCAGTCAACGAAGAATACACGTCGATCACTCGGTGGTCCCACGTCGCAGCGACACCGCACCTTCAGCGTCGCTTGCCAGCTCGGCAGCTAGCGGCGGCTGCGCCGTGGCTTCTCAGCTCGGCAGGTCAGCAAGCACGCCGTGAACGTGACGAACAGGAAGCCGTCACGCTCGGACAGCGACCGCTTACCCTACTGCTCCGTCTGTTTTTATTACATATCATATTAGATTTATTCTAAATTTATAGAAAAAATAATAATACTTACAATACTAAATTTATTTTATTAAATTCATCATAAAGTATATATTAATAATGCATATGTTGAATATTATAGTTATTGCTATATTTTTCTATAGATTAAATTAAAATTAGCTAATTTTAACTTGGAGCAAACCTTAATAATCAGTAATCACGCACGCGCACATGTGCACTAGTATATGTGCGAAGGACAACTAGCTCGCCCGGTCGTATCCAAACCCAACACAGCAAGCTGGTGAGACAAGAAACCTGGGCTAGTTCCCTTACCGTTGGTATACCGGTCCCTTGCGATCCTATCCGCTCCACGCGTCGTTCACCGCCACCGCGCCGCGTGACATGGCGACCGGCGACGACCGGCGCTGCCCGGCTGCGTTCGCGGCCGACGGCGGCGGCGACGGGGAGAGCGCGACCGCCATCGAGGACCTGCCCGCGGACGTCCTGGCCCTCGTGCTCCGCCGCCTCGACGGCGCGTCCCTGGCCGCGCTCGGCTGCGCGTGCGCCGCCTTCCGCGGCCTCGCCGCCGACCCGGACGCCTGGCGCGCGCTCTGCCTCGCGCGCTGGCCCTCGCTCCGCGACGTGCCCCCCGTTGACCACAAGGGCCACCGGCAGCTCTTCGCCGACGCGTTCCCGTTCCCGTTCCCGGCCGCGGCCGCGGCCGTGCCTGCGCCGTCGTCCGCCGTCCCGGCGGGTGCGTGTAGCCTCCCCACGCGGCTCGTCTCGGCCGTCGACCTCTATCACGGGGGCGCCTGCATCATGTCGCGCGTCGTGGAGACCGACGCCGCGTCGGGGTGGTTCCTGGGCGCGCCGTTCCGCGTCGACGCGCTCGTGCAGGAGGGCTTCTCGGCGCCGAAGCCCATCACTCCCGCCGACCTGTCGCTCAGCTGGGTCCTCATCGACCCGGCCACCGGACGCGCCGTGAACGCGTCGAGCCGGCGCCCGGTGTCCGTGGACCGGCGGTGGCTCACGGGGGAGACGGTGGTGCGGTTCGCCGTGGTGCTCGGTGGGGGCGTCGCGCTGGACGCCGCCGTCACGTGCGACGAGCGCTTCGGGCATATCACGGAGGTGAGCCTCCGCATCGAGGACGGCGAGGGCGGCGGCGTGAGCGGGCGGGACGGGTTGGCCGTGGTGGCCGCGGCCATGGCGGGCGCCAGGCAGGGACGCGGCGCCGAGGCGGCGGCCAGGCTGCGGTATGAAGAGTTTGTCAAAGGGAGGGCGGCCAGGAAGGAGCGGAAGGCGAGGCTTGAAGGCATCGTCGACCTCTGCTGCTCCGGCGTCGGAGCGGCGGCGTTCCTGGGGTTCCTGGTGATGCTGACATTCCGGTGACATCTCGACGACGGCCACGCAAATGTACAGCTCGGCTGGCGAGCAATGTGAATAGTGGGGAAAAAGAGCTGTGTATAGTTGACGCTTGACACGCACGCTGCACACAATAGCTGTAATTACGTACATGGTGCAGGTTACAGGTTTTAACAACACTAGCAATTTAGACAAGGGCCATCTCAGCGTACTGAACATATGACTCATCTCACTGATTCGTACAGGTTCGGACTTTTCCGAAAGGAAGCGTTGGTTTGCTCCATGACAGACAAACAGACCCATGTTACCTTGCTCCAGAAATCAGTCCAGAGTATGCAGTTGCTTTGACTTTGAAAAATCCCCCTCCAGCGAGATGCCGAATACCATTGTCGGACCCATTTTGGATCTACGTGCTAATAATAGGTGAAAGTGCTAAACTTTAGTTCATTTTAGATCCAAGTGCTAATAATAGGTGAAAGTGCTAGTATATACAAACAAGAGCGCTAAAAGGGTGGGCTAAAGTTTAGCCAATACTCATTAGCGAAGGTATAAGTGCTAATAGCTGCTAAAGTTTAGCACTCAACTTTAGCCTTCCCAAACAGGCCCTCAATTCTCCAGGGTAAATCAATCACACGAAAAATACGGTATTTAAATATTCCTGCACAAGTCTTGTTTTACAAATCCGCGCGACCCGAAATGGGCCTCCACGAATCTAACATTCTTGGTGCTCGGTTACATAAAAAATACTATATGACAATACAAGTTATTTGGAAACCAGCAGGAGAAATAATACCAAACATTGCTATAAGCACTCTACATTAAAACAAGCTATACAGAAGTTTTGACAAATAAATCATTCAAAACTCACAGGAAAAAAAGACCCCAGACAATCTTGTCACAACAAGCAACTCCCTACAGACTATCTTTGTTTTCAGATGAATTCCAATTCGACGTCTACATGTGCGCATTTTGCAACTCACGACAGATTAAATCGATAAACTCATCACTCTGTGTTGGATACAAAAGTGTTAGAACAAATAGTAACTAAGTATTTTTAAACTGAACATTTTTATAGGAGGCATACCTGAACAAGTCTTTGGAGGGCGTCCTTAACTTTATCCCTTGAAATAAGAGCCCCATCGTTGTATGCAGGGGTCAGGGAAGGAGGTGGAGTCGGTGGGGGGAAAGGCTGGAGTAAGGGGGTGCCATAAGGAGGACGTTGAGCAGATGCTGAAGTTGGATGAAGAGGCGGCGCCGTAGGCATCATGGATGCAGCTGGTGGTGCAGATGCTACAGATGTTGAAGAGGGTGATGGAGGTGCAAAGAAAGCTGGTGTTAGAAGATTTGTTGAATGGCTGGCGTGGGCGTTTGCGTCATGGAGGGGCAGTGGTGGAGCTGATGAACCCCCTAAAGCATGAGGTATTTGATGTGCTGGAGTAGCAGAAGGAACAATCAATGGCACATGGGCAGATGCAACAGCTTCAGTGGATGGATGAGCTCTTCCAGCCATTTGTGCACTTGATACACTCCCAATGCTAGCAGCACCCTGTGGATTTGTTTAAAACAAAAAAATCAGAAGATATTACACTATGGAAAAACAAAGGAATAGTGCTAACTTCATACAACCATTACAAGCAAGAAGCATTAATGAAATATACTGGCATGCATGTATGAATCAGGATGCGGCAATGTCCATCAAGCTGAGACTCCAGATACATGGATATTTACTACTGAACACAACCCATGTTGCTCATCAAGGTACCTAATAATGAAACAAAGCTAAAATTTGAAGAAAACATACATTGAAGTAATTGGCCAGTGATTCATCAGGTGCATCAGAAACTAGAGCACCGGATGATGGCGGAGGTTCAAGGGGGCCATCTATTGCAGCAGATGTCGGAACAGCCTCCAATTCTTCAAACTCACTGTGCACATTAGAAGATACCACACAAGTGAATCTAATATTAAGATAACTACAGTGCATAGAATGTGGAAATTATTGCCCAGTTGGATCCAGGAAGTCCAGAAGAAAAAGACCTTTTGGTGGAAGGCACTTTTGGTTTTGGAGGCACTTTGGCGTAAGCGTTCAGTATTCTGCAAGAAAACGCATGAAACAAAATTTGAGCAGAAGCGAAAAGTTTCTGGGTTCAAAGCCTTCTTCGATAGTAAAATCTGACTCTAATGTATTGAACATAATAGGGATCATTACAATGATATTACTCAAAAAAAGGTAACCCTTTTGCCCATAAATGGAAGGTATTTTTTTTGGGAAAGTCAAACTTGAATCATATGCACATTTAGTGTACAAAAGTTGCATCAATAGATTTGATGGACACAGAGAGTAATAGTTAGTATGAAACCAATTGATGTGAAGAAGTTATGCCTTGCAAGAATTTTAAGTTAGCCACAAGATCAAAGTTCTTGCCATACAGCATTTATATGTACCTAAAGTATCACGCTATCATGTGAACTTCTCACCTTTTGTGTGGTTACGCAATTTCACTTATCAGGACTAAGATGATTGCATTTTTTTTTTATTTCCAACCCCCTCCCCTCTTCTTTTGAGATGGGTGGTAGCTCTTTAGGGAGGAACAATCAACAAATGTACAAAAAATGGTTTTTAGAGAAGGGGTTAACTGGTTATTTAAGATTACAGCTAAATGATACTATCAAATTGAGTAATAACCGATTTCAGTTAGCGAGTTCCAAAATATCCCATCCCAAGTCAAGCCCTACAGCATGTATAGTTTACTTTGCGGTTCCACCTAGAGAAACTGCCTTTTGTTGGCATTATTCAGTCCTAGATAGTTATCATCCATCCATTTCTTGAGTTATGGCAAGATCAGGCCATCCACTTCAGCATGGAAATTCACTTGAATTACACATAAACAGCTTTCACATCTATACACACCGGCATAAGTGGAACTGTGGAAGAAGTATCAGAAAAGCTTTACCTTCCAAAAAGGCTTGCAACAGCTTCACAGTCATGTTGGTTATAAAACCAAATACCATTTACTTCTTGTGAAGCATTTCGATACAACAAATATGGGGGCTGAAGTTCATATTCAAAATCGCTTAATAGATCCTCCACCAGATTATCTGTTATGAAGACAGTATGAAGCTTTTCAACAAGTAATCCGGCACATTGAAAAGTTCGCTTCTACACGTACCAGTTTAACATCACAATATGAACTCAGAAATAAAGTTGAGGTGGCAGGTACTAACCCACTTATATGTTAAAACTATCAAGATTATAGTCAGAGAACTTCGTTCTTATTGTGCAGGATAAATAAAGTATGGATTACAGGATATCAGCTTGTCCTGCTACTCATAGATCAACAAACCTAGTTCCATGTTCCCCTTTCTTATTTTGTCAGGAGTACACATCTCTTAAATTTTTACATGTATTTGCAGAGGAATCGGTTCACTATTTATCTGGAGTACTAATTAAAAACTTCCTCACATGAATAACTTTTTTAAAGAAACAGTTGCTTGCCCTGTTCACTATTATCCATATTAGTAGAGGTTAGCGGCAGTATCACGGGTTATTTGTGAAGTAAGTTGAAAGATTCCATGCAGTCAATATGAGAAGCTGCAGCAATCAGCCAATCAGCGAACCCGCGCTACATTTGTCTTGCAGCACCTACATTTATTTAGTCTACTTTAACATCAAGTTAGTCTATGGAGTTCTTAGAATGCCCAGAAAGAATATATTTTATCATGATCCATCCATACTCCATAGTCCATAGCCTAAAGGTCCCAGTGCACTAGCGATCGATCCTACCAGCACAATGCACTGAACATCAAGCAAGCTGACAAATCGAAGCAACAGGCGAGCAAATCAGTCCAGATCGCAATGTACGTACCAGTGTTGCGCCTGTTCATGACAATGAATTGGAACCTCGGCTGCGAGTTCCTACATGTGATCCAACACGTTCCAGAAGCGATTAGACCAGAGACGAAATAAAAACCCGACGGAAACCCTAAAACCCCCATTGCCAGATCCCTGCGACCCACCTCTTGACGACGAACAGCGACCCCTCCACGTCCTTGCGGCTCTGCACAGCGCAAGCAGAACAAACCCCGCATCAGATCGGATCGGATCATGGTCCGGTCCAGGAACGGTCCAGAGGAGGGAGAATCGCTTGCTCACCCACTGGTTGAGGTCGATGTTGAAGTCGTAGAGCGTGACGTGCGCGGCGGTGATGAGGATGTCCTCGACGGCGGGGTCGAGGCGCTGGAGCACGGTGAGGTTGAGCATGCGCGTGGCCTCGGCGTCCATGGCCAGGTTCGGGGTCACCTTCGCCCCGTTGGCCTGCGGCGGCGGCGGCGGCGGCGGCATCGCTGGGCTCGGTCTTCGCGTGTTGGGGATGGATCTGAGAGTGGGTCGTAGGCAGCAGGCAGGAGGGGGGACTGGGGGTGGAGAGGAACACTGAGCAGACTAGCAGAGAGACCATGCCGAGCAGCGGAGGATGGGATGAGAAGACGGGCCGCGGCCCACGCGTGTGCTACTTACTTTACTTGTTCAGCTCGTTGAGGCCCGGTAAGTTGGTATATGTCTCTCAAATTTTGCGGCCTTTTTCCAGGTATTCTCGGCCCGTATGAGGCCCAGTAAGTCCACGGATTTGTTTAAAGAAAAGACCACGGATTTGCGCCAATGAGACAGCTTTTTTTTAGGTCAAATGAGACAGCTGTCGAGCACATCGCAGGGCGAATTATTTTATATTTTTTATCTTCCCATTTTCGGAAACAATTGCCCTGGCGAAATATTTACAAATCTATGCTCGCAACTAATTGAAATGGCGGTATGTTAAAGACCCACCGGTTGGAAGGTGTGGAGAAATAAGGGTAACAAGGGGATATGAGCAGTTTGCTCGGGTAATTGAGGCTGTGCGACGAGGAATCTCTTGGAAACACATTTGACTCCAGCTGAGGTTCTTTTTTTATTATTATCATGCCGTCGCACGTATGGATAGAGGTGGTAAAGGATCATAACTCTAATGTTTTCTTCACATCTAATTTGACTTTTAATTTTTTAGCTTAAAATTGTATAAAATTAAAGCTCGATCTTTTTAAGTATCCGGCCCTTAGATTATTTATACTAAAATTTAAATCCTTTACCACCTCTGTGTGTACGGGGCGGCCATCGTATTCTAGGACTAGAATTCTTCTATATTTTGATTGATCGGTGCAGCTTGCAGTTTCCGGTCAGGGGGTCTACCTTTGTAGCTTTTTCCGGTCGCGGAGAGGAGGGAGCATGCCGCGACGTTCACACGCCCGGAAGGGCACTGGCGCATCAAATAGCTATTTAGCACCCAGCGCGTTAAATAGCGCCACTTTATATATAGCCGGCCATAGAATTGGCTATTCTATTGCATATATTGCTGTTCGTCTTGTCCTTTTATATCTCTTTTCTGTTCAGTCATGCAAATGCTAGAGAGAATATTGCCTCGGCAAGAAAAAACAAAATCGGAGGAGGAAATCTGTGACGAACTGCATCTGCAGGTCGGTCCATCGGCGGGGCGATGGTGCCGTTCAAGGTGGTGTGCGTGGTCGCCGCCGGCGTCCCGGTACTGGTGTCTGCCCGCGAGCTGCACTGGGAGGGGCACCGTGACGGTCATGGTGCAGAACGGCGGCATCAGCTGGCACCGGCTGTACGATCCCACGGCCGGATGGCCGCAACCCCCTCGGCACGACTGCACCAAGCACCTCCGTCCGCGCAGCCTCGCCGGAGCCTCCCCTCCAGACAGCGGCGCCGCCCCTCAGGCCAGTCGGCAGCCGAGGCTGCCTTCCCCTGCGCGGATGCCTTCTTTAGGCCGCTCCTGCTGCCGCTCGGGATGGAGGTCCGGCGGAGCGCTCGCTTTGCCGGCGGCGCCGACCGTGGCCCCCGGCCGAATCCCTTTCCCTTGTGATCCCAATGCAGCCTTTTAGGTTCATTTTCATCAACTTCCTCCTCCTCCTCTTCTTTTCCCTTTTCGTTTGATGAAATTTGTCAGAATAAAGAGAAACCATAAAATACCCCTGAATCTCCATGCTGAAAGAGAACAAAGAACACCTATCTTTCTGATTCTTTGGATGAATTCATACATGCCCGTGATCTCCTGCCTATGATATCTTCTTGCAGCCTTTCCCCATACTACTGCTGCTGCAACTGTTAGACTTAGTGATCGACTAAGTGCCAGCCGGCTCGATGATTAGCTAAACAAGATAGTATTTAGGACTAATCGAGAGTGAAACAGAGAGAGGGAAGGAGAGAGAGAATATGTGCCGTACCTCCGGTTGATGAGCCGGTATCGCCATTGTTTGCCATGGCGAAGAAGAGAACAAGCCGGAGTCGAGGTCGAGGGAGAAAGTGCGGCGGCGATGCAGTGCAGAGGCGGCGGCGCTTCCCGTCGCTTCAGCGCCGCTCTTAGATCGGGTCGAGTTAGGGTTTTAGGTGGAGCTACAAGCAACGCGGCAAACTTCGTCCCGCGTGCCCCGGCCCCCACCTCTTCCTTTTATTGTGGCGCTGCGTGACGGGGGCCCACATGCCATTGGCTTGGCTGTGCGCCCCCGATCAGGGCGCGTAACGGTCTCCGGATCGGTCGTTGGACCGATCCGGTGTTGAGATCAAATTAACATTCTCCCCTTTGATCTCAACTCACTTACTCAATTCTTTCGTCCGATTTCATTCAGATCAGTGCATCAAGCATGCCTCGTCACAACAGTTATTACTGTTGGATTAACAGCCACAACACACTTTTTTGTTTGAAATAGAACCTTACTTTTGGGCCCTTACTGTCCAGTAATCGTAGGCTTTCCCGTAAACCCATGCAGGCCAAGTCTTCTCTGAACACATTTGGTGGTAAGCCTTTTGTGAGCGGATCCGCTAACATCTTCTTTGTGCTCAAATACTCAAGACTGATTGTATGATTCTGGATTTGCTCTTTAACAACATAAAACTTTATGTCAATGTGTTTGGCAGCTCCACTTGACTTGTTGTTGTGAGCGTAAAATACTGCAGGCTCATTGTCGCAGTACATCTTTAGTGGTTTTTCTATGCTGTCAACCACTCTTAATCCGGGTATGAATTTCTTTAGCCATTTAACCTGCCCCGATGCCTCGTAACAAGCTATAAATTCTGCATACATCGTAGACGAAGCAGTGACTGTCTGTTTGGAGCTTTTCCACGATATAGCTCCACCTGCGAGAGTAAACACATAGCCTGACGTGGATTTTCTGTCATCCTTACCTCCCGCAAAGTCTGAGTCTGAATAACCCTCTATCACTAGAGATTCAGATCTCCTGTATGTTAGCATGAGATCTTTCGTTCCTTGCACATAACGCAAGGCTTTCTTAACCATTTTCCAGTGTTCTATCCCTGGATTACTCTGGAATCTGCCAAGTATCCCGGTGACAAATGCTAAGTCAGGGCGCGTACATACTTGAGCATACTGTAGGCTTCCGACAGCTGAAGCATATGGTACCGCTTTCATCTTATCGATTTCATACTGATTTCTGGGACACTGAAATTTCCCATAACTATCGCACTTGACTATAGGAGCAGGTGTTGGCTTACTCGCATGCATACCGTACTTCTTCAGTACCTTTTCTAGGTATGCTTTCTACGATAATCCTAAAACCCCATTGTTTCTTTCTCGGTGAATCTCAATTCCTAAAATGAATGAGGCTTCACCTAAATCTTTCATATCGAACTTTGAGGACAAGAATTTTTTTTATCTCCAATAGCAAATCAATATCACTGCTAGCAAGCAGAATATCATCCACATACAGAATAAGGAAAACGAATTTTCTATTCTTAAATTTTGCGTAAATGCAGTTGTCCTCATTTTCTTTAAAACCAAACTTTCTTACGGTTTCATCGAATTTCAAATACCACTGTCTGGAGGCTTACTTTAATCCATAAATGGATTTCTTTAGACGACATCCCATCTTTTCTTTTCCTTACACGACAAAACCTTTTTGGCTGTGCCATGTAAACATTCTCATAAAGGCCCCTTTTCAGAAACGCCGTCTTTACATCCATCTGATGTAACTCTAAATTATAATGTGCCACTAACGACATTATAATTCTGAAGGAATCCTTGCATGAAATAGGAGAAAATATTTCATTATAATCTATCCCTTCTCTTTGCGTGAAACCTTTCGCCACAAGTCGCGCTTTATATCTTTTTATATACTCTTTGGAGTCACATTTTGTCTTGTAGACCCATTTACAGCCCACTGTTTTGGCTCCTTTAAGAATTTCTTCTAAATCCCAAACATCGTTGGTACTCATTGATTTCATTTCATCTTTCATGGCTTCCAACCATTCAGATGAATGAACGCTTCTCATGGCTTCTTCAAATGAAGTGGGGTCACCCTCCATCTGAATTTCCTCGCTATTATAGATTTCATAATCGTTCGAAATAGCGGGCTTTCTTGTTCTTTGAGACCTTCTCGGTGCCTCAGTTATCGGCACCTCTTCTACCTGGGGCTGCTGTTGCTCCCCCTCATGTGCGGCTATCGGTTTTGTCGGATCCTGAAGGATAGGTTCCTGATTCTGACTCGTCGCCGCAGCTGGAGAACTAACAACAGGTGCTGACACCGTAGGTGAAGCAACAACAGGCAACACGAAAAATGGATCTTGGATCATCGGAGTCGGTACAAAAACCCGCTTCTCCTCAAGGTCAATCTTTCGAGCTACCGTGCTCCCCCTCATCATCTGATCCTCCAAAAAGACAGCGTGTCTTGTTTCTACGAACTTTGTATATCCATTAGGACAGTAGAAACGATAACCCTTCGACTTTTCTGGATAGCCAATAAAGTGGCAACTTACTGTCTTAGGGTCTAACTTTCCAATATTTGGATTAAATACTTTCGCCTCAGCTGGACAGCCCCACACATGTAAATAATTTAGTGTGGGTTTTCTCCCCGCCCATAACTCATACGGTGTTTTAGGCACCGACTTACTCGGTACGCGATTAAGAATATGAATAGCGGTTTTTAACGCCTCCATCCATAAATTAATCGGTAACGTGGAGTAGCTTAGCATACTTCTCACCATATCCATTAAGGTACGATTACGTCTTTCAGCGACTCCATTTTGCTGAGGCTCACTCGGTGTAGAGTACTGAGCTACTATTCCATTTTCCTGTAGAAACCTTGCAAAAGGTCCAGGAATTTGGCCATACGGGGTGTGTCGACCGTAGTACTCACCTCCACGGTCAGATCTTACTATTTTTATCTTAAGATTTTGCTGATTTTCTACTTCACCCTTAAAAATCTTGAATTTATCTAACGCTTCTGATCTTTCTTTAATTGGATAAATATAGCCATAACGCGAATAATCATCTGTAAACGTTATGAACGAACCATAACCGTCTACAGACTTTATAGAAAATGGATCACAGATATCTGTGGGCACTATCTCCAAAACCCCTGAACTGCGTTTGGCTCCTTTCTTTATTTTCTTAACGTACTTTCCTTTAACGCAATCGATGCAATGTTCTTCATCTGAAAAATCTAACGGATGGAGAATATTTTCTTGAATTAATATTTCGATTCTCCCCCTCGAAATATGGCCTAAACGATAGTGCCATAATTTCGCTGAATTTTCGTTATCGCATCGTTTGCGCTTATTGCTTGCGTCGTTAGTCGTACGTTCAATACTCGTAGTATTGCTAACAGAATTCGCAGTCTCATGCATAGCCAACATATAAAGTTTGTCTTGTCGGATGGCAAGACCAACACACTGACTATTAAATATAATCTCACATTGTTCTTTGCCAAAATGGCAATCATAACCATCATCTGCCAAACATGATACTGAAATTAAATTTCTAGACAAAGAGAGTATATAAAGAACATTATGTAACTGGAGACTAAAGCCGTTCTCTAATTCTAACGTGAGTTCACAAATTGCTTCAACATCGGCTCTAACTCCATTGGCGACTTTCAGCC
The DNA here is from genome assembly GCF_002211085.1 of Panicum hallii. NCBI lineage: Eukaryota > Viridiplantae > Streptophyta > Magnoliopsida > Poales > Poaceae > Panicum > Panicum hallii. Next base: position 1,740,853 of record NC_038044.1, on the reverse strand, counting down.
ATCTATCCCCTCTTTGTAGCATCGTCCTTGTACTTATACGCTACAAGGAATTAGCAATACGAACAGTTGCACCTGAGTCAATCCACCAAGTAGATTTAGAATAATTTACGTACAGGGTCTCATCTATAAATGTGATAACATCCTCACCTTTCTTAATTAAATGCTTTAGAAAATCTGGGCAGTCTTTCTTGTAGTGTCCTGTCTTGTGACACCACATGCATAGATCTTTTTCAATGTGCGGTTGATCTTTCTTTGCACCCTTGCCTGGGTGAGTCGAAGAAGAAGAAGAAGTGGAACCTCGTTTGAACTGAGGTTTCCCTTGTGGCCTCGTGTATTTATCAGAAGAGTTGTTTCTTTTGTTGTGCCTAACATAGTTGAGCGTGTCACCATGCGAGGCTTTAAGTCTTTCCTCTTCTTACACACACATCGCAATGAGCTTCTCTAGGTCCCATATCTCTGGGCTGATGTTGTAGTTAACAACAAAGGTTTCAAACTCTTTTGGCAGGGAAGCCAGAACCAAATGGACAACGAAAGCATGAGGAAGCTCCATGTCCATAGGTTTGAGCTTAGATGCCATGTTGCTCATTTTCAGTATGTGCTCTCTCACACCACCGCCAGTGTACTTGTCATTTACTAACCTCTGAATCAGAGTTTGCGCATAAGCTTTTGAAGAGCCAACAAATTGACTCTCAACTTTCTTCAAGTACTCAACTGCAGTGGCGCAATCTGAGATTGCTCCCCTGATACTGTCTATAATGGAACTCTTGATGACCATCAAGCACTTTCTATTTGAAGAGTTCCATTTTGCTCTCTCAAGATCATACTTCATTTGAACATTTGCATGTTCTCTCTGACGAGCTTGCCAAGCGGCAGAGCTCTCATCCGGATCCCTCACCAGTTCCTCGAGACCAACGGGAAACGGTGAGGTGATAGCTAAATCAATATCTGACAGTGCGAGAGCCACTTCTAGCTTCTATGCCCATATCCCGTAGTTGGAATCATCCAACGGCGGTATAGCATTAATGAAAGTCATTGCATTAGATCCTGAAATTTAAATCAAGAAAAGTGAGAACTGCTTTATAAAATAATAATTGCATATCTCAATTCAACGTTGGTCAATATTAAGACATACAAATAACTAGCTACATTAATTGGGCAGAATTAGAACAAGTGCATGGAAACTTACTGAAAAAATTATAATACTGCTATTATCAACGTTGGTCAGAAAATAACAATACTATAACGGAAGAAAAACATAAAACTGACTCCTTTAATTATAATATCTCGTTGGTTCTAAAATAATTAAAGGATATAACTTGATTAAATTTGCAGCGGAAAAATTAAACTGTGCTTACTTTCAGAAACATTCTAACTTACTATATCTCTATAGAATTTATCACGTTGGTGAAAAGAAAATAGAGATTAAACCATACAAGAAAAGTCTAGAAGTATTTCTGAAAAAATTAGTTAACAGAAAAAATACTGTGCATTTGGCCCATCACGGCCCAGTGCAGCCCAGCCCAAAACGCGTCACAGTGCGCGCGGGGCGCTCACCCGATCACCAGGCCGCAACCTGGGCCTGGGCCGGGAAAGCCGTGCCCCGCCTGGGCCAAAAGCGGCCCGCACGCCCGCGGAACGACCGCGACCGTCCGATCGCGATCGACGGTCGCGCGTTGATCCCGGCAGATCAAAACCCCGAGCGAGCACTTCTCCCGGAAACCCTAGCTCAGTCTCTCTTCGCTCCCCTCAGCCTCTCCTTCTTCCTCCTCGCGACGGCGACCGAGGCGATGGCGCCGCCGCGGGCCTCCTCGCCGGCGAGCGCGCTCGCCTGTACGTGAGCGCGCCGCCGTCGAGTGGGCCCGAGGTGGCTAGCTAGCCCGCGCGCCACGGCACGGTGGAGATCCGCGAGCTCGACGAGCTCGGGATGTCGCGGCCGTTCGACAACGGTGGTCCGCCGGAGCTGCTGAGCATCAGCGTTGCTATCCCGTGGAGCAGGGGGCTCCCGGTGGCGAGGTAAGACTCGTTTCTTGCCCGGTTAGGGTTAGGGTTAGGGTTAGGGTTTAGCACGGGGTGCTTTGGTTCTTTCACCCCGAAGGGGTTTCAATCGCTCTGTTCTTGCCTTCTTTCGAGTTGATTTGAAATCCCCTCCTTCTAATTGCTGTGTAAGGTTCTTACCCGAGCCTAACTACACTTAGTTAGACTTACTGATACCATTGTTAGACTTAGTGATCGACTAAGTGCCAGCCGGCTCGGTGATTAGCTAAACAAGATAGTATTTAGGACTAATCGAGAGTGTGAAACAGAGAGAGGGAAGGAGAGAGAGAATATGTGCCGTACCTCCGGTTGATGAGCCGGTATCGCCATTGTTTGCCATGGCGAAGAAGAGATCAAGCCGGAGTCGAGGTCGAGGGAGAAAGTGCGGCGGCGATGCAGTGCAGAGGCGGCGGCGCTTCCCGTCGCTTCGGCGCCACTCTTAGATCGGGTCGAGCTAGGGTTTTAGGTGGAGCTACAGGCAACGCGGCGAACTTTGTCCCGCGTGCCCCGGCCCCCACCTCTTTCTTTTATTGTGGCGCTGCGCGACGGGGGCCCACATGCCATTGGCTTGGCTGTGCGCCCCCGATCAGGGCGCGTAACGGTCTCCGAATCGGTCGTTGGACCGATCCGGTGTTGAGATCAAACTAACAGCAACAGCTACCGCTAGCCGGCCCACAAGGTTACAAAACTACATGTATTGTACATGAAAGGTACTATACATCATGGCTGTACTGCAATCTGACACAAGTCTGCAGCTCTTAATTTTGCTCTTGCAAACTATCAGGGTTCAAATGTTACAGCGGCCAGTACTGGCTCGGAGAGCAGAAGAAAGGACATCAGGGCCTCTCTCTCTACATAAGCAGGGATAGCTGTGGCAAACCGCAAACATGGCGTGCCGTTTTGAGCAAGGAACTGTCTATGCCAAACTCAAAGTGTTTTGAACCATCCGGTCACCCGAGCATTTTGTCTAGTCAAATCACACGATTGATGGAGCAGGAAATTTCGAGTGTTTCGGGGCAAACCAACACTCGAATTTGCAACCACTGGATCAAAACCCAACGTCCTAGATTAGAAACCAGGATAATTGTTCATAAGAATACACAGCGAGTAGAGTCTAATCGAAAAGCATTAACAAATAGATCATGCGAGTATAAGACCACAAACAAATATGAAGGATCCGAATGTTGCAGGCCTTCAATTGAAGGATAGATTTATATAACACATTAGATATATCAGAAGGCAGCAATCCAAATGTGAATGATGTATTAGAGGCAGAAATTTCCACATGCAAGAGGTTGGCAACAAATGTGTCAAGTATAACCTGAACTTTAAAACACAGCCTTGCCTGAACAAATGGGCTTTGTAGTTCATGCAATTACAGGAACTTATATACAAAATTTTGCATAAATTTTCAGCCAAAAATATTGCATGATAGTTCAACTATCATAGGTAGCAGTTCAAGGCATAGTGTTAGTATCACTTCACATGATACTTGATAGATATAACTGAAATATTGCAGAATCAGAAATACTATATATCTCAAGAGCTTGAACTGCCAGTCTGAAACGGTTTAACTGGGCACGGATTGTTGCCAAACTATACTAAGGCGCTGCTGAGATCCATCCTCAATGCCAAACATGTGGATACCCCTGCTGATGAGAAGATGGTGCCACTCAAACAAATATGATCAATGGAAATACATCTACAGACAAAGGAATCATATGAAGAATTTAACAAAACAAGACATTGCCTGAAATATTTGAAATATCGTATCAATTACACCTTCTTTACATACATCTCACAGTACAACCAACACTGGAATTCTAGATATTACGAATTGAAACTAACAAAAATTGTAACCATAGTGACATATATCAACAAAAAATTTCTAAAACATAACATTACCATAACTACTTGACAAAACTGACAAAACTATATGTCAACACATAATTTTATGTGGATGCAGGGTACTTCAAAAATTCTCTTCTGTATAATGGTCAACACTACACATGCTCTATGACATAATAATATTTGAACAATACATATGCAAAATTCAAATTGCAAAGGACTTAGAAATCAGTCTATGTCCAGTCTAGAAATAAACTTATGGTTGCAGATAAGTGTAACAGCTCAGAAGCAAAGGAGAAAATGTTAAAAGGCAGAAAAAAGCTCTATGGGTTCCAGAATTACGAAATTCATTAGGAACAAAACAAACAACAGATGCAAAATACAAAATTGCATAATCCTCAAAATTATTCTATGGTTTCCAAATGTACAAAGTTATTTCGGACTGTTTAAAACCCCACAAATGCAAATGTCAAATTCTCACATTCAAACTACCTTCTACAATATCTCCAAGTGAAATTAGAGTAAAGCATTTCATATAAATTCATTCATAAATATCTGATTGAAAGAACAAGCAAAAAAAGTGAGATTTCAGTGTATACCTTAGGGTGCTAATTGGTTGAAGGGAACATAAAGCAAAGATCATATCTGCAAAACTGAAGAAATAAATCACCTTTCATGTACATAAATGCATTTAAACTCTTAGTAGATCAATTATAAGAAAGATACTGAATATGTAGGCAAATATCAAAACTAAATAGAAACTAAAACGATATATAAGTTATCAGTGTACTTACATGACAATTCTTCATGATTTACACCAGGACAGAAACTGTAACTTATAAGTATCTAGACTGTAATTCCAACAGCAGGTACATGTAACTCATATACAAGAGCTAAAACAACAGTAATAATGGTCTGCAATGTAAAATAAGGTGAACAAACTTATATGCAAAGCAGTAGGTTAACAATAAAGTTCATTCATATGATTAGGCACTAGATGAATGTATATCAGTAAAATGAAAACATGCAGGCAGCACGAGTGCGTGAGGATCCGGCGCCAAATCGCAGCCAAAGCAGGGCAGGCACAGATAGAAAAATAACTGAAACCATATAACACAACCTAATCGGCCTTACAGAGCAGACAAGTAGACCTCAAATGGATTACTCATGAGGCAAAATAAAATACAAAATGACAATACTAGCTCGTATCAATTGGTAACCTAAAATTCGAGGTAGAAGCAAATAAAACAAGCGATGTAACCTTGACCAAATAACAGTATAACATAGAAATAGGTACAAGCAAACAAATCACATGTCAGTTTGAAAAAAGCGCATGAATGAAAACTTAATTGAGAGATTCGTCAAATTAATTATAGGACAAGTATGCCAAATTTTCACGTAGCAAACGTTACCAAGCATGGCACAATCAAAGACTTGATTAACAAATTTTCCTTGGTTGATAAAATAAGCACGAATTTGGGGGCATTTGGAGTCAACCAGAGATCATGGCCAAATCCTAGGCTCGGCAAATAGTTAGCTACAAATCAAACTTCTGGTACTGACTAGTGGCAGAAATGATTCAAACAAACCCAAGGCCATGATTACACGAGTAATATAGCCTACAACTGTATCAATCGAAGGTGAAAATCAAGTTGCAGCAAACAGTAGCAAATCAGGAAATAAATCGAGGAAGTAATGACGCAGATCTCATCAACTAGCAGGAGAAAATAAGTTGGAGAAATGGAAAAGGACTTAGAATCGCCTCAACTGGACGAGCTCAGATAAAGGAGGAGAGCGAAATTGCGGCACCTGGACGAGCTCGGCGAAGGGGCAATGGGGAAATCTTGGAATGGGGACGGGCGGAGTCTGGACAGAACAGATCGACCCTACATATCCAAAAGGTCACGACCCACATGTCAGACACAAAACAAAAACAAAAGCCAAACAGCAGGAGTCAGACCATCAGACGACTACAACAATCAGGAGGCCAGATCGGACGGAGGAAAAATCGAGTGTGGAAAGACCGAGAAACGCTTGAGTGACGTTTAGCTTTCCCCTTCGAGGAAACATCAGGTCATGCACAACGAGAGCATTTGTGTGTGGTGTCCAGCTCCAGGTCTCCAGCACACGCAGATTTGCATTACATTGTGTTGTGTGTAGTTGGAGGAAGGAGGGAGGAGGAAGAAGAAAAACCTTCCGAATTGAAAAACCAACTATGGTCCATGTCGTCGACGGTGAAGATAGGGCACTTCACGCGCATCGAGATTAGTATCTCGCTTTTCTTAATCAATCGTATCATCATCGTCTTGTGTTGGGAGTACAAATAAAATACCAGTAAGTATATTTGCCACGCCACGAGCAACCACGCACAATACGTCACCGCTTTCAGTGCAACGTAGTGCTCACAGCTGGACAAAGATGAGGCTGGAGGGTACATTTATAGAAACAGCATGATCATTCATCCATACAGATGTCAGAGCAAGGCTCAGCCGAAACAGTTCCCAACTCGGCTAATGTGTACGGCACTGATGACCCAGTAAAGGTCGGTCATGTGGCTAGCTTGGAATCGAACAACTGGATAGTTCCAGCCTCTAATTATTTTCTTCTTTTTCTTTGCTCGGCCGGCCTATCGATCCTAGCTAGAAGAACGAGAATAAGAAAATCCCTTGCTTAGAATAAGGAAAGCGAGAGGTCGTGTGCCTGAGCTTTCAGCTGCTTGTTCGTCTCTTTCAGGGACAGATACTCCTCCATCACCAGGTCCTTCTCCTGCGCCACAAAAAAATTAAGGTAACCGCCAGGCCATTTGTGAACCAGTTAGTTACACGTACGGTAGCTAGCGTCAGATCTGGCTCACCGTACCTTTTTTATGGTCTCGTTCTCTGACGACAGGTCTGCAACTTTTCGCGCAAGCTCATCTCGAATCGCCTAAAATTCAGTTATAAATTAAAGTGTCTTATTGACTTGAGCAGAAAATAAAATAAAATTGGACGCTATTTTTTTGTACAGCAATATGCAGCAGTACAGAATAGTAGTAGAGCATGCAGAGGAGATCACCTGCCGGCGAAGGATGGTTTGCCTCGCCGACTCCCGGTTGGCGAGCACCCGCCGCAGCCGCTTCGCCTCCTTCTCCGCCTGGAATTAGTGCACCCCGGCCAACTCTAGTGAGGCAACATGCTCGCAACCAATTGGCACCGCTTGTTAATGACTAAGCAAGAGCTATGTTGGTAATTACCTCGGTGAGCATGTGCCGTGGCCTGGGGCCGTGAGTAGCCGGCGCCGGCTGCCGCGATGATGGGCGCCCGGCGCTGGAGCCGCTGGAGCAGGAGGACGACTGGATCCCGACCCTGCCCAGCTGGAGGCTCAGCCTGGTGCTCGCCATCTCCTCGTCGTCGGTCATGGCCTCCTCGGCGCCGGCGCCCGTGTGCAGCTGCACCACAGCCGGCCGCGCCTTGCCCTTCGCCTGCGCGCGCTCGTGGGCCGGTCCGAGCCCGACGCTACTGCCGGCCATGTCGGCCAGCGCCAGGGCCGCGCCGAGCTCGACGTCGGGCGTGATGCCCCTCCGGCATTGCCGCTGGCCGCCGCCATGCTGCTGATCGTCGGACATGGGGATCGATGGAACGGCGGTGGGTGGGTGCCAGTCGATTACGGCGGCGGGGGTGTCGCGAGCGAGCTCAGTCGGATATACCCCGCGGCGCGCGGCGTCTGGCCCGTGGCGGCCCGCCACGTCTCGGCGCCACAGGACGTGACCGGAGCGGGCACACGTGGAAGGAGGGGACACGTGGGCTGGCTCCCCGTGTGCGCATGCAGGCCCGAGAAGGATGGGAGCTCTCGCGGTGGGCCAGCAGTGTCAGGGAGAGGAGGGCCCCCCAGCGGCGGTGGTGCGCGTGGGCGCTCAGATGCCAGCGCCTCTCAAGTGGACCGGTCAGTCCCGGAACTGGATCGAAGACCCAACCGATCGGGTTCGGTCCTGGTTCTGGACTTGTATCTGGCTCGACTCCACCGCGCCGATCCGGAGAGCTAGCTAACCCAGTCGTGAGCTGGTCTTTCCCTCACAAAAAAAAGAGTACTAGTGAGCTGGTCTGTTCCAGGCACGCGTCAGGCGGGTCAGGCCTGACGTGACCGGCGCGCTGCAAGTCTGTGTGCGTACGTACGGCCTAGTTCGACTGTACGTAAATTGGCTGATGGCGCGCCGACTGACACGTCGCCGGCTCTGTGTCGTGCAGTCCGCCGTTGGCCGACGGCGAGAGGATATGGCCCCTCTGACGACTCGAGAGAGAGCAAGAGCGACGGAGGATGCTGTTTCCTTTTCTGTTTTTTTTTGGTGTGAAATTTATATCCTTTGATAATTATTACATATAGATAGTAGTGATAAGGATTGCACAGATAAGAGAACAGAAATGTGATGGGCACACTTTTTAATGCTTTCCCGCTAGTTTTATTAAAAAAAAGAGTATTGGTCTAATAATAATATAATCGGCACTACTGGATGTTGCAATATTAAACGATTATGTATACAAATAACTCTGATATCCGATTCGACGATGGAAAATTCCCACCACAATATTAACATATCTTTTATGCAACACGCACTATGTGTGCAACATAAAGAAATAATAATTGCAATATTGATATTTCTCTCCTGCGACAGGGCTGCGCGTCGGACGCCTGAATCCTAGCATTACCCTAACATAATTCTTTGGAGGCCGATTTGGTGGGTTACAATTAAAGAGATAATTGGGCTAGGGGAAAGAGAGAGCTGATGGTTTGAAGAATGCGGCCCAAGGTTGGCCGACGGAGCGAGTAGAAGTCGACGTCGAGAGCACGTCGATGGGACTTGGGGACTTGGGAGCACCTCTGGTGACCGTGCGTGAAGTTTCTGTACAGTACAGCTAGTCAGCTACACTACAACTACCATTACAATTACGCGTGTCTAGGCAGAGAAGCCTCAGCAGGTTTACAACTTAGGCAAGGCTCAAAACGAAGAAAAAAATAGTCAAGACAAAATTTCAGTACGTCCCGTGCCTCAACAGAAATGCTCGCGGTTGAACAGTGAATAACAACATGGGAAACAAATGCACTAGCTCCATCACACTTCTACTCAGCTGCGCACGCAACTAACAGCCCATTCTCCTGCATGCGCAAGAGTTGAATTGCAAAGAATTTTTCGAAAAAATAAAAAGGGGGGGGGGGGAAGATTGATATAGACTAGGCAGGGGTGTGTATGAAATCACAGGACAAACATTTACAGCAGCAGAAGATGACAACAATGCGTTTCAGGACCAGTGGACCACAATCAAATTCAAACCCATAGCAACAGCATCAGCAAACAGAAAGATTCCATCCCAGACAGATCTCACATGAAAGTCTGGGCCAACAAGAGTAGTACAGCGTTAAGGAATTCCCAGATGGGCATCCATTTTTGCTTTCAACCGCATTCATTCCCAGATTGATACATTACTGGTGTGGTGCAGTACAATCTTGATAAATAACCGTCATGTTCGCACCTGATCCTTATCAGTGTGGTGATTACAGTTTATAGCAACACTAATCACTTTGGCCATCAGTAAATGGAACTTCACTAAGAAATAAATACAGGGGAAAAGAAAACCCAAAAGCTGGGCAATAGTGTGTACAGGTAGCACATGAGTCACACACTGACTGATCAGGATTGCAACCACAAACGTATGGCCGTGAAGCAACATATCCCATGCAGAGTATTCCCACACGACAATGAGATCATCACATATTGAAACATAAAAAACAACTCTGAAATAGTCTAGGGAGTTGGAGATCTGTGAGATGGCATGAGCAAACCATTTCATTGGGCAGTGGTCCCCCAAAGTTCCATCGCAGCACAGCATACAGAGCCTTTTAAATTCTGATGATCACTGGATGAAAGCATCCAAGGCTATTATTCTGTACCAATGAGATGAGCTGGACCAATTCAAATCAAAATTATGAGCTGGACATCACATATGGTCATCAAATAATTTGGAGTCGTCATCAGCAGTACAGAATGGAAGATACATTGCATATTCAGAGCTGTTGGGTTCATAATGTAAACGCCCACAGGGCAACGAAATTTATAAGCACAGTTGCATGATGGAATCGAATAAAGGGAGATCGGTGGACCAAATCTTAGAAAGCGATATCGAATGGTTAAGCATAAAGGCAGTGTCACTTTCAGGTCGGCATCACTCCATTAACAGCCAAAGTATGAGCCTAACATTGCAGTAAAATAATGTATCTAAATGGTGAGTCGCTTTCTGCAAAACTGTTCCCATGATCATGATATCTGAGAACTGAAAAGCACAATCGAGTATATTCATAAAAGAACACGCAATGGAACCCACTCAAATAGATTTATATATTTGGGAGAGGATCCACGAAGTCGGCAAGTGCAGAGCAACCTAACGAACAAGTGAAATTATGAGTTTAACCTTCAACAACTGTCATTCACGAAAGATGGCTGTTCTTTTTGACCAAATTTCAACAGCATGACTTTGTCATGGTGTTGGAATAGCCTTCTGCTACAGTGTTAGCCAATAACATAAGAGACTATTCAAGAGCCTCAGCGCAAGTCAATCATGTATGTAACATTCAATTATTTGTTGGTGGCAATGTGCCATCTACAGAAATCTAACTAACTGCACTGTACAAACATATGAGAACTACTAACACAAAGCAACTTTTTGTTAATTTACAAATGTCATTAAATCGTAAGGTTTTGAAATGGCCCAAACAAAAGACTTTATGGCACAGGACATGATAGCAAATGCATGTTAGCTGTGTCTTGATTGAGATAATTGAAGGACTCTGCACACTTTGAATCACTGGCCAAGCCAATCACCGCATTCAAATTATAGGACCATTTCATAAGTAGCGCTACAGTATTACAATTGTGGTCCTCATCCATGAATAAAAGCGATGGGAGTAAATTGGAGGATGAACCATTCTTATAATCAAATATCTTAGCAACAAATGATAATTCCAATATCAAAGTTGATCTTTTTGACCTAGCACCAACTATTGCTGAAAAGGACTACAAATAAATCTAATTTATGGTCTTTTGAGATAAGTTGTACTCAGTAGAGATAAATATATTCTCACTGTCAACTCATATCGTTTCACCTTGAAATTAATTTATCTACAGTCTAGTATATATGAACACAACTGATGCTTAACAAATAAAGCCCAAAAGAAAAATAGCAGCCAGGTTCACATCAATTTTCAGCTTTCTAAGTCACTATGTTTGACATGAAAAAAATTGGATTGCACTAACTAGAGCCATAATACCATTTATCCAGACCAATTTTGATAATCTCTAAAACAGAGGAAGAAAAAAGTTTGCATATCAAGCACTACATGTTTCCATTATTCAGATGAATTTTCAATATCAGAAGCTAGAAATGGAAACATGCTATAGGGACAGACCTACTTCAATTAATTACAAACAAGGTTATCAGAAAAAGAGAACTAAACAAAATCCAAACATGAATTAAAGAAGAAAGTAATGGTAACATTCCAAATTCAACAATTCCAATTACCAATTGTCACTAACCACAAAAGAATTTTCTGTGAAATATAACCACAAACGACTTAATCTAGCATTTTTGTCATCCATTCTCTGCATGAATCACCTCCGGGAAGCTCCCAGTTCAGGCATTATTAGCAAGTAGCCAAACATAAGCATAGAACTGGGCATAATTCATTAGGAACTACATTTCTTAGCTCAGCTAACAACTAAATTCTTCTCAACACACAGCACACGGATTGAACAAATATAAAGGCCAAAACTTCCATATATGCGTGATGGAATGGAACAGCACCGTAATTAAGTCCTTGCTCACTCACCTCACCTCAAATTTTTCAACCCCTTGCTCCTCAGGGGATGAAATCAAAATAGCCGGACCGGAAACACATCGGGAAACAAAATCGCAAAGGGGGGAAAAAACATGGTCAAAACTTTATCGCGAAAGCGACGTGACGACTCGCCTCCGCCTCAGTCGAGGAAGCCGGTGCGGCGCAGGACGGCGTTGCGGACGCGGCGGAGGTCGCGGCCCTTGAGCGTCCTCCCGGCGCCCTCCAGCACCGAGCTGTGCGCGGCCGCGCGGCGCGCGACGATCTCGTGCGGCGGGACCATGGCCTCCCCGGCGTCCTCCCCCGCGCCGGCCTGAGCCCACCTACCCCTCCGCGCTGGCTCCGACGGAATCCGCACCGGCGCCGACCTTGCCATCCCGGACGCGGCCATCCCGGCGGCCTCCGGGACGGGGCGCGCCGCGGATCGGGCGGGGCCCCCGCCCCCGCCAGCGGCGCGCTTCTTCTTTTTGCCCTCATCCTCCGGGAGCGCGGCGAGGAGGCCGAGTCCAACCACGGACGAGGCGTAGGCGCTGGCAGGCCAGAGGACGTCGAGCTCGAGGAGGTCGCCGTCGGCGGCCGCAGCTGCGTGGGCCGCGACGGGGAGGGGTGGGCGGGAGAGCAGGAGGCGGTCCATCGCGTCTGCTCCGGGGATCACCAGTACGGCGGATCTCCGGCGATGTGGCGGGGCTCCGGCATGGGAGGTTGAGGTGGGCTGGGCGTGCGCGGACGAGAGGACACACGGCACCGGCGAGGGGAGGCGGGCGCCATCGAGCGACTGCTTCTGCTTATAGGGAGGGAGGGAGGGGAAGTTGTTTCCCGCTTTTTGCATCTTGGTCCTCTAGCTTCTACGGAATCAGATTCTCGTACTGCGGTTGCTTTGACCGAAGCGCATGGGCTGGGTTTTTTAAATTTTTGAGTGGGCATGGGCTGGTGAATATCTCGCCCATGTACCACACCACCACTCTAATAAGGCCCATTTGCAGATTTGGAAACCGCCCAGTTAGAGAATGGGGATCGAGTCGTTTGGTTTATTCAAGGCTTGATGGCTCGATCGCATCTTGGGCATCTGCTTCAGTAACAGCAGACCATGCGTCACGCGGACGCCGACGCCGGCATTGTCGGACCTCCCGCCAGAGCTCGCCGCATCGCCGGCATCGTCCTCGGCTGGCTGCTGTCCCACGCGGACCGCGTCCGCTTCGCCGCTGTGTGCCGGCACTGGCGCCACGCCGCTGCCGTGGATCAGTTTCAACAACGGCCACTTCCAGTTCAAGATCAGTCTCTCCGACGGCGAGGCGCACGCCCTCCCGGACCCTGCGGCCTGGCTGCATGCGCGCTCCGCTAGCTGCTACTACAGCACCTTGGGCGGCCTGGTCCTGTTCTGCATGCAGCGGTGAGGTGACTTGTTCGGAAATTATTGTGCACATATGCGCATTATTGCTACATTTGAGTATATTAAAGAAAGGAAACTTATTGGTTACTTTCTCGATTGTTCAATTGTTTAAATATGCATACACTTTCTAGATATCAGATGATTGTAAACGGAAACCAGAAAGACTCTGGTGCAATGGTAATGGTATCCTTAGATACTGTGCAATGCCCCAGGAACTTATCATGTTTATTATCAGCTCGTCAAACTGGGCAGCTGGGAAATGGCGAAAGAAGGAACATTGTTTTTCTGCTCACAAGAATGGGGGACTTTATTAAAAAAATGCGGGACGGGGAGCATTAAAAAAAATAAGCAAAAAAATGTTCCATTGCCGGGATTTGAACCCGGGTCGCCTGGGTGAAAGCCAGGTATCCTAACCGGACTAGACGACAATGGATCTGTTGTGAAGGTTCACTCAATAAAATATATTTATCCATTCATGTTGCTTAACAAACCAAGCTGCTAGAGTGCTAGTTGATCTAAGCTAGAGTCATGTACAGTAGTGGTAGTTGTTGGAGAGCATGGTGTGTACTGTAGCTAGTGTGGCAAACATATACTTTTGTACTTCTTCTATTGCATAAAAAATGTGATGATGGGGTTAGCTGAAATCCTTGATCCAGCAGCATAAAAAATTTTGCTCCCTCATATCTCTAGCACTAGCTCATTACCATGAGCTTTGCTAACAAAACAAACTTGTGGTAGCATCGAGTAACTGGTGCGGCGTGCGAGCACAAGTAAAGAGATAGAGATGGTCAAGACCATCATCATCTTCCATCCGTTTCCAATAGTCCTGATTTCCATCCCAGCCAAGTTACAGCCTACAATTCCTATCAGTTCCTTACAATACATGACAAACACCTGTCCAGCATTTGCCGCTCCACCAAAGTTTCGATCCATGACTTTCTACTTGATTTCAGAAGGTTGCTTTTCATTGTGCTTGCGAGTGTTCAAATCAAACTTCAGAAGAATACTCTCTACTACAACTAACTGCCCAGTTAGCACACATCATTGGAACTTCCTGACCAGCTCAAGATTGCGAGCCTGGAAGAACTTGCAACGGCCTTTTCCACTCGATTCGATCTCTTCAGTCTTCCTTTTGAAACCAGTAAAGCCTAGGCTAGAAAGCTTGACTTGTCGCTTGGCTCTTCCATTGTTAGTTGCATCTTCATCAACATCATCGGACTCCCTTCATGTCCATTCCATGTGGCACAAATCATACTAGCAATCAGAATCACAGTTTGCAATTCACAGAGGAAAATTTATTCAACAAAGAAAGCATGGGAGCATAAAAATTCAAAATTTGAACACACCATGTAACCTCAACTGCATCCTTGAAGAAGGGCGTGCAAGTTCCCCAACTAAAACGAACAAGGGTCGGGAAGCCAAATACCGGGTGCTTGTGATCTTCTAGCCATTGCTTTGTATCAGGGTCTGCACCATAAACTAGGATGTTTTTTAATGAAACAATCATATGATTACAGTTTCATAAAATCCCATACAATGAGGGTTACCTCCTGGATAGCCTGATCCAGTTTTCATGTGCATATTCAGAGCTGTTTCATCAAACACCCAGTTCCGTAAGGCCCTGTCCCTAGTGACCTGCAGTTGAACATTAAGACATTAGAACTATTTAAGCCTATATAAATGTAGTCACATGAGAAAATTTCATATGGAACATTACCTTTGCCACTATACTTGCCCCACTAACAACTGGGTAAAGGCTATCAGCTTTTTTGGCAACCACAAATTTAATGCCTGGAAACTTTTCAGTCAGCTTGATCCGATACTTCTCAGGATCCCCCACTGTATCTATATATACCTTTTCAAGGAGGAATAAATTACCGAAACACTGTGGTGGATAATCTTATATGGATAACTGCACAAGAGGTGCTTTTGTATTCAAGAACATATGCTCTTACTTCTGCCAGTAGTACTCCCATGTCAAGAACTTTTCTAACAAGGCCCATGGCAGAGTTATGTGATATTTCATTTAGATTTACTTTCGACCTGAAACAATGAGACTATTAATTAAGATAAAAGATCAAGTTTGCAGTTCACGAGGTACAAAGGTTACTAGACATACCTTTTTAACATTTTAGCAGATAGGTCCTTTGGACATATGACATCCACTTCCCACCCAATAGAGCTATTGACCTTTAAACTTTCAAATAGCTCCTCCCTTTGCTCCTCCTTCAAGGTCTTTGAGTCTGTCCACGAAGACAAGACCAATAGGCTACATTAGTTATCAGTCAATGTGCTAATAGCACACCTACTCTTGAACTTTTCAAGGCCCATGGACAGTAGCATATTCAACCTACTCTTTTAGATGGACCGTCCTACGATAGTAAGCATCACAAACTACCTAGATGGATTTAAGATTTGGCCACTCTAAAGGTTGGATTCATGCAATATGTCAGCATGCCACAGATAAACAGGCGCTGTCTCAACCACAACTCTAAAATGTCAGAAACTGATATTTTGCACTACAAGAACGATGCACATGGAAGCAGGTGCAACTTATGAGTTTATGGAAAAAAGGATTAAAGAAGAGAATGTTTGGCAAACGAGGGAAGCAAGAAGAGGATTGCAATTAGCACTTTAGCAGCACCTAATCAGGCTGCACCAAGCTCCCAGCTTTGGTTTGGAAAAATTCAGGATGTACCAAGAATAATATGTTCAATGTACCTACCCATGTGTTCATTTTGTCGTCCACAAATTTAAAAGTTCGTAACTATATGCATCAGCACTTGAAAAGATATGGTGTTACAATTACCAAGCTAACCCATTTCTCTCTCCAATACAGGCTCAAAGTCACAGAATCATTCATGATGTACTTGAAATTAAATTATATTTACATGTCTCTGGAACTAAAACAACTTTAACCTTATTGAGCTGTGCCTTGCAAACTAACATAGCCACCAAGCAAATCAGATTCAAAAAATAGATGAAGAAGGAAAAAAGTGAAGATGACCTGCGAATTTGAGGGTGGCAAGAGTGTCATTGTAAGACCGCGCACAGTACATGCATCCATACACCATTGGACCTGCACAAGCAGTAACAAGAAGTGAATTTGGGCAAACTTCATTTCTGCTCAAACCCTGCAAATACGTGTCCTGTTCATGGCATGCCATGAGTTCAAACCAACTACAATTTCAAGAAACATTGCATATTTCCGCGAGTGCTCATCTTAATTCACTTTAGCCTACTGAAAACTTGTAAAAACCCAAAAGGTTTCAAGCAACATTGCGTATTAACCAGCCAGTCGGGAGAGAAGTGTATACCAAGGACAGGGCCACGGCCAGCCTCGTCGATCCCCATGAGGCAGGGCTCCTTGGTTGCCCATTCTAGCGTCGTAGCCGCCGCAGCGTCCGCCATTTCCACAATTCCACTGCGTTAGGTAAAATACATGGTTAGATCCCAATACAAATAGCATACTTTAGGGGTTTGGGTGTTCGATTTCGCACAGAAGGATAGGAAGGGAAAGGGAATATGCGGACATACCCTCGGCCGGCGAAGCGCCCGACGAAGACTGGCAAGGGCGGCGCCTCTCGCCCTGTCGCCGCCGCTAGGGAGAGAGAGAGAGAGAGAGAGAGAGAGAGAGAAGGGGTCGAACTGGCCCACCCAGTGCACAGCAAAGGAAAGCAGGAGCAGAAGGCCCAGTTTGGCCCAACGCGCGAGAAAGGCCTAGCTTTTAATATTTTCAGTAATTCATTATTTCAGAAATATATTATGCAAACGCTACTGTTATGCAAACAACACAACGTTATTAGTAGTAGAGAGCTTCCAATACCTACCCTCCTCAAGCTGGAGTTGGACAGCCAGCCCTAATTGGGTTACTTACAAGGCTAATTACAGTAGATTTGTAACAAAATGCTCCTTCCGGACTGACATTTTAACGGATGATACAAAATGCTCCTTCCGGACTTACAAGGCTAATTGGATCAGTTTGCAATGCATGATTTTCAATATCGATGGAGAGGTAGCTGTGGATAATCACTTCAGTACTGTATTGTAATAGCTTAATTGAATCTTAATTTTAATTACCTCCGATGTCTTCATCTAACCCAATCTGATCCAGGCAAGACCTCTTGTTATGTGCTTGCACACATGGACGAATAGTTATAACTTGATGAATTGGTGGATGCAGGTTCAGGTACAAGTATGCATGATTGATTCTCGATTAGTTTGGTTGATCCATCCCATCCATGGATTGGTAACGAACGTATGCAACTCCCCCAGGCAAAACATAGTTGCTCCCTTGCTTAAAAAAGCAGCATAATAAACACCTACCACCCCGAGCCGAAGGGTTACTAATCGTCACTGTCACAACTTCATCAGATGATACAAATCAACCAATTGACACAACAGCAGTACATTTCCATAACCCATACACATAGGATCATCTTAGAGAGGTTTAATATCATCAAACAGCCTTCCTCGATAGTCGATACCATCCTTCTTCTTGAGTTGGTCAGTACAAGGAGGTGGAATCAGGTCTCTCAAACGATAGATAATCCTCTAAGATGCCACGTAAATATGCTTGATTTTGGATACAACTTCAGTCAGTGTAAGCTGACTTGTAGTGAAAATCATCGATTGTTGAGTAAATATGCCCAACATCCACATTATAAACAATTGCCTCCCTGCATAACAAACAAAGCCGTATAAAATATTTGCCACTGAGAATACTCTCTTCTTTTTGTGTGTGTGTGTGGGCACGCTAGTGAAAGAGAGGGGAAAGAGCTGTACCTTATCTTATTCTCAGGCAATTTGAACCGCTTGATTATTTCATCAATGTGCACCCCATGCTCACTCTCACTGTCAGCGATATAACAACAAATAAATCATAAATGAGCAACTTGCTAACCCAGGCATTGCAAAAAAATCACTTTCTATTTGTTATGTGAAAAGGTAATTATTTAAACTACGGATAGGAGATGGCGCATCATATTTTGGTAAGAAACAGATAATATGAGAAAGAAAAGGACAATCAGGTGTAAAAAAACTTTTATCTGGAGGGCTTAGACAAAATATAGTGCAAGGCAAAGGGAGGGCATGGATATGCAACTTACATGTTCGCTGGTTCACGGAAAATATTCAGCACCTGCGTGTTTAAATCAGTCTCGTTGGATCCACTTGCACCACTGGTCACCGGTGCCTATAGGAATCAGCAAGACATGATGAAATCTGAAAGTTTCGACTAAATGATCAATGCAATAACTGCAACCATAACTTACTGGATTAGATTTCAAATATGTTGAACTTACTGGATTAGATTTCAAAGATGTTGGCGTGCTTGATTCACTGAATACATTTGAGGCTGATGCTCCCATAGAAGAACTGGTTCGTGCAGGACTGCCAACCTACGGTGTAAAACAGAAGCCTTGTGAGACAAGCATGGGAAAGATAGCACCGGGATTTCATGGACCTTAGTACGAGAAAGGGTGACACCTTTAATTTAGTGTTCTCTATATGCATCCGAACACATTGAATGAAATGCAGCGTAACCTCATTGAAATCAGTTATAGGCCTGAAATAAAATCCATATGTCATCCATATGCTGAACTGCAAGAGTTGTTCAGTTTAAATGAATTTATTGCAAGGATACCTGATTGAGAAAGCAGTAGCGCGCTTCCTCTCTTGAAGTCCCTTGAGACTACCAATCACCGAGACATACATACCATTCCTTGATAAGCAGGATGAAAGGGAGAGAGAGAAAAAAGTGATGATCCCTCCACAGGAAAGTATGGCAACTAGGCTTTAGGAACAACGTAAAGGTTTGGCTTATACTTACTGAATAGCAGCAGTTTCAGAAGAATCTGAAACATCATTCACCCTGTGAAACAGAAACAGAAACAAAATAAATATGAGCAAGGAAACTGATAACTAATTGCAAATATAACCAACATAGTAGGCCATGAAGACCTTGGTTGAATGGTAGGGCGGTTGGCCCAACATTGAAACAGACCCTCTTTTCTAGAAAACAAGACAAATGGCTCTAAAGTTCACTAAGCATGTACACACCTGCATTGCATTGTGTTTAATCAAACAGTGTGCCCTTTACATTAAACTTCTACTGTGTTCCCCTAATGCTGCTAAAATTTGGTTTAATTATCAAGAAGGCAAATGGCTAAGGCTTGTACAGTGTAGTATCATCATAATCAGTATACATTTAGAACCTAAAGTTGCACCCTTGAACCAGAGAAAAAAAAAGAACATTGGAATTTAGAGGAAGTGATTCATGCAAATGGTCTCACCATCTAATGAAATCGAGGCGACCAGTGCCGTCGTCGAGCGTGAATGACACATCTGTCGTCCGCTCTGCCTTGCCATTGACCATCCCCACAAGTCGAATCTGAAAGGGGAACCGCCACCGCCGGCGGCCGAATTAACCGCGAGAAGACGTCCATTATCAACAAATCAAAACATGATGAAGAGGAAACGTTGGGAAATGTAGACGGAAAGATGAAGATACAGTTAAACCCCGTACATTAGCCGTCTCTACGCCATCGACGACGAAGGGAGCGCCCTTCTCGCCAGTGCCAGATTGCTGCGCGTCGGCGATCTGCTTGACGGTGAGCGGCATAGTGCTTGATGCGCCCCGCATCTGCAAACTCAACCACCGAACACAAGTTAGCTCAGGGGAGCAAGAATATTCCATTGCCAAGGCGGCCAAAGGTTGAGTCCCGGATGTGGGAGCGAGAGGAGAGGACCTTGGAAGGGGTGGTGGAGTCGGCGGCGGCATTCTGGGAGGAGGTGAACTGCGAGGGCGAAAAATCGGGCTGGCTCGAGGGCATCATCTTGTCCGTGGCCCGGTGGCCGTAGCCCGTCGGACCTCTCGCGCGGCCGGGATGTGTCTGTCGCGGCGTCTAGCGCTGCTCGCTGTGGCGGCGCAGCTTGCCGGCTTGGACCTGGAAGACGGGCGTGGGGAGCGAGAGGAGAGGGGTGCTAGGGTTGAGCGGTCTTTTCTTTGTTTTGGGCCGGCCTGTTGGGTCTTTTCTGCATTTTGGGCCGGCCTGTTAGGTCTTTTCTGCGTTTTCTCACGTTTAGCTTCATTTATTTTCATCTCTCTTACGGAGTTACCAGTCCCCACCTTAATTGAAGGCATATTGCTTCTAACATCCACATCCAACTCACATTTCTCAGGTATGCATGTCAAAAAACAAGGACTAACAGACCCTTTTTGTTGGGTTTAAACACCCCATGTACGCATCAGGGATAGAAACTGATCTGTTGAAGCAACAAATTGATCTAGTTCTTGCACATCATAGAATATGATCAATGTACTCACCTGCAACAAAAGAAATCTGAACATTCAAAAAATTTTAAGATACCGCCAATCTTCAGACTCCAAAGCATGTCGATCGGAGGGAGTGGAGTGGATGAATCCAAGAACGCTTCGCCAGGTAGAGGAAAGGGCAGCTGAATCCGAGTCGGAGTCAGACGAGCGCCGAGTCGGCGCGACAACGCTTCATCCGCGGCGCTCGGAACCTGACCTTCGTTCCCAGTCGGAATCATCGAATGCCTGTTCGATCGGACTTGGGACGACTGGCGCGGCGCGCGGCGGCCCTATATAACTCAACTTCCACGGCCGTAACTTTCTCATCAGCTCCTGGTCTCTCCGCTTCGTCTCCTCTGCTCGATCGCGCGGTGCTTGCAGTGCCTCTCCTTCCTTGATCCATGGCGATCCCTGTCGCCCGCGTGCACCTTGCCATGGCGCACGCAGCCCTTCCCGGGCTGCTCCCCAGCCCTCCCAAGTGCATGATGATGATGCCGCCACTGCTCCCGACGCCTCCGTGCGCCATCATCCTTCCCAGTTCATCACCTCCCAAACCCAGCCGCGCCGACGCCGCGGAGAGGTGGGACGCGCACAAGATCAAACCAGGCGGCAGTCCAACGTCGCCGTCTTCATCGTCAGGTGGCCGGCGTTCCTTGGACGGCGAGAGCAGCAGGCCTGGGCGCGCGTCCTCGTGCGAGAGGTGGGACAGCGACAAGAAGAAGAACGTGGTGGCGGCTTCCTCCTCGGCGAGCAGAACCAGCAGCCCGGGGCGCAGCAGCAGCAGCCGCGCCGACTCCGAGGAGAGGTGGGACGCGCACAAGAAACCGATGAGCCTGACGTCTTCGTCGTCCTCGGCGCGCAGCAACACCAAGGGGTGCGACAGCAGCAAGCGCCGCCCCAG
The DNA here is from genome assembly GCF_002211085.1 of Panicum hallii. NCBI lineage: Eukaryota > Viridiplantae > Streptophyta > Magnoliopsida > Poales > Poaceae > Panicum > Panicum hallii. The sequence continues at coordinate 1,719,505 of NC_038044.1, read as the reverse complement.
CAGCCGCGCGTAGTCGACCGCCGCGCGCTTGGACGCCCGCAAGAAGCCCGGGGCGCGGCGGACGGACGAGCTTGACGACGGCGAGAGCAGTACTGGAAGCAACGACATAGAGTACTTGGACATGCCGCCGCCACGGCCGCTGCCGCAGCGAGCACTCTACGCTGGACCCGGATTCATCGCCTCGCCGGATCCGAGCATGCTTCCCATGCCATCGTTGATGATCCGCGTGGCGAAGCGCTGTAACACACGGGGGACGTTATTAGCAATCAGCAGCAAATCGCACGTACTGTAGCAGGGATGAAGCATTGAAGAAGATGATGTTGTTAGAAAATAGAAAAGTACTAGGAGCATGTACTGTTTGTTTCATCGGCGCTAATGGGATGGGGGTAACTCTGATTACCCAAAACTTACTCTTGCATGTTTGATGTTTGATTTCATGATTCAAATTTGTTCATCTGCCATCAATATGAACCGTGTACTGTAATTTTTTTACCAATAAATGGATTTATCATCATGATATACGTGTGCAAGTACTCTCTTGATTGGATTTGTTTCGATTTGAGCGTAAAGAATTCCGAGCATTCTTTGCTAAAAACATGGACTAGCTCCAGATGAACGTGCAATTTCACAATCTACATATTCATATCTGAAACATGTTGGAATGTTGGCCTACCTACCATCCATCGGTACGAGACAAGAATATATAGTGTTCAAAAAGATGATCTAAAGATAAATAGTGCAACAATATAATTGGTAACTCAAACTAGTTTTATCCTAGGTTTTCTTTCAGAATAAAAATAAAATTCGAGTTAGGTTTTATCCCGGCCTTTCTTAACAAAATAGACGGTGGGAACTTTAAGAACCCAGAAGGTTGCTTCTCTGCGGAGGCTTCGAAAACGTATTTCATTTACCTCTCTCCACACAGGCATCCGAGCAGCTGCGAAGTTCCTTTTTCATCGAATACGCAAGAGAATTATGTATCTTTATATTAAGATAGAAAGAGATGGCAATGCTATGCGTCCTATGTTTAGCTCACTGAATTTACAAATTACAATAAAGGTACAACCTTGGTGCTCTCCTACACGCCTAAGGGATTACTTTGCAAGTTGCAACTTGCTGCTTGCATTCCTGCCGGAAAAGTCCGAGCATTCCTTTCCTTCCAAACTTCCCGTGTGACAGGTGCAACCGAGCAGGTGTTGTACCATGAAGACAAGGATTTCAGGCACATCGCCGCTACCGCTACAGTTGTGGCTGTCTAGCACCTGTGGGTGGCTCCTCGCTGAGCTAGGTCGGTGTTGCGCCCACAGCAGCAGAAACCATGGCGGACGAGGTGACGTCTCGGAGAGAGATGCCGTGGTGCCCACGCGGCACGTCTCTGAATTCCGAACAAGACTTCGAATCCGACTCCGACAGTCCGACTCACCTGGTGCACACTGCGCGGATTCGACCGGCGCATCCGGCATGGCGGCATCCCTGGGCAGGCCTATATATCTGATGCTGCTACGGGCAATCGCCATCGCCTCTCCGCCTCATCTCCTCTGCTCTGCTCACTTTCACTTGCGGCGTTCTTTCTCCTTGGATCCATGGCGATACCGGTCGCGCGCGTGCACCTTGCCATGGCACACGCGGCTCTCCCGGCGCTGCTCCCGACCCCGCCCAAGAGCAAGATGCTGCCGCTGCTCCCGACGCCGCCGTGCGTCCTCGTCGTCCTCCCCGTGCCGCCGCCCAAGCCCAGCCGCGCGGGCGCCGCCGAGAGGTGGGACGCGCGCAAGAACGCGGTCGAGCCGCCGTCCAATAAGCCCGGGCGCGCCGACACCGCGGGGAGGTGGGACGCGCGCAAGGCCAGACCGGCCAGCCCGGCGTCGTCAGTCTCAAGCCAGCGCTCCACGGGCAGCACCAGGAGCAGTCCCGGCCGCGCGTCCTCGTCTGAGAGGTGGGACGCCGACAAGACGAGTAGTCCGCCGCCGCCGTCCAGCGGCGACGACCGCCCGAGCAGCCGATCGTCCTCCTCTGCTGCGCGCCGGGAAGGCAACACGCGGGCGATCAGCCGCGCCCGCGCGTCGTCGTCCGCCGAGAGCTGGGACGCGCACAAGAAGCCTCGGCCGCCGCGGGCCGAGGAGCTCGACGACGGCGCGAGCAGTACTGGGAGCAACGACGTGGAGCTGGACATGCCGCGGCCGCGGCGGACACAGATGTACGCTGGGCCGGGCTTCCTCATCGCGTCGCCGGAGCCGAGCATGCTTCCCATGCCATCGTCGTTCATGGTGCGCGTTGCAGCATAGCTGTAGTCAGGAACGGGGATGGCTTAGGGCTTAGGGTAGGGATGACTTTCCACTCTCCAGTGATCGTGGCGAGCTTTATCACGCAGCGTCGCAGTCTTGCAGACTTGCGATTGCTCGTGTTGTCAGAGCAAGAACAGTAGTTTAGCCCGTTGCCGACTATAAGAGTTTGCTATGTCATCTAAAGTTAATATTGTAGTCAACAAATATAATAGATTGGCTATTATGTTGGCTAAAAGAGTGTTGCGTAATTAATATTAGATCCACTTGCATACTCTCATTCTCTCACATCAGTCTGGGAATTTGTGCTATAGCCAGTTATGAGCTGGCTACTATCCTACAGCCAGCTCCTTCTCTCTCTTCTCTCTTCTCTCCTCCACCTCAGCATAAATATAATAAAATAAGGCTTATAGCCAGCTGACTAGATCCTATTGTACCTGCTCTTAAACGCTTGAAAGTTTGTTTTGCAGTACTGTGGTAATAACTTGGAACTTTACATGTCTGATTTCACTTGTACCTGATGTCTTGTGAACTGCCCACTGCATCGTGTTCAGTTTAATTTCTCGATTAAATGTGCTGACGAATTTTGTTCCACTTGTCTCCTCTCTATAAAAGTGATAGTAATGCTAGTGCCGATCTTCCTGGGAGTATGTTTTAATTTAGTCGCGCGGTCGCCCTGGACATCTCAAAGATCCTTTGCTGGCTCTTCCCGGATCTTTTAAGTACCTAGGCCCGGTTTCGCATCTCCGAGACCAGTCAGATCCGAGACTAATCAGGGTCTTGTAACTTATTTCTTCTTCCTCTCAGTAAAATACGTGTTCAGACACTGGGATCAGTTCTTGTTTGTATACGAAAAGAAACTGAGAAGAAAATGGAGTAACCTAACCATCATTCAGTTCAGTATAGCGCAAGAGAAGTGTTTCAAAATGAATCGTAACGTGCAATGCAATTAGTGGTAGGCGAGTTTGGTTTAGATCTCGTTTCGATTCAAATGCTAATGGATGAAAGTGCTAAGTTTTAGCACTACCTCATCTAAACGGAAGTGCTAATGGAGTAGACTAAATTTTAGTTAAGACTTAAATACTATAGCATATGTGTAAATGTTAATATATGCTAAAGTTTAGCACTCAGTTTTAACTTCTCCAGACAAATCCTTAGTCGTTCGCTGTGGACATTTGGAGCTCCCGTGCTCGTCCATGGCCACCTTTCTGATCCAGCAGAAGCTCAAAACATCTCTAGTGTGGATGATCGAACAGAATTACAACAGTGGATAAAATCCTCGTAACTTCGCCATCATCGTTTCGACATGAACTCGTGTAGCTACTTGTTACTAATTAGAAGTATTAAACGTATACAAATAATAAAATTAATTGCATAACCTCTAGACTAATTCACGAGACGTATCTATTAAGGCTAATTAATCTATGATTATCCCATATGATACTACAGTAAAGTAAATATGTACTAATTATGGATTAATTAGGTTTAATAGATTCGTCTCACGAATTAGCCCTAGCCTTCTGCAATTAGTTTGCAATTAGTTTTATAATTAGCTTATATTTAGTCCTCCTAATTAGCATCGAAACATCCCCTAAATTTTTGCCCTTACCATCCAAACACAGAATTCGGGTGGTGAATTAGAGCAACTTTAGTGTATAATCTTTTTCCATGCTGCTAGCCTAAATGATGCAACACTGGTCTGATCTTACGATAGGTATGATAGATTCTATTGGTGGAGAACTCGAGTTGGCGATCCGGAAATCTAATCAGACACGATTTGAACCCCTGCAACCGTTACATTGCTGCTCCGTTGACTATCAACCAAGCACAACTCGATTGACCTCGCCAAGAAGGCTTTTTCCTACAAGCGAATCGAAGAACACAAACAAGAAAAAGCACGCAATCTGAAATTGCAGATTGTACGAAGCAAAGACAAATATTGGGTTCAAGCTCTGATCACAAAGGGACTATTCGCCACAGTGGTGAAGAGCAAGAATAGGACCCTAATTCACAGCAAAAGGACTCGACATCACAGTTACAATGAAGATATCTGTTTCTTAATGGAAAACTAGAACTAAACAAAATCTCAAACCCCAATATGGTGGCTGCTACTGAGTTTATACCGAAGGAAGGACGTCATAGGGTTGAGGGTGACCAGGTGGGGGCATCCTATGTGACATCCAGGTAATAAAGGATATAGACTCTAAGCTCTAGTGTAAAGTAGGCATGTTTGATATGGGTAGTACAAAGGGATAGGAGTGTATTTGTAATTCCTATGCAATATAGGTTTCTAAGTGCAAGGTGTGTGGATTGGAAGGTAGCTTAGAAACCTAGGGGAATATAATATTAGGTGTTAATTTTATGTTAGCATAAGGAAAAATAAGCCCTTAAGTAAAAATAGGGGCCTATTTGTAAATAAACATAAGCCATAGTGTCTTTTATGCAAAATGACTGTAGAATAAAAGTAACTTTCATGTTTACCTGAGGGCCTACTTGTAAAAAGTACTTGTCATCATGATATTTCATGAATGTTTGCAAATATGTCAAAAATTTGATCAAAACTTTGTTTGGTAAGGACAGGGGTAATTTAAATTCTACCCTATTCAAAATTCAACATGTAATGTTGCAAACTTTGAGTTTTTGAATTTGAGTCCTAAAGCAAGTTTGTAGAGCTTGAAAAACTCTACAACTTTCATTTTGGACTTTTTCTCATTTGATCTTTAGATCAGTGAGAATTTTTAGTTTACTGAGAGACCCCTAAGCTTTCAAAGTTTTCCAAATCAGCCCTTGGACTTTCCCCCTTCTTCTACCTCTGCACACCCTCTGCTCCCTCTGCTTCTGCTCTGCCGCCGACGAAGACCCTTTCCCCCTGGCCTGCTCTGCCCTCGCCGCCGTTCATCTCTGGCCTGCTCTCTTCCCCACGCGTCACCCTACTCCTGGCCGCCGCCGTAGCCCCTCCCCGCTGTCCTCTTCTGTGCGTGCCACGGCTGCCCGAACGCCCGTCGGCCGCCACCGCATCGCCGCCGTGGAGCACCCCCGGGCAAGCCCTGAAGCTCTTATCTTTCGCGCGCACTAACACCGCCAGCATCTCTACATCCTGTTCCCCCGATTTCCTTGGCATTTCCTAAGCACCCAACCCACATCCCGCAGTCGCCTCTCCCTCCCAACTCCGGCCGCGCTCGGCATCGCCGTGGGCAGCCACCACCAAGCACTCCGCGCCCCCATCGACCCCCGTAGCAACTTCCCCGTGCCCTACTGATGCTCGCCAACCCCTCGGTGCTCCCCAATTTTGGTCGGAACCTAGTTACCGACAAAGCACCGCCGCCGCCGCCTCGGCCTCACCGTGGAACCCCATCTTCCGGCCTCCCCTAACCCCAATTGACCCTGTCCTGAGCTTTCTCACTTCACCAGGAAGCTTTTCGACCTTTCCACCGTCACCCAAGAGCACCGGAGTGCTGTCCTCGACGTTGCTCCCCACCGCCGGCCGCCGGTCTTAGTCGTGCCACTGCTACAAGCTTCCCCACACGAATTCCCGGTGCCTACAGGTGCACAAGAGCTCACTGTTGCCTTTCCTCCCCTTGTCCCTAGCCGCCGGTGATCACCGACGACAGGACATGCCGGTCAAATGTCACGTGTTCTCTTTGACTGAAGCTAGGGACTTTGGGTTAGAAGGAGCTAAAGCCTGAGGGGCTGTTTGTAAACCAATAGACTCAGAGGAATAGTGCTGACCAGGGACCTCTGTGTAAGAGTTTTTGTTATTTCATGTGAGTAGTGCTGCTGGCTTGTAAAATCAATAGAAAATAGTAGGAAATTCCAAAAATTGCAAAACTAGTTTTGTTGGAAACTAGATGTTAAACTCTACAACTTCTATTAAGTAAGTTTGGTATGAAGCTAAATATTTTTGAATCTATTTTAAATCTAAGATAAGGGGGTTTAATATGCATAGCTCCTACATATTAACTTTGTTAATAATGATTTTTGGTATACAAATTCTATAGATTATGTATGAACTAGTATAGAATTTTCAAACCTATTCTTATTTTGTAACTTGAGTTCTTTTAAAATTTAGACATTTCAATTTAATTTATACTAGGATTAGTTAAACATGTCTATTAAAGCTTAGTTAATTAGATCTCTTTGTCATAATCCATTAAGTATGCAGTTGATCTATATTTAAATTTTCAAAACTTTATAACTTTATTTACCCAAGATTTACATTCAAATTTGAATTTGAATTTAAACTTGAAAAATTTTAATTCTTGTCTTCAAATTAAATCCATACTATAATCATAAGTTGAATATCAATGATAATTCAAGGCTAAAACCCTTTTTGGTTTCATGAGTTCTTGAATATTACCTTTTAATTATAACTTTGTTATGAAATAAGATAAAAGAGTGTGCATTCTTTAATTTTATATCCTTGCATATCATGTAGACCCGACTACTCTTGCCAACGGTGATTACGAGCTGATCGCGGACCCAGCCGAGGAAATTCCTGCAGACTCAGGAGACGCCGTCGAGGGTCTAACTGAAGCTCCGAACCAAAGTTCGGAAAACCTTGACCCTACTGCCCCCAACCCTACACAAGAAGGCAAGCCCTGGACATAATCCACTATTTTAATTACACTGCAATCTATATCTATTTACGTATTCTATGCATTAAGTTCTTAGGAATTGCTTGAAACCCTAGTTGCATTTCCCTAGGAACCAATGTATTGAAAATTAGCACTTGAGTCCGACTAGCTGCTATGCTAATACGACCGGTAGAAGTCGGGTGATTCCCTGTCACTCGCACGATATAGGAGTTGTAATGTTTACATTCCTGTTATCATTATAAGAAGGACGGACGGGAGTTTTGTGAGATATCATGGTTGAGATGATACCCCGTCTGTGTTGTTGAATTTGATAAGGTCGCAGTGTGTGGTAGTGCGGGTTAAGCGTTTTAAAGTACTAACCACATGCCACGAAATATGGTAAGCGGTAAGCCTAGTAACCAATCGGTCCGAGGAGTGGACATACCTCCCACCACTCGTCTTGCTTCTTCTTGTTACTTAAGTTCGACGTGTGGGAATACGTGTTGCAAGAGCAACCAGGAGTACGGGTTTTGTAGTCGCGCTACAGACGTACGTCCTGCACTTTGGAAGTGCGTATGGTCCTGCAGTCGCTTGTGGTGGCTCTGATCCACGAGTCGGAATGAAAGGCAAACGGTTGCTTCGGAACGACCCTTTGGTGTTCCAAGCGTGTGAGTTAGGTTGATCCTTGCAAGGTTGAATTCGATTTAGAATCGTCCGCTTCTCACGCAGATTGAGACTGCTTGATCCCTTTACCACATAGAGTAACAAGAGAAATTTCATAATTATCAAGAATGATGTTTGACCAAAGATTATATCATGCTTGCTTAGATATAGGTGCCTACCTAGAATGGATAATCAACTAGAATCTGAAAACTAACAACTAAAAATAAGGATCTACTCTTTGTTGCTTTTCAGCTGAAAACTAAACCCAGAAGTAGTACAAGCCTTCATAAATCTAGTTACATGGCTATGTATAGCATAACCGGGTAAGCCTTGCTGAGTATTAGAATACTCAGCCTTGCCTTATAACTTTTGTTCAGGTAATCCTCCTGACGGCTCAGCTCTGCCTGTACCGTGGCCCTATCCTCTGTCTGATGGTTGGTCCGTGGAGTGGGACCCGTCCCCGGCCAACGCAGACCCCTCCGAGTGATGTCATGCAAGGGCAAGCATGACATCTGCACTGACGACGTGTACAATGCTGTACTTTAAACTCTGCTGCATGACCTGAAACTCATGTTTGTTTTGTAATAATTTCCCCGGTTGGGAAAGTTATGTCACTTTTAAACACTCATGTAATATATCTGCCTGTGATGTAAAATGTGATGGCATTCGTATCTCTGGACTCGCCTTCGTGCGGGGTACCTTGTTTGATCCTGCAGTCGGTGGTTTATCGGGACGTTACCCGACAGGCCAAGGGGTTATACCGTTTGAAGCACGTTGGAGCCCTCAGGAATGGACTCACGTACTTGAGCCGGTATAATTCAGGTTGGTTCTGCCACATCCTCAACCTGGACTTAAGGTCAACATGATACAAGGCTGACTTGACCAAAAATAGATGACGCAGCATTTTGTCATGGTCATATAGATTGATCCACAAAATTTCTGAAGCTCGGACCAAAACCAAAAGAAAGTTTTCATTGTATTCTTTCTGACGCATCAAAGAACGCCTCGTTTCGATGTCGTATGAAGGAGATATTGGCGTTTCCATTCAGGGTGGCCGGCTAAGTCCGAACCGGACGTGAAGACCAAATTAGTGACGACTTGTAACTCGTAGAAGACCAAATCTCGGGTGTATCCAGCATAGTAATGTCCTCATCATCCTCCTCTTCTTAAATTGGAGTCATCCTCGACCCCATCCCACCATCAAACTCCTGCAAAAAATGAGTGACAATAGCACGCAATTTGCGAGACATACGAGTAGTATCATGTGAAAATAAAACATGTTTGCAAAGTATGGTACAACATGGTGCTGAATCAGCATGGTGCTGAATCAACATAATTTTCAGCATTAAGAGATGTCTTAGCAAGTAAAGCACCTCCTTTCAATTTAATCTTTTGGGCAGGTGGGTCTAAAACATGATCATTCTTAGAAATTTCAGCAAGCTCTTTGTCATGTTTCACAATTTCAGCAGGCATTAAAGGAAGTAAAATAATTTTTTTACCCTTATGCATCAAAGTATATGTATTAGTTCTATCATTATATAAAGCATCATTATCATATTCCTATGGACGACCTAATAAAAGAGAATATGTTTGCATAGATACAACATCAAAATCAGCATAATCATGATATGAACTAATAAAAAAAGTGTATTCTCGTAGATCGAGTTACCTTTGTCTTACCACTATTGTTAAACCATTTGAGGTGATACGGTTTGGATGAACACATACGGTCAAGCCAAGCTTCTTGACCAAATCCGAACTAACCAAATTGTTGCAGCTCCCACTATCAATTATTGTACAAACATGACAATCCTTGACGATGAGGAACATGTTGAACAAATTATGGTGTTGTAGTTTCTCCAGCTCGTGCTCAAGATATGTACTCAACACAAGCTGCACAAGAATAGATCATATGATCAATAGTCTCTTCTTCGCTCTCTGAATTTGCAACATGGTTAGCAGCAAGAGCTAAATCATCTTCAACACCACTATCACTTACATACCCTCCATCAATGGTAGCAATGAATGCACGACGACTCGCGCAATCTTTCATGACGTGTCACATGCCTTTACAGCGGTGGCACATGATGTTGGTGGAGCGGCTCGATGAAGCACCAGTAGAAACAACCTTCTTCTACGGTTGGGATTGCACAGAAGACACATTACTTACGTTAAAAGTAGGTGCAGTAGCCGGCATTGTCATTGGTGGCTTAGCAACAGGTGCTTTGGGCTTGTCGAGGTCGGAACGCTGCAGAAAAGATCTTCCAAGGTTGGACCTGAAATTTTGTTGTTGTCGTCGTCCCTGTACTTCTCTTTCAGCCTTAAGAGCAGGATGATACAATTGCCTGAAGCTGGTCCATTCTTTATAATCAAGGATATCATATATATCATGATGCAAACCACCAAAAAATCTAGCATAAGTATCCTGATCATCCTCATATTGTTACAACATGCTAAACCAATAATGAGCTTCTGATAATATTCCTATACCGCTTTATCAACCTGATTTAAAGTTTGCAACATCAAACACAAATCATGTTGATAACAAGTAGGCACAAAGCGAGATTTCATAGATTGTTTTAAAGCATTTCATGTCAAGGTATAGCATTGGTATTGTTAGAAGCAGTCCAAAGATCACTCCACCAAAATAGAGCAAAACTAGTAAACTCAATAGTAGCAAGTCTAACTCTGTACCCAGTTGGAACCAAATGAGAATTAAACTTTTTTTCAACACTAAATTCCCAATCTAAATAAATGTCAGGGTCAGCAATACCAGCAAAAGGAATTATAGTAAACATTCTTTTAGATTATGATTACCTCCCATACCATGACGATTACACTGAAGACGATAAGCATCAAGGCCGACATCATCGTCCTCTTCCTCCTCACCCATAGGTGGTTGATGTCGGGGCCGTCGTGCAGAAGGCCGTTGTTCAATTCGTGTAATCATATTGTTAACAGTTTTCATCATCTCCTCAAACTTCTCATTGATGTAGGTGCGCTGGTCATAATGAAGCCTTGTAAGCTTATCCTTGGACACACACTCGTTAAAGTCCGAAGGGGACTCCACTCCTTTCCCTGGTCCTCCTAATATATTTAGAAGATAGCAAAAGATAACAGCAAGGTACTATCCCTATCAGCTAACAGCTATCGGATGGTGGTGAAAGTGGAGTGCAATAGCTCAAGCGGTTTACCACCATCTTGCAAGTGTTCTTACCAAAGCCAGTAGAACGGTACAATCTGTTATCAAGTTTGAGTGTAACAGTTGCAAGGTGAACCTTTACTTATAGAAGTATATGTTTATCTTGGGTAGGCATAATATAACAACAAGGAATCAGCAATTATCGAAAATAGATTAGCAAAGTTAAATAAGTATCCAAAGTACTAGTCACCGTTACTGGCTAAGATATATCCCTAGGTGTAGCACAATAAGTTGGAACAAATAAATGATGGATGCAACTCAAATAACAAGCAACCAGCAACTCATGCAATTATTTTTATCTATTTCCCTAATTTTTCCTCCTGTCGTTGTTTTTGCAACTTTTTTACTTTTTCATCTATTTTTTTATATTTTTCTCCGAACAGGAAACACACGGAATGGAACCATAAAATGTTTGAGTCTGAACAACAGAGTTAAGAGGTAGACTACAGAAAACCAGGCACGTTCTTTGAAAAGCGTGCAACAACTTTGGAGCTTGAGATCTCCTACTTATAAAGTGAATTTTAGGATTCTATTTTTGCTCTGAACGAGTTCCTCAGGTCATGGTTGGATGCAAAATGTAATTTCAGCCTATTTCAAAAAAATCACACTGTTTGGAGTTCGTATGCAAAAATTATGCCTGTTTTAAGAAAGGGCCTCCGAATACGGGTTTTTGGAGGTTAAAAATAAGGCAGAACGCATGGGCGCGGTTAGGGCAAAATGTCCCTGTGCGCCAACGTAGAAATATGGCTGAGCAAAACCTCTCAGCAAGCGAATAGCTTAGAGCAAAGCTTCCCTGGTGTATGCAGCAATAGGTATCGCCAGATGAAATAAGGTGGGCTACGATGCAAGATGAAAAACACACGTCGGCTTGCGACCTATCTAGTGTTTGCGCGGTGAGAGTTCACACAATGCGGCTAGCGGGGGCAAGTCAAACAACATGAGGGCTCGACTTGTTGTTTGGGCAAAGGTGGATGGGATAGCGGTGGAAACAAAAACAGTGACGGGCAATTGAACTACGATCACGAACACACGAAACCAGCAACAACGACTCGACCACGGACACAAACTCAACAAAACAAATCTGAAACAAAATTGCAAAGGCTAAAACAGGCCATAGGACAGCGGAAAGTTAATTTTTTTTGTTTTTTTGGACGGTAGATAATGAAAATGAGATGAATCTAAAGGGGAAAACAAACGTATACTTTACGGTTAACTTGAATCTTGATACCACTTGATGTAGCACTGGCCCAATGTTCTGATAAGTATGATAGATTCGATTGATGGAGAACTCGATGTTGCCGATCCGAGCTTCTAATTAGACATGATTCGAACCCCTACAACCGTTATACCGCTGCTCCGTTAGTTTTCAGTCAAGCACAACTCGATTGACCTTGCTAAGAAGGCTTTTCCCTGCAAACGAATCGAAAAACATAAGCAAGAAAGTATAAGCACGCAATCTGAAATTGTAGATGTGTATAAAGCAAAGATAAGTATGGGGTTCAAGCTCTTACTACAAAAGAACTATTCGCCATAGTGGTAAAGAATAAGAACAGGGGTTCCGATTCACAGCAAAAGGAGTTGACGTCACAGTTATAATGAAGATGTCTATTTCTCAATGGTAAACTAGAACTAAACAAAATCCTAAACCCTAATATGGCGGCTGCTACTGAATTTATACCATAGGGGGACGTGTTAGGGTTGAGGGTGACCAGGTGGGGGCGTCCTCAACCTGGACTTAAAGCTCAACACGATACAAGACCGACTTGGTCCAAAATAGGTGACATAGCACCTTATCATTTTCACACAGATTGATCGATGAAACTTGTGGAGCTCGGACCAGAACCAAAAGAAAGTTTTTATTGTCTTCTTTCCAATGCATCAAAAAACGCCTCGTTTTGACGTCGTAGGAAGGAGTTACCCTGGGCGTTCGGGTTTACCCGAAACTTCGGGTCGGGTAGTTCGGGTTTTGAAAATTTCGGGTATCTAGAATCACTACCCAAAAGCGGGTATCTAGAATCACTACCCGAAGATTCGGGTACCCGAAATGTTCGGGTTCGGGTTCGGGTAACCCGTTTTACCCAAACTCTGAAGTCTGAACTAAACATAGTTAAACATGAAGCGGTCAACAAGGAATCAAGGACAATTTAATAATTTATATCTCAAATTACACTCCAGCACAATTTAAGGTTTGAACAACATTCAGCCAATTGCCACATATTTCACAATAGGTTCAGTACCAAATAACAAATACCAATGACAATTATCAAATGACATAGACCAGCAAAGCTGCAAAGGCATAGAAATAGATGTTCACTAGTAACATAGAAATATAAATCTGAACAAAGTCTGAATAATTAAATTGTAGATGATTCGGGGATGGAGTTGCTTCCCGTTGTTGCGGTTGCTACTTGTTTTCCTTTTCTCTTGGCATCCAATTCTTCTTTTAGTTCTGCAATGAAATGATGCATGGACATATTAATATTTTGGATATACAGTGAAGCACTTAATAATAATGAAAAAAATACATGAAGAAACTAAATGATAATATACCTTTTTCCAGCATAGTTAATTCCTCAAGATTCTCTTCAATGTCAATAGGTGTTGACCACCTCAACCAATCTTGTGCACATACTATAGCTTCAAGCATGAATGGAGTAAGGGAGCTACGAAAGTCATCTAAAATGCGCCCACTTGTGCTAAATGCAGACTCTGAAGCTACAGTTGAGATTGGTATCGCAAGCACATCACGTGCCATGCGAGAGAGGATTGGAAACCTCTGCTCAGATGCCTTCCACCACACTAGGAGATCAAGCTTCATTTCTGTGTCCTCAGTTGCTTCGGAAAGGTATTTCTCAAGTTCCGTCTTACTATTGGTGGTTGAACCATTGCCTAGCCTCATCTTCTTAGCAACAATTTCCTTCAACTTACCCCCTCTACCTTTACCTTCCTTCGATGCTATTGAGTCACTTAAATCAGTTGTATCCTCACCTTGCCCATATAATTTCCTATACTCATCAAACAACTCATGAATGCAAGTGTCAATATCTTCCCAAACTAGCTGCCCCCTTTCCTCACCAAATATTTCTTCAACGGTTATCTTTGTGTATAAAGAAAGCTTGTACCTTGGATCAAGACAAGCAGCAACAAAAATAAGTAAATTCATATTCTCCTTCTCCTTTGCCTTTCCCCTCCCCCTCTCCTTCTCCTTCTCCTTCTCATGCTCATTTTTAGTGTGCCAAAGTCCCCAATATTTGTCAAATTTTTCTTTCATTCTCATTCCCATTGATGATTGCAAAGGATCTGTACTATCTATCCATAATTGAATCAATACTTGCACTTCTCCAATCTCATAAAGAAATGTATGTGCAGTGATATGAAGAGTATTAGAGACACGGACAGTAAGATCATAAAAATGCTCTAAAAATTCTGCCATCTTCTTTGCATTTTGCCAATCAATCTCCTCTGGATGACCAAGACCACCTCTTTCTTCAGCTAGGTCCATAATATAACTCATGTCCTCTTCTCCTAACCTTGTGAACACCTTTTCATACACAATTGCAGATTTAAGCATGATGTATGTGGAGTTCCATCTAGTTGGGACATCAGCCTTAAGATAAGGATTATTGGCCAGCTTCTCTTCCTCCACAATTTCCTTAAATTTGACCATTCTTGAACCACCATTTCTAATGTACTTCACAGCCGCCCTAACACGCTTGACTGAAAGGTCCACTTCTTTTAGGCCATCATGTACAATGAGATTAACTATATGAGCTGCACACCTCATGTGCAAATACTTGCCACTGGATAGATTGGTTTTGCTCAATTGCCTTCTCAAATAATTAATTCCAGCATCATTAGCACTTGCATTATCAACAGTTATTGTCATTACTCTATCCAAACCCCATTCATCCAAGCATCTTAGCACATTTTTTCCAATATCATCACCCTTATGCCCCTTCACCAAGAAAAAACCAATTACCTTTTTATGGAACTTCCAATTGTCATCAATAAAGTTAGCTGTCACTGTCATGTAGCTATCTAGCTGCTTAGAAGTCCAACCATCCGTTGTCAAGCAAACTCGTTGACAAGAGTCTTTGAAGAATTTCTTTAGCTTAGCTTTCTCTTGGAAGAAACAACTCACTACATCTCTAGTACATGTTCTTCTAGATGGCACTTGAAAGCGGGGGCATGCTTTGGACACAAACTTTCTAAATCCAGATTTCTCACCAAAACAAAATGGCAGCTCATCTTCTATAATCATCTCAGCAAAAGCAACTCTTAATGCATCTTGATCAAACTTCCATGTGCTAACACCTTCATGTTGGGTTGCTTGTATAGTACCTTGTGTTGGATCTTTGCTAAACTTATTTGGATTACGTTTACAAGTAGCAAGGTGCCTCTTCAACGAAGATGTGCCATTACGGGTACCATCTACCTTCATATTTCGATGACAATATTTGCATTTAGCATGCCTAACTATGTTCTTATCATCCTTTAACTTAACAAAATGCTGCCATACATCTGACCTACATGCTATTTCCTTCCTAATCTCATCCTTAGCCTTAGTTGTTGCCTCTGACGGTGATGTTGATGCAAGTGCAACGACATTATCATTATGTGATGCTTGACCATGACTAATAGGTGCATTTGATTCAACCTCCATGTCTGTAAACTCCTCAATTTCTAGCATCTGATTTGAATCAAAAAACTAATCTTATTCTGATGCACAAGCAACAAACAAAGCAAAACGGAGGGAGGAGGACAGGAGCAGAGGAGCAACCTTCGGGCTTCGGCACTTGGCAGAGCCGCAGAGGAGAGGAGCCGGCGTGCGCCGTCACGTCAGCCGGAGGGAGGGAGGGAGGTGCGGGCGCGCCGTACGTCAGCCGGACGGAGGGAGGGAGGCGCCGGCGCGGACTATGGAGCCATGGAGGAGGCGCCGCGGAGGGCCGGCGGCCTGGACAGAGGGAGGGAGGCGCCGGCGGCCTGGGGATGGAGGGAGGCACCGGCGCACAGCCGCACGGCCGCGCCAGCCAGGCGGATCACACCGGCGGCGGCGGGGGGCGGGGGCAGGCAGTGGCGGCGGGGGCAGGCAGTGGCGGGCTGGCGGCGGGGGCAGGCAGTGGCGGCAGGGGCAGGCAGTGGCGGGCTGGCGGCGGGGGCAGGCAGTGGCGGCGGGGGCAGGCAGTGGCGGGCTGGCGGCGGCTAGGGTTCCTTCCAATCCACCGGCCACCGCTCGCCTCGCCTCCTGCTCCTGGCTGACGGGCCGACGGGGGATGGGCCGAGCCGCCGAGCCGAGCGCCTGGAATCCTGGATGAGTGGCCGCGTGAGACAAAGATTTCGGGTTCGGGTACTTCGGGTACCGCAGATCATTACCTGAACCGGCCCGAACTAAGTTCGGGTATTCAGAATCGCTACTCGCGGAAAACATCGGGTATCGGGTATCGGGTAGTTCGGGTTCGGGTTCGGGTAGTTCGGGTTTCGTGTTTCGGTCTCGGTTTTTATGCCCAGACTGAGGAAGGAGATATCGGCATTTCCGTTTAGGGTGGCCGGTTGAGTCCGAACTGGACGTGAAGACCAAGTTGGTGACGACTTGTAACTCGTAAAAGATCAAATCTTGCATATATATCCAGTTGACGTTGTCATCACTAGAAATGTCATGAGGTGCAATCTTAGCTTTAAATGCTCCAATGTTTAGTTCCTTCAGATTTTGTAACCGTGGGACGCAGAAGGAATAAAATAGATTTGCCCCTCTCAAAATGTGCCTGTGAGCTTGAACGGTGGCTGAAGCATACAGAAGCTAAGCAAAGCAGCACGTAAAGCGAGAAAGAAAAGAAACATTCTTTATTCAGGGCGCCCGGTGCAAATCCTAGCTCCAGGTGCTAGCAGATTCTTCTTAGCTCTACCCGCTCCAATGTATTGCACCTTGTATTTCTCCTCTCTCCTCGGAGCACCCGCTAATAAAACACCCTACTGGAGCTGCCCCTACAACCACCATCGTTGAATGGAAGTAGGGTCGATGACACGTGGCGCAAAGGGCGGGAGAAATCACCGTATCGGTATCCCAGTCCAGCCGGCGTCAGAGAAAAAAAAAAGTTTTGACACTGTATGTAGCCATGCAGTTGTTTGATCCGTTTGATTTTGACATCTTGTACGTGCCGAACTGAAAATTGATCCAGCAGGCACTCCGTACTGTCTTCATTTGACTGATTCGTTTCGACTTGTCCGATAAGATTCGGATAAATTACGTTGCCACTGAAATATTGCAATGTTTCACATGACCTTATAGCTGGAAAAGACCTAACAATAGAAAGGTGACGCATGTCTCTAATCCTGTATTCCTTTTCCTTCTTATTGGTTTTTTTCTTTTGAGAGAGGACAGTACTCCTGTTGCTTGATTAAAGGGGATTTTTGCCACAGGACACTCTACAACGTCGTTTTTTGTCACAGGACATCACTCAATCTTGCCTTGCTGCTGGACACCTTTTAAGCGTGTAATTTTGCCAATAGACACTGCAGCGAGTATAATATGCATTTCCTGGTTGGGAGGATAGAGAAAATGAGTAAGCTGACCAAAATACCCTTGCAATGGTAGGCTGCTCACAAGTAAAGATAATTTTGCTCCTAGACACTCTACAATGTTGATTTTTTTTGCACAGGTCACTCTTTCATACAAGACATAATAAAGTGAGCATCTTTCCTACCCATATATATATTGATTAAACATGGCTAAAATGCTCACATTCATATTTCACAAAAGATACAAATCTTAGATGTTGATAGGCATTCATAGTTTTATAATTCATACATGTTCAGAGCCATTAAAGGGCTAATATTGATACATTTAGGAGGTATTGCAAGGCTAAAAGTCCATACATGCTAGCAGCCATAATAAGGTTCTAAAGCCATACATGATAAGCCATACAAGTTGAGCCATACAAGTTCAGCCATAATGAAAAGGAAAATGTAAACAGCACATGCACTTCAATTTTGTTTGCCCAACAGCAGCGCCTTCTTCGCCCTAGTTAGAGGAGATCCAGGGCTAGTTGTCAAGTCCACTTCTTGATGGTTTGTGGCTAGTAGGAGTGCCTTTCTCGCCCTTGTAAGAGAACTTGCAGGGCTAGTTGTCAAGGCCATTTCTTGATGGTCCAGTGAAGGTACTTGACGTTGGGGTATTTTTCTAAAAAAAATTGTTAGTGTTATAATTTCATAAAACAACACCAATAATTTCATGAAACAAAAGAACAATAATTCCATTAAAGAACAACACTCACATAGATGCTTCAGGAGCATTAGATGCAGCAGGGACAACTTTAGATGTTTGAGATGCAGCAACCATTTTTTTAGTTTTTTTCCTTAACTTGGTAGGTGCAGCAGGGCCATCTTTAGATGCATCAGTGGCAACATGCACTTTTTTAATTTTCTTCCTTAATTTGGTAGGTGCAGCAGGGCCATCTTTAGATGCTTCAGGGGCTGTAGTGACATGGACCTTCTTTGGCTTCTTCCTTGCACGCTTTGGCTTGGGTGGTGCAGGAGGAGGAGCATCTGGGTCAGGTACAGGTTCAGTGCAATTTTTTTGCAAGTGTCCAAATCCTTGACATCTTTTGCACTTAGCCCTCCTTTTGATTGAACCACCTTCTTCGACACCTTTATACCTTCGAGTCCTTGGCCTACCAGCAGCTCTCTTTAGTATGGGAGGCAGCAATTTGAATCCCATGTTGACCTTCTTCCAAATGCTCTTGTCAGGCAATCCTGGCACCCAAGTAGCATAAGCTACCTTAAACATCTGAACTGAATAATATGGGCTTACAAAATCCTCTAGGTCTAACTCTCTCCGAGAACAAATGTAGCTGATAGCATGTGAGCAAGATATGCCTCTCATCTGCCATTTCCGACAGGAGCATTCATGAGCTTTCAGATCGACAATGTGCCTCCAAACTTTTAGAACTTTGTCAACTCCACTCACTTCACCAATAAATGGATGACTTTTGTGCAGCTTGTAATTCAAATTCCTACTCTTGTCATTCATTTCTTTGACAACAGTCTTAAGGATCTTTCCTGTTAACTTTTCAGCAATTCTTGCCCTTGTGAAATATCTCTCCATTATCATCTGCCTAATCCTATCCATAAGATCAATGACAGGAAGTGATTTCTCATCTCTAATCCAATTGTTGAATGCCTCTGCAATGTTGTTTGTAACATAGTCGACATTGCTATAGGTAGAGAACATACTCCTTGCCCAAAAGTGCTTGTGATTTTCCTCAATCCATTTCATTGACTCTGGACATGCTTCCTTCATGGTGTTGTAGTGTGCTTCAAAAAGCTCAACTCTGTGCACCCTTGATGCAGGCCACAAATGCCTTTGAAATACTTCACCAGAATATCTCTTTTGAAAATTCTTAACTAAATACCTCATGCACTCCCTATGTTCAACACCATTTTCAAACACATTTGTGACTGCTTTGTCTATCCCCTTCCCAGCATCTGTAGACAAGACAAGTCCTATGGGTGAACCAATAGCTTTGTACAGCATTTTCATGAACCACTCCCAATTTTCAAGTGTCTCACTTCCAAATACACCATAAGCTACAGGGAACATCCAATTGTGCCCATCTATTCCAATTGCAGCTGCTAATTGACCCTTCCATTTACCTGTAAGAGCTGTAGAGTCAACGCCTAGGTATGGTCTGCAACCATTTAGAAATCCATCTATGCAAGGCTTCAAAGCAACAAACATCCTGGTAAATCTATGATTCCCATTAATTTCCTCATACTCCACCTCCACAACACTACCAGGACACTTGCTCTCTAATTCTACCTTAAAGGAAAAAGCATGGTCAAAACTATCCTCCCAGCTGCCAAGTATGTCATCTAGAGCCTTCTCCTTGCCATCCCACACAACATAATAAGATAACTTAATGCAGTACTTCTCTTCCAACCACCTTTTTAAGGCTGCAGCCCCAATCGTAGAGTCTTTCTTCAATTTTTCAGTCACCCTATCCCTTACCCATGCACTGGTTGCCATGCAATTCTGCTCCAATTTGCTAGTGCTTGGACAAGTGTGCTTGTGGGGCATCTTCTTAATCTGTACAATAAGAAAAAAAAGAGAAAGTTAGTACAATACTAAAACTGGTACAAAAAGAAAAATAGGACAGCAAGAAAGATGACTTCAAATGACATACCATCCATGTCTTCCCATCATGCAACCTAGAAGCATGAATTCTCCACTTGCATTTCTTTGATTTGCAATAGGCTCTGTACCTATCAGCCTCACTATATGGCACTGCAAGTTCAACTTCATTAAGGACTGCATATTGTCTAATGCATTTCTCAAAACATAACCCATCTTCAAATGTAACCCCAACTTCTATCTTAGGATTTTCTACATCAGTGATATGCACATGCATTTCACATCCCTTATCATCATCAACACTCAACTCATCATCGCTATCTTCCCCATCAGAATTAGGAATGTAATTTGGGTCTATCATAACATCATCGTCTAATTTAAAATCCTTATACTTCTCCTTCTCATCATCCACCCCAACATACTCAATTTCATGTTCCTCTCCCCAAGATGCTGGCTTGTTTAGATCTAGTTTTTTATGGGTAGGAGTGGAAGATGGCTCGACACATGCAACAATTAGAGTAGTCTCTAGGTTAGTAGAAGGAAGAACCTCTTCAAGAGGTTCGAGGTCATGAACTATCACTTGTAATGGTAGCCTTCTTATGTCCCAGTACTGAGAAAATGCCTCAAGCAGTGCAGCATCAGAAGCAATCCGCACATATTCATTGCAAGTTTTGTCCAAGAATGATACATGCAACTCCTGCTGCTCACCATGCTTGACCATTGCATCTAGCTCAGCCGAGAAATCAATCCAATTTGTAGTGTCCTTGTCTACAATAATGCTGTTTTTGCTAGTGACATGGTACTCTTTAACAGGTTGCTCCACATATGCAGGAACCTGAATCACAACTCGACAAGCTGAGCTACGATCCATCCTACGCATTCGTAAATGCAGATTAAACAAACAATTAAATTAACCCATAACCATTTATCGCTAAATCTAAATCATAAAATGCAAATGACTGGTGGATTGAAGACATACCCTGCAGGAATCCATGAAAGGTTGAGTTTCTTAGGTAAATCCATGACGATCTGCTCAGTTCATGGCGAGAGAACAAGTGGCCGGGCTCTGATGGTGCAGATGGAAAGCCGGAGGCGGCGCTGCTGGCGCGCGGGAGGTGGGGGCCTGCCTGTCGGTGGGGGGGGCGCCTGCTGCAGCGGGGGGCCGGGGGCTGGGCTGTGGGGGCGCGCCTGCCTGCCGCGGGGGAGGGGGGGGGGCGCCTGCTGCAGCGTGGGGCGGGGGCGCCTGCGGGGGCTGGGCTGTGGGGGCACGCCTGCTGCAGCGGGGGGGGGGGGTGGGGGCGCCTGCCTGCCGCGGGGGGGGGGAGGGGCTCTGCCGCTGGCCGCGCCGGGGGGGGGGGCGGTTGCGCGGGGGGCTCTGCTGGCCGCGCGGTGCCGGGGGTAGGGCTGCTACTGGCCGCGCGCCGGGGGGGGAGGGTGGGGGGCGGCGCCGGGGGGTGGGGAGGGGCCTGCTGCTGGCCGCGCGGGTGGGGAGGGCGGCTGCGCGGGGGGATGGGGTGCCCCACGGGTTTCGTTAGGGCATGAGCAAGGGGTAGTTTGGGTATTTACAAATTTTTCTCCCTCCATCTTTCTTAAAATGAATATTATACTCGTTGCAGTGTCTATTGGCAAAATTGCACGCTTAAAAGGTGTCCAGCAGCAAAGGCAAGATTGAGTGATGTCCTGCAGCAAAAAACGACGTTGTAGAGTGTCCTCTGGCAAAAATCCCCTTGATTAAAAAGTCAAGGTCAAGAAGCTCACAAACGACAAGTCCATTTTCACGTGGGCCAGGCTGATTCCACAAGCTCACAAACGACAAGTCCATTTTCACGTGGGCCAGGCTGATTCCACACACGAGGGGATTTTACATGGGCTGGGCTGCACACAGGTCAGCCACTTTCATATAATTCACTATAGTTATTATACTTTGAGATGGCACCCAGTGGGTACCCGCAGGTAAGAATTCTCACCCGTGCTCTACCACGGTAAAATTCTGTACCTATACCCGTATTCATGGGTAAAATTTTATACCCATACCTGTGGTACCCGCACCAGCAGGTAAAATTGCCATCCCTAGATGCTGACATACATATTGTGCGAAATTCCATGGACAGGTATTTGGATGGGCACTAAACGGCCGGATAGCGCCATGTGAGCGACTTTTGTAAGTAGACGGGGAGATTGTAAGTTTCTAGCGGAAGATATTGCCTGATGGACATGCAGACAACGTAGACGGCAGCCACTTGTGATTGACGTCAGCTTGATACAGCCAAAGTTTGGCCGCTCTCTGCTTTACATCACTGGACCTGTATTCTGTAGTAAACTGAATGAACTTTCATTCACAGAACAAGTCTTTCTGGTAGATTTTTTTTGAAATAAAAGAAAAAAATAATTTCAAAGAAAGAGAGTTTTCAGGCAGCTGCTACATTTAAAGGTTGGATTTGCGACGCGTGTATGCATGGTCCATGCTGGCTGCATGTCCTGCTGCTTCCAAGCAAAAGAAGTCGTCTGATGCGTCTACCTGTAGTAGCGAGCTGGCCAAATAAACAAATTGTTAACTGTCTGTAATGGCATAGTGCCATCGCAAGATCCAACTCAAGCATTGAACCTTCTGCATTATACTGGAGCAACTTGTCATTTTTGTAAAAGCGGCTTGTGCTGTTCTGATCCAACAGAAGCTCTCAGGAAGAAAATAGGAATACTGCCAGTTCAGTTTTTCGGCTCCCTTCTCTCCCTCCCTCCCTCTCTCTCTCATAAAAAATACTAGTTAAGTTGCTGGAATAACAAAGAAGAATTATTTTATGGCAAGTTGACCATCTTCCTTCTCTTGCAGAAAAGAAACAGCACCCTATTAGCCTCTTCTTGCGTTGAACTTATATTGTATAGCTGTCCCTCTATCCCTTTCCGCCTAATGTGATAAGTGACCTCCAGGATCTAAACACAAAGTTTCTATAATAATCTCTCTTGGTGTAACTCCTTTGCCACTCTTCAGTATTTGTATCAAAACAATAGTACACACACTTATGTTATGATCTCTCTTGGTGTAACTCTGCCAGCATTCAGGGATTGGCCCTGCTGGTCCATTGCATTGCTCAGGACGACGAAACACATCAGTTTACACAGTTCAAGTTTTGGTGGCAGGCGCCGTAACAGCATTCAGGGATTGAATGATGCAAAAGGTTGGAACTTTATCCTTTTTCTAAAAAAACAGATTTACAATTGTGCAGCTCATCAGAGCACTGCACAGCAATAATAGTCTTAGATTAAACACAAACAGAATAATGCAATATTCTTATGCTAAACTTCTAAAACAATGCCACTGAAACATTTAAAATGGCAGGTAGAGTTTCAAACTAAAGTTGCCATACAGATCGGTATATGGGCCATCCTAGCAAAGTTCTTGATTACCAGTAGTCCTCGCTGCAATACCTTTTTGATTCTTGACTCCGCACCAACCGGCCTAGCTAGTAGGAGCTAGTACTACGGTAGGATACGGCAGAATGTCGTTTCGACTTAATTCTTACGCATGTGTACTGCTTTGGCAAGCATCAAATGCATGAAAACCTAAATGAGCTGGCACCTAATTAGTCATATAATTGGACATACCTAAGTTTAATAATTCATCAGCTCTTGTTGGCTGGTAGTTCTTTTCTCTGGTACTTCTGTTCTGATACCTAAATTCTACCAAAAACTCCTCTTGCTGTGACACTTGTGAGCCCAATCCTGAGGACAGCACTGCACATCACGTCATCAACAGTGGAATCCTATATGTATCTTATTCATTTCTCCTGTAAATGCACCCGCAGATCTTGTCTCTCGCACCTGAAGAACTCTGAAATTTATTGTGCCCATCAGATGATGGATGGCATTGCATGGAATCTTTCTTCCTGCACAGCCACGAAATGGATAACGTTCTAGATGTAACATAGCAAAAAAAAAAAAGCATTTCCCAATTTATGCAGCCAGAAAATTGCACTTGTAGCAGCTAGTAAGTAGGGTAAGTTGATGAATGCTGGAGAAGGAGAAGAAGGTTTCTTCCTGTTTAGTACTGCGTTTCTCATGATGGACAGCTTTGCGGGCATGTGAATTAAACACGTTAGTAAAAATTTCTGGTACAAAACATGATGGAGCAGGTATTTGATTACTATTATCTGCAAATTTTGCCCGTACCCTTAACCTTTGCCCCTAGCAGCCAAATTGATCAACTTTTTTTAGCTGAACCAAATTAGACTTTTGGTATCATGGAAATGAATCAGAAAGATAACACAGACCATACAGTACATGGCATGATTTCCGGTTTGGAGTTTCATGCTGTTTGGAACGTAGTTTTTTTTATCAAAATAGAACACGGGAATTATATTTTCAAAACGAATTTCCACTTTAAAATCTCGTTTAGCTTGAGTTTGAGTACATATTTTCTTCTTGTCAGTAAAAAATAGTTTAGGCCTCCTTGGTAGGCTCTTCCTTTCCTGAGGCTAATGCGTCAAAACTTGTAATTTAAAATAGAGGTGGTTTCAGGGAAAAAGGTGCAAGGTGGAAAGCCATCTGTTTGTAGGTCCCAAAAGGAGACAAGAACACCAAACGTTCAGTTAAATCTTTCAAGTACCCTGAAAGCCATGACATGTTTTGCAGTTAACCCAGCCCATAAACTTTCTGTGACGTAGGCAATTCGAGACAGTTATAAAAGGTTAAGACTCTCTCTCATGGGTATAGTAGCTTAAATAGAGAAGAAACGCACGCGTGAACGAGACGCGAGGAGCATGCGCATCCATGCGTGCATAAAGGGGATGAAAAGAGTAGGAGCAGGAGAGGAATGATGGTGCCATCACCCCCAGCGCAAGCCCTCCCTTCAATCCAACTCCACCTCCACAAAAATCCTATCCATTCTCCACCAAACACAAACAGCCCACGAGATTTCATCATCTCCTGCTAAAAATTGCATCTTCTGGCTAAAGATTCCTTACTGGAGTTAAAAATCCCCTTTTGCCGTCCGTTTGTCGACGCGCCAATTATTTTTGTTGCGATTTGCGTCGTGGATTTGGACCACGCGCACCACTACAACCAATTCTCCCCCGTCCAATCCCATCCTGCCCCCAATAATCCCAATCTCCAGTCGAAAGCAAACATCAAGAAGTCCTAAATTGGGACGCACCAAGAACTCCACCACGACAATCCCCCAATCATTTCTTGGTGCATTTGGCCCCCCTCCACCATCCGAGAAATCCATAGGAAACTCATCCGAAATCGCCCCAAAATCGGTCCTACACCGCACCATCAGATCACAGCTCATAATTCCGGTGAGAATTCGAAAAGGAAGAAGCAATGACGGAGGTGGCGCTCCTCCGGGGCCCGACCAACCTCGCTTCCCCCGCAAGCCGCGGCTCCGCCTCCTCCTCGCTGCGCTATTTAGCCAATGCCGACAGCGACGTGCTCCCAGGAAGCGGCAGCCCGGAAGACCCTGCGGGATCTACAGGAAGCCGACGACTCCAAGAACGGCGCGGGCAAGAGGCAGCAGGAGGGGAGGAGGAGGAGGAAGAAGAGGAGCGGTGGTCGTTCTTGGCGCTGCTGTTTGAGCTGCTGCGGAAGTCGCTGCTCGGGTGCAGGACGGTCGGCGGCGGCGGCGGCGAAGGCGAACGCGGCGGCTGTGGGATGGAGATTGGGTTGCCCACGGACGTGCAGCACGTGGCGCACGTCACGTTCGATAGGTTCCATGGATTCCTGGGTCTCCCCGTTGAGTTCGAGCCCGAGGTGCCTCGCCGCGCTCCCAGCGCAAGGTTTGTCTCATTGCTCCATTCATCGATTGGTATTAAGTTCAAGCTTTGAGAAATTTGATTATGTTCTGAATTCACAGATACAATAACATAACTCTTTTAGTCCCAATTTGAATTTAATTTTGGAGGGTGTTTTCCAAATTATGTGGTGCTTTGATATGAACTGTTGCAGAAAAGAAGTACTAGATTGCCAATCTGTTTTGTTAAAAAATATAAATGGTGTTTGCTTGACACAGCTCGTTAAAAGCTCAGCACTTTTTACCATTTCAACGGCAGTTTGCGTGCTATATTTTTTTTTGGGGGGGGGGGGGGTGGTCAGGGGCTTTTGTTTGTGTTGCAACCTCTATGTTGCTTTGATCTGAAATATTATTGAATCAGCTTCAAGTGGAATTTAAATTCCATTTGAATCATGTGTATGGTATGAACTTCTGATAGTGGGTATGCTTTGGACCACAACTGTGCATGGAAAAAAAACTTCTGCTGTACTTTTTCCATGTTCCATCAAATAATTGGTCAATCATGCTTCCGAGGCACTCTTATTGACTAGCTTCGATGATTTTGCTGTACTTGCTTGCCTCATCGAAGAATTATTTCGATTGAACTAGGTACATAAAGTTGATTGCTACACCATCTATCATTATTAAGACCAAAAAGTTGTTAGGGATTCCATGATTTATGTATGGCCTATTTTGTCTTGATTAGATTTTCATTTTTGTCACTAGACTTTCAAATTACTTAGGTTTTTATCATCCACCATCTATTGTTTGTATAGTGGACCTTGGGTTCAAATAATTTCTTTTTGTGCTTTCCTATACTATTTGACTTATAATAGGAACAGAGCACAAAGTATAAGGAAAGTACATAGGTATCTTGTTGCTTAATATATTTGGAGTTCCAAGATGTCGGTTTTCAGCACTAGGCTGAAAAGAATAAACAAAAGGTGAAAAGGGTTCTATATCAGTTCCACTTTATAGAATGACGGGAGCCTAGTACTTCAAAAGAAGATAAAGTGGCACAAAGACCTAGCACCTAATCTTCAAACTCAAGGATTGCTGGTATATGATCAATAAAACTCACTCGATAATTAGAGATATTCTTGGCACCATTTGAAATTAAAATTTTGGTGCTTCAAAGATGCCTTGATATCATTGATGGAGGTCTCATTTTCATGTGGACATATCCTTGCAAGTCACATCTATTTTGCTCATTTTGCCATGCTAATATGCATTTTCTGAACAACATAAATTGTTACCTTCATTGCCAGTTTACTTTGACTGTTCATGTTCATTGGCTGACCAAAACGTTATATGCAGTGCAAGTGTCTTCGGAGTTTCAACAGAATCCATGCAGTGTTCCTATGATTCCAGAGGAAACAGTGTCCCGACAATCCTCTTGATGATGCAGAGACGCCTTTATGAACAGGGTGGTCTTCGGGTGCGTTTTTAAGGGTCTCCTATATTTCTTAATCTGTATCCATTGGTGTTTGGAAGCTTTGTTCTGATCAAATTACTGTTTTCTTGTTTTGTACTTTCAGGCAGAAGGTATCTTCCGTATAAATGCAGAGAATAGCCAGGAGGAGTTTGTAAGAGACCAGTTAAATAGTGGAATCGTTCCTGATGGCATTGATGTCCACTGTTTGGCTGGTCTAATCAAAGTAATCTTCTTTCTATCATGAAGCTTATGCCATTATAATCAATCTATTGGGAGCATCGGTTTCTTAATCACCTGGCCAGTAATTAAAGAGTTATTAATGATCACGCTTACCTTCACTGGTGGAATTTCATGTCAACACCTGCCAGAGAATACAGACATCACTTTCACTTTCTTTGAGAACTTTATCTTCTCCTTTTCAAATTGCCTCAACCCTCAAATCTTTTTTTTTCCAATGCGTACAAAGTTGTGATTGTAGATTTGCTGTTTAGCAATCTTCTGTTGCAGAGTATAATCTTGCTTTTGGAAGCAGTCAAGGAGTTTGATCAACTTTTTGACATTAACAGCTTATACTTTTGAGTCTGTCCATTTATTTTTTCATCTCTTTTCAGGCCTGGTTTAGAGAGATGCCAAGCGGGGTGCTGGACTCTATCCCACCAGAACAGGTGATGCAATGCCAATCGGAAGAGGATTGTGCCCGGGTTGCGAAATGCCTTCCACCAGCTGAAGCAGCTTTGCTTGACTGGGCTGTTAATCTAATGGCTGATGTAGTCCAAGAAGAACAGATAAACAAGATGAACGATCGCAATATTGCAATGGTTTTTGCACCAAATATGACTCAGGTAATGCATTGTGGTAATATCATATCAAACTAGCAATATGCTAACTGATGGTTACACATGCTAACTGTAACACATTTACCAAGCAGATGGCAGATCCTTTGACTGCACTAATGTATGCGGTCCAAGTGATGAATTTTCTCAAGATGCTGGTACAAAAGACCCTCAAGGATAGAGGGGAGTCCAATCCAGAGGATGTTTTGCTGCCCCAGAAGGATCCATCTGATGAAAATGGGCATCAGAAACCCAGCGTGACACTGGATTCTCTCCTTGAGGATGGATCCAGGCGCCCTTCTTTTGCCAAGGAAGAGCCCCTTCTGAGCAGTCCTGCACACAGCACTGGTGATAAATCTAATGAAACTAATACCACTGAAGGAGTCACTGCTCAGGCAAGTGAAGTCGTAACGAGTGTGGAGGACTCTACTAGCTGCTTGCAACCTGCAAATGCTAGTCCGACTGCTATTGCTGATGCTTCCGGTGCGAATGCTACAAATTTTCTTCAAGGCAAGGGGAACCGAAGCCTGAATCGTAGGAGGGCAAGAAAGAGCAAGGGTCAGTCTGGTACACGTACTACACCTGCAGTTGAGAAATCAAGAGGTGTGAGCATCGTGAGCCGAATAAACTCCAAGGTTGAACGGATCGAAGCATGGAGATGAAGTGAAACACCATTTCCATCGTTGCTGTGTACTAGATGACTGACCCAGTGTTTCCTGAAATAGCAGCATGAAGTGCTTGCTTGCACATTTTGCATTTTCTATGTGCTTATCATTTCTTTGCTGTATTGTGGTCATGGTATTTTTGATATTTGAGTTTCTCGTCATCACTAACTTCTGTTTCTTTCTAATGATTACTTGTCTGAGTGAATGAAAGATGCTGATGTTTTCATTTGTACATACATCTGTCCGATGCCTAAATTATGAAGTGCCTGAATGTTCAGATGTGTTATATGCTGCATTACTGTGCTTGTTCTCATTGTATTGTACCTTATTCTGCCATCTGCTGCTTCCCTTTCATAATTTTGGACTGATCAGTCACAGTGATCACTCTTGTGCTTTAGTCTTGAAAACTTAAGCTTATGTTTCTACCTGTCTTAGCTCTCTGAGTTGCTTATCCTTTTCCACAGTATAATTTTCCTTTGCTGAACTGTCTACAACTGAGCTCTCAAGCATCGTATGCATACCATCTATAATTGCATCAGATAGCTTTATTCTACCTCCTCTACTTCACTCCTTTTTCGATTAAAGGCTTGCAGAATCTGTGCAAAGATCTTTCAGCTTTCGTGAACAGGCAAGGCAACACCAATTAACATTTCATTTAGAAATTTAGGCCTGCTTCGCTGAAGAAAGTTTAGACAATCAAAGGATGATTTGGGTTACCTTGATTTCTGCCTGTTTCGCTACCAATGGGACAATTTGCTCTTTGTTGTTACGACTACCACATCCTTTATTCCCTGTCGGTGTTTGGAAGTTCTGCACTCCAATTTCAAGATCACACTAGCGTTATTCTGTGACAAGTACAGCAGCGGTCGGTGAAAAATCATCGGTCCAGTCTTCGATCTGTTCCAGCACCACACGAACATGTGCAACCATTCCGTTCAATGGTAGCTAATATATGCATCAAATGGTTGAAATGCATATTTGTGCTTGAGCTGTACGCGAAGCATTTCCCAGTCTGATTTGGGCAGACAGATCAGTATGCGCGGGGCAGACAAATAGCGTTGCAAGATCACCACCATGAGGAGATGGCAGGTCAACTTGAGCTTAAGAATACTGAAGCAATGGCTCATCTGTGCCAATACAAAGATGCCAAGCCATACTTGAGCTCAAACTTCAATTCCTAACGTATGGGTCATGCAAGCCAGCACTGAATTCTGTAAGACCCATTAACTTGCGCTTACTGGAGTGACGGTCATAAAAAACTGAGCTTCTTTTTGCATTCCAATGAACTGACTGAACTGAGTTCTCAAGCACTTTATCCACGACCCTTTTCATTGCATCAAGTTGCTATATTCTATCTTCTCTCCAGTCCTTTTCGTTTACAGGCTTACTGGATAGATTTTCCAGGTTTACAAAGATGATACAGTATAAGCAGGCAACCACAAAGATCACCGATTTCCAATTGCCATTTCATTCAGACAACCAGGCATGCTTCAGAGTTCGGAGAAGAAAGTTCAGGCATGAAAGGCCGTATTCCCTCCTCAGGATAACTTCGGTGTTATTCAGTGACAAGTGCACTACTAGTCGGAGAAAATTGTCAAGCTGCCATCGCAATGTTCTAAGTTTCTTCGCATCACTTAAGATCAGAATCGGATTTGGGGGGGACAGATTTGTACGCTATACTTATCAGAACGTCCATCTTGAGCTTACATATTTTGCGCGTTCCAGGAAATTGCCAGTGCAAGATAACGCACCATGAGGAGAGGTCAATTCCTGTCCCAGAATACTGAACCAGTAAGTCACTGGTGCCAGTACAAAGATGCCTCTTTGAGCTGTAATATCGCACTGGAAATTTGGGTTCCCGAACGTATGTATCACTCAATCCAGGACTGATATGCTCGTCTTATCTGAATTTCCATCCTGGTGAATATAATCTGCTCAAGCCAGACACTTGCACTGATCACCATCATGGTTCATTAGGACAGGTCAAATACAATTTACAGGATCAGAATACTGAAGCGACCTTTCCTTCACTGAATCCCAGAGACACCTGATTATTTCACTGCAAATTTGCATTCTTAACGTATGTATCATGAATGCCAGGAGTGATTGCTGTTCTCTGGACACTCACACTTGTGCTTGTTAGACTGACGGTCATAGAAAAAAACGAAGGCTCTTTTGCACTGTAAGTGACGGTCATATTCTCAAGTTGCAGTGGCAGCACCACTTGTGAGATGAAGAAATATTCCAATTCCACAGCCACAGAAAGCCTTGCATCTTTCTCCACCCCTCCTTTTTCTATCAGTATATATATACATCGTTGTCTCTACCTTACAATTCATCAGAACAACACAAAAATTAGAGTCTAGCTGACGGTCACGCACCTCAAACTGTTCTGCAATTCCTTCAGCGCTGACATCATACTTGAACCGACTCCATTTTTGTTACAGGTAAATTCCTGGTGGCACTCTCACAACTGACATGGTTTCTGAATCCTGAACAGCACACACAGAAAAACTGAAACTTTTGTTCACTTCTGTTGCTTCTTTGCAGCGCATTTTCTCGAGAGATAAGCAGTCGATGGCTGCGCCCATGGCGTCGGATGGTGGGCTGAGGCGTCTGTTCGAGAAGCCGCTGCCGGAGAACCCGACTCTGCTGGAGGCGCTGTCGGCGTGGAACCGCGATATCCACCCCAATAAGCCCATCGACCCGGCGTCCTTCACCGAGATCTTCGGCGAGCTCCACTTCCAAGAGAAGCAGCAGCCGGACCGAGCCATCCTCGTGTCGCAGCCACCGCCTCGCCCTCGCCCTCCTCCGCGCACGGCGTCGTGGCTCGATATCGCCGCCGAGGCCGAGATGAGCAACTTAAGCAAGGACGACTCGTCGCTGGACGGTCTCCTGAGGCCCAAGCCGGCGAGCACGGTGGCCACCGTGAAGAGGAGCGCGAGCTTCTGCATGAAGAAGAGCTCCGCGTCCCTGCTGCTGTGCACGGAGGGCCTCGGCTCCGAGAGCACCGTGGACGCCGACGACATGCTCAAGGACGGCGACGCCGAGGCCGAGACCGGCGCGCTCAGTGGGCACAGCAAGGAGACGGGCACGGAGAGAAGCAGCGACGTGAAGGACGCCGCCGCCGGCGCCGTGGAAGAAGGAAAGGCTGAGAAACGGCCCCCGTCGTTCCCGCCGCCGATACGGTCGATCGGGCGCGGCGGCGGGAAGCCGCACGTGTGCTTCCGATCGTTCCGGGAGGATGGGCGGTTCGTGCTGCTGGAGGTGGTGATCCCCGGGAAGGATCTCCTGCAGGCAACGCGCGAGGGCGGCAGGCTCAAGCTGCAGTTTACCAACGGCGCCGCTGCAGCCATAGCGGCTGGTGGCGTGGGCGTCGGCGAGGAGGTGCACGGAGAAGACGGCACCAAGCATCCAAGCCAAGATAGATTAGTCATATAATGCAACGATGTGTGGTTAATGGCGATCAAAGGCTGGAGTAGCAAAGCAGGTGATGGTATAATTAATTATGAAAAGCATTGCCTACCTAAAGCTTCTTGAAAATGATGAAATATATGTATGTTCCTCCTATTCAGTCAGAGATTCAGACTCCACAGCACAATATGAATACAACATCTTGATCCTTGAGACCTTCAGTGATCTGTACGCCACAGACTGATCGATCAGACGATCACAGTCGAGCATCTTTGTGCTGCATCTTCACGCACACATCTGAGTGCAGTCCCAGCACTAGGAATTCGGAATTATGCAATGTTGGTGGTGGCTACACAAGGCCACTTGATCAGGGAATCCTTAAAGGCAAAATATCGAAGTTGAACCATCTTCGTTGCAGATGATTAAATAGAAATATCCCAGCCATTTAATCCGTTAAAATTATAGTTCGTTTTTAGTTTATCCCTAAGTCAAACATCTTTAACTTCAATCGAGTTAAAGATTGCCACAACATTGACGATAAGAGAGAGATCCGGTGTAGCACCAGGCCAAGCCCATTAATGAAATCGCCTTAACCAGACACTCGGCCCACTTGCGAACTCCCGTGAGCCAATGACCTACCAGGGCCCATGCCACCCCTCGCCCGCCATGTCGCTTGCCCCGGGAATAGAAAACGCGCGCTTTGCACAATTTGGCGGGAAAAGAAAGCACGCCTGCCCCGCACAACCCTCCCCCTTCCTCGCATCCAATCCGATCACGCACGCATCCCCCATCGGTTCCCCCGCCCCCATGGAGCAGGAGCGCACTCCACCAGCGATGAAGAGGGCGAGGCCCTCTCCTCCTCCGCAAGCCCACGCTGCCGACGCGGAGGACCGGCTCAGCGCGCTGGACTACGCCACCCTCCACGCCATCCTCGCCCGCGTGCCGCTCCGCGACGCCGCGGCTACGCCGCGCTCTCCCGCCGCTGGCCCCGCCCGCGTCTTCGCCACGCTCCCGCGCCGCCTCCTCCGCGTCATCACCTTCAACCGCCGCGACTTCCCCGACGAGGGCGATGAGGACTACTGCGAGGACCCCAGACGCTGGATGTGCGCCCTCCGCCGCGTGCTCGACGGCCGCGCCGCGCCGGTCGCCGCCTCGAGATCAATTTCAAGTACATGGGCCTGTACGACGACTGGTTCTTCGGCGTCTTCCGCGAGCTCTGTGGGAGCGGCGGCCTCCTGGAGCTCAGCATCACCAACACCAAGTACACCGAGTGCTACGACCTGCCCTCCCCTGTGTACGCCTGCAAGACGCTCACCTCGCTGTATCTCTCCAACTGGCGGCTCCGGGTGCCCGGCAGAATCACCGGCCTGCGCGCTCTGCGGTCGCTCCGGCTTCACGGAGTGACCGCGACGGATGGTGATCATCGTCGTTTCATCTCTCGGTGCAGCGCCATGAGCATTTGGAGATCTTTAACATCCACAAGGCACGGAACATCGTCATACGCGCGTCATGCCTTAAAGACCTCCTCATATACTCGTACCGCCCGCTCTGCGTCTCGGTGAAGAAGGCGTCGCGCCTGGACAAGGTGAGGCTGGGCTTCTCGTACAGCTACCCTGAATACTCTTGGAGGCTCCAGGAGACCATGGACTCCGATGAAGACTACTCGTTTTCTGAGATCGAGGAGATGCTTGATTACAACAAGATGGCGAAGAGGGAGCATAGGCAGACAGACGAGATTAGGAATATGGTGATGTTTCTCGGTAGTCTCAGTTCTGCCAAGAAGCTTCACTTGTCACCTGAATTTCCTCAGGTCAGTTAGTTTGATGAATGCTTGCTTATCTTTTCTGCTTAGTCGTATCATTTACTGAGGTTATGCCAAATTGTAAGCTGAAAAGTACAAGTTATTTTTACTGAAATGTACATTAGTTGCAGCTGCCATGATGATGAGATCACCAAAAAATGCTTTTATAGTAACCCAGCGCTTTAAATAAATTTTCAATCATGGCGCACTTCATTTTGATGTGTGCTACTGTAGCACATCCTTTGCTAGTGACCACCTCATCCAGAAATGATCGAATATAGTTCAAGGACACTACAATGATTATGATACTTACTGTTGCAATTGTAAGAGAAAAGATGAAACAAGGGTTTGGGGTTATGATGCCATCAGCCAACAGGTGTCAGCCCTGAAATACTGTACTAGCTTGGCAAGGAAAAAACGTTTTAATTGATCATGGTATCGCTAACATCAAATCTTTCTACTTAAACACTGATATAGATTTCAAATTATACGGTAGACCAGTCTTTGATTTTTATAAAGGACAATCCATAATTGATAATTGTCATCATCAAATATTTTGACCACTTAGCTTAAGGATTCCTACTTTTTCTATAAGGAATGTGTCGTGGAAGCACTTGCTTTAATTTCATCGGTCATGGAATTAGACTTCTTGCTTATCAGTGAGACAGTGATGATTATTTCTTTCATACAAAATGAACATGGCGATAGCGGCGGTGCTGAGTTTAGTATCATGCCACCACGCCTCTTCAGCTGGAGGATATGCGGTGGATTAGATCAGACATATGTGGCATGCAATAAAATTATCTATGGATTTATGCTTGCTCCAAATATATGCTTCTTCCGAGAAATATGTATAGCATTTTAAATAAAGATAGTAAATGCAAGGTGGTTAGCCTTTATATTTTTCTTTCTCACAATACTCTCCAGATTATATCTTATTTGTTTTTTCCTCTAGGTGTTTATCATAATCCTAGCACAGCCCAAGTGTTTAGATCAGTCACTCTGCTTTAGGACTAACGTAATTTAGTTTTACATGATAATAGTTGAGTAGTGCCCTAAAGGATATACACAGTTAAAACTTGATTCAAATACTTTTGTCAAATATAATTCAAATGATTTTCATGTCGAAGTTGGAACTACATTATAAAAACGGTGCAAAATTTGATCGATTGATGTTCTGATTAGGTCTTGAGCCTGCCCAAGGTCGCAATGCCGAAGAGATTGCCCAAGAAAAACTATTTACTTGGATTGCAAATGCTTACCCTTGCTCTGGATCACAATCACGCAGTGTTTGCCACATTAGTTGCATGCTTGCTGAACAGCTCTCCCAACCTCAGGGACCTCAGAATCATAGTAAGCCCCAAGCAACAGATGTTCGTTCAGTCTTATATTAATGTTCCAGCAGCTGCTTGTAAAATGTTTCTCCTGTGTATTACCAGGACTCTCGTTATTCAAGAAGCCATGTGCCCTTAGCTGCAGAGTATTGGGAGGAGCAGATAAATGCTGACTGTGTTCTCAATCACCTGTCAAGCATGACATTCTTCATCGATGAACTCTTTGAAGGGCACTCTTGCGGTGGCTTTTGTCCGTTCCTGGTGATGAACTCGAGGGTCCTCAAAAAGCTACACATCATGTACTATCGCCGGCAGGTCAAGCCTGAGGATGCAGACAAGCTGTAAGCGATCCGAAGAGAACTCTCCATCTGGCCGAGGGCTTCACCGGATATGGTGCTGGAGTTGTCTCCCATTGATCACTATCCGAGCTTATGAGGTGCGACCGTGTGAGGTAGCCGATCCATGTCCTGTTCTACTGCTTCCTGCTATATGCTGCTCCTGAATTCTGATTCTAAAAACCACAGGCTAGTCTAGTCACCAGAAGTCTTCTGTTGGAATGGTTCGGAAATCTGGATTTGCACTGTGGTACAAGTATATTTGACCTTGTTAGTAGTCTTATCGACCTCGTACTATCATCTTCTGGATTTTTGTTATTTTGTAAATACGGTTGTCTTGTTACCAATCAGGATCTATTAATTTTATATGATGATCCTAGCGTGGTCTTTATGTCATGAGAAAGCTTACACTTGCCCCCTGGAGGGCTCGCACTGCTTCCTGACTACTGATATAAGGCTGTCTCCAGCGATATCCTCCAAATCCCATCCTCTACATCCTTCATTTACAGAATTCTCTACAAGATTCTCTCCTCTATATCTCATTTCTCTCCAACAACATTCTCTAAATCTCGTTCTCTATACATTAAACCCTATATTAGAAACGTATTTTGTTCTAAATTTTTGTACGTACGTATTTATTATACCTCAAACGCTATGGACATATTTTATTTTTATTTAATTCAGTGTTTGAAACGTAAAGAAAAAAATAGAGAAGAGGAGAGAGAATCTCTATATATAGAGGAAACCTGTAGCGTTCTCTATTTTAGAGGACCATTTAGAGAACGCTGCTGAAGCAATAGAGAACGGAATCTTCCTCTATATATAGATAGAGTATTGGACGTTTTACAGTCTACCGGTGGAGACAGCCTTATACGGATATTACTTGTGCTTCCTGGAGTGTCAGAGGAAAAGATGAATGCCTTTTGCGCTGCTAGTCAGTACGGTGACTGTCATGTCTCATTGCGAAGTACCAGCTTGCGGTTGTGAAATGAAGAGAAATATTCCAATTCCACCGCCAGCCACAGGAACTACGTTGCTGTGGTTGGCTCACATGTTAGGACTATAGTTGGCCATTCAGGCCGTCCGGCACTGCATGGCCCGGGCCCGAGTCGGCCCGACACGATTAGACTCGGCACGATTAGCCCGTTTACTTAATCGTGCTGTGCCAGGCCAGCCCACGTGCCGAGACATCAGCCCACGCACGGCACAAAGACCTGTTATCCGTGCTAGGCCGGCCCGATTTCCCATATGGACCCAGCCTGCCGTGCCGGCCCGTGCCCTGGCATTCAATCCACCCTCCATCTTCACAAAATTTTTCCATATATTCCAATTTCACAAGTAAAAATTTGAAACATTCGCACATTCAAACTTAAACATACTCATAGTTAAACATACACATCCAAACATCACACATACTGTCGGTTCCAAAATGGCCGTAGCTAAACCTACTCAAAATGTGTATCGCGTATTGTGATCGAATGTAGCCTAGCACACAATCACTACGCCAGAAACTGTAATCTGAGACGCGCCCTAGGCAAAATGCCAGACGCGCAGGGGTCGCGTCCCGCATTACCGCGTCGTAGATTAAAAAGTAATCTGAGACGCGCCTCACACGCATCTCAGATTACCAAAATGCAAGACGCACCTCTTTTACGGTGCGTCTCGCCTTGGCTTCACATAGGCGTCCTGGGAGCCAAATGCGAGACACGCTCTAGTTTAGGCGCGTCTCGCATTAGTCACAGATGGGAGACGCGCCTCACTTACGGCGCGTCTCGCCTTGGCTTCACACAGGCGCCTCTGGGAGCCAAATGCGAGACGCGCTCTAGGCTAGGCGGGTCTTGCATTAGTCACAGATGAGAGATGCGCCTCACTTACGGCGCGTCTCGCCTTGGCTTCACACAGGCGCCCCTGGGAGCCGAATGAGAGTCGCGCCCTAAGCGAGGCGCGTCTTGCATTACTCTACCCCCAACAGGGGCCTTTTTTCCCCAGCTGCATCCTGGAACTAGCCAGGATTTGGCAGCTGCAATCAAATACCTGCAAAAGATTTCAATTCACAGAATTCACCGCAACCATCGCACGCATCCATACAATTCACACAGTGCGATACACACAATCAAAGATAGTATTATATAACACATGTACAATCAATTAGCCTCGTCCAAAACTCAAAACAAGGCTCAACCTAACTCAAAACAACAATGATCGATAAGAACAATAGAGTACATGCAAAGCAAGTCTCTCAATCTAGCTCAATGTTGGCTGTCGTGCTATGATAAATGGAACTCCCCCTTTGGGTTGATCACCTCCATCGTGAGGAACTCCGCTAGCCTCTCTCGGATATCCTTCACGTTACCAAGCGTCGTTTGATTGAAATAATCATCTTCATCCTTCGAAATATAATTACAAGCAGTTAGAATACAAGATGAAGATAGATATTCTTTAATTAGAACACGTGAGAATTCTTACCGTGAAATCCGGTTTCTCTGCAACTAGAAGCATGTTGTGGCAAACATAGAACCCACATGAGTTACCCGAGGGTTGCCGTGTGCACTACATGTCAAAGATAGATAGAAATTAGCATTTTGCGACACTTAAAACCAAGAAAACATCGTAATAGTAAAGCGATTTAGTTATAGTAGTTACCGTCCACGCGGTGTGATGTGTAAACGCAACTTGACGTTGCTCTTTGTATCCTTCTTCGGCCCTAAGATGTCTGTCAAGAGACCTAAACACAGACATCCGGATGTTATATTACAAATGCTTCTAAAATGGGCAAATGATAAAAAACTAAAGCAAACAACAAACTTACTCGTCAAGGATTGAGATGACTAGAGAATAATCACGTATCTGAGGCGCGCCCGACTCATCTGATGGAATGCTCGAGTCAAGGTAGAAGACTTGCTTGCTCCTGACATTGATGATGAGTGTAACCCAATGGTTGCCTGGGTTGTACGGCACCACAATGTGCTCCTTGTCAGCATGTACTCGCATGCACTTCACCATGTACCTAACCAAGTTGAAATGGAAACAAGCGGTTACATGTGTTAAATGGAAACAAGTGACTACATGTGGCTACAAGTTGAAATGAAAACAAGTTTAACTGTTGCATGTGCGTACCTGACCAAGCTATCTCTATATGAATTCATCACTGTCACCGTCATCATCTGTGGGTCAATGTACCCACACTTCTTTCCGGTTCGACGCCTTGTCTCTTGTTGCATGTGCCTACACGATCCATATGAATTGAAATAGAAACGACTTAAATTGTTGAACGTATATCAAATGCATTGAAATGGAAACAAGTCTTAATCGACTTACAATGCAAAGCACCGAATGAGAGAAAGATCCAAAGCGTCGAGGTTGAAAAGGTCGAACAAATCGCAGAAGGCAACAATAAAGATGTTACCACTGCCCTCAAGCTGCAGAAAGTGCCGCTCTTCATATGACACCATGATTTCCTGGGCTTTATTGACATTGCGCATGTAGTAGTTGTGCAGGTCCACACAATATTGACCTGCTGTCTGAAGCTCAGGGACACTAAGCAAGGACTTTCCAACCCTGTACTTTGGATTCTCAGAAGTGTAAGCCCTTGTAACCGGGTGTTTTATCCGCTCCACCTTTTTCTTACCCTCTGAGATCTCCCGCTTTGTCGCCATCGGCCTACTCTGCTTCTTCCTCACAGGATTAGCCTTGCTTGGCTTCTTGGGAGCGGTAGCTGGCTCTGTCGGAACAGGTGGAGGGGGGGTAATCTGAGGCTGAGTAGGGACAGGAGGATGCGGATCCGGTAACGCTTCCCATGTATCCGGCAGCTGTGGCCATGGCTCAGAAAACGTCGGTGGCACTGCAGGACTCTGTGGCTGAGGTTCAGTGGTCGGTACTGAATCTGCATCTGCTGGATTAATATCAATACCAGCTCTCCGCCACTGAACCCTTCTCGCAACTGCATCCCGCAAAGTGGTGGTCATGTCATCTGGTGGCACATCCAGCTTGATATTCTTAGCAAACTCATGCAGTAAGTCAATCTTGACCACAGCACAATCAGCCCTGACCTGCACCAACAACAACAACAAAGCCTTTAAATCTCAAGCAAGTTGTACATACCAAAAGAAAAAAAACAAAAAGAAATAGGAGAAAAGAAAAGAGATGCAAAGACCAATGCACTGACCTGGACACCTTCAAGCTGGGACATACCGGGATACACAAGCCCTTTCCCGACCTCCAATCGAGATGAATCTCCGACCAGCTGCACGAGAAGACTGCATCGGGTCGGACGAGCCAAGCCATCTATCGTATCCGGCTCCACTGATGTAGGCACAATTGCCCTCTCTATCCCTCTACTCTGAGAAGCACCCGCTGCAGTAGAACCGAAGCTGTCCTTTCTCTCTTCACTCATCATACTCCCCGGCAAATCAGGGAATGGCAATCCCTGAGACTCGAAGATGGTCTTTAGCTCTCCAAACATCTCCATCTTCACCTGCTTTTTGATCTCATCTATGTCAACCTTTGATGAGGAGTCTCGAGTCCGCTTCCGATATCTGCCTTTGTGTTTAGGGAACCCCTCCTTCCAGGTCAACTGACTGGAAACACCACGGACACGACCCCGTTGCTCACGGGTTCCCAAAGCCCTGGTGAGCGCATCAAACTCCCTCACTCCTTCATTTGAACCTTGGCTGCTCTCCATCAAAGCCCTTTGAGCAACTTCCTCAGCGCTCGTGCTGTAGAAATTGATATTGCCATCCTCCGTGAGCTTTGACCTAGCACGCATAAATGGTGCCAGCCGTCCCTCAAACGATTCATAGGGATTCTCAATGCCCCTCTCTGCCAGCATCTCATCCTCCTGCTCCCACTTGCGTTGCTTTCCAGCATATCCCGCTGAGCCAAGGTGGTGGTCAAGCTCGTTCCGCGCTCGGAGACCCCGAAAATACTCACTTGACTGTTGGAACTCGGGAGTATTCCACTTTTGAACAAGCTCGTCCCAGGCTTCTTTTGTCAAGTCCGCATACTTGTCAAAAGGGTTCTCTTTCTTCTTCCAACACTTTAAAAGCCTGCACGACAAAACAATAAATCTGCATAAGTGACAGTAGATAATGAAAAAATGTTAGTAAATGACAATAGTAAGTGACAACACTTTACTTGTTCTTGTAGCTCCTCCAGGCTTTAGAGATGATCTTCATAGCATGCTTCGTAGCCTTATCGTGCAACTCTATCGGATATTCAACATAGGGTTGAATATTGTTTTCGAAGATTCTCTTTTTGTCGTCCCAAGATAGGTCATCGAAATGTTCCAAGGTGAGTGGCACCTTTGCCGGGCTGTGAGGCCACAAACCCGTCCTAATCTCACCAAGATTGACGGGTCTTCGGGTGCTGCCTCAGAATTGACCCGGCCACAACTTTTCACATCTGATGGCCATGTTGTCTGTGACCTTTTCTTTCTGCCAGCACCAGACGTGCTAGCTCCTGACTGTGACCGTGCCGGCCGTCCTGATGATGCTCTGTCATCTGTAGGTTGCTGCACACTGTCCGGACCACTGGACATCGTGCTACACGAGAAAGAAAAAAAATCAGATACAACCATAGAGTAACCGCTCCGAATCAGATACAACCATAGAGTAACCGCATGAATCCCATACCTAGGCCTAGACATGCTTAATGCTTTAGTGATACATATTCTCGCAAAGTAATCTCCATTTTTTGAAATATATGACTTAATCTTTGGTCATTAACCGCTCTTTTTTTTAATTTGGCTAGGTTGGTCTCTTTTTGCTCTTGATAATTTGATTTGTTTTGAATTCTGTGTAGCAAAACATATTATGTGTGTCCATGGAAGATGTTTCTTGCCTCATACATCCATATACAGGGTATGAACACTGACTAATTAGAAAGGGGGAAAGCTCACCTACGCCGGCAGTGGACGATGCTACGGTGGCTTGGGGCGGCGCCGCGGGGCCGGGGACGACAGCGCAACGGCTCGGGGAAGGCTCGACGGCGGCGGCACTCGAGGGGACGGGAGCTCGGGCCCGGGGGGCGCCGAGAGCGCGGAGCGGCGCTGCGGGGCCGGGGACGACAGCCGCGAGGGAGTGACGGTGTGGCTCAAGGACGCGGGTGGTGCGAGAGGACGGCGGCGGCGGGGAGTAGAGAACGGGTGTGAAAATTTGGCGATTCGACAACGGGCGGCGCGAGAGGACGGCGGTTTCGATTCGAAAATTTGACCTAAGTCCCAAGAAGGCCGAGGGGCACCTTCTAAATGCGCGACGTGCTTTACCTAAGGCGCGTCGCGCATCTCCATGCGCGACCCGCGTTACCTACGGCACGTCGCGCATTGTGATATGCGCGACGCGCCGTAGGTAACGCGCGTCTCGCCTTTGATGCCCCGAGCTGGTTGCCTGATCAGGCGCGCGTGGGGAGGGGATTTTGTCCCACCTCGCCAACGCAAGGCGAGTGCGTCCAGCTTATAAGCTTGGGCGGTCCAAGCCGTTTCGAAATTACAATACATGCACCTTTGAGCCGCTGTTTCCTCTCTTTGCCCATGCTGGCGGTGGTGTGGGTCTGTGCCCCGAGGGCTCCCTGCGTGTCGAACCCGTTCAATCTATTCGTGGTACCCTGCGGGTTGAGCCCGGTGGGCCCCGGACCCACACCCCCGTGTAACTTTTTTTTGTTTTCTCTTTTTAGGCACAAGTGTTTTTTACATCATGGACCCCAGGGTCCCTGGGTTCCGCCCGGACCTGTAGGTTTTGCCCGGACCACCTTAGAATAGGAAAAATAATTGCAGCTGAATGCGCGACGCGCGTTAGCTACGGCTCGTCGCGCATTAACTATGCGCGACGAGCCGTAGGTAACGCGCGTCGCGCATTTCATGGTTGCCTGTGTTTGTTCAGTTCCAGAACTGAATGGTTCAGTTCTGGAACTGAAAATTCACACATATTCATATCTCACAAATATGAACTCGTACTTCACAAATATTCACACATTATCATATCTCACAAAGGCACAATTAAAGTCACACAATTACCATATTTCAGAAAGGAACAATTAAAGTCACACAATTCCCATACTTGATAAAGAAACAATTAATATACATTGTGTGCCCAATCATTTTGCTACTTTCTGTTGTTCCCTTGGTTTTTTGAAATTCTTAACTTTTTCTTTATGGTCGTTGCGCAAGTAGGGAGTTTCATTGGCCGATGGTATTCTTGGCTTGATCATTGAGGTGGCGAAAGGAGGTATCTCATCAAACTGATCAAACTCTTCCTCGTCGACCGCATTCTCAACACCGACGATTCGCCGTTTTCCAGGTATAACCACCTTGAGTCTTTTGTTTGTTGTGTCAGAAACATAGAACACTTGAGCCACATGTTGTGCGAGGACGAAAGGGTCCGTCTTGTATCCGTGACGGCTAAGATCGACACTAACGAACCCGTACTTGTCTTTTTGTACACCTCTATTTGCATCAACCCAATTGCAACAGAAAAGAGCAATTTTAAAACCGTGAAAGTCAAGCTCCCATATCTCTTGTATTTGACCATAGTACGCAGTTTTGTCCTCTCCGTTAACATCGTAAGCATCAACACGTACACCACTATTCTGATACATGCTTTTCTTATCTTGTCGTTCGGTATAGAACGTGTATCCATTTATGTCATACCCTTGGTATGTCATAACGGTGAATATAGGACCAAGAGCCAAAATTTTGAGTTGTTCACTTATAGGAGTATCTGATCGTGAAATTCGATCCGGAGCCAACCACAGAATTTGTTCATGTGTTCCTTTGCTAACCATGATTCACTGTGTAGAGGATTCTCTCTAAGCAACAGCTCCTTATGCTCATCAAAGTACTCAGACACAATGTCCATTTGTTGCAACACGTGGAAATGAGCCCTATGAAATAAATCTTGATCTGGAATTATAGCCTTCTTCCCGATCGTCCCCGTGCCTGTGAGCCTCCCCTCATGATGAGACTTGGGAACACCAACCGGGTTACTCGGGTCAGCGTAGTTTAGGCCCCACTCAATGGCTTCCTCTGTACAATATCCTTGTACCATGCTGCCCTCGGGGAAAGCTCGATTTTTTACTAGTGACTTCAAGATGCCGTTGAATCTCTCGTACGCATACATCTGGTGAAGGAACACAGGACCAAGTAGCTTTATCTCCTTGATAAGATGGCCCGTGAAATGAAGGCTGATATCGAAAAAGGCAGGTAGAAAATACATCTCAAGAACGCACAAAGTTTCATAGTGCTTCATTTCCAATGACTCAAGATCTTCTTCACTTAGAACCTTTTGACCAATTGCATTAAAGAAAAAGCAAAGGTTCATAATAGCCTCCCGAACATTGACCGGTAGGATATTCCGAATTCCTACGGCAATCATCTGCGTCAGCAATACATGGTAATCATGAGACTTTATGCCGGGAGATAGCTTTAGATCAGGCATTGATACAAGCTTCGAGACGTTGGTTGAGTAGCCAGTTGGAACTTTCACACTTTTCAAGAACTCGCAAAACTCCTTCTTCTCATTCTTTGAAAGGGTGATGCATGATGTGGGCAGCTCCATTCCTTTAACGGAGTCATCATTGAGCCACAACTCTTCTCTAATTTTCATTTTCTTCAGATCAGCTCGTGCATGTGCGTGATCTTTCATTTTTCCGTCCATGTTAAGCAATGTGCCGAGAAGGCTCTCACAGACATTCTTCTCCACGTGCATCACATCAATAGAGTGACGGACGTCTAAGTCCTTCCAATACGGTAGCTCCCAGAAAATCGACTGCTTCTTCCACATGTCATCTTCTTCAACAACGACCTTCTTGCCCTTCTTGCCTTTCTTCTCTCCTTTCTGCTTACCGAGGACAACATGGACATTCTTAACCATTTCATAGACATCATGACCTGAGAAATGCGGTGGAGGATGCCTCTTCTCGGCCTTACCGTTGAAGTGATCACACATGTTCCGGAACGGGTGTTTCATTCCAAGGTAGCGTCTATGTCCCATGTACACTATTTTTTTTGAGTCACTCAAGTACTCAGAGTCTGTCTCTCTCAAACAATGTGGGCACCCGCAACCTACTTTCTTGCTCTGTCCGGACAAGTTCCGTGCCGCTGGAGAGTCACTAATAGTCGCGAATAAAATGGCTCGAAGCTGAAAGTACTCACGCTTGTACTCATCCCAGACCTCCACTCTTTTACACCACAGCAACTTCAGATCGTCAACCAAAGGACTGAAATAAGTGTCGATGTCATTCCCAGGTTGATGTGGCCCTGGTATCAAGCCCGACAGCATAATGTACTTCCGTTTGTTACACAACCAAGGCGGAAGGTTGTATATCGTCAGAACAATTGACCAGGTGCTATGTGTGCTATTGTTCATGAATGGGTTCATGCCATCTGTGCTCATTGCAATCCTAATATTCCTCAGATCTTCCGCAAATTTAGGATATCGCAAATCTATGTTCCGCCATTGTGTGGCATCAGCAGGATGTCTTATCAACCTGTCCACCTTATGCTTCTCCTTGTGCCATCGCAACAATTCTGGCTCCTTTTTGTTTGCAAACCAG
This sequence comes from Panicum hallii, assembly GCF_002211085.1. NCBI lineage: Eukaryota > Viridiplantae > Streptophyta > Magnoliopsida > Poales > Poaceae > Panicum > Panicum hallii. The sequence continues at coordinate 1,674,533 of NC_038044.1, read as the reverse complement.
CGCACCAATCGTGGAACAATTGGAAAGTACCAAAACACCTTTTTAGGTCCGCCCTTTGTTCTGTTGCAATCCTCATCATCACCACCATCTTTTCTACGGTTGAATCGATCGAGTCCACAAACAGGGCACTTCTCAAGGTCCTGATAATTCGAGCCACGATAGAGAATACAATCATTCTTGCACGCATGGATCTTTTCCATCTCCAATCCCAACGGGCAGATAATCTGTTTGGCCTCATAAACGGTCTCAGGGACGGTGTTGCCTTGTGGAAGCATGTCCTTAAGGAGTGCTAACAACTCCTTGAAACTGCCATCACTCCATCCGTGGATTGCTTTCAACTGGAAAAGCTCCACCATTGCAAATAGCCTTGAGTATTTCAATCCACAACCAGGATAGAAAGGTTTCTTAGAGTCTTCGATCATCCTCTTGTACTTTCCGAATTCGCCTCCTTTGAACTCATCGTCGCCGTGTCTGTCAGCATTGCAAACCATCTCCTCTATGTTATCAACCTGTCAAGCCAGACATGAAAAGTCATATTAGCACAACCTTATTATACTAATTGTAAGCTTTATTATGGGGCCGGGTTTGATTAGTACCTGTTCTATGATGTCGGCATTGCTCAACCCTAGTATATCCGCCTCGTCCACATCGTCGTCCTCTTCTTCGACAACGCTATGGACCTCTCTCTCCACATAGGAATCCCTACTCTCTGCTTCATTAAGTCCTTCTTCACTGTGTTTATTCCAACATCGATAATCCTCCATGAATCCATGTTTGATCAAGTGTGATTTCAACACGTGCTCTTGAAGATATCGCTTCTCATTTTTGCAATTTTTCCATGGGCAATAAAGATACTGTATACCATTGCCCACCATATCTTTCTTCGCGTTCTTAATGAAGGCTTGAACACCATCCATAAACTCCTTGCAAAGGCGTGGACCATACATCCAAGGCCGATACGACATCTATATAGAATATGAAATCAAAACGTTAGGATTCTCATAGTTTGAGGCCATGCACAACTAGTGTTTAAGTTCAAATACTATTAGATGGCAAATGACATGATATCATGTGCTAGAAAAAATATCAAGTACGACGGTCATTTAGATCTAGAGTTGCGCTAAATTTTATTGGCCCAAAATAATCGATATCATGTCGGAGGTACCTTGCCACTGCCCCCGCGACACACGACAGCAAGAAGAGGCTCGATCGTGCTCCAGCCGCCCGCCGCGACACGCTCCCCACGAGATCTCCACCGCCCGCCGCGGCAGATCCATCCAGCCGCACATCCGCCAGCACCACTTTCCCCAGATCCACCCAGCCGCACCACCAAAGTATCAGACTGCAAGTTCGGACAGCTTGTTCGGACCTCCAGACCCCCAGGCGGGTGTTGTCTGAGGTGGGAACAAATGCAAGACGCGATCTGAGATGAGCCATCCAGTGGCGAGTCTCCCATCCGCATAATCTGAGACGCGCCATCCAGTGGCTCGTCTCCCATCCGCATGATCTGAGAGGCGCCATCCAGTGGCGCGTCTCCCATTTGTAAAGCTTGTTCGGACCTCCAGACCCCCAGGCGGGTGGGAACAAATGCAAGACGCGATCTGAGACGCGCCATCCAGTTGCTCGTCTCCCATCCGCATGATCTGAGACGCGCCATCCAGTGGCTTGTCTCCCATTTGTAAAGCGAGACGCGTCCCGGCTATTTAACGAAAGAAATATAGTCGCGAGATGTACTGCTGAACGAGATGAGCACGGCTGAAATCCCCCTCCCCAGCGTCCCGGAGACCGAGGAGCTCGCCACCACCAAAATCCCCCTCCCCAGCGTGCCGGAGACCGCGGCGCTCGGCATCACCCTCCTCGGCGCATCCTCCGAGACCGCCGCGCTCCCGGAGTGCACCGCTTCGGAGATCACGGCGGTCGCCACCGGCAGATCTACGGCGCCTCCTCCAGCGGGCTTCTCCACCACCAGCCGCAGATCTGCGACACGGGGACCACAGCTCCCTTCACCACCAACATCCGCGGGCTTCTCCACCACCAGCCGCAGATCTGCGACACGGGGACCACAACACCCTTCACCACCAACATCACCCATTGTTGCAGGTATTTGTTGGAATCATCGCATTCTGCCTGAATCTGCATCAGCAAACCCACGGAGGAAGCTTCTCTTTGTTTGCTTTAGTGGTAGTACTCTATCGATTTCTATTGTCTCACGAAACCCACGAAACACGAGCTGGTCCGTGATGAAATTTTCGAGCTGGTCGAAGCTGTTTAGCTGCTTCGGCGGCTGCTTCCCCTGCAGCGACTGTTCCACCAACGTCACCCTAAACTGCTGTAACTCGGGGAACAACAACGCTTACAGGGGGCAGGACGATGATTCAGCTCGCCAAGCTGCTAGCGCTCCTAAGCCAGCGCCATTGCCTGATTTAATATCTATGTAATAATTAATATCGATGTAATAATAATTGCTGGATTTAGCTAGACATTGTAATGTATTGTGAGATTATTTGTATTTGAGACATTGTAATGTAATCATCGTTCGGTTTCAAGGGATTCCATGTAACTGTAATATGTAATTGTATTGTACGCTACAGACGCGCCCCACCGCGCCCCCCCGGATCAATGCGAGACGCGCCTTACTAAGGCTCGTCTCGCATTACTTTCAAGCCCTCCCACGGCGCATTGAGGTGGGAATAAATGCGAGACGAGCCACGTTAAGGCGCATCTCAGATCTCAAAATGATCGGAGACGTGCCCTCCCACGGCGCGTCTCGCATTTGTCTCTTACCCTCCCCCACCCCACGCAGCGCCGCGTCCGCATTTTTAGCGCGTCTCTCTTTCTGTAATCTGAGACGTGCCCTTAGAGGCTTGTCTCAGATTGCTTGCTCCTATTTGCTGTTTTGGCGTAGTGAATGACTCAAGATCTATACCGGTGCAGGCAATCATACCCTACGTCCAGTCGGATGTATTGCTTGAGCCCAGGTGCTCGTGCGAGTTGAGGAGTTACAAGCTTTCGAGCGGAAGCTATGAGATTTGAGAGTCTATGGTGCAGATCTATCAAGAGATGGGATGTCTTTCCTAGGCGGATGACCTTCCCTTTTATAGTCCAAGGGGGCTCCACAACAGGGGAGCTAAGGGTGTAAGGATAGAAAAAGAGGACTCCCGACCCCGCCGGTCGGGGTCATCAGCTTCGTCAGTCCGGTCTTTCCATCCCATCAGTCGGAGTCTTCCGGTGACCACAGTTCAAGTCCTACATCATGGGGCAAGCGTCTTGTCTTGTCCCTTCGCATCATGCTCCGTTGGTCGATGTTCGTGGGGGCGTCGATAGGTACGGTATGGCTATCACGACCCATCCCTAATGCCTCGCCCGGTCACTCCATTGTGATGGGGCGTTCTGGCCGTATCATGATGATGTTTCATCCCGTCCCTTCACGAGGACGGGAAGGTAGAATAGTGGCGCCCTACTGCCACAGTAAAGGGGATTGTAACCCCCGTAGAGAGAGTGGTTGGCCGTGTACGATAAGTTGACCCCAGGTTCATCCTTATCCTCCGCACCTACTCCTAGGTCCCGCTGGTAAGCCGGGCCTGGCCTAGCCTCCCAACCAGCCTGCCGATCGGGGAGGCGGGCACATGTAAGCCGGAGCCCAGTTGGGTTGAAGCCTTGGTATGGACTCGGCCTCTGACAGTTCCCATAGTCGGGGATATGTGCCTTGGTCATCCCGACCGAGTTGTCAATCGGGGTTGTGGGCCGAGGCAGCCCATATGAAATTGTCACCTTATATAGACGGTGCTTGTTTCAGGCGCGGCCTTGAGTGGTCAACGAGAAGTTCTAGAGCCTTGTTTTGAACTCGTTCCCAACCTGAGTCGTGAGCGAGCCCTGCCTCGAATAATGGAGTTGCTTTTAGCCTGTGTGCATCACGAAATGAAGATGCTGCAGTGGCAGCGGCTGTCTGCTTTCGATGCAGAATCGCGAGGCCTGCCCGAGGCGGCGTGGGTATTCAGTCGGCGGTAGATGGACTTCTCGCCGTCGACCCCTGCCAAGGTGTCCTTGAGGGAAGGGGTGCAAGAAGAAGACTTGCAAGGAAGATGTTCCTCCCAGTCTTCCCATACTTGGAGCAGCCCTCCCAAGGTTACCAGTGTTACCACCCTGGTGGTGGTAACGGGTATTTCGTAGTTTGTAACAGGCCGTAGGCTAACTGTACTTTGTAATACTTATTTACCAGGAATAAAATACATTTATTCCGGAGTGTTTTACATCTGTTGCGCCCGACCAGGTGTCCGGTCGGGGGCTGGCGTTTTGCCTTTCTTCCCGAGTGGAAAACGTGGTACCCCGACCCGTAGCAGTCCTTGTCATGAAGGATGGCGGTCGGGTCGGGTGATGTCACGAGCATGCACGCATAGAGGTGGCCCCGTCCACGGTCTCCGCAACCGGAGGGGTTGAGTCGGTGTCACTTGCCTCGATGGCTCGAGTGACGTGCTTAGTAAGCTCCTAACAGGTGTGCCCGGGTAAAAAATTTCGGGCGTCCGAGTGGAATCCGAGTCCGTCATTCGTGACGGGGTCGTCATAGCCCGCAGATGGCATTCCACTGCTATGTGACCCGCCTCCCGGCAGCAGCCCGAGTTGTCCGACCGACTCAGGTGGCCCGTTGGCCTCTCCTCGATGGAGATTCTGTGGGCATGGATTGAGATCCGGATCGGATGAGAAGGTTGAGATGATCCGGATCACTGCCTGAGCAGACTGGGCGAGGGCCATTGGGGCTCATCTGCGTTTTCTCCCCTGACTCTGTTTGACGCGTGGCGGCCTCGAGTCCTCCGTGGACCGGCCTTTGAACCTCGGTCGGTCGGGTTTCCGTGTCGGGATCCATTAGCACACTTTAATTGGCCGCGCCGTCTTTGTTTCAGCAGTTTTAATGTATTTCAAGAATTGAGCAAATCAATGCGATTATCGACCGAGGATGTGGCCCGTTGAGGCTTACCCGGGAAGTTGGAGGGTCGCCCCATTTTTCACGCCCACGCCATGGTCGTGGTGGGCCTCCTCGTGCCGCTGACCAGCTCGCGATCTTGGATAGCGCTTGATGCCGGAAACAATGGTGATTGCGGAGGCAACCGCCGCAGAGTGGGTGAAGACAGCTTGTCACGCGGAGAGGGAGGCGACCCTAGGTAGCAGTGGGGTCCAGACAACTGGAACCGAGTCAAGTGCTGCCTCGACCGCGCTAGCCCCGGCCTAGGAGCTACTCCGGTTGACCCTGCAGCGCGGTCCTTACCATCCACGTCGTTGGCCAACGCGGACAGGTGCTGCAATAAAAGGCATGTGTTGCATAGTTAGTTTTTATTTTGGAACAGTTTATGCGGCGGACTTAAAGGGCCCCTGAGCGAACAATTTCGAGTGCTTGTAATCGCTCTCGTTTTATGATTTTTTGGAAGCTGGTCACGCCCGTATCCCTTTGTTTCCTGAAGTGATTTCTGCCTTCGCACTTTTCCTTTCGAACCTGCTCATTAACTGTAGGTTGTAGTGTGTAGCCGGGGGCTGGCCTAAGTGGCGTCAGCTGATTCACCGTAGGTTGTGATGAGAGTTCGGTAGGTTCGGTGGTCCAACAAACATCACTTAGCAGGCCTTCCGTGCTCGGGCTGGCCTGATCGGGCCGTAGCATAAACATGCTGGGCCGGGCCGTCCCACGTACCGAGGAGTCGGCCCAGGCACGGCACAAGCCCCATGCGGGGCCGGCCTGGGCCCGATTAACTTTGTGCCGGGCCAAAAAACCAGGCCATGGGCCAGCCCACGGACCTCAGGCCGCACAGAAAACTATAGTTAGGACCATGCAAAAATCAGCTCCACTGCAAGTCTAAACTCAGCTCCGGCGCTTAAAAAAAAAGATTCGTCCGTGGTGGCCGTTCTTGGGTGCCATTCCTCTAGAAAAAAGCAGAATGGAATTTTGCTGTTCAAATATCTATTATCTTGAAACGTGGAATTTTTAACTTTCTCGCCATATATTACCTATATGCCTTTTTTTCGGATGGCCCACTCTACATCAGACTAGACTAGTAAATGTCAGATTCTTTTTCTTTTTCTTTTGAGATGTGCGATGGAACCTTGTTTCGAAGAACAGCAACTTAGCAAGACCCGGCGGAAAGAAACATTTTTCTAGCTCTTATTAGAATCCTCTATTCTAATGGGCCCAAAGCCCCAAATTCTCAAGGCCAGTCAAGTAAGGCCTGTTTTGCTCGGGAAACACTACACGGGCCAAAGAACATGATGGCTCAAAAAGATTTTCCTCCTCGGGGGCCCACTTGCCATTCATGGAACGCCGAACCGCTCTTATCCATCGTCGGCTTCGTTCGGTTCCTGCTTCAGTGCTTCCTCCTCTCCGCCGAGGAAATGGACGCCACCACGCTCGCGCTCTACTCGCCCCCAGCGGCCGCCCGCCGCTCGCCGGCAAAGCCATACTTCGCCTCCCTCCACCTTTGCTGCTCCTCCACAGCCTCTTTCCACCTCCGCGCGTCCCAGAACCCCGCCTTGCGCGCCCTCTCTCCGGTCCGCTAACTAGCCTTTTCTTCCGGGGTTCCTGAAGAAGATCGCATTCGTTCGGCCTTAATGCTACAATATTTTGGGGATTTTAGGGATGGAGGACACGCAGGAGGTGGGGCGGACTGGTTGTGCGGGCGGAGATGTTTGGGCAGCTCACCACGGGACTCGAGTCCGCCTGGAACAAGCTGCGTGGCGTTGGTGAGTCAGTTTTCCTGATTCCTAACATCGATGCCTGAATTGCGTTCTTGTTTCATGAGGAACTATGGAAAGCATCATAATTGTGCTCTGCCTGGCCTGGCTATTTGAACTTAGTTTGCTCACTGGTGTGGCACCACCAGCCAGTAAATATATATTACTCCGTGCTTTGTTTGTGTTGGGTTGCACTCCTTCCGTAATGTAATTATAAATTATATGTAAAAGCGAAAGAACAGTTTGCTCTGTTTGAGAACAAAAATGTAATTATATGTAAAGGAAGGGACAATGTTAAGTGTCAAGCATGAATACATTTTTAGTCTGCAATATAGCAAGCACAGATATGAGTACTAAATTACAAGTTCTGTACATGGTTAACTGGTCTTTCCAAAAAGTGCAGGGTTAACCAAAGGTAATAGCCAAGCATTTGAACTCATATGTTTGCTTGTCAATCCATCATATCATTATAAGACTAATAGACTATTGAGTTATGTGCTTGTTAATTTGTTACTTGTTGTGTCCTCATTGAGAATTAAGATTAACACAATGCCCTTTTCATTCAAGACGTGCTAACAAAGGAAAATATTGCCGAACCAATGCGGGACATTAGAAGAGCACTTCTGGAAGCAGATGTAAGTACCTTGCAGCTTCTCATTTTACTCATCAGTTCATTTCATATCCATATAGTCTGAGGACTGAAGTTTTCATCAGGTTAGTTTGCCAGTTGTGAGACGTTTTGTTTCATCTGTTAGTGAAAAGGCTTTAGGTGCCAATACTATCAGAGGAGTTCGACCAGAACAGCAACTAGTGAAGGTATGTTGAGCCATCCTACCATTAAGGGATTAACAGATAACGAGCACACAAATGTCTGTTTTGGAGAACTTTTTTTTTCACTTTGGTTCTCTCTACAACTTTACATATTGGATTCTCTTAGCTGTTAAGTTCCCTTTTGTCTAGGAGTAGTGAAACTTACTAGCAAATAAAAATACTATAACATGCATAAACAATCGGTGCTGCAGATTGTTCATGATAAAATCTTGTCAAATTTATTTATATGTTTCTAGCACAGGAAAATAATGTAATCGGTGCTGCAGATTGTTCATGACGAACTTGTACAGCTGATGGGTGGAGAAGTATCTGATCTAGTATTTGCAAAAAGTGGCCCTACCGTTATCTTACTGGCAGGTCTACAAGGTGTTGGGAAGACTACTGTTTGTGCAAAGCTTGCATTCTATTTGAAGAAACTGGTGCATCCCTCAGCCTTTTACTTTCGAGTATCTGGCAGGATTTAATGCTTGATAATCTATAGATACTTATACCAGAGTTAGGTTTCAGGGGAAGAGTTGTATGCTGGTCGCTGCAGATGTTTACAGGCCTGCTGCCATTGATCAACTTACTATACTGGGTAAACAGGTACGCCTTATATGACTTAGCCTTGAATAGTTGCATGTGACAGCTGTAAAAATTAAGAAGCGGATGTACCATCAGATTTCAGAAGGTAAACCATCGTGTAGCACTTACTTTTGTCACTGCCTTCAGTTTTTTTTCTTGATTGACAGGTGGGTGTACCAGTTTACTCAGAAGGGATGGAAGCCAAACCTCCACAGATAACCAAGAATGCTGTGGAAGAGGCAAAAAGTAAGAACATTGATGCCATTGTGGTAGATACCGCTGGAAGACTGCAGGTTAGCCTTTTGTGTATCCCCTTTAATTTTTCAGTCCAAGGTCACAACTCATGGGATTCTGGTATGAATCTGATTTTACTGCACCTAAATACACATGAAAAATGTGTCCTATTCAGATAGCATATTAACTAGCACAGCCTTTATGGTTTAACTTGCATTATTGATGCTATCTTATCACCTTTCTGTCATTCAGATTGATAAAGCAATGATGGATGAATTGAAAGAAGTGAAGAAGGCAGTTAATCCTACTGAAGTACTGCTTGTCGTTGATGCCATGACTGGCCAAGAAGCTGCAGGTAGCTTCTTCCTGCTATTTCAATCTTGTTGCCAGTGACAACATTCTACACAACACTTGTCAGAACTGCAGCAATGCAGCACAGTAATCCAATAAATTAGCTGTCGTTCTGAAATTTGGCTATTGGTAAAGTCTTAACACAAGTTTGTTGCTCGTAGTGCTCCTGTAAAGCAAGATTTTTGTTCTTCTGGTCCCATAAAACTCAAATAAGCTTAGAGACTCTTTCCTTCAATAGAATCGCAACATCCGCATAAACATTTCTTTTCTGATATGCAGCACTTGTCACCACCTTCAATATTGAGATTGGTATCACTGGCGCTATACTGACTAAAATGGATGGTGATTCCAGGGGTGGAGCAGCACTAAGTGTTAAAGAGGTTATTCCTTGCCAGAAACTTTTCTTGCCATCATATCAATTAATGATTAGTTGATGATGCAAAGAAGATTATTGTCAATTTATCTACCTCTGTTTGATTAATTGCAGTTTCTTACCGGAGACTAGCATATGCTAGTTCAGGAGTTTCTGCTGGTAGCTTTTCACAGGCATAACTTTTTATTTGTGTGCATATCTTTAGACTGTCCTTTTGACTTGTTTGTCGCAGTTATGAACGATAAAGACATGTCATCATCACCTTTTTGCACCACACAGCATACATACATACTCCCTCCGTCCCATGAAAAATGCAATCCTGCGTTTATATCCCACAAAGAGTGCAATTCTAGAAATTGGATCTCAACTACCTGCCTAATTAAGTGGTCAGATTTGATTTGCATGCCAAAACTAACCGCATGTGGCAAACCAACGAGGGTATGAGAGTCTTTTCACGCCACTACTAATCTGTCTGAAAAAAGCTAGAATTGCACTCTTCTGAGGATATGAGCAGTCTTATATCCTCAGCAGTTATCTTGTGGTCATTGCTCTGTAGTATATTTAAATATTCTTATTTTCAGTTGGTATATTTGCTTTGGTCATATTAAAATAGGACTACATCAGGGGTCAGCATTGAGCCCTTATCTATTTGCTTTGGTGATGGATGAGGTCACAAGGGACATATAGGGTGATATCTCTTGGTGTATGCTCTTTGCTGATGATGTGGTGCTAGTTGACGAGAGTAGGGCAGGGGTTAACATGAAGTTGGAGCTGTGGACACACACGTTAGAGTCGAGGGGGTTTAGACTGAGTAGGACCAAGACCGAGTATATGATGTGCGACTTTAGCCCGACTAGGCATGAGAATGGGGACGTTAGCCTCGAAGGTCAAGTGGTGGCCAAGAAGGATACTTTTCGGTATCTAGGATCAATGCTTCAGAAAGATGGAGACATTGATGAAGATGTTAGGCATAGAATTTCAGCCGGTTGGTTGAAGTGGCGGCAGGCTTCTGGCGTCCTCTGTGACAAGAAGGTGCCACAGAGGCTAAAAGGTAAGTTCTATAGGACGGCGATTCGCCCGGCGATGCTATACGGTGCTGAATGTTGGCCTATAAAAAGGTGACATGTCCAGCAATTGAGTGTAGCAGAGATGCGTATGCTGCGTTGGTTCTGCGGGCATACAAGAAGGGATAGAGTCCGGAACGAAGAGATTCGAGATAGGGTCGGGGTGGCACCTATCGAGGAGAAGTTGATTCAACATCGGTTGAGATGGTTTGGACATGTACAACGGAGGCCTCCCGAGACGCCGGTGCGTAGTGGAGTTTTAAAGCGGGGCGATAATGTAAGGAGAGGTAGAGGTAGACCTAGACTAACTTGGGACGGGACGGTTAAGAGAGACATTAAGGAGTGGAATATCGCTAAGGAATTAGCTATGGATAGGAGCGCTTGGAGATTAGCAATTAACGTACCTGAACCGTGACCTTTGTTACTTTTTGTTTAACCCCTAACTCTTCCTTTGGCTTATGCCCTTTTTGTGTTTCTTATTCTTGTTTTATGTGGGTTTCATCTCTAGCCTACCCCAACTTGCTTGGGACAAAAGGCTAAGTTGTTGTTGTTGTTGTTGTTATTTTCAGTTGGTATATTAAAGTAAAATCACTGCTTAACTGATGATGCAGGTATCTGGAAGGCCCATCAAATTTGTAGGACGAGGGGAACGATTGGAGGAGCTCGAACTTTTCTATCCTGATCGCATGGCACAACGAGTTTTGGGAATGGGAGATGTTCTTTCATTTGTTGAAAAAGCACAAGAAGTTGTAAGTAGCATCCTGTAAAACTGCTCATTTGGTGTAGTCCTAAGAAATCTTGTGAAGATTTTATGTTGTTTACTTTTACATCTGGTACAACTAGATGCGGCAAGAAGAAGCTGTAGAATTACAGAAGAAAATTATGAGTGCAAAATTCGACTTCAATGACTTCTTAAAGCAATCTCAAAATGTTGCGAAAATGGGTTCCATGAGCCGAGTGATTGGAATGATTCCTGGCATGAACAAGGTACATGAGCATGTGGAATTAATTTGTTCTCCAACTTGACATGACAGTTATGCATGACAACTATGTTTAAATTTGATATGATAATTGCCAGCTCCTGAAACATGTTCTCATTCTAAACAGGTTACTCCTGCACAAATTCGAGAAGCTGAGAAAAGACTTGCATTCGTCGAGTCAATGATTAATGCAATGACTGCGGGTATGTTCTTTCTGATTTGAGCTACATTTATGAAACCTACTTGTATGGCTGCTTGTGTAATGGACATAGATGCCATATTGGTTTTTGTTCTGGGATGTGCAGAGGAAAGAGAGAAGCCAGAGTTACTGGCCGAATCACGTGAGAGGAGGATAAGAGTGGCTGAGGAGTCTGGAAAGACTGAACAAGAGGTTTAGTTCTGCTCTATCGATATTACCAGTCACAAAAAGTCCATAATGCTCTAGTCGTACCAAAACATGAATCTGACAAGGTTGTCCTTTTCCCTATTAGGTGAGCCAACTGGTTGCTCAGCTTTTCCAAATGCGCGCTCAGATGCAGAAATTGATGGGTATGGTGCAAGGACAAGAAGCAATAGCAGGCATGGGAGACCTCATGGACTCACTTAAAGCTGAAGAAAAGGTAATGATTGTCTCAGGTGGTGTGAACATTTCTGAAAAGTGATCCTGGAGGATCTTAGAGTTCTCTGAATTCTTGTGCATCATTCAGGCACCACCTGGCACCGCACGGCGGAAGAGGAGGAACAGCAAGCCGAAACAGAGGGACCTGGATGCAGTTTTGAGCTAGTCTGCTGCACCGGAGTCGAAACTTGAAAGTCTTGACTGGAAGTGGCTCCTGCGTGCGAGACTGAGGACAAGGCCTACATATTCCTCATCCTCACCATCGATTGTGGAAATGTGTTTGAATTCAGAAGCGGGAAATTTCGTAAAATTCACCTGATGCCAAGTTGTGATCCTTGCCAAACGCCAATGCATAGTTGGGCGGTGCTATCTAGACTCGCTAGAATGTGACTTTGGCCTAGTCAAATGAAAGGTCTAGATCAGGCCTAGTTAAATCTGGCGGTTACAACTTACAAGTCAAAAAATGCCACAATTATGTATGCATGATTTGTGAATACGGTTTTTGTAGGGGTCACTCGTTTGGTAGTTGAACGGTGATAGATGAAATACTAGAGATGCTTGGTATTGCTAATCCATGGATATTTTTTTCGATCAAATTACTGCACACATATTTGTACGGTCTCATGCATACTATATATATATGTACGCAGTATACGAGTTTTTTACGGTTTTCTGTTCAGGATTAAATCCATCCGATAGCTATCTTGAATTTATTTTTTTGAGATTTATCTTGCATTTTGTTTCAAAATATAAGAGGCCAGAAAGAACTTGTTCCGTCGCTTCAAAATGGAGACAGTTCAGTATCATGGCCCAACCTGTCAGCCCACCAGAAGAGGAATGAATTCAGGGCCTAGCATTGCAGCCCGGGTACCTTAATATTGAGCCTTCTTCTGCAATCGCTACGGCCCACAAAGGCAGAGAGGCCCGCCCAAACCAGTCAGTCCGTTTCCAACTGCTCTTATCCGCCTCGTCGCTTCCCTCTCCTCCGCAGAACACAACACTGCGCTCTCCTCTCCTCATCAGGCCTCTCCAATGGAGGCCACCAGCACACTCGCGCTCTCCTCGTCCCCCGCCGCCGCGCGACGCTCTCCGGAGAAGTCAGCCGTCGCCTCCCTCCACCTCCGCCGCTTCCCTACGACCTCCTCTCTCCACCTCCGCGCGGTCCAAAGTCCAGCACTTCGCGCTCACTCCTCACCCTTCCAGGTCCGCTAGCTCCCCCCAACTCATCGGCCTTTCATTTCTTCCTTTCCCACAGCGAGAGGTTCGCGTTCTGGTTTCAATTGATTTAACCTGTTTGTCTCTGCGCGCGATCAGGGATGGAGGAGGCGGAGGAGGGCTTGCGGGCTGGTGGTCCGGGCGGAGATGTTCGGGCAGCTAACTACCGGCCTCGAGTCTGCCTGGAACAAACTGCGGGGAGTCGGTGAGCTACACTTTTGCTTTCTACGTTTATACTTCTGTGGATTCTCTTTCAGTATTAGTAATATGTAGAATGGGCGTACCCAGTAATATGTAGAATGCAGTGAACAAAAATGTTTTGGTGCATGATAATTGTAGCACCTAGCTAGTAAAATTGTGTGCTTGCACATCCTGAATATGCGGCAATGTTGGGTATTGTCCCGTCTTAGTTGTTGGCGGAACTTGTGAATTATTCTGTCATGAGACTGTGAGCAGCTGATATTCTCTTCGATGACATGTTACAGTTATTGAGTTATATCTGCATACTTTTATAAATTCTGCTCAATTAATACTTAACAAAATGCCTTTTCTGGTTCAAGATGTATTGACAAAGGAAAACATCGCCGAACCAATGCGGGATATTAGAAGAGCACTTTTGGAGGCGGATGTATGTTTCGTCCCTACTTCAGCATGGCTTTTATTTTGTATTCCTTTTTTCCCCCTAATCATCTAACCTGGAACCTACCTTTCAGGTAAGCTTGCCGGTAGTGAGGAGATTTATTGAATCTGTAAGTGAAAAGGCTGTAGGGACCGATGTTATACGAGGTGTCAGTCCTGATCAGCAGCTGGTGAAGGTATACCCATGTCATACGTTCCTATAATTGTATGAAGGATGCTTCTATTTAAGTTTCTTAGAGATAATTTTGGTTGTTTGATTTGGACTTTCTTATTTTTCTTAATAGAAAAGTCCTCATTTTATCTTTCTAGGAGAGGCAGATAAATTACTCGAGATAATGTAATTGTGCATGGAAGCAGCCTTAACTAAGAGATTCAGTATTAATTTGATTTTAACAAATGCGCTGTTCCCATACTAATTGATGTGCTTCTAACACTTGAGGACTAACTTAACTCATTGGTACAGGTTGTTAATGATGAACTTGTACAACTGATGGGCGGTGAGGTATCAGATTTGGCATTTTCAAAGTCTGGTCCAACTGTTATCTTGTTGGCAGGTCTGCAAGGTGTTGGGAAGACTACTGTTTGTGCAAAGCTTGCCTTGTATCTAAAAAAAATGGTGCTTTCCTTAAGCCTATACTTTAAGACGTTCCTAATATATATGACCATAGAATTTTGGTACTAATAGACCAGACTCAGGTTACAGGGGAAGAGTTGTATGCTGGTTGCTGCAGATGTTTACAGGCCTGCTGCCATTGATCAACTCAATATTCTGGGTAAAAAGGTAATTTGTGTCTCTTTTAGATTTTCTAGAATATATAGAACTTACCATTAATGCATGTTTTATCTTGTTTGGAAGTTCAAATTATACTTGCTTGAATGTTCTGGTATATCTTATTCTTCAGCAGAAAACATTTGAACTATGATAGGTTGGTGTCCCAGTTTACTCAGAGGGAACTGATGTCAAGCCTTCTCAAATAGCCAAAAATGGTTTGAAGGAAGCAAAAAGCCAGAAGAAGGATGTAATTATAGTGGATACTGCTGGAAGACTGCAGGTCACACTCATGTTTGTTGCTTCTATATTTGTTTGTCTGATTTGTAGCTGTTATTATAAAATTTGGATGGCATCTTTGTAAGGCCTTGGTACCAGGTCATAATCATGTTGTACTTTGAAACTGTTAGGTTGTGCTTACATATATGATTAATTTGCACTAGTTTTTTTTTCTTATCAGTTAGTTTGTAACAAAACAACAAATGACTTGAAATGTTCGAGACTTTGAATGAGATGTGTATAATGTTTGATGCTTGTTTCAAACTTACATAATCATTCATGCTACTTGCGTTAAGTTTGACCATCACCACTGATGCCAGATGATTAATCTTTTGTATCATTAGGTAGACAAAGCAATGATGAATGAGTTGAAAGAGGTAAAAAAGGCTGTGAATCCTACAGAAGTTCTGCTTGTGGTTGATGCCATGACTGGCCAAGAAGCTGCAGGTATGTAGCTTGGTCTTGTTTATTCTATGAAATACTTTGTCTGTTTATAATTTACCTGATGCCCTTCACGAAATTTAGTAAAAAAGAATTTCACATTTTGAAACTTGACTATTTCATAGCTTCTGTTCGTATGCCATGTATTTGCCTATTTGGATTTGGAGTTCTGGCATTTTTCATATGTTCAGTTTTCTACAATTTCTTAGTTCTTTCAAAGGTGCTCCCTATAAATAGCAGGAGATGACATTATATGATACAAATCATAAATTATTCACATCATTTTTAAGAGTGGCACTGTACTTGCCTCTTTTTTTTCTGATGTGGTTAGGATTGGTCAGCTCCTTCAATGACGAGATTGGTATAACTGGTGCTATACTGACAAAACTGGATGGTGACTCCAGAGGTGGAGCGGCACTAAGTGTTAAAGAGGTCTCTTCACTAACAAAACTCTTAGTATCTTTTTATTTCATAGGTTCATAAAGAAGCTACTAATTCATTATAACACCACACATTTTGATAGGACCAACTAATGGAAGATATATCATCACTTCCTTGTACTTAATCCTTATCTTTTATGTTTTTACTTACCTATGGTATACACAAAGGAAAAGATACGATGATCCATCATACATGAAAGGGTCCAATCATAAAGCTTGCATTCATCAGCTGTTTCTTGCTTCCTTCCTTTCTAGTGATCTATATATAATAAATACATATGAACAACCTACAAATTTGCAGGTGTCAGGAAAGCCCATCAAGTTCGTAGGGCAAGGAGAACGCATTGAAGATCTTGAGCCTTTCTATCCAGATCGTATGGCACAGCGTATCCTGGGAATGGGAGATGTACTCTCATTTGTTGAAAAAGCACAAGAAGTGGTAAGTACCTCCTGTGAAATGATCATTTTCTCTTGTCTTCATTAGACTATGTTTTTTGATATTCTATGTCGTAACCTGTTTGTACCAATAGATGCGCCAAGAAGATGCAGAGGAATTGCAGAAGAAGATCTTGAGTGCAAAATTTAACTTCAATGACTTTCTGAAGCAAACACAAATGATCGCAAAAATGGGTTCGTTCAGTCGTTTAATTGGCATGATTCCAGGCATGAACAAGGTGCAATTATGAACTTATGGAGCCCATTTATTAGCATATATTGTAATTGAAACTGCATTTTGAAAAAGGTACATATATTCAAAGATTTACTTGAACTTTTTAAGAAGCAGCTCTTACCTCGTTTTGAATAGGTTACCCCAGCACAAATTCGTGAGGCTGAGAAGAATCTCAAGTTTATGGAGTCAATGATCAATGTGATGACTCCTGGTATGTTCTCTAATCATAGCACACATCATAAATATATCTTTTTTGCATGCACCTCCTGAAATTCTACTACTATGCTTTCTAACTTTCTTATTTTCTAAATTACTGTTCTAAGCTGTGCAATGAGAAAAATGGGGCATGTACCTGAAAATTATTTCGTATTGATTGTCACATTTTGTATAGGCCATCCATGCTTGGTTAAGTGATTGACTAGTACTACGGAGGTTGTCGAGTAAGCTTGCTTTTTGACCATGCATGTTTTCTGCTCGTTTCATCACACGTACTCGGTCACCAATGACGTAGCTTAGCAGCTAGCACATGGAGTACTACCTGAATAAGACACCTTTCTTTTCTGAACTCCGAGAAAAGCACTTCAATTCGTTCCTTCCTTACGTCATTAGGAGCGAATGCATATTTCTACCGGCGCATAATCCAATGATGTGACACACACGACGCGAAGCGCGACTGAAAATCTGAATTTCGGGAGATTCCGGATTCTTTCCAGAACTATTTGGTTAGTTTGCACATGCAATCAGCTATTTGGTTAGTGTTCTCACATCCACAAGGCAGGCATTAGGTTGCCTAAATTTGAGATTGCTCTGTTTTTACATAAATGTCTGATTGTTCTTAAGATTTTCAGCACATTTTTGACACATTTCTTTTATTAGTCTGAACTCTCAAAGATTGCATTTCTCAAGCACAGCATTTTTTATCACTGCACACATGGCACACCTTCACATGTAATTTCGTAAGGCAAAAATCCATGCTCACTAATTAAATAGTCGCAGTCAATAGTCAATCATAATGGTTTAGAGCATGATGATGATGAACCCCCTGTCCCACGAGTAGATACCTAGTGGCCCAGTTATATATTCATTTACTTGTGCAGAGGAAAGGGAAAGACCAGAATTACTGGCTGAATCACGTGAGAGAAGGAAAAGAGTGGCCAAGGACTCTGGAAAGACTGAACAGCAGGTTCAGTTCTTATCATATAATCATTTTCTCCTGTATGTTCCTGCGTGAACCAAACTAACCACGGGTGGATCTAATTAACGGTTCCTTCCCTATTAGGTGAGCCAATTGGTTGCGCAGCTCTTCCAAATGCGTGCCCGCATGCAGAAAATGATGGGTGCCATGCAAGGAAAAGACTCTCCCAACATGGACGAAGTCATGGAGTCAATTAAGGCTGAGGAGCAGGTAAAAGGCGCCTCCGGTGCAGACCCTAATAGTTGCTTTGGGGGCATATATACATCTGTTTGTTGAGTCAAAAAGCTTTTGCAACTGTGCCATTCAGGCTGCTGCGGATACTGGAAGGCGCAGGAGGAAGTATGGCAACCTGAGGCAGCGGCAACTGGATGCGATGCGCGGTTTCCGCCGACGTTGAGAACTTGAGATGTTCATTGGCGAGTCTGACTGGCAGTGTCTGCCGTATGCCTGCCTGCTTATCTGCATGAATGATTGCGTCCAAGGGCTTTGTCTCAGAGTCAGAACTCAGAAGTGGGAATGAAGTGCTTTCGGGCGCTCTGCAGTTAGAATTGCATCTGGATACATTTACTCCGCCTAGTGGCTGCGTACCGCTGTTCTATATTGCCATGGTAGTTGTGCTAGTTATTTTATAGTGATTTCTCACTAAGACATTTTCATTGTGATCTCATTTTTAACACACTTGATGATTTGGAGTAGCTTATGCCCTTTCTCTTGGGAAAAAAAAAGGATGAACACATTGTTGTTCAACTCATTGGTCAACATTATTTTTCAGCCATCGATAGTGATGGCATTTGTATAGCCTGCAGTGTTCAACAAGCCCGTGCCTGGAAGCCAATGGTCATCTTCTCCAGATCATACACAACCCTGAACGATCTCAGTGCCTTGTTCCCAAGAATCCGAACATCTCGCACGCCAGAGGTATCAGGCTGGAACGCCAAGCATATCCGATCAACAGACTGTTGATGGAACACATTTTCCGGCGGCAGGTTCACGGTCGCCCCGAGGAACCGCATCTCCATCGCCGGCAAGCCTCTCCAGTTCACCGGGCCACCGCCGGCAGGCCTGAAGCAGACCTTCTCACTACCGTACTCACGGTAATACCCCTTATCTCGCATCGCCGACGTCACCGCCTCGGCTAGAGCATAAAACGTTGGAGACGAGACGAAGGTGTCATCAGTGCCAGAATCAACAACCATGATCTGGCGTGTGTCGATGGATGGATCGACCTCGAGCCGCTTCCCATCGACCGTCATGTCCAGCAGCAGAAGGGAGTACACGTACCATCTGAGCCCGTATCCCCTGATCAATGGGGTGACGAGCTCCAGCCTCTGGGGGTATGGTCCAATGATGAGAAACCCCTCGGCCTGATGGTCACTGGGAAAGCAGTAGGCGAAGGCGTTGTAGCTCGTCTGCCGGGCCATCTGGTTGAAGAAGGAGTAGCTCTTGTTGCCGAAACCGATGATGCCTGCCTCGGAGCCGTAGAACGTGTCGTCCATGCTGCAGCCAAAGACGAAGTCATCAACGACGGTGATGTCGCCCAGAGCGAGCCTGTCTCTCCCGAGCTTCCCCGCCGAGTACTGCGACCCGTAGCGTAGGCTGTAGAGGCAGGTGTCCGTCTCGTCGATGCAGCCGTAGGGGATGCCGTTGTCTTGGTGGATGTCGATGCAATCCTCGTTGGAGCAGCCGATCTGCCGGTATGTAGTGGAGCTCTGAGGGTTGAACTTTGGGCCGGCTTCGTCTGCTTGCTTGTGGCATTCTATCTGACACCTCTCGCAGTTGACCCAGGAGAGGGTGGAGCCGGTGTCGATGGTGACGAGGTTGAAGACGGCAGGTGTGCCCAGACTGATGGCCATGAAGTATTTGCCTTGGTGGATCCTGTCGTTCCCAATGACGGTGCCTGCGTCAGATACGCTTGCTGGATGAACCGGGGATGGGTCCAGGCAGGGGTGCTCCTGGTGGAACACAGGGAAGTGGAAGGCGCCAGCTTTGCTCAGGCGAAACTCTGCTATCCATGCATGGAGATCGGACAAATTAACATAGCATCAAGTACACAAACATCAAGGAAATATTCTGCACTAGTGGGGGGAAAGAATCACTAATTACGAAGTTATAATTAGTAAAAACAAAAGGATCGTGTACATCCAGTGCAGATGAGTGAAGATTATTACCGTACGTCGCCGGAGAGCACAGTCCAGTGCAGTTGCACGGTCCGACCATGTAGTAGCTTAGAGCAAGAAACACCATAACAACCAGTATTAATTCCATTTTCGAGCAAAACAATATAATCAGTTCTGTATGTGCAGTGTGCACGGCAGGGGCTGCATATGTTTAGGTTTAAGAAGCTCTGCCATTCAATATATTTTGGAGAGTTGGACACACTCGCATGCAAAACGGTCTCACCACCTAACCTAGTTTTATTGTTACTCACACTATCTTCATGCATTTCATACCGTAAGGAGGTCCTACATTTTTGTGAAATTTTAATTGTACCAAATATACTGGATTGCAAATAATTTTTAGTGCATTCAATCGAGCATGTAATGAAATCCTTAAATTAAACAACAACTTGCCCAATGATAAATTAGTAATTATTGCATTTAGAAATGAAGCATAAAGTTATGCATGCGTGATTTGGATTTCATCAAATTTATTTGGATTTTCTTAAATATGCTCTTGTCCACGGGCTGCTCGGCTGCGGCTATTTGGGCCTGCCTGCAGCCGAGCAGCTGGGCTCCGCAGCCACAACGAGCAGGCCACTAGGACCGCAACCCAACTAACGTAACTAACCAGGCCTGCCCAACGCCGGCCTAAGCCAGCCCGCTACCCCAGCCTCAGCCTACGCGAAACATCTGGCACCAAAGCCAACCCAACTACCCAAGATGGACCTGGCTGGACGTGAGGGCCCGCCCAGCCCGCTTCTCTCTGTTTCTTTCTTCTCCTCCACGCAGATCGGGCCGCCGCTCCCCTCTCCCCTAGCTAGCTTTTCCTCTCAAGGGCAAGACATATACGCGGAGGCGACGGCGAGCCGGGGCGGGATTGCACCGCTGCTGCCTCGAGGGCGACCGCCCCTACGTCGTCTACCTCGACCACGTCGAGCCGAACTGCGAGGAGAGGATGGGAGCACGCCGCCGCTTATTCACCAAGCCCGAGCCCGCGACGACTTCACCATCGCCCCGACGTGAGTCACCACGCCATCTCCCTTTTCCTCTTGGAAGGAGAATCTGTCCGGCCTTCGCGCCGCTGCCGATTATTAGCAGCGTCACAGCCGCACGGCCGCGCTGAGCTGATGCCCGCCGCTGGACGAACGTGGTGGCCGCGCTCGCCTCGCCGCGCGCCAGCACACTAACACGGTCAAACGCCGCCGCGCACACGTACGGCTGCCTACTCACTACGCAGGGGTCCCGGGCCGTGCGGCAGTGACGGCCCGCTCGCGCATGCTTCACGGCGCCTCGCCGGGAACCTCTCCTTCGCCGGGCGCGGAGGGAGCGCGCTCGCTACGGCCAGCGCATGCGCATGCCGCCCGCACGCGCTCGACGCGGACGGCATCGCCGCAGGGCACACGCGTGACAGGCCCGCAGCCACACCCCGCGCACCCTCGGCAACACCGGCACGCACCCAGGCAAACACGGCATCACCCACGCTCATTCATTCGAGGTGCTCTCGTGCGCCAGCCCATTCGCGGCGAATGCCCCTTTTAAGCATTTCATCAAGCACCACCGGCGCGCGCGCACGGCCACACTCAACCGTATGCACGGAGGTAGACTAAATTGTCAGTCCATCACCAGGCGGTCAGGCCACAATATGCAAAATGCTTGCTTTGAACAAAATTCTTCTACATCGTTTGACAGAAGCAAAGTCAAGCAGAAATCTTCCATATGATTGCCATCTATTTGTCTAGCTAACATGTAGATATCTATGAATTAATTTTTGGTAAAAATTAGTTTGAGAGACAATTTTATACGTTCTTTCTGATTAATATGTATTTTGTTCTGATTGCCAGTCCATATGTCATGCTGTTTGTGGGTGGTCCTGCTCACAGTCCTCCTATCTTCATCTGGTGCTAGTTCAGCTAAGCATACTACAAGATCGGAAGAGGGCAACTGTCGTTATGACCTGACGAGCATTGCTACTCTATCATGCGTGCTGCCAGATGGTGTATGGAGGCCACCCTCACATACATGCTGCAACGCATTACTGTATGCTATTGATCAAGTTCCGTCTAGCGATGTGAGGGGAGCATGTTGTCTTTGCCGCTATCTCAAAGAAAAAGAGGGAGCTCCTACTAAACTGGCTACAGCATATGTTATGTGCAATGGAGAGGACAAGCACATCGTCACCGAGTGGTCGTTTCCAATCACAACATGTTTGATCGGTACGTATGTCTACTTTGGTGTTTATTAAGCTTAAGATACTGACTGTTAATAACCATTAGCAGTAATTTGATCTTCTGAATAATAATAATGATGTTTGTATCTTCTTTAAACCAGACTGTGGGCATGGAATCATTTCCTCCCTCGGCATAGAGCATGAGGATACTCCAGTGGTACAAGCACTCGGCACTGGCAACGAGGGACAAGAGCACGTCAGTGGCATTGGACAAGCACACGTCACTACCAAGGTCATCACGGAGGTCGTTCAAGGCAACAGAAAATGCAAGCGAACCCCGATCTGGGCGCCGGCGATCTGTTGACGTTGGCCCTTCATCAGCAAAGCGAAAGGAGAAGAGGCTTTCATCACCATGAAGGGGCTTAATCATTTGCATGAGATTCACACGATTGATTTGGCATCTAGTTATATTACTACTTGCAGCTCATCTTGTTCGCATAGTTACTAAGGTTGTCTTGGGGTGTGTGATGTATCTATATAGAAATACGGGCATGTTATTTTTGTATCTGACCAACCGCGTCAAGATAGATATCTGACTGACTCACTCTAATAGTCCTCCATCCATGCTTCTTGATGATCTCCATGTGAGGTGTAACATACCAGTTTTCATCACCATTGAAAGATATTTTAAGACAACCCTCTAGTTCCTTCTCCACTAAGTAAGAGTGGGCTCTAGTTCCTTCTCCACTAAGCAAGAGTGAGATATTTTTAAGGCAACCCTCTAGTTCCTTCTCCACTAAGCAAGAGTGGGATATTTTCAAGGCAACCCTCTAGTTCCTTCTCCACTAAGTAAGAGTGGGATATTTTCAAGGCAACCCTCTGGTTCCTTCTCCACTAAGCAAGAGAATCAGGGATCAGGGATGTTGCTGCACGAGAATTCCGGTTGTTACCAACATTTCATTTTGGCGTAAGAAGCTACCTGATTTGACAGGATCGGAAGCTTAGAGAATTCTGATCGTTACCGGCATTGAAGCATAGAACCTATGTGAAACCTTTATGAAGCCTCTCTAAAACTTTGGTTATGATAAAACTACTTCCACGCATGTTTGGAACACTAGAATTTTGCCACTTGCATGAATTGTTTGGTGTGGTCAGGTGCGTATGCGTAAGAATGGCAAATTCTTAACCAAGTAAGCTTGCCGTATATATTTATAATTGTTGTTGGTCAAATATTTATTTTAACTGACTACTTATACTCATATTTGAAAAACCATATGGACAGACTTCATATACTTTGCTACTATATTAATCACGAATAATATTTTCATAATATACATAACACTTTCATCTTAAAGTATTATACTTGTATAAAAAATGAAAGTCAAAAGTGTCTTGGAGGCGAGAGCCGCTTCAGTAGAAGCATGCCAATGGTTGACCATCGTCAAGCCTACTGCCTACTATAGTTTATGACCTTGACAATTATTCCGCATATATATATATATATAGTAGTTTATGATTTTACCCATATTTTGTTCACTGGATCATTGCCATAGTCGACAATAAAAACTGAAGAAAATAGGTCACTCGATCACAATGGCATGGCTGATCGAACGTGAACACTATCAAAGCCTCCAGACAGCCGTAAAGTAAAAAAAAAAAGTAGCTTCCCATTATCCGAGAGCCACACTGGTTCAGTTTATCTAAGGCGCGGCGAGTTCGACCAGGTTTGTGTTAAAGATAAGGCAAAAAGTTCTCTGTTTCCAAATGGACTCGGCATGCACCTCGCGCGCCGCCTATATATCTATAACCGATCGACCGACCGAGGAGCCCCAACCACGATCCCGGCCCTATCGATCTGTTATTGCTTGCCGCGATGGCTGCTGGCCGCGTAGCGGCGGGGGCGGCTTCTCTTCAGATACTGTTGGCGTTCGTTTGCTTGCTTACCGCGGCGTCGGGGCTTTATGATCCCCCAGCGAGCTTCGCGCGGACGAATCACATCTGGTACCCGCCGGCCGTACAAGTCATCGTCATCGATCTGGGCAACACCAACTCCTGCGTCGCCGGCTACGCCCCCGGCAAGACCGAGACCATGTTCCAGTTCTGCATCCCCTCCTGGGTCGCCTTCAGCGGCGACGGCGCTACCCTCGTCGGCGAGGCCGCAAAGAACCATGCCAGCGCTGAACCTGACGCCACGGCCTTCGGTTTCAAACGCTTGCTTGGGCTCAGGTATTGTGCACGCATGCAGATTGTTCTTGTTGGTTTCTATCCACTGCACTGCAGACTGCAGTGTCGTCGTCTCCTTAATTTGTTTTCTTCCATATAACTATATATATATAGACTATAAAGCTGTTCAGATTATTATGATGCTGAAGTATCATCAGCAATCTGTTGACAGACGAAACCTCTGGTACGAGGAGGACATAGTGCAGAGAGCCATCAAGCGCGTCCCGTACAAGATCGGTGCAAGTAGCGACAGGCCAAGCATCCAAGTGGCCATGGATGATGGTGCGGTCAAGCAGCACGACCTCGTGAACGTCGCGTCCATGGTGATCGCCCAGCTCAAGGTCAAGGCCGAGGAGTACCTCGGACGTCAGGTTAGGTACGCCATCATGACCGTTCCGCAGCATTTCAGTGAGGCGTCCATGCTGGGTGCCGAGAACGCCGCCAAGATTGCTGGGCTAGAGATAGTGGACATGGTCTCCGAGCCCGTTGCGGTTGCCGTCGGTTATGACCTCCGCAGGAAGCTGCGCGAGGGCGGCAATGCCCTAGTGCTCCATGTTGGCGGCGGCACGGCGTTTGCGAGCGTCGTCACGGTTCTGATGGATGGTTCTGTTGGGATCCTTTTTTATCGGAACGATCCTTTCCTTGGAGGAGATGATTTTGATCAGAAGATCGTGGACTATTTTGCCAAGCTAGTGAAGATGAAGCACGGAAAGGACATCAGTGAGGATCTGGTTGCTCTCGGAAAACTGAGGGCAGCATGTGAGCGTGCCAAGAAGGCATTGAGCGATCAGGATCATGTGCAAGTGACTGTTAAATCTCTTATTGATGGCGTGGATTTCTCTCAGCCATTCTCACGGTCAGAGTTTGAGGAATTGAACGACGATACGTTCCGCAGAGTTGTTGCATTGGTAAGGAGAGTCATGCTAGAAGCAGAACGGAGGAGGGTAAACAACAACATCGATGAGATTCTTCTTGTTGGTGGAAGCACCAAGATCCCAAAGATCCAGAGACTTATCAAGGATTACTTTAATAGGGATGAACCAAACATAAGGTTGGAAACCGATGAGGCAGTTGCTCTTGGAGCAGTAGTTCATACCTATTCTTCTGTTCAACAAAATCATTGCATTGGTGGAGAGAGTCATGGCTGAAGCTGAACTGGAGAGGAGCAAGAACGAGATCGATGGGATTGTTCTTGTTGGTGGCAGCACCACGATCTCTAAGATTCAGAGACTCGTTAAGGACTACTTTGGTGGGAATGAGCTAGACATAAGGGTGAAACCAGACGAAGCAGTTGTTCTCGGAGCAGCAGCAGCACTTCATGTGCATTCTTCTGATAATTCTTGATTTTTTTTTTCTCGAGTGTG
Organism: Panicum hallii; assembly: GCF_002211085.1. Taxonomy (NCBI): domain Eukaryota; kingdom Viridiplantae; phylum Streptophyta; class Magnoliopsida; order Poales; family Poaceae; genus Panicum; species Panicum hallii. The sequence continues at coordinate 1,649,245 of NC_038044.1, read as the reverse complement.
ACGCTTTGTAGTAAACATTCACTAGATCAATCTTTGGTTTGAAGATGCACTGGACAAATGCTAGTGCTCATCTATCCATGTGCAGATGGTGTTCTTGTGCTAGTTGGATGGATCGGTACATGCAAGAATAGGTTAATCAGTAGATGTATATGAGTTCCTAGCTTCTCATCTTTGTGCTCAGTACAACTGCGCAAAAGGGAGATCTGCTGACTAAAACGTCTTGTTATCAGCAGAGGCACCCATACACGTGTACTCTATTCTACCAGTATGCGTGTGTAGTTCTGTAAACTAAAACCAAAGCACAGTGACGTCAGGGCAAACATCGGTTGTTCTGTCCACTCCACTCCACCGCACTAAATAAATTGGCAAGGCAGTTCTAGAACCACTAGGAGGTCGATGGCACGTTTGATCAAACAAAAGGCTTCTAGAAGATTCTCGGGACAAGGCTTCTAGTAGCCAGGTGTGCAGAGTGCAGACTAGTACTACGGAGGTTGTCGAGTAAGCTTGCTTTTTGACCATGCATGTTTTCTGCTCGTTTCATCACACGTACTCGGTCACCAATGACGTAGCTTAGCAGCTAGCACATGGAGTACTATCTGAATAAGACACCTTTCTTTTCTGATCTCCGAGAAAAGCACTTCAATTCGTTCCTTCCTTACGTCATTAGGAGCGAATGCATATTTCTACCGGCGCATAATCCAATGATGTGACACACACACGAGACGAAGCGCGTCTGAAAATCTGAATTTCGGGAGATTCCGGATTCTTTCCAGGAGACCCTTTTTCAAAAATTCCACAAACTCGAGCGCGGCGGCAGGCTAAAGCATGATAACTTGGGCGGCCATGCATGCATAAAGGCTAAAGCCTCCCATCTTCTGACTTGATTTGTCTTCTGAATTCTGATCGAGTCCTCCTTTTTAACTGATGCTGCTTGTAAAGTTGGCCCTTCGATTGTTACTCGCTCCATTTCAAATTGTAGGTTGTTTTATCAAATTTAGATGCATAAATTTTATTATATACCTAAACACAGTATATATCTAGATTTATCAAAATGAACTACAATTTAAAAAGGATGGAGTATCTTTCTTTATAGTAGCGGCTGCTAAAGACCAAATGTTTGATGACCACGCTAAACTTTGAAACTAGGCACAGTTAGTAGCAGTAAGTATATTTTTGCTTTGTCCAAATCGCAGATGGAACTCAGTTTATTTATTCGAATGCTGATTCCTGGCTCTGGCTGGCTCGCTGCTCTCATGCTTGCACAGTTGCACTGACGCTAGTAACCATGCGTCTTTCTTTCTTTTCTCCCCCCCACCCCCCCCCCAAAAAAAAAAAGATCACATTAAAAAACGGCAGCTTTGTCTCCACAAACGACATGCATGGCGAGGGTAGGCGGCATTTTGTTTTGGTTTCCTGCTTGCAAGATGTGACCGAATTTTCTACTGTACCATTCCTTTTTTTTTAATGTTTCCGGAAATCAGTGTCACCGAATGTTCAAATCTGACACGGAGCGGTATGGGACGTACTATCTGACGGGAGCTGAATGCGACGCGGAGAGCGACAACTCGAGTCAAAGTGGGTCAGCTTTCTGGAACCAGTCACGGAAATCTAGAGTACTACGTGATGTTGTAGCACTGTACGTACGTCTGTACTGCTGATATGATGCACGGCGACTGATGAAGTACCAACCAACCAACAAGTCAACAACCTGACCGAAGGTACCGTGTTTGTGTTAATTGACAAACAAGAGAGATTGAAGGGAGAACCTACACACACGTCTTTTTTTTTCTATCGTACCTGGGCACATTTTCCTATGAGGAAGAAGAATATAAAGACGGTACAGATGAGTTTAGGAGCAGGGTCCCAAACTCACCAGTCCTAAAAACCATATTACATGACCAACAATTGGCGACCAGCAACTCTATCACAAGCAGCCACAAAAGCATTTATCTGCTTAAAACGTGCTAGCAACCAGGTAACAGCTTCCTCCTCCAAGCAATCTTGACCTTGGAATCAAAGTTCTTCTATTGCGCTCGTTCCAGATCATCCAAGAGGTGAGGATAACCAAGAAATCAGAGCACTTTCGATCAGTCTCCGCCAAGCTCTTGCGAGAAGTCGTCCACCAATCGGCGAGATCATAAGAATGACCATTCGGTGTGAGGGCTTACCAGTTCAGCTTAAGCAGAACTCTGTACCAGATCTTCCTTGCAAAGGAGCAATCTTCAGCAGCCAACCAAAGTTTGAAGCAGCCAACCAAAGGGAGCTCGCTGTAAAGGTACAACGAACTCAAGACGTAAGAACTGCCACTCGAGTGGAATGTTTACATGTAAAATAAACAAGAGCCGGCGGCGAATTTACGCTACTAACAAGTACTACTCATTACACAGTAACCACCTGCTTTAGCAGTCTGAACGCATGCACTTGACCTCCTTTTCTTCAGTTGTCCCTCTGCCACTATATTCCAGTGCCTTTCTTTCCGGTAAATCTTTCGGTGTGAGATACCGTCAAAATCGATGACCAGTTGACACATGAGTCGGTACGCATCGAAGTCGGTCGAAATTCAGACGGAACGCAACGCCGCGCCACTTGTTCAGTGCAGAGAGGGGAAAAAACAAATATAAATCCCCGTCACCTCACTTATCAACTTGAGAAAACGACGGGCGTTCCGGTATCGTCACTGCACCTGATTAAGCTCCGCTGGTTCACTGCATGACTGCAGACCCTATCTGAGGAAGCGACAGCAGTTCTAGCTGCTCGTAGTCCAAGGTCAGAAAAAATGTCTGAAACCGCGGGAATTCAGGGCTGCCTGATGTGGAGGCTCCAGACGGCTGCATGCACCCCGGGTCCCCGGCACCAGCCGTCGTAGGCCTCAGGCAAGCAGCTCACCGGTTTGAAATTTTCGTTTGCAGATAAAGTAACCTGTCGTTAGTCTCAAGGTTACATTATCTTATTCAGCGCTAATACCAACTGTCCGTCTGAATACGGTGCACTGTCCCTCTCCTAAGAGAGGAAAGAAAAGATCCACCATCTACCTAAGCCTGGTCCATGGACCGATGCTTGCTTGCTTGCTGGGTTTAGTTAGTGATGTGCAACTAGCTATTGCTCTGCCCCTTTTTTCCTGAATCCGTCCCTTGCAAGTTAACAATAACTGGTCAAGTGAAGAGCTTTAAATATGGAACCATCCACTTTGCCCCCGGTGTCATTCAAATATCAAACACTTGCTCACCAAATTTCAAACATTAACGTGGATCACGCTTTTCATCATGCCAAAGTTCAGTAGTGTTAAATTCGACAGTTAAACAACGTGCAGACATATCCACCTTCCTTCCTCGAAAATACAGGTCAGGTTTAATGAAATCGCTGTGATTTCTTTTCTTTCAAAGAAGGAACAATCCAGAGAATTGTTGGGAATAGTACATGTAGGTAGGGCTCTGTTTATGGACCAGGTCCACCGAGCAGAGAGAATAATGGCGCGTCGTTCGTGGTATCCCGCCCGTATCCACCCCAATCACAGCAATCCCGACGAATCAGCAACGCACCACCTCCTCAAAAACCTCGCCACACGCCATCGAGCCGGAGCGATTTCCAATTCTTCCCCCCAGCCAAACGCCATCGGCGTACGCATCCCTCCCTCGTTCCCATGGCCGCCTCGCGCGCCGGCGACCCGCCGGAGTCCACGCGCCTCCGCATCGGCGACGACATCGCCTGGTCCGAGATCAACGGCGTCTACGACCGCGACGACTCCCTCAAGGAGAACACCAACCCCAAGTGCCTCCTCAAGAACCACCCCCACCACAACGGCTCCTCCTCGCAGCGCTTCTCCGGCAACCTCAAGCCGACGGCCGCGCCCATCATCGGCCTCTCCGGGAAGCTCGGCGCCCAGGGCGGAGGCGCGCGGCGGCAGCACCACCACCCGCCGGCCATCTTCCCCAAGAAGGCCAAGACCGGCGGCGGCGGCCGCGCGCCCAAGACGGCCGTCCCGGAGCCCGAATCGCCCAAGGTCTCCTGCATCGGGAAGGTCCTCTCCGACCGCGAGCGCGCGCGCCTCGGCCGCCCGCCGAGGGCGCGCGGGAGCTCGAGGCCGCCCGGGTGCTGCGGCGGGCTCGGGTTCTTGATGCGGCGCAGCCGGTCCAGGAACAGCGTCGTGGAGTGCGTCGACCAGTCCCCGCCGCCGCCCTTGGCAGAGGCGGCCAGGCGGAGGGAGACGAAGGAGGTGGGGGAGGATGAGGTGCCGGCGGCGGCGGTGCCGGGGCTGGGAGGCATGCGGCGGTTCGCGTCGGGGAGGCGGGCGGCGGAGTGGGCGGCCGAGATGGAGGACGACGGGCGCGTGGCGAGATCTGGGCCGTTGTAGCGCGTGCGGGGAGGGGGCCCGGGGGGCGGGGGTAGTTGACGTGTGGCTTTCGGTTTGGTTGTGCCTGTGTTGTACCTGTAGTTGAGCTGTGTACATACTTGCAATTAGAAATTGCGGTTTGTGTTGACAGATTTTGGTTGCTCTCCTTTCTGCAATTTCGACTTTGGTCATGGAGGTGCATTACTTGAAGGTTCCGTTTGGATCCTTTTATTTTGAAAAATTGGAATCTACTTAATAGAGTAGGCTATTTGTCTTAGAATACGGTATTTCATAACTTTTCAAAATATATATATATAAGCTTCTCTTAAATTCATGGAGTAGAAGATGAAATTTGATTCTACAGATTCTCATATTATATTTTTAATGTACAATTTACACCACACTCTTCGATTCGCTTCGATCCTCATATTATGCACACATTTGTAGAGAGAGATTAATAGTTGATTTTTTTCTTAGAGCCTTCTGTTACTTCTTACCCTTCTTTCTTCGAAGAAGAGTTGTGCACAACTGTTTAGTGCCCGTGCACACAACCACCTGAAAATAAAGGAGTTGTGCACAACCACAAGAATACGAGTTGTACCTACTTGGTAGTAGTAGTTGTGACATGTCTGCAGGAGGATTACATCTGGAAGGAGATTGTGCTGTTGGGCGGGTTGAAGAACTGTACGGTCCGGCCGTTGAGCGGCTGCACCGGTCGCGCGTCGCTGCCGGGCAGCGGCGCCTTGAGCAGCTGCAGCTGCTCCTGGCTGATCTGCCTCACCTTGCCGAGGACGTTCCAGATGACGTTCTCCGTGCACGGCGGCACGGTGAGGGACCCCTTGTACCGGAAGTAGCTGCCGGTGCGCTTCTGCAGCGAGCGGAGAAGCACGAGCCCCGTCTGGACGTGCGACTCCTCCTCGGCGAAGTTGCACTTGTCGCCGGCCATCTCGGCGAGCTTGCTCCTCAGCTGGTAGTAGAACGAGTCGGGGGCGCCGAGCTCGTAGAGGATCCCGATGACGGCGACGGCGCCGTCGGCGCTCTTGTGGACGAGGTGCAGCTCGAGGGGGAAGCGCTGGCCGTTGATGGTGTGGTCGGAGGGCGAGTGCCAGTGCAGCTTGTCGAAGTTGTAGACCTTGCCGGCGACGGTGATGGCCCCGACCTTGGCGCCGTCGAACTTGAGCGAGATGTCGTGGCCGTCGTTGACGAGCGTGCCGTGGGAGGCGGTGTAGGTGCGGTCGAGGGTGTCGAGGCTGGGGTTGGGGACGACCTGCTTCGTGACGATGTCGATGGGGGACTGCTGCTTCCCCTGCTCGCACAGCCGGTACTCGGGGCTCAGCTTACCCCAATTCTCCGGCCCCGTCGCGCTCCCGACCGCGTACCCGTACGCCGGCCCCGAGCCGCCATCTGCTCAGCCATATGGCCCGCGCGCTCGTCATCAACCGAAAATATAATTAACTGCTGATCGATCGATGGGCGCGTGTACGTACTCGAGAGAGCGACGGCGAGGGAGGAGGCCGCGACGAGGAAGACGATGGCCGCACGGGGAGACACCATTGCCGGCACGCACGAGCGATCACCGTCGAACCTAGTAGCTTCTTTCTTTCTTTGAAAGAGGGGAGGGGAGAGACCGGTGGGCCCCGCTTGTCGTCGTGGATATATGTGAGGAAGGAGGCGGACGGATTTGCAGCGGGAAGGAGGCGGGTTCGAGCGGACAGGATCAGCTAGCCACATGAGGTGAGCGGGCCAGTTTTGCGGTGGAAATCTGCTTGGAGGATTTAGCCATGCCGGAATTAGCATCCCCCCATGAGTCCGATTATCATCTGGCCCAGCAGGAACGGAAAGAATTAGCATGCCAGAATTAGCTTGTGCCATCGGTTGGACAGGAACTGAAAGATTTGGCCCAGCAGGCGCGCGCGAAAAAATAACTGAGAGGCCCACCTGATTGTGCACAGGCACAGCGCAAGCGAAGGGAACGCTGGATGTGGGCTAGGCCCAAGAGGACTGGACTGATCGAGTACCGAGCGACACAACATGCGATCGTTTTCGATCTCTACAGCCTGCTAGCTAGCAAGGGTCGGCTGTTAATTTCAACGCATGCGCAAGAAGATGCACGGCGGTGGCCACCCGCCCGCAGCCCAGCCCAGCCGGCGGCCGCGCACAACGACCGCGACGTCCGCGGTCTTTGCGGCGGTGCCGACCCACCAGCGCGGCGCTGAGCCCACTCCTGACCCGCCACGTCGGCTCACCGGGCCCACAGGCAACGGAAAAGCTTCCCATGCGTTAAAAAGTTGTTCAGCAGGCAGGCAAAAAGAGTCACTAGTAGCACATCTACAATCTATACTAGCTAGTATATATTATTGCATGCTTTTGTATGGAAATTGTATGCTGCTTCAACAAGATCTATAATAACCTTTTACTTGAAACTTTCTCGATTCAAAGCTCTCTAGATGTTTCCCTTTACATGCATGTCTACATAGTTTAGGAAAGTTTTAGACGCGACAAGGATCAAAAGGAACCATGCTCCCTGACTCCCTGTTGCATCAGCAGCAAATGAACGGTGCTGAGGTCCTATTCTGTAGCAGTGTCACTTGAGGCTTGAATGAGTCTTCTGGTAGGTAGTACTAATTTGACCGAGGGCCAGCTTTTATTGTTCGATCGTCATGGTAATTAACGCGCGAGGTCAGTATGTTGCTGCACCAAGTGCACGCTTTACCATAGTAGTGCGCACTAGAAAAAAGAGAGCGCGTGTAATAAACCAGGAAAAGCTAGCAAGGGAGAGAAACGATGACGACACAAAAGGAGCTAGGATCGTAGTGGGAATTCCTCCGATGATGGGGATCGACCATGACGCGCTTTAATTTTTTCTTCATTCTCTTGTGCTTCAATGTCTGCTTAATTACGTCGCGCCAATGGAAAAACTGGAGTATGATCGTTCTCGGCATGTCCCCCACAGGCACAGCCCCAGAGCAGCTAGCTAGCATTGTTGGGTTGGGTCCTTTCATTTTGCTGCGAAATAGAATGATTCTCACCTCCACCACTTTCCAAAAGCTAGCAGGCACGCAACACGGATTTGCCCCGCTGCTCCAGGTGTTGGGCCCCACATGCACATCATAATGTTTCGTGACATCATCCTTACCTTAGCATGTTCTTGGCTGACTACCGACTTTGCCCCTCCTATAGCAAGCCTTTCCAAATTTCAAACAACACACAATGCAATAATATTGGCATTTGCAAGCTTGAGAAATACATGGGTTATGTATTCATGTTCCGTCACAACTTTACACAACATAGGTACATACAACTACATCATAACATAAAGAGTCCTACATGATTGAAGTATACACAAGATAATATTATATTTATAAATAAAAGAGGAAGATCAATAGCTTTAAAAGACTAACATTTTGCCCAACCTTGCAAATTAACACTGTTTATGTTTTGGGCAATGAGTGTTCACAAAAAGAAAATTATTCTATATGTGTGTGAATTGTACCCTAGTGAAATTGGCACGCGCCGCCCTATTAATTAATCTTTTCTAGATCTGACACAAAGCATGGCCAAACCAAGTCAAGAACAGCATGGAACAAAAAGGATGGTTGGTTCCTTCTCACTTCTTGTGAGTGGGCTAGTCGTCATAGCTAAATAAGCTTTTGCATATATGAAGCAACTTCCATTGGTCGGCCAGTGGCATTCATGAAATATGCTCTTAATCATGAGTCCAAATACGCAAAGCATTTCCTTTAAATGCAGCAATCCACTACTGCCTCCAACCCCCCCGTCACTTACTCAGACCCACCACTACTATACGGCACTACATACAGCACAATTGTGAATTGTGATCTTGTTCCAACAGAGCTTCAGAACTCACTACAATTCTAGCTCCTTGCACCTATCATTTTACAGTCATCCTCATGGGGAATTGCCTGGTGATTCAAGACAGGAAGGAGATCAAGATCATGAGCGTGGACGGCAGCCAAGTCCTGCCGGACGTGTTTCCAGTGAAGGCGGCGGCGGCGTCTGTGGTCGACTCTGGCGCCGCCAGGGTGAAGCTGGTGATCAGCAAGCAGGAGCTGAAGAAGATGCTCGACAAGGAGGGCATGTCGCTGGACGACATGGTGTCTCTCATGCGCAAAGAAGCAAGTGATCGCGAACGGGAGGAGTGTTGCGGAGGGTGGCGCCCTGCGCTGGAGAGCATACCAGAGGGCAGAGATCTATAGCAGCCGCGATCTTTCAGATATCGAAGTTGCAAGATCAACGATCCTGCTTACAAGCAAGTCGCAGGATACTTTTTGGAATAAGCGTAAGCAAGATATATGCTAGATAGCATATATACATATAAATGTATAGAGATATCATAGACGTGATAGGTGTTTTGAGATAGGGATCCTCTTCATCTTTTCTTGCTTCTCACATGCATGCATGCTTGTAAAGAAAAGGTAAAGATGATCCTGGAAATCAAGCAGGAGTTATCTCAAGTGTTTCACTTTCTTCTGCTATGGGCTGATCTTTGTTGATTGTGCACTGTTGTCGTTAGCACAGACCTGGAAATTAGCATGAGTAAAGTCTGAAGAATCTCGCAGCTTTGCCGCTTAGGTAACTGCTTGCGGTACTTTCTGAAGATCAGTAGGTATTACTGCATGCTCTGTATACCAAAAGGCTGAAAACATGGAGCTCTGCTGCAAGGCACTGCAACTTATTCCTCGTCATAACTACGATACGTAAGATAAAGAGAACTAACAAGTGTTCCGACCAAAAAAAAAAAGGAGAGAAACTCAACAAGTGACGATGAGAGGCAAAATCACAAGGGTGACTTCGTTAATTCAGTAACCTGAACTATTGAACTGCAGAGCTATACACATATCCTCTCTATTTTTTATTTTTTCTGAGGGGTCATACAGTGGTAGAATAGTACCCTGCCATATCCTCTCTATGGAAATTTCCTCGAGATCAATTTGCACAGATTCTTTCAGAATCGGCAACATAGAATGGGCTCAACAAAAAGGGATCAAGCTATTGCTTTTAGTTCAGTTGTCCTTAGCTACTAGACAGTTCCTAAGCAGGGAGACGGATGCGCATACACATCGATCTCGATCCTGCGTAATAATCTGCCGACCCCATGGTCTGTCATGTCGGCATTTGCATGCCAAGATCAACAAGCGATGATGTTCCCGAAGACTGAATCGACGGGTTCATGACAAACTAGCAACATCAGAAGAATCCACCGTCGGGGCAGCATCCTTCTCCTCTCCCTTCGCCAGGCGGGCGCGGCCGCTTCAGGTCGGAGGGGACCGCCGCCGGGAGGGCGGTGGCGGCGCCGGCGTGGTCGGATCCGGGGCCCTAGCGGCCGGATCCGATGGCCGCGGGACCGGATTTGTCGCCAGTCGCGGCAGAGGTGGCGCGGCGGGTTGCTGCGGCGGCTAGTGCTGAGGAGCAGCAGGAGCGGCAGGGTCCGGCCCGCGGTCGCGGAGGCGGCAGGAGCGGCAGTCCACGTCGTGGGGCTGCGTGTGCTCGTCGAGGCTCCGGCTCGACGCAGCGAGCCCGCTGCTGTTGTCGTCGTCACAGCTGCGGCGGAGGGCGCATCGGCACCCGGCAGGAGCGGAAGCTGCCTGCGGTGGCGCGTCTGGATGGCCGGGGGTGGCCTGACTTGGGGACGGCGGCGCAGCGGCTTCTATGGCGGCAGGCCCGGCCGATTCTGGCAAAGGCGGCGGAACTGCTCTGGTGGACGGCGGTGTGAAGCGGCGGCTGCGGGTTGCGACCGCAGAAGGTGGCGCGAGATGACGGCGGCGCGTGAGACCGAGGGCGGCGCGACGCGAGGTGACACGGCGGCGCCGCTGCCTCGACAGGGTTTTTCTCGACTGTGATCTTATTTTGCCGGACTGTGTGTGCGCTTGGTTTGGGACTTGGATGCTCCGGGGGAAAAGCCTTTACCGGCTTTCTCGCTGGTGGCAACGGCTGCGGCGCTGTACAGTGTCGTTTTCCTAGGCGGGGGCGTCATGTTGGGGCTATTCCTGGTCCATGGAGGTTCTCTGAGCGAACACCGTGGCCTATTTCTAATGCATGGGGGTTCCGTGAGTGAACACCCTGTTCTACAGTTTCCGGACGAACGACGGTGGCGTTACTGGCGTCGTACTTTTGTTGGAGGTGTCTTCTCCATGGAGTTTCATGGCGAGTTTCATAGCATTAATTACCATAACATATCAGTATTTTTGATGATGTGATACTGATTTAATGAGGGAAGAGAAGGAACCAATTTCATCCCCATGACACTCTGCTAACTCGTTTCCAAGACGTTGGAAATAGCGTGAAACAACCACTGTGACCGCCGTTGTTTTATGGGGATCCCGTGCACCAATAGATCAACTAGCATTTAATTATACTGGTTAGCTTTGGAAACAGCGAAATGAAACTCTCCATTGAGGCATAGTGTTTCATTCATCCCCAAGCTAATATGGCATTGTTGGAAACAGAGATATGAAACCTCCTATCGTGATTAGCCTAGAGATCCAACTTGACTTTGACAATATTGGACTTCGTTGGTCTTGGGAGACTGCAATCGGTGGCGGCGGCATGGATGCGAGCTTGACGGGGATTGCCGAGCTCACGTGGAGGCGATTGTCATTGTGATGGTGGTCAGGGGTTGTTGCATGCTTATCGGGTGGGCTACTTGCAGCGACCACGGTGGCTGGCGATGCTTGGCGGCTGTCAATTCGGTGCGAAATAGCGTCGGAAGGCATCGATAACATGGGATGACTAGGCTTGCAGCGGACTACGGCGGGTTGCTCAATCTTGCTTGAGCTACTCCGGTGCGGTACATCGTCGGAAGATGGCGCAAGCGACATCTTTGGCTTCCTAGTGGCAGCGGTCTTTCGCGCGATAGGTCGGCATGCGGCGGCGGCTCGGCTGCTTGATGGAGACCCTAGGAGGCGAGGCGATATTGTCCACCATTTCGATGGCAACACAAGAGAAAGTTCTGTGATATTGAGTGTTGTGGCGGACGTGGCGAGGGCTCCGCATAGGGTGTTTCTTCGAGGCGACGAGAGTGGAGCCTGACGGCGGACGTGGCGAGGCCTCCGCGTGTTGTGTTTTTATGGTGATGACTGTGTTGCAGCCTGCGAGCGGTCCGGATCTGATGATATCACTCTCTTAAGTGGTGGGTGGTATTGCAGCGATACTAGGGTCCCGCAGGGCGGGGCAGTGGCCTTCTCGCTGCGGTGCGATCTACTTCTCCTGATTTCCTATCAGCGTGGGGTCACGCTTGGCTCTGTCGACTTTTATGAGCCTGAGGCTGTTTATGGGTCCAACTCTGCGCTGTTAGTTTCCTAGGTTGTGGTGGTTTGGTGTCGAGCCGAGTTGAGTTGACGGCCGTTTTTAATGTCTCAATCCAACTGGAGGGTGCTGAGTCGAGTTCGAGTGGATGCTGTTCGAGTTGTGTGGCCGTATTAATATTCCAATCCAACCAGCCGATGTTCTTATCATTATTGTGTGCAGTTTTAACATTATTTTTTTAATATATAATAGGTAGCTCTTCTATCTATTTGTTTAAAAAAGAAAAATAGCAACATGAGAGTAACATTCGTGGAGTAGCCAGGTAGATATTTCGGCAACTTTGTGATGACCTTTCCTTCACCAAAATCTGCGTATGATCATGACTTCATGAGGATGTGGCCCATAAAAATGTAATGCCTACTCGGATCAGTCAAAGCGACTCACATTTGTGTTTGGTACATGCAGGCTGCAGCCTGTCTGGACGAAGAAATATCTGCATGAAATTTGATGATGAGAAATGCACTCCCTCTATTTGGGCCGAGATGATAGAGGATTGGCATTGGAGGCCCTGTTCTGAAACGAGCCAGACAGGGCCCGAACAGCCTAGATTGGGCCAGCAGGCCCGTAAATCCCGTAATCTCCCTACGGTTCTGTCCAAGTGCACACGACGGGCGTGCAGCGAATTATAAGCCGTTCCGTTTGTTTAATTCCTCCCACATCGTCTGTCAAAGCTTGAACGCAACAGCTAATAAACAATGACCGTGACGGTCCCATCACCGCGTGGCAGGCGCGGTGAGCAACCACCCAAAAATCAACCAACAAGTTTATCAAACACTGGCCGAAATGGCTGGCTACAGATGTATTGCAGTCCAATTCATTTTATGCAACGCATCAAATTTATTTCGTGAACCATATACGGCACCACAAATTCATTTCTATTGCAGGAACAAACAAATAGTGTTGCGGCGTAATTCTCGATACGCTCTGTGCTGGTTCTTCTTTGCCTGTTTTTGCTCGGGCTTCCTATTATGCGCATTTTGACGGTCATGTATGTATTGCTTGTCTCTGCTTAGGTGTCATATTTGCATATCGTGCTCTCTCTTCTGCACGTCTTGATTCGAGTTGCTCATCCATTAATTCTTGTCGTTGCTTTAAAGACGTGCTAGCATGATGCACCGATTCAGGAGCAATCTTTTTTCCTACAATGACCAATATCCACGGTACCATTTCCATTGTTCTTCAAGAATAAATTATGAAAATATAGTAAAAGTAAGCTTAGAGTTCTTTTTTTTTGTATGATCTACTATTGTCGGTCCACGATAAATGTACACATTCTCTATCTCCGTAGTAAAGAACAAAAAATGTATAGACAGTTAGTATATTCTCATTGAATGTTACACTTTACTTTTTCATTGATCTTTAATTAGTTTTTACTTTTTACTGCTAGACAAAAAAAATTTCCCTTCGCACCCACAATTTTAAAATCATGCGTCCACTACTGCATTCAGTGTGTTTGATAAAGGTCAAGTTCGTTTTTAAACTCTGGTGCTGAATTGTGGCATGTCATGACCAACCTTGGTCGTGATTTCGACCAAGCAAGTTAATCCAGCAAATGAATTCATCCGAGTCCAAGCATCAAATCCAGATTTGAGGAATAGCCAGTTACAGAGCTTCAGCAAAGACGGATAAGTTGTAGATCTTTCCAGCACCTCGCCGCCGTGCCGCTCTCCCTCCGACGGTGCCGCCGCCGGCCGCTGGAGACGAGACAGCAGCAGCTGTTCCTGCTGCTGCCGCAGTTGCGACTCGACGAAGAGGTCGAATTCAAGTACGTCTCTGTCGTTGACCTCCGCCCCGCCGCCGCCGGGACCCCTGCTGTTCCGCTGCCGACGCCGTGGCGAATCCGGCCCGCGCACCGACGCCGCGGCTCCCAGGGTGCCCGGGCGGCGCTTCTCGCGGCCGCTGACCCTCTGGACGCGCAGCGGCGGCGCCCGCTGCCGCTGCCCGGATGGAGGCGCCCGGACGAGGCGGCCTGGCCTCCGCCACTTGCTGCTGATCCATGCACCATGCCTCCGTTCGTCCGGTGATAGATTTGCCTGTTGTTTATTATATAGGCTCAGGCTGGGAGCCGGTCGATTCGTCAGGCTCGGTCGGACCCGCCGAGCCGTTGGGTTCTATCGCTTGGAACCGGGAGAGGCGGGCGACGCGGCGCGGGCATGCGGCGAAGGGAACTAGCGGGGAGGGATTGGTTTATTTCCACCAAATCCGTACGTCATCAGATTCGGAGGGATTTCACCTGGAACAAACGGGCCGAGAGGACGCTGTTCTACGGTTTTTTTTTTTAAGATGCGTCCATCCTTTGAGGGGGGGGGGGGGCAGTACAATATATAGACCTCAAATGTTTGTCAAGCATCTTGACAGCTTGTTCATACCCACAACACAGCACAATGCATGCCTCTGCCTACACAACTCCACCATGATCTTCACCTATATTATACAAAAATTGGGTGTGAGATACAACTGTTGCACATTTTAACAGTTTTTTGTGCAATGAAGCATAACATGACCAATATATTGTTAAGGATCGGCAGACCGCTCGCCTATATATTGTACTGCGCGCTGGGGGCCGGGCTGCGCACGCATGAGAAGGATTTCATGAGAAAGCGAAACTGCAAATGGTTCAGTGTGTAGATAGATGCATAATCGCAGAGACCAGAGAGCTGTGCAAGATCGATGGGTTATTACAAGAACTGAAGAAAGCGCTCCTGTCAGCCTTGGTGGGTGTTTGTTCCCCGGACCGCGGTTACAAATGAACCTAACATCTGACGAACTTTGCGCGATGACGCTGACGCGACAACACCTGACTGCTGTGATCCATTTTTGCTTCTTCCCTCAAGAGAATCTTTCATTTGTTCCTGCTTCTTACGTGTATCTTGGTTCTTGACAATGCCCAAGTCAGTTCCACTCCATTTCATTTTTGGGTGCTGTGTAGGATTAGGTTGTAATTCCATCTAGTATTTCTGAACTGGTTAGAAGACCACGTTCCATGTGAATTTTCTGCAGCTCTGTTTGGATGACAGTATTCAGTTCATATTTCTGAATCCCTGGTCACCGAGTCTTGCAGCCGCGTGTCCGACGGAAGCCGCATTGTGGAGAAGTTCGTGTCGACCTGCGGTTCCGCTAAGTCAAAACATAAATATGTGATGGTATATGTTGCATTCATTTATATTGTGTTGAAGTCTTTAAAATTATATTTAGACATTAATTAGAATATTTTTAAAGTTACTTTGATTTTTTGATACTTTTCTAGAGCTAAACCTATTTTGTGGAAGCTTTTAGCGATATTTTTACGAGATCTACATGTATCCGAGTTTCTCATGTCCCAATCCATCTCTATGATTTTTCTTAGAATTTTTTATAGATTAGAGATATTTTTCATAATTTAAAAACCTTATGTAATGGTTACTAGTTTTTTTAACTAAGAAAAGATGAAACTGTCTTGAAAATCGGTGCAGGAAGGTGATTTAAAAGGTTTGAAAAGCTAAGGTTATTTAAATTATTTAAGCTAAAGTGATTTAGCATTAAGGGAGAAAAGAATCAAATTTCACAAATGTTGGCCAGGGTTAATAGTCACTTTCTAAAACGTTTTTATCACTTAGTTTTCGAAGATCCAAAATTGAAAATATCCCAACAGGCAACATCCGATGGCCCGTTCAAACCAAACTCTAGCCTGTCCTCTGTGGGCCGCCCGTCGACGCGTCCCCACTCCCCAACCTTTGTCGTGCCACACCGGTCTCTGCCGCCGCAGCGCGTCGGTGACTCAGCGGAGCGGAGTCCGCCTCTCATCCTTTTCAATTTTGTAAGGGTTAATTGGATCGATGCTATTATAAATTTGCAACTTTCAAGTTATTACCATTCGTCTATTTGAAACGATGCTATTACAATTCGTTAGAACCTTGAAACATGCAATTTTCTGCGTCCCTGACGACCTCGGGCCCACGTGCAGACGTCCGTATTACGGTACAGACCAAAATGCCTCCGCTACAATCTTCCCTCCGTACTCACGTACATACGGCCCCACGTGTCATCCCCTTCCTCCGTCCTTTCTTCTCTTCTCCTCTGCTACAATCCTTCGTCATCATCGCCCGAGTCGGGCGAGCGGTGTGGCACGAGGACGAGGGCAAACCCTAGCCCAGCAGTCGATCGCGACAACCGTCGACGGTGTCCTCCGCATCCCCACGCAGTCGTCCTCCTACTCCAGCCCCTCGTCCCTCGCCATGGTCGACGGCGAGGAGTTCTCCGCCAAGCACCGTTGGAAGCTGCAGCCCACGTGCGCGCACGGCAGGAGCATCCCCGCTTGCCACCGCGGCGCCCGCGGCCTACTACCTGTAATTTGAGAAGTTCGCCGGCGCCACGCGCCGTTCATCCGCGCCCCGACCCGCTCGGCCGCGCTCCGCCCCCTGCCGCGCCGACGCCGCCGCTGTGGAAAGGCCGGGTCGGCCTTTTCCCTGTCATTTGCCTCCCCCGGCTCGTCCATTCGCGTCGCCAAGACCCCACCCCACATCGCGCCGCGTTCGCGCCGAGCGTGCGCACGCCGCGCCCAGCCCCAACCCCTTTGCGCGTTCGCCGTGCATCGCGCCGTCCGCGGCCGCCATGGCCGAACCGGCCTGAGCTCCAACCGCCGCCGTTCCACTTCGCCTCACCTCGCCGTTCTCGCCACGCCGCACCGTGCGCGCGCCGCCCACGCCCCGCCTGCGCCGCGCGTGCGTTCGCGCGCGTCGCGCCCGCGGCTGAGCGCGCCGCCGTCCGCCGATCCCATAGCAGGGGAGCTCTGGTGCCGACCAAATTCGCGAGGCACAGCCCATCGCCGTCCGATTCCTCGGACGGGGAGCACCCCCACCACCACCGCGACCTCCCCAGCCCGTCGTCCCATCTCGCCGCGCGCCACCGTGTCCTCCCGCCGGCGAGCTGCGCCGCCCTCAGGCCACCGTCCGCCGCGCCGGTGAGCTTCCCCTTCCGCGCCTTCTCGTTTCGATTCGAGGCCATAAATGGAGTCTCCTAGGTTCCCCCGTCACGATGATTCCGCTAATTTTTGGCGTTCTCAGCATGAGGTTTCGACTACTGTACCAAAAATGTTAGCATGAATCCTAACTTGCAATTTTTAAATGATATATGAAATTCCGATAAGGCACACAAATTTTTCCATCTGCTAGCAAGTAGCTTGCCTCATGCATCACCTAATCCAATCATAAACATTCTCCCGTTTTTGTGCCATTATAAAAATTCTCTTGTGCAATGTCTTGTGCACATTTTCATGCCAATCATTGGCAAGGAAACAGTGGATGGGGACAGAGGAAAGGAAATAAAAGGGTCTGATAGGAACAGCATAGATTAGTGAAGTACTTTAGTTTTCCAAGTGTAAAATGAAAGGGACATCTGTTCTGATTCCAGCTAACCATCTTCCCTGATTGAAAAGAGGTTTCTACGCTTTGTTGGTGAATTGGTGACAACTGACAAGGAACCACGGACGCCAAACTTATCTCCTTTATAAACATCTGATGTGGAATCACACAATAGTGGAATTATCTTTCACTAGATATGCTAAGCCTTTTATATTTTTTTCACTGCTGTACATAATGCAAGAGTAAACTAGCTAGTTGAGTCACGTGACCACTAACTAGTTCAGGTTTTACATTAGGAACATACGGTGAAGTTTCTGATTTGCACTTTTGCAGAATCACTCAAGGCATGAAGTGTTGCTTTCAATTGCTGTCTAATACGTGTGTTCAAGAAACTGTCAAAACATGAAGTGTTGGAGTACACATCATTTAAACCCCTGCTCCAACACAACAATGACAGGTGACATATTAGCTAGCAAGACAAGCCCGTTGAGTGATTAGACTTAAACACTGTATGTACTCGGGGATTTATTAATATGTTATATAGCTCAGCACGATTTGGATATGGGTATTATTGGATCGGTGTGGGATTAGGTTTTGTTTGAGAAGCCATGGATGTTGACTCATTAACAGGGGACGATGGCGAGCAAATTTAAATCAGGAATCGAAAGCTCATATTGGTGTTGCCTTTCCAGTTGGTATGGTCATTACTCATTACTTTCTTGCTGCATAATTGGGCATCGACATGAATATTGGAGAACACATCGAGTTGTACTTGCTAGCTAACTTATATAAGATTCCTCAAAGGTATAGACTTGTTTTTCTACAGGTTTAGGTTCAGAATATGATTTTAGTTAGTTATTTTCTATCTTTGAATTGAATTGTTGATCTAGATTAAACAAGAGACATATTGATTAATGTTTTTTATATGAAAAATGCATGTTGAGCGCTAGATAAGACCGTACAACAATTATCATTGGGGTATTATTTAAAAACAGTCATGCTATCCGATAAAGTCAAAGCCAACAAATAAGAACATAGAGGTCTATGGCCGGGCCACGGAAAAATCAGAACGATGTTCACGGTGTACATTTATGTCTAGCATGCCTATGCTATCCGATATTTTTGAGAGAGGTTTATTAGTTTGTATGATAATAACTAAGGCAGGCAAGTGCTCTTGAACTGATATCAGAGATTGACACACATGGTCAAAGACTCAAAAGTCTATATGTGATGGATGCTGTAGCATCGTTGAGCAGCAGTTGCTGCAAGAAATCATTTTGAAGCTAAATAGCAACATTTACTTTTCAACAGCTCATATGATTGTGCTATCGTCAGTGTGTGAAACTGTAATTCTTTCAAGTGCTACCCACGTCCATCCATCCATCTACATGTGTGTTTCAACTTTGGAACAAAAGAAGGTCATGCAATAAAGAAAGATAAATTAGACGACTTGCCGGGGCCAACCAAGAGAGCAGTCAGTTCCAATCTGATAAGAGTGCAGCCTGGGATTCCTGTGGCTTCATGACAAAAGTTTTCAAGTGAAGACAAGACCCTAGACCTTCTGCCCAGCCCCGCTTCTCTCTCTCCTCTCCCTCTCACACCCTCCCACACCCTGACCCCAAGGATAGAGAAGAACAAAATCACAGTATAAAGGCAGCCTATAAGGACAAGATCTTCCTCTGAACTGTGGGATTGGCACACCTATAGAAGCTGAAACTATTATAGTGTCATATCAAACAAGAAGCTGCGTGTGAGCAAGAGCTACTGAGAACAGAAAGGGTATTATCTACCTGCCCCTCCAACTCCTCCAAGGCTCCTGGGCTCTTGCTTGCTGTAGATCTCTCTATCCTGGTATGTTCTTTGACTCAACCTTCTTTGCATGCGTTCTCTGAGCTAGCCATGTGCAGCATCGTCATGGACAGCCGATTTGATGTTTTTGCATTCTGGATGCAGATAAAGGCCAGCAGGTTGCTACTTGCTAGTCAATCTTGAAGAGGCACAAGGGTTTGCGTTGTTCTTGGCGTGCCTCACAGGATGGGAGAGACTAGTAGTAGTACTAGTCATTCAAGGCAGGATCCTCCTCTTCCTGGCTATGGCTTTCATGGTGCCATCGCCAACTCTACTCCTCCTGCAAACTTCTTGTAAGACCACCCCCGCTGCCCCCCCCACCGCCCACCCAATTTTTCGTCTTTTGCCGATTGACCACGATTTACGCAAATTAAAGATGAATGGCAGCAGCACCTTGAAGTTTTATGCAAATTTGCGCTTCCTTTTCTCTGGCTAATATCTTCCTGCCTCTAATGTTTTTGCTCTACCACCTCTAATGGTCACTACTTGCCGTTTCACATGCCTGGCAGTGACCAAGGAAGAGGTACCTATTTTGGAGAGCTGGAAGAGGCTCTCATGCATCAGGTTGCCTCCCTCAAAAGAACTCAACAGGCTGCAACCACCTCCAGAGCTCATCATGGAGACACCAAGCGTACGCCACTCTCTCTCTCTCTCTCTCTCTCTCTCGGTCTGACCAAGACCAAGAAGACACACAACCGTTTCTCTGTGTGGCTAGCCAAGGCCAAAAACGCACAACCTTGTGATGCACTTTTGCAATAGGTTAGGGCATTGTAGTCAAAAGCAACCATGCAAGAGCAGCTGGAGCGGCAGTTGTGCAGCTGTGCTACTTGTGTGTGGTGTGACTACCTTGTGATTCCTCTCTCTCTCTCTCTCTCTCTCTCTCTCTCTCTCGTCCAACGAGTTGATCTCCATGGTAGTACAACAGTACCACACTACCAACTTTCTGGGTTCTGGCTCTCTGCAGTCCGCAGGCACAAGCTCAAAGAGAATAAGCTCTGCTTACTTTCACTGCCACAGTGGCCCCCACTTCCTTCCCCTTCACTTGTAATCCCAATGGCCAGTGCATCCTTTCAGTTTCACCTCTAGTAGGGTAGTTTGGATGCATGTCTTGATCTCCTCCTCCCCTATGATATCTTGTTGCAGCCTTTCCCACTGCTGCTACTGCTACAGCTGCAACGGCTACAGCTAGGCCACCTACACTGGACATCTTCCCAGCTTGGCCTATGAGGTCTGCTCACACACCCAAGGTATGGACTATGGACTAGCTACAACATTGTTTTTATGGACTAGCTACAACCTACAAGTATAATCTGTGCATCTAGATGGTGCAGCAAGAACACAGGTTTGCAACTGCTCTCCCTTTTGCTTTTGCATTAGGAGGGCTCCAACTTGACGGCAGACAGCACAGACGATTCGGAGAGCAGCAGCATGAACAACAGCAACCACTCCTCAGACCAGCTCGGAGCAGCAGCAAACAGGGCACGCCAGTTTGATCGAGTTTCACAGCAGCAGATTCAGCACAGGGTACACATTTCTCTTTGATGCCCATGGCCGCATCTCTGCAGGTTTTTTTAATGCATTTGTGCTCTTGGATGTGTTCTTTGCTTCTGCATCCATCTCTCCTTCTCATCCTTAATCATAGAAATGCAATGTGTATCTTGTTCCCTGTCTTGGCGTCGTGTCGCTGGCTAGCCCTCAAGGCCACAACTTCCAAGATGCTCATGCCGCTAGCTTCATGCTCCTATTGGTAGAGGAACACATTATTCCAGGGCATTTATCATCTCGCTGCTCCCAATATTGCCAATCCCAATATGTTAGGTGAATCTTTTGGCCCCTAGGCCCCTAGAGAAATACTAAGAAAAGAGCTTCTACTTGCTCCCCTAAACCCGGATGCTTGTTGCACTGCTGGAGTAGTGTTTTTGTGTACGGCTAGTATTGTTAGATGGAGAATATGATGACTTATTTGAAAATTTCAATTTGATTTACCTTTCCTTTAGGATGACGGACTACAAACTACAAATTTACAATCTTCTACAAGAACTAGTCATATACTCTAGCTATGTGCCTAAGAAGAACTAATCATTCTAGTTATTCTAGATCAACAATCTTTTGTTGTAGGTGTGGATAAGTCCTGCAGAGGATATGTTAGGTTAGTGCATGATAGATCATGTACTGCAATTGGTGCTGCAAAAGGAGACAAGTTAGCATTCTTTTAATATTATTATTTTCTATAGCTTCCAAACTTGTGCCTTAATAGAAATGCACAAAGTGATGCTTAAATAATGGCAACTTTGGGTCAGTGGCGCTTTAGGTAGTTTCTGGTCAATTGATCAACTGCCAAGATATATTTGGTGAGAAACATTGTATATTAACGGGATGATTCACACTTAACCAAAAGAAACTTTACAGATTAGGGCGTGACAACAACTTGAACAAAAAGTAAAACCAAATTTTGTCTGTTGTAAGAGTGGATGGCTTCCACCAAATGTACACTACTGTTTTTTATTTCTGCTTGATGTAACTGGAATGTCGTTATTCTATTATATACTATTTAGGCAATGGACACACCTAGATAGATGAACAGCAATTGTGTTGTTCCATTTCACTCCTGTTGTCTATTTCTCCCCAGGTTTAGCAATTAAATGTTGTGACTTGTTCGTGTCTACTTGGTATGCAGAACATGGCTACAAGTTCCACTCCAAAGACTGGCAAGACTCTTGATCCAAAGGTCTCTATCTGGCTATTTCAGTTACCTTTTTTATAGCAGTGCATATCCTCAGGGTGCTGTAGTTTACGATGTGTCTGCTGTTTGAGAATCCTAGATAAATGAGTCTTATCTTCTCTCTTGGTTTCAGCAGACAATCAGAAGGCTTGCTCAGAATCGCGAAGCTGCACGCAAAAGCAGGCTGCGAAAGAAGGTGAGCACCAGCTACTTGGAAACTGAAAATTTTCAGCAGTGACTTTCCCAAGTTCTTGACAGTTAAATAATTATGTCAATGTGCCATAGGCTTATATTCAGCAGCTTGAGAGCAGCAAGCTGAAGCTTGCTCAGATGGAACAGGACATGCAGCGAGCCCGTTCCCAGGTACACTTAAAACTCCTGTGTATTTTGCGTTCTGACCACTAACTGAACATCTGAATCAATGAAATGTGAACTCCTGCCTAGGGCCTCTTTCTTGGTGGAGCTCCAGGTGCAAACACCAGCTCAGGTGCCTAATCTGATCCTCATTTCTCAACGTCCTCTTCAGTTGATGTCTATATTCTTTCTTTATCAACATGTGCCATCGATCCACGTCTCATTATTTGACTGGAGAGTGGCGGCCTTGTTCAGGTGCCGGGATGTTCGACGTGGAGTACGCGCGGTGGCTGGACGAACATGGCCGGCGCATGGCCGAGTTGCACGGAGCTCTGCATGCGCAATTGCCAGATGGTGACCTCAGAGCCACCGTCGACGACACCCTGACCCACCATGACGAGCTCTTCCAGCTCAAGGCCGTGGCAGCCAAGTCCGACGTGTTCCACCTCATCACCGGGGTGTGGACGACCCCTGCCGAGCGTTGCTTTCTTTGGATGGGTGGATTCAGGCCCTCTGATCTGCTCAGGGTATGAACTTGTGTCTGACAACTGACTAAAACATCCAAAATCTTACTGCCTGCATTATACATACACAGCTACGTTCTCCTAGATTCTTAAGCTGAATTAAGGGTGCTTTTGTTACAAATGCACCTGAGACAGGTCAAGCACAAAGCTAACCTGAAAGTAAGATGTGACGGTGAATTAGTTCATTCACCAATCAAACCAGTAGAGTAAAATTGGATTCAAGCTAAATATGAGATCAAACATGGTTTTCTCTATCTCATTAAAAAACTTTTTCATGTGGCTGCAGACACTGCTACCCCAGCTAGATCCCCTGACTGAGCAGCAACTGGTAAGCATATGCAACCTTCAGCAGTCATCACAGCAGGCAGAGGAAGCTCTTTCCCAGGGACTGGAGCAGCTGCATCAGTCACTAGCTGACACCATGGCCGGTGGATCTCTGATTGACGACGCCAACATGAGCTTCATGGGCCAAATGGCAGTTGCCCTCGGCAAACTGGCAAACCTTGAAGGGTTTGTGATACAGGTTATGGTTTTTCATCAAATCTTGAATCTCAATCGATATGCCACTGTCAGTGCTACAGATATAACATACATACTACAAAAAGCCTGATATGTTACTAATTTCACTCAACTTTGTAGGTGAGCAATAAAATACGTGATTTTTTTGCAGCAATACTGTATTCATGGCAACTTTATGCATCTGATAACACCTTAAACCTCCTCAACATTTCTGAAACAGATGTCTGATGTGTCTGCATTGTAGAAAGAAATGACTTATCAACTAACCATGTAACAATATTCTTTTGGAATGCATCTGTGTAAGTATAACCAACATGGGGTAACTAAAAGTTTTTTGATCAGTTGGGAGCTTGCGATTACATAAAATAGGATGCCAAGCTTAATGTTCCTGAAACATGTACTAAAACTACATGTTTAATTCCCAGGCTGATAACTTGAGGCAGCAGACTCTTCATCAGATGCACCGGATTCTGACAGTTCGGCAAGCAGCTAGATGTTTCTTGGCCATTGGCGAGTATCACAACCGTCTTCGTTCCCTGAGCTCCCTCTGGGCTTCTCGACCTCGAGAGTAAGCATCATGCAGTTCCTACGTTGGTCCCTACCTTCATCTGATCTAATAAAGAAGTACCCAACCTCTAGTTGTTGAAGGTGGTAGTCACTAATCATTGGACAAATTCAAATACACATTAGTATAAGAGTGAGCCATGGTTTCTGTACAGGCATGCTAAATTAATACAAAGATGTGCCCTACTAAATCAGCATGGAATGGACCGCGCTCCTACCAGCAATCAAAAGTCAGCAAGCAACCATAACAAAAAATAAAGTCCATACTCTCTTAAAAAAGGGCCATGCTATGGCATATTTCTTTCTTTCTAGATGTTTGGCCAACTAGCTGAATTCTTTAAACTCAAAGAATTAGCTAAATAGCTGTATCATATTTTTTTTCAATATGCTTCTCTGATCTATTTTTTATTACTGGTGCCTGTATTTCCTGCAGGATACTGGTGGGAGATGAAGGCAATTGTGGAGAGATAAGCATTGCAGCACAACCATCTCAAAGCCAATTTTCAGCCTTCTGATTCAGCCATGCTGCAAAACTAACCTTCAGCTTAGGAGCAAGAGAAAAAAAGACTGGGAAGAGAAGTTTTGGATGCCAGCAGATATATGAGCGCCACAGAAGAGAGCTGGCAAAAGAGGTTTTAGAACAGGGACTGTTACTGGAGTTATCTTTTTTGGGGATCAGTGTTTCTGAGAATGTGCAAGAATTTGACTAGTACTGTGTGTTCTTTTGGTTCTGTCCAGTCTGAATCCTCAAAACAGCTCTTACTGCCTTAATGCAATTACTACAGGCAATCACTGCTTACTGCCATACGGCAGAACTACAATACCTTGTGCCACCACCAGACTAGTTGAATTGGATGGTTGAAGTTGAGCTTCCTAGTAATTTGAAATTTGAATGACCGTATATCTTTATCCACTTTTTAGTAACTTATTAGACTTGGTAATACACTGCCTGAACTACATTTTGTTATTATGCTGCAGCATTTGTCTGTATCTACCTGCTTGGTTACATAAAGAAAGTATTAAAGATAATATCTCCTCACTATTAATTAGCAAGGTGGGCGAAAAAAAAAATCCCAAACCTGGGTATAAATTCAAGTGATATTTAAAGCTAGAAAATAGAGATCATAGCTTCCAAAATAAATAAGATTATGCACCGCACAACAATCCAAGACATCGATATTCCGTGATTGGAAGGGCTGATCCACAAGATTCCTATACTACATATAACTAGCAAGCATCCATAACTCAGTTATCACCTCAATAGTTCTCATGTACAAATGATTGCTGTGTGCATGGAATTATATGAAATCAAGAATGTTGCATAATTACCCTGGAATAAAACAAATGTGCCGTTTCATGGTATTTTAAACATACTTTTAACATCACAAAGCAGTACAATTAATTTCCCTTTTTCTGAGAAACTCGATGATTGGACCACTCTTCCAAGGTTTTCCGATGAAGAACATTCATTTTTATCTTTCGTCTTCCACGGATGACATTCTCAGCATCTTTCCAGGTTTCAGCAATGCCCAACGCTACTAAAATTGCACACACGACACAAGCACTTCTTCCATGGCCTAATGTATCAACCACAAAAGAAAAACATAACAGTTGATATACTAGGAAATACAATTATGTACACAACAAGAACACCAAGATGCAATCGCAAAATTAATTTTCTGCATAAGTTGAGTGTCTAGCAAGAGATAAATTACTACTAACCAAATGCACAGTGGACATAAACTGATTTCCCCTTGGATCTCTTTTGACAAGCCCAACGCGCAGCAAGTTCAATTTGGCATGGTGTTGGAGCTCTTGTATCCCAAGTTGCAAGACAAAGATACTCATCTGCTGGAACAAAGAAACTTCTTGGCAGCTCACAAGTGCAATCTATAACAGATGGGCTTCCAGGGGGCAAATGTTTCAAGAGAAACGGCCATCCTCCCAGATATAGGCCTTCCACGATCTTGTCATGCACAGCCTCCTTCCTCATGTATCTCTTAGCCATTGCACATGCCCGAGCAAGCATCAAGAAAGGACCAAACAGTACAATTGACCAAAGAGGAAATCTTCCCACTGAGTTCTTCCCCAAGATCCAAGGTAGGTTGATGGCATTATGGGATGCAATCGTGACAATGAAAGCAACAAAACTGGTGACTAGGAAAGGAAGCATAACAGTTCTCATGCCCATCTCGCACAAACTAACAGATGTGACAAGAAAAGCTGTTGCAGCGATACCGGTCACCTTGGATATCCCCATTGCTATTTCTTACAACTAGGCCACTTCTTGTGCAATACCAAGGCCAAACCTGCATCAAAGTTTCCATCAGCAGGCTTTTTTTTAGCAGAGCAGTGAAATTTGAACTTCCATGAGGAGAAACACCTGTGCCTTCTGGTATAAGAATTATGTCTATTAATTCCAGATAGCAGCATAAGTAACAATACTTAAAAGTTTGGCATCTCGTATCACTAAACTAGCATAACTCAGAGCATACTGAAGAAATAAAATAACAAATACTGCCAGAAACTCGCTTGGCCTAAACATTAAGAAAGTCACTAACTGACCAATGCAGGCAAGCAATAATGCTGACGAGGGGAAGAAAATGGAATTAACAAGCATGCGCGTTTGGTTATCTGAAACGCCATCTATCTCGTTTCAGATCATGTGGCTCAGAGAAATTCCACCATTGCAGCCTATAGCAAAGCGGGTAACTAGATCCTGCCTGGATCAAAGCACTGGGCCACATTGCAGGACCACACTGGGAAGCTCTACGTACCCTCCTTCCGCTCTACCAAGCGATCACCACTGTGCAGCTAGGAGACGGTGCAGCCACATCCTTCTGGTTTGATGTCTGGCAGGGTGATGACTGCCTCGCCGATCGTTTTCCGGCATTACTCAGCCATTGCGTCAAGCAGAACTGGAGTGTCCGAACAATGGCCAGCCGCCAGCCAGGGGATCACCACTACCCTACAGCCGCGACTGACACCCCGGGCACAGGTCGAGCTTGAAACTGTAAAGGATGTGCTGAGCTCGCTGCAACTCACAGAGGCACCGGATCGCCGGGACAGCCCCCTGATGGATAAAGAAGGGAAACTGCACACCTCAGCACTGTATGCGCTGCTGCGATCAACGCCGGACAGCCAAACGGATGGGCAACGGGTCGCCTGGCAGAACCACGCTCCACCGAGGGTAAAGTTCTTCGCCTGGCTCCTGACGCGCAAGAGGATCCAATGCCGAAGCAACCTGCAAAGACGCAAAGTACTGGAGGACGCCACCTGCGAGGTCTGCGGCAGGGGAGATGAAAATGCAAATCACATCATCTTCAACTGCCCATTTGCTGCTTCGTTCTGGTCAGGAATTGGCTTCGTCATCCCGGCGGACGCAGATGTAAGTTGCTTGGACAAGCTGAGCAGACCAGCTCAAGTGCCGCCTGAACATTTCTCCACTCTGATCCTGCTCTGCTGCTGCCAACTGTGGAAAAGAAGGAACGGCGTCGTCTTCAGACAAGAGGCGGCGACACGGCGAGAAATTCTTCGGCTGGCCAAGGAAGACGCCAGGCTGTGGCAGGCCAGGCTACCTCGCAAGGATGCGTGTGTAGCTGAAACCTGGGGTGAAATCTTTAGTTTGGCACTGTAAACCATCACATGAGAATGTAACGATAGAGCTCTTTGCTCATCACGCGGGCCGTTAGGGGCCATAATGAAATGAAATGAAATCAGGTGGGGGATTCTCTCCCCTCCCGTTGACCCTAAAAAAAAGCACTGGGCCACGATCCATCAGAACCAAAGATTACAAAGACAAAAGATCAAGAAATATTCACAGCATTATTCATGAACCAAATAATTTTTCTTTTTGAAACTAGGAACGTATCCTTTTGATCTGAACGAAGTGCCACGGCACAGGAAGCACGTGTTCGCGTGGCAGGGAATCAAAACAGAGGGATTACCTCGGCAGGCAGGCGAGGCGTGAGGTGGTGTCTGGGGTCGGAGCGCGGGGGGAAGAGGAAGCGGGATGGCCGTGCGCCCGTGCCCCGTGGGAAGGATGGGCTCAGCCGCCCTCCATTTCCTTTTCCTCCCGGCATCGTCGGGGACGGAGACGGGACACGGCAGGCGTGCGGCTTCCAAGGAATTTTTTAGCCTTTCTTACCACGCTGACCGAGTGGGCCGTCGAAAGCAACATTTTTTTTATCGCGTCGGAGGAGGAGGGCGCAAGTTGGTTTGGCCCGCCGAGTGAAATTGTGTTGAACGGGCTGACGGGATTGCGCACCGATCAGCCTCTGGCCTCAGCCCATCTGTTGTCCCGTTGACCCGAACAAAAAGGTTGGGCTGTCAGTGAGCCCATAACTTTACGTGTCAAACAGCAGCGTGTTTTATTCTTTTTTTTCCCGATAGATAGATACAGTGTCTTTTGGTTTGGAAGCCTGCCAAATTCGTGTCATCTTCTTTTCAAAAAAATAATAAATAAAAAAAAATAAAAAAAATCGTGTCATCTTCATGTAGACGCAATGCTACAAATTTATTATTTGCACATCACCATGGCATTACACGGAAGAACGGGCCAGGATCTCACGATCTCTAAAGAACACAATAATTACCTCATATATCTTTATGAAACCTAACTCAGTTAATAAAAATTAGAAAAACTTTGCCAACTAGACCACCCTTCACGCTCCGCCGCTGCGTTCCAGGATAGACGATACCCCAAGAGGACACCAAGAGTCCAAAGCAAAAGGTCGTCGATGACGTGCAGCGCAGTAGCCGGAGAACAAGAAGACGTTTGCAAATTGCATTGCGGAACAGGAAAACAAAACAGCCGGATCCAATAATTGGAAGGGGTGGATCCAAGTGGCACGTAAAGAAAGCGCACGTCACCATCAGCCGCTTCTTGTCTACACCACCGGTTGGCCGCTCGTCCTCCCTTCCCCAGCCGCTACCGCCCACGGAGCACCAACTCCACTCTCCAGTGAGTCTCCCGCACGCAGAGTGGCGCGCGCGACTCCGCCGCAGGCCGCCATGGCTCTCGCCGCCTCCCACCACGGCCTCGTCGCCGTCGCCCCCGCCTCATCCTCCGCCGCTGCGGCCTCCCGCGTGCCGCGGGGAGGGTTCCTCGGCCTCCACGCCGCATCCCCTGCCCCGCTCGCGACCGCACGTAGGTGAGCGCGAGCGATGCGATCTCCGGGCAATCGGTTCTCTTCGTGCTTGTATTTCTACTGGACTCCTGGGAGGGTCGTGATCGTGTGGTGCTCGGATCGAATCAATGGGGCTCCGCGCCCGCTTGCGTAGTTTGTCGTATACCTGGGTTGGCGGCCGCAGTTCCTTTTTTGTTTGTTAAATAGAGACGGCCTCATGCTAGAGTAATTAGTAAATATGGTTTAACCGGGCTTGTTCTATTTGGAATCATGGTGCGACAGTTTGACTGAGCTGGTTCATGGTTTGCTAATTGCTTTAGATGATTGTACCCACGCGCTATGCCAAGTTGGGCTCTACAATTAGTCATTGGGATTGGATAAAATTGAGCGGAACCCCTTGTGTATTCTGATCCGTTTCCATTCTGTACATGTATCCGTTCTTATGCTACGCAGTTCCTTAATTCTCTGAATAGATCTTTTAAGTGCAGTTGCTACCTCGTCCAATCCTTTATTTGTATGTGCTAATATTTTTTTCTGCTATCATTTGACCAGAATATGTTGCCAGTCTATCAACTCAGCTAATATGTTGGGAGCTTCTTCATCAGTATGTTCACATAACTCTTTCTTCGTACATGCATAATTTTGTGGAACATATCTTTACATGGTAGAACTAGTAGCATGACCTTGCAGTTTTCATTATATATCCTTGCTTGTCTATCGATATGCCTGCATCAAGGACTGTTTACATCCTAATGTTTGCATATGAACTGCTAATCTATTTAACTACTGTGGTATTCTCAATTGATTTAATCTTGGCCTTAGGAAGTGCAGTTTTCTTATTCCTCTTCAGTTTATTTCTCATATTAACTGATACCATGATATTGCTTTTGGACTTCTTCAATATGCCACTGATTGATGCTTTTTTTTGTGAATTATTGGGAAACATTTTATCCCAGAAATCTGATGAGGCAGTCCCAGTTCCAGTTGTCATGATAGATCAAGAATCAGACCGTGATTCAACCATTGTGCAGTTGAGTTTTGGAGACCGTTTGGGGGCATTGCTTGACACGGTATAAATTCCTTATACATTGGTTATGCTTTTTACCTTACATTGGTGCTGCTCAAAAACATGTTTTTGTGATTCCTAAATTCTCGCCATATCTGTCAATTATTTTGCTTTGGTATTCACTGTTTGCAGATGAAGGCACTCAAGGACCTTGGCCTTGATGTCACGAAAGGAACTGTGACAACTGACTCTGACGTCACACAAACAAAGTTCCACATTATGCGATTGTGGGTGCTTGCCACTTTATGTTTACTGTATTTTTGTATACAGAATCTAGTTGTCTGTGTCTATGACTCTATGTATAGAAAACTAAAGAGCACTCACTGTTCATGCACGTATGTAACTATACTCACATTTTGAATGCATCAATTTCTTTAAGTGCATAATGTCAGCACATTTATGCTTGTGCCTGTATTCATCTTCATGTGACCAGTTTCCTTGACTATACTCTGTCCCTGCACACTCATTCAATTGTTGAAATAAGTTATTACTATTTTCAGCTAGCCTAGTGCCTTTTGAACTCATCAATCATAAGGAGTATGGATAATCTTACTTTTTTTATACTCTTTTTTGATACCCAAGTTTTCTTGAAATCCCTTGTTCAATCTTAGGTGGAAAAAAAAGGATAGCACCCTAAGGACCTTTGTATCAAGATTCCATATGAATTCTATATCTCATCTCATTAATCATAAGAGAATTTTATTTGCATTATTTCCTACTGTAATATCTTTCCCTCTCTTTTGCATGTATCTAGCGGGCGCAAAGTTGAGGACCCTGACATGTTAGAGAGGATACGGCTAACTGTCATTAACAACCTTCTCAAATATCATCCTGTATGTTTCAGATTCTTGTGTTTGTTACTTTGCTTTACCACTAGTTCACATATTTTTGATATTTCATTGAGTGTAACTAACACAGTAGTCATGTCCAACTGGTGCACAGGAATCAAGTGAGAAGTTAGCAATGGGTGAATTTTTTGGGATAAAACCACCTGAGAAGAAGGCAAGTATAGTGCATGTTCTCATTCTGGAATTTTGGATGCTATACTGTATCTTTTCAGCTGCAATGTGTGAATTTTCTTAATTTATGAAATGGAAAAATGTAAGCTCAAATTTATGCTGTTATGCTATGGTTTTTGTTTTGATACCTTCATCCTGAACTTACTTCTTTGTGTTTGAACTGGCAGGTTGATATTGATATTGCAACTCATGTGGTTGTTGAAGATGACGGACCAAAAAGAAGGTTTGATACTGCCAGCTCCTAGTGATGCTGTACTGTTTATTGAGCATGAATGCATATCCAAGAACGTACAGTCACTTCACTTCTAAATAATTATTACATTGCATGTTTGATGATATGTTGGCATGCCCACGTGTATGGTTTTTATCCTAGCATAAGTCCTAACATTTGAAAAATTCTAATATTGACACCAAGTGATAGTTCCCAAATCTTTCTAGTACAAGATGCATTAGCTGTTGATGTATCAAGGCATAAGGCAGAGCTTCTTAGGTTCAAGCCTCGCTGACGCTCGGAAAGATCTAATGCATCACTTCTCACACAAGCCAAGAAATTAGTAAACTGGATCTGGCTAGAGAACATAAAGATGGACATGCCTAGATCGTGATAGGCATAGAAAACGCAACTCTATGCTAGGCTGTTAGATTTTCCTTATCTTTTTTTTATCTAAGGCCTGTAATCTGTATCACTCTGGAGTCAGAATCCTATTTTCCCTATATTTTGGCTTTTGCATAAGAACCTGAGCTGCCTATCTATAGGTTTTCGTTTTTCCAATTTGAACTTTGATATATCGCAGCCTACAGTAAAAGTATAAATGCATATTTGCCCCTCTCCAAGAATCACTTCCCGTAGAAGTTAAAATTCGGTTCCACTATGTATTTCTTGTTGGTTATTATATGATGCTACATCATTTACTATCCTTGTTGTTTTTTGTTGAACATGCACAGCATGCTTTACATAGAGACAGCTGATCGGCCTGGGCTACTTCTGGAAATAATCAAGATTATCACTGACACAAACATTGATGTGGAATCAGCTGAGATTGACACTGAAGTATGCTATATTCCATCTTCGTGTCCTTCTAGTTGCTAAGGCCATCAGAGCTCATATCTGATACTTATACAGGGTTTGGTTGCCAAGGACAAGTTCCACGTGAGTTACAGGGGCGCAAAACTAAACAGTTCCTTATCTCAGGTGTTGTTGCGTCTTAATTCGATTCTTCATTGGCCATTTAAGCAAGACCATATCTCTTAACACGGTTTCTTTCCTGTGTTCACTTGGCACTCTTTAACCTGCCTTTGTATAGGTTCTGATCAATTGTCTGCGCTATTACCTCCGAAGGCCCGAGACGGATGAAGACAGCTATTGATTGCTGTGCTGTCCAGCATTTCAAGGGCCTCAAATCAGAAGCTACGAACTCTCCCTTGAGTTCCTTTTCTGTGAGGCCTTGCACATGGAATTTTCCTGTGTAGTGAACAAAGTATGGATCATCTGTTCCTGAAATGCATCCATGTATACTTAGAAGATGGCATTGACATTAGGTTGTCGAATGAGCCTGATATCTTGTAGTCGGACTGCTTGGAGCTACAGGCTTATGTTTCAACAGCCTTTTACCCCATTTGATCCCAGTTGTAAGGGGTCACATTGGAAGGTCCTTACATGTTGGGTGTTGTCTGTAAGTTGGCACAATCCATTTGCATGTAACTCGGCTATGATGTCTTCTGTGATGAAATAAAAAGGCACTGCCGAATTACCAGGACTAGCTTGGTTCTGCTCCCTATCAGATGTGCTTATTTTGCTGCCGTGATTGAAGGAGTTGCGTTATGCTGAAACATTTGCACCGTTGAAGAAATCGAGATAAGTACGAATTGTGGGTTCTTCAATTGTGCACATCTCAAAGCCAGGGTTGGGCGGCACGTTAGAAATTTGATTTGATGTCGATTTGAAAGGGACCAATATGAGTATACGATAACTGATGAAAATGCCAAAGAAAAAAAAGTTTGCTGTGGTTGCTATTTGAAAACTCAATTTGTCTCCTCCAATGTTTTTGTGTTTTACTCCCTCCGTTTTAAAATATAATTTATTTTAGCTTTTCTAAGTTTATAGATTTTGATATGCCCTTAGACATATATTATGTCTAGATGCATAGTAAATTCTATAAATTAAAAACTAAAATAAACTACATGTTAGAACGGATGGAGTAGAAGTACTTTACACATTCAAAATTCAAGCTCCAACGCAAAAGCGTAATTCAGTGAAGCTAGATTGGATGCTTGCACAAATCTGGATGCAAAATAGACGGTGCAGATCGCACGTGCTCTGTACCCCGCCAGGGCCAGAGCGCTCTGGTGCACGTGCTTCCGCCGCCGCCGCCACCGCCACCGCCGTTAACGCCGGCTCCCGTACAGCTTCCCGGCCATCTTAGTCAGCTCCCACATCCGCGCGCCCTCCACGCCAGGTCGGGGGCTGCCGCCTGGGGCGCGCGCCCTCGACCCCATACGGCCGCCGGAATCTGGTGGACGCGCCGCAGCTATTGCCGCAGGTCCCTTCTCGCCGCCGCCGCCCGTCATCCATGGCGAGGCGTCGCCGGGTAGGACCAGAACCTTAATCCATGCTATTCAACATTCCATACTGCAATTCACAAGCTCCTGCAGCCGCCGTCGCAGCTATCTCCAGCCTCCGCTTCTCCTCCTCCTCGCCGGCTTTGATTCCACCGTTGCCCCAGCCGCTGGTTTCACCTCCGCCGGCGCTTCCCGAGGAGAACCCATTCGCCGCACTCCTCGCCTCTGACCCCCCACCGCCGGAGCCTCTCCGCCTGGTGCTCGACGCTGGCGACGTTCACTCCGCGCTCCGCGGCCTCCCGGGCCTCGCGCGCCAGCTGTTCCGGTGGGCGGAGGACACCCCGCGCGGCTTCCCGCGCACCGCCTCTGCGTTCGCAGCCGTCCTCGTCCCGCTCGCCCAAGCCAACCACATCCGGGCCGCCTACCCTGTCTCGCTCCGCGCCCTGCACCTCGGCCTCCTCCTCCCCCTTGTGTCCCTCCTCCTATCCACTCACCTCTCTCCCGCCCCAAAATCCCTATTGAGCTTCCTCTTACGCCTGTCCACCAAGTTCTCCACAGAATGCCAAGCTCGCGTTGTCACGCCCGCTACCTGTTCGACGCTGTGCCTACCTGCCTTCCATGAGATGGCGCGTCACGGAGTGGCCCCTGACGTCAAAGACTGCAACCGTGTGCTCCGCGTGCTGCGTGATGCCGCCAGGTGGGACGACATTTGTGCTGTGCATGCGGAGATGCTCCAGCTCGGGATTGAGCCGAGCATTGTCACGTACAACACTTTGCTGGATTCTTTCTTGAAGGAGGGAAGGGAGGACAAGGCTGCCATGGTGCTGAAGGAGATGGAGACCCGGGGGACTGGTTGCTTGCCGAACGATGTCACGTACAATGTGGTGATTTCTTGGCTAACCAGGAAAGGTGACCTGGGGGAGGCAGTGGAGCTGGTTGACTGGATGCGGCTGTCCAAGAAAGCATCATCCTTCACTTACAACCCACTGATCACTGCGTTGTTTGCGAGGGGTTTTCTTAAGAAGGTTGAAGCTTTGCAGTTGGTGATGGAGAATGCTGGTATTATGCCATCAGTTGTGACATACAATTCAATGATTCATGGGCTACTTCAAAGTGGGCAGGTCGAGGCTGCGCAATTGAAGTTTGTGGAAATGAGGGCGATGGGCTTGCTGCCAGATGTGACCACGTACAATTCTTTGCTAAACGGATATTGTAAGGCAGGCAATTTGAAGGAGGCTCTTTGGTTGCTTGTTGATTTGAGGCGTGCAGGGTTAGCACCAACAATTTTGACATATAACATTTTGATAGATGGTTATAGTAGAATAGGTGATTTTGAGGAAGCTAGGAGATTGAAAGAGGAAATGGTAGAGCAGGGCTGTTTGCCCGATGTTTGTACATATACAATTCTCATGAATGGTTCACATAAGGTGAGGAACCTTGCTATGGCAAGAGAGTTCTTTGATGAGATGCTGAGCAAAGGTTTGCAGCCAGATTGCTTTGCCTATAATACAAGGATTCGTGTGGAGCTTGCCCTAGGGACTGCTTCCAAGGCTTTCCAGTTGAGGGAGGTGATGATGTTGGAAGGAATATCTTCTGATACAGTCACATACAATATTCTTATTGATGGATTGTGCAAGACTGGAAACCTGAAAGGTGCTGAAGATCTGCTGATGAAGATGGTCAGTGATGGTTTACAGCCTGACTGTATCACATACACCTGCTTGATTCATGCACACTGTGAAAGAGGACGCCTAAGAGAAGCAAGAAAATATTTTAATAAGTTGATCTCAGGTCATTTACCACCCACAGCTGTGACCTACACTGTTCTTATTCACGCATATTGTAGAAACGGAAACCTTTATTCAGCATATGGTTGGTTTCAAAAGATGCTGGAGAAAGGAGTCGAACCTAACAAGATAACATATAATGTCCTTATACATGCGCTATGTAGGATGGGCCGAACTCAGTTGGCTTATCATCATTTTTATGAGATGCTGGAAAGGGGATTGGCACCAAACAAATACACGTATACCTTGTTGATAGATGGTAACTGTAAAGAAGGCAGCTGGGAAGATGCGATGGGATTGTATTTTGAAATGCACCAGAATGGTGTACATCCAGATTACTGCACACATAAGGCCTTGTTTAAGGGATTTGATGAAGGTCACATGCAGCATGCGATTGAATACTTGGAGAATGTTGTTTTGGGTGAATAGATTGATCTTAGTGAAAAATTGTCCTATTTTCCTTGCTTTTCAGATGTGTCCCTGTAAGAACTTTCTCCTGTATGCATATTTCTCTCCTGCAGTGGTTTGTTGTCTAGCTTTGCTCACTTCATCTAGCATATTTTGTTTTTTTGTGTTCAGTCCAGAGATGATAGATGGAGTTTTTGGGCAATCCTTTTCAAAAGGGAAACAAAAAGAGAGTTTGAAACAATGGTCTCTGAGTTAAGCTGCTGGGTGCTTTCTAAATGAATTGTTAAGCACAAGCAGATCTTCCTCTTGCTGCTCAGAAGATGATGGAGTTTGGAGTCAATTCCATTCAAAAGAAGAAAAGCAAGACTTCAGGACCATGTCCTCTGAATTAAGCAGCTGGGATGCTTCCCAAACGAATAGTTGAGTACAAATAGTTCTTCCACTTGCTGCTTTAACCTTGCCAGAATTCTTTCCTTGGCATTATACTCACGGATATGTGTTCTCTAATGAAAACTGGGTGGTAGGAATGTGATCTGTTTTCTAAAGACCTCTCATCACGATTCTGTCCTGTTTGTTATTTGGTTTTGAAAAGGTGTACTGGGAACTGCCTGGTGATCCTTATATTAACAATCTAAAATAGTAAATGACTGGACCTTTGCAACTGAGATTCCTTCAATTAGATATAGGATTTCTTGGTAAGAACATACCAAGAAATTTTTTGTAATGAATAATTCTTGTGTGACCATCAAATTTGCCATTGGCATAAGTCACAGTATATTGATCTGTCAGATATGTAACCATGTTCTCATTTTTTGCGTCTTTTAGTGAGAGATTATCTCTTTCTTAAGATCTGTCCCAACTATTATTGATATCAACAAATTTTTGGCAATAAGGCTCTTTGTCAGCCCATGTCAGAGTGTTATAGTTTCTGAGCTCCAAAGTTCGAAGAGATTGGATCTGTGGTGCAAACTTGCATTAAGTTCTGAATTCATGTACTTACCCGTACTTGGTTAGTGATTTACCAGAAGAATCTGACCTGTATGCAAATGTGACAACATGCAATACCATGATATGCTTGTGCTCATGTGACAACTCCAATTATACTCATGCCTAGCATAGTCATGTATGCTACTGTCTAATGCTATTACAATAGTTTGATTTGTCATAATCAGTTGTGAGCTTTATTTTTTTTCCGTTTTTAATTGATAGACTAACTGTGGAAATGAGGAATGCACATATAACCATATAATTAATACCATCTATTTGTCATAACTTCTCAAACTGTATCTTCCAAGGAAAAGGTGAGAATGCTCATGCTGAAGCTTGTCATAAACTTATATCTAGATCATGACTGCAGATTAGTGGAGTTAGTTTCCCTTTTGATTGCCTCTTTGTGTCATATGCATAAGGTGTTTCATTTTCCTTTTTGCTGTTTCTAATACTAGTGAACAGCCAAGGTATAGTACTACCTCTTGTCTGATTCACTAGTCATTTAGGTCACCAATACTGTTCCAGTGCACAACGTTGATAATTGATTTTCTTTAGCATATGCTCCACTGTTGTTTTCATGTAACAAAACTGAATACATTTATATATAGTAATCATAAAGGATTTGATATTTGACTACACGCTTTCTAGGATGACATCAATTTTGGACCAAAGGTAAGAAAGGAGTATCATGGTCTCACATGCTGTTGTAATTACTTGATATGCTGGAGAACAATAGCTTAAAGTGACAGTATAACATATTATGAGTTAGACCAGTCTTGATGTTATAGGAATACAATTTTGGGAAGAAAAATTTAAACTGAATAGCAGCTGTGCAGTCTTGATGTTGTCAGCATTTTGAAAATGGATCTACTGTCACACAGCTGAGGGCTCTTCTCCTACCACGAGTGCCTTGAGAATTCGGTCAGTCCATCCATCTACCAGCATGAACATATGTCCACCTTCTCGGACTTCATGGTACTTAATCCATGGAAGTTTCTTCGAAATGTACCTCTGCAGCTCAACAAGCACCAACCTGTCTTCATATCCTTGCCAGATGTGTACAGAACCCTCATTTTGAGGAAATGGATTCGTAATATTCATAGGGTCAAACTCCCACCTTCCAAAAGCGACAAGTAAATCACGGTGGATTGATTCATAAGTGCCTTGTTGCCTTGATTTATTCTGAAAAAATGTAGTAGTAAATCAGTGTATGTTGAGAAATCTTAAAAAAAGGGCAGGCTATTTTTATTACATTGCTTTAGGCCAGCTTTGAGTACTAATGTTTCTTTTGACATTCTTTATTGCTGCAATTTTCATGCAAATAGTCTCTATGCCATGAACACATAGGAAACAAGTCCTGCTCTGTAAAGTAGTATTTTATGTGGTGCAATTTTTCTTATATCCGAGGCTGTGGTTTACCTCGATGGTTCTTGGCATTGCCATCATCTTCTGAAGAACCTCCATATCATGCTTGCTAAATATTTCAGGGTGGTGCATGGCAGCCGCAGAAGAAGGGAGCCACTTCTGGGTCATCCACAGGTAGAGCAAGGAAGGTACATTGTGTGCAATCCACAGGGTCCTCTGCTCTGGCACTACCTGTTTCTTGAAGGCTTGCCTGGATAGTTCAGCTGGAAAAGAAGGCCACCAGTAGTTGATAACTGGAACAACTAGCGCAGCACCTGCGAGCCTGCACACATACAGCATATGGAGTTTTACATATCTGAGGAGTTTCATATTTCATTAAAACCAATCTGGTTGGAGTCTATGTTTGCCTGTGAGGTATATACTGGAGGCATCCCCAAACTGAGTATCCTCCCATTGAGGTCCCCAAGACATAGAACTTCTGCCCAAGCTCCAGCTGGTCAGCGAGCTCCTCGATATCCAGTGCCTCGCTCTTTACATCCCGCTTGGGATTTGGGTCACTTTCCCCATACCCAGCTCTATCAAAAGCAAGGAGGTAAATTCCCAGTTCTTCCACAAGCTCCTGAATTGACAGAAAAAATAGAAGCCAGTGGGAATAATATGAAGAAATGAAACAGATTTCACTTGAAGTCGTGTTATGCTGTCTGCTATACCTTGGAAACAGGTAAGGGTATGTCCTTGGTGCTATCAAATGCATGTATTGTGATGATCTTGTACCTGGCCTTGTCTTTCTGTACTCCATCTTCTCTGTATGCAAGGTGCCTTCCATCCCTGAGCTTGATCCTCGGAGATGTCAGAGGAGGGCCACCTGGGGAGCCACACAGTTTTGCGGGGGGAGGCCGGAGAATCGCCTGGAATGCCCAGCCAAGGAGCACAATTGGCAGAACGAAGACTAATTTAGGAGCCATTTTCTCCAGATCTGGTGCTTTCAGGTGAGAGGAGACAACTGTGAAGATAGCTTCGAGTGGCAAGGCACACTTGCAATATCGGTTGTGCTTTATTCCATTGGTGGCCTTTCTGCAACAGATGGACCCCATCAGGCCATCATTGCTTTTTTTTTCTTTCTTTCTTTTTTCATCTTCTGCTTTAGCTTGTTGCTGTAGACTTATGACTATTTTATTATGCTCATGGCCTACGTCGATCCAGATCTACGTTCATATTTGCAATGTGAATTTGAATATAGGCACTGTGGTGAAGAGGCAGAGATCTGGCCTGGGACAACTGACAGGACCACAAGATTTTTGCCTGTGATCCACCCTGTCACTGTTGAGTGCTAGGATGGTTGGTACAAGGTTCTTCGGCAAGTCACAACTTTCTGTACAGACTTTACGAGATGTGCTAATGAGTGTGATCGACTTCGGGGTTAACTTTCCCCCCCGCATATTGGGTCTTGTCTGTCAGATTTTGCTCCTGTGTTGCGTGCCCTGTGCAGGGTTTGCAGCTGCGAGGGATCTCACTGCTGTGAATAAAGAGATTAGGGCCCTGTTTGGAACACAGGAACGAAAAACACAGGAATAGGAAAAAGTACAGGAATAGAGAAAACATAGGAATTGAGAAAGTGAAGA
This sequence comes from Panicum hallii, assembly GCF_002211085.1. Classification (NCBI taxonomy): domain Eukaryota; kingdom Viridiplantae; phylum Streptophyta; class Magnoliopsida; order Poales; family Poaceae; genus Panicum; species Panicum hallii. The sequence goes on along the minus strand of NC_038044.1, from coordinate 1,609,774 downwards.
AACCACAGGAATTGAAAACAGAGGAAACAAGATTTTTTGGTGTTTGGATTGCAGGAAACGTTTAATAATATTTGAACTTATACACTAGCCGTTGCACATCAAGGAAAAGCTAGCCGTTGCACATATGAACGTTGCATGTCAAGGAAAAGCTAGCTTGTACACTAGCCGTTGCATGTCAGTTCTGCGTACACTTGCCGCACTAGCCGTTGCACTCACCTCTTCCTATATAATTGACACACTTCATGCGACATGCACCATCATATAGGCCATCAGCCACTCACACCCACCGACAGCACACCAAATACAATTTTTCCCATGGATTCAAACTACCATCGTAGATCCAAAAATGATGATGAGTTCATCTTCTGCATTTGGCCCACATTACAAGAAGATAGTTCTTCTCAAGCATCACAAAAACAAGCAGTGCATACTTCATGTAGGGATGGTGCCACATTTGTGCATGAAACTCTGACTGGCCATGAAATCTTGTGTAGAAACAGATTCCACATGGAGAGAGAGATATTTCAAGCATTAGCCAGAAGAATGCGTGAAAGTAATCTTCTTGCCGATTCAAGGTATGTATCGGTAGAAGAACAGCTAGGCATATTTCTATATGCAGTGTCAAAGAATGCTAGCAATCGAACATTGCAAGATCAATTTCAGCACAGTGGAGAGACAATTAGCCGTCACTTTGGAGCAGTATTGTATGCTCTAACACAATTGACATGCAACTATATACGTCCACCTTCTCTACATCCACATCGTATATTAAGACAACCAAAATTTTCTCCATACTTTGAGGTAATTTTTTTTACTGCAATAGCAATACAAACTCTGAATTAAGTATGATACTAATTCTAGAATAATATGTGCAGAACTGCATTGGCGCAATAGATGGCACTCACATCCCTGTGACCATTCCATTTGGACAACAAGAGCCATATAGAAACAGAAAACAAGGGCTTTCACAAAACGTCATGGTGGCCTGTGACTTTGATCTAAAATTTGTTCATGTGCATGCTGGATGGGAGGGGTCAGCCTCTGATGCAAGAGTTCTCCAAGATGCACTCAACCATGGATTTAATGTGCCACCTGGTAAATTTTATCTAGTAGATGCAGGTTATGCTAACACCCCAGAATTCCTCGCTCCGTATCGCGGAACAAGATATCATTTACAAGAACAGGGAAGAGCAGCACAAAAACCACAGAACTATAAGGAATTGTTCAACCTCCGACATGCTCAGCTAAGAAATCATGTAGAGAGAATTATTGGCATACTAAAAACAAGGTATCCCATATTGAAAGCAGCCACATTATATGACATTAGTACACAAGTTGACATTGCTGTAGCTTGTTGTGTAACTCACAATTTTATACGGTTACACAATGGGGATTTGTCACTGCCCCAAGAAGCCACTACAGATATCAATGAACAGAACATGATGCAAGTACCACAAGGAGATGATCATTATAATAGTGATGTGCCGATGTTCAACAATGTGCGCCAAGCAGGAAATGACATGCGAGATGACATAGCTAAGAGGATGTGGGAAGATTACATTACAAGACGATCAAGTCAAAGGTAGAGATAGTTCTGAAATTTGTACCATACTAATTATCAGTTCTGCTACTATGAGCACTGTTGTGTCAGTACTCTACAAAAGTCAAGCTACCCATTGCTGTAATAGTTAGTACTACAGCAGCATATCACAAAATAAACATGCCGTGTACCTGCCTAGTTGCAAAAGCTAGTCTAAACTTTGTTATAGTCACTAAAGTTGTTTGCGTAACCAACCCAGTCGAAACTGATCAGTACTAAATGAGAGAAACACTTCCCTGGCTGGTGGGTTATCTTTGAAAATGTCTGCTGCTTTAATCATTTCTTCCATAAGGAGTTCTTCAGCCATCCCCTCAAGTGCTGAAACACAATTTTTGATGCTGTATGGATCTTCCATTTTCTTCTCCTCAATAGCTGTAAATCGATCAATCTCTTCTTTCTTTAGCCTTAGGTACCTCTCATGGAAATCATTGACAGAACTAGTACTGTTGGTTTTTTGCTTTTTTGCTCGCCTTTTATCTGGTACTTGTGGAGTAGAACTAGATGGCCTGGAATTCATGCATGGTGTTTCTGGACAATGGTCTAAGCTAGATGTAAGATCAGCAGGATGTAGTTCTTGTGGTCCTTCTAATGACTCAAGAAATGTTGAGTTATTTACTTGGTCTGAGAATTGACTAAATGCATCAGCACCAAACCAATTGGTTTCATCCCTGCTTCCCCCTTCTTCAAATTCAAAATTCAATGATGATGCACATGGAGCACGTATACTAGGTGCTGGTGAATGGAATTGCACGTTAGGGACCTCAAATGATGGTGTAGATGCTCCTGCTACTCCTACAGATTGTTTTTCCCTGTTTGCATAATGATCCATTCCACGGCAGCTTCTTCCTTCAGCATATCTTCCTGCATAAATGATATGAACCATTATATATACAAGTAGTAATGCGTGCAGTCAATAAAACTGATTTAAACTCACAAACTGCAACTTACCATCATAGAGAGCAAACAGGTCGTCATAGTACGGAAATGACTTGTCTCGCCACCGAAGAAGGGATTCTTTGTTTCTACGTGAATCTAGTGTTTTCCAAACGTCATCTGGTGCTGTAACCATCATCCTATCAGAATCCCAGCCAAAACCACTTTCTGCGGACAAATCTTTTACAACTCGGTACTCCTTTTTCATATCCTGCTCCTTTTGTTTTACTTGAGATACAGTGAACTCTGTTGAAAAGTTTGTATTGAACTGAGCTGTAATACTCTTCCATGCCTCCTTGCTCCATGCATTGTTTGTTCGGTATCTAGGCACATCATGATCTTTTAATACCCCAATAAGATAAACAATCCTTTGATGATTCCAGTTTGCTCTACCAGATTTATTTTTTGTGCCTGACCAGAAACATATAATAGCCCAATAAGATAAACACGTATCTGAACTAAAAGCATACAAAGAATAGTAAAGCTTCTGAAAGAGATAAACTGTACAAAGAATAGTAAAGCGGTGGCCGGCCGGTGACACTCCCTGGCAGCGAGGAGCGGCACAGTGGCGGGGAGGTGTTCCACGACTTCATCAGCCTACGTCGTGGGGAAGAGCCGCGGGGGCTTCGGGATGGAGCTGGAGGAGCTGCTCGTGGGGAAGAGTCACGGCCCTGCCGTCGCGGTACGCCGTCTCAGCGAGGCCGATGATGGCGACCGCAGCTCCGACTCCGGCTGGTGCCGACGCCGCGCGTTCGAGACGAAGTTGCCCCCATCGGCAGCGCGCGCCACGTATCTCTCCTCCAGTCCTCCTACCGCTCCTCCCATTCCACCCTGTGTCTCACCCGGCCGGCCTCTTCTTAAAGATATGGAGCAGGGGAATAAGAACATGGATCTAATCTGTTACCTGTTCCTTGTGAAGAAATCTCTTCATCCCTTCCAGATTGACCACTCGAATCCAGCGTGGATGGAAGGGGACCAGGGAGAGGAGGGCGATTCCGTTGAGCACATGCGGTACTTGGCCGCTGATTCGCCATCTTTAGGTGGATTCGCGCCAATTTCTTGTCTAGGGCTGGGGAACCATGGCGGGAGGGAGAGAGGACCAGAGAGCTCGTGTGAGAGACAGACCGAGAGAGAGCGCGCGAGTTTCATTCCCTTGGCTTGGACCAAAGGATTTCTTTCCCGTGAAATACACATACATTGTTTCCTTTCCTCAGGATAGGAACGATGGTTTCCTGTATTCCAAACACCTATCTTACTTTCCTTTCCTCTGGATTGAATTCCCACGAAATTCCTTTGATTTTCCTACGTTCCAAACACCCCCTAGATTTGCAATGCTGTTGCAGTACACAGTCCTAGTGATCTCTGAGCTGCTGGTGCCTAGCTCACTGCCAGAACGAACAGGCAGACATGAGAAGGTGCCTAGCTCAGTGGCGTGCTCTTGGTAGCTGGTGGCCATCAGAGCCGCAAATCTACACCGCGTTCGCTCAGCTGTACTGAATGTTGTACTGGAAAGTATTGAGCCTCCAAATTAGAGAGGAGTGTAGTGACACACAAATCCTACTAGTATCCTAGATGCCGATGAGCCTCCAGAAACTGGTGACCATTCTGGGTGCACATTGATAGCGAGACCGCACTGACCTGATCACATTGCAAATTGGTACTGCTACTGCTTGGTAGGCGGCAACCAAATTTGTTGGCATCACGCGAATGGATCCCAACAGATCACAGCCCAGCTCTGCGGATTTTTAAGTACAGTATCACGGATTGATTGATCTCGCCGTCCTGGAGACAGGGCAGGGATCCAGCTCGTTGCTGTCATGGGCTCTGGTGCAAGCCCAAAAAGACAGTATTATTGGCACGTACGCGTCAGGCTTAACCAATCTCCTACAGCGTAGTGTTTGGTTTCTCTCACAGCAGGAAAAGGAAATGATCTTGAGAATCATCTTGCTTTGCCAAAGTAACACTGCAATGTGTACGCGAGCTCAACCACACAGGTCCACACTTAGGTAGACAAATTTTACCCTTTGGGTTTCACCGATCCTTCTGCTGTACATCCACGATGATAGCAAGAGAGGACTATAATGTTGCTGAGGTAACTACCCACGCAACCAGAAATATTTGCCGACAGAATACTAGCACATTTGATGAATTACATGCGGACTATATATACCTTGAACGAGAGCGCACCCCCAAGAATGATAGAATTTAACTTCAGCTGTTTGCAGACCATGTCTTTTGGAATATTTCTGCATTTTGCCAACTACAGTAAATTCAAACCCCCAACAGTAGCTCCACCGTTTACCAGCTTTGAGAAGACAATTTGAGGCAAGGATCACTGGATCAGCAGCTGTAAACAGGTGGATAGCTTACTGCTGCAAACTTGTGCTTGCTTGAACAGCTCCCCACACATTGCAGGCTCCATGCAACCTGCAACGTCTCGATCTCGGCATTCAACAACGAGACTGTCTCAAGAAATATGAAAACTTGCACCTTTTCCACCAAATCCTCGCAGCTTGTCACCACGTGGGATAAAAATATAAAATTCTAATAGCTACAACTCTCATGGCATTGACTGCCCAAACCACGAACCAATTCCGCATGGAACTCTCTCAATGTCAGACCGCACAATCATAACTTGAAGAACTATTTTGTGTGCTTGGATACTGACTCGTACGCACTCAAGAGGAGACACCCTGATCCTTGGAGATCCGTTGTAGCATGGAATCTTGCCGCCAAAGTTGTCATGCATGTCATGATCTGAATATCTGATCCACGGATTGGCCCACAATGATCCTCCCATCAGTGTCCATTCAGTTTGGTTACTTACCACTCTGAGTGTTCAGGGACAAAGGATCAGTGGACGGCTCCTTTTTCGCCGAGGCACTTCATAGATGTCGAATAACAGCTTTTGACAACAACCAAGAAACATCACCATCTGCATGGAGGTGAAAAATGGTAATTATTGCGCCCCAGGATGTACAAATGGAACTTGCTAATGAAGCTGAACATTGGCAAAGTAACCTCTAATTGTTTTAGTAAAGGTAAGAGTGTAACTAGTGAAGTTTTTTTCTGTTACTAGAACTACGATATGCACTTACCATTGGTTGGAACAGCTATGATATTCCACTACCTTATTAGCAGCTTAGCTAGGTGTCAAGCAAATATCATAGCATTGGCCGGAGGCAGAAAATTATCACCAAACTGTACTTGACTCCACTTCTACCACTTGCGCATGGTGCCAAGCAGGCATGATGGCATTTGACCATAAGAGAAGAATGCACAAACTTGTACTTGGCTCCACCACTTATGGAAATCTATAGAGATCTTTTAATGCCCCAATCAAGAAGAACCTATGAACTTTTTATATCTGAATTGACATATCTGCACTAGACAGCACCCTTACATGATGAAGTGGTGCCGGCACTGCATTCTGTTCCTTTATTCTCTTCAGTGACTTGTTATATCATGCCAAAGAAGAGAATAAACAGATAATAATGGTAAATCAGCTGGTTATCACTGTTAGGAGCTCAACTTTCACTCTCATTGAGCTGAGAGGATAACACTCAAGTTGGGGAAGTTTTCTGGGTTTTTCTTCATTCACACTCATAATGCCATGCCTTCCAACGGAAGGGGTGGCCACATATATATACAGCAGGCTGCTGGGCAGCAACAAAGCCAATAATGCTAGTCTAACACTAGTCTAACTGCTGTCCTAGAGAGGACACTAACTGCTGTCCTTCAGTCCAAGAGGACACTAACTGCTGTCCTTCAGTCCAAGATGCCTGCAGTCCAAGATGCTAAAGACTACAAGATGCTAACTGCTACTAAGGACCACAAAGACCAGCAGCAAGGACTTATCCATCATTCTCCCCCTAAGTCTTGTGCGTCGTCTTGGGGGAAGATTGGACCATCCCAGTCCTGGAGCAAAGCTCAAGGAACTTGATCCTCCCAAGGGGCTTGGTGAGCAGATCCGCAAGCTGATCCTTGGTGTTGATGTAGCTCGCCTTGATGCTTCCTTCCTCCAAGCAACCTCGGATGAAGTGATACCTCACCCGGATGTGCTTGCTCCGTTCGTGGAAAACGGGGTTCTTCGCCAAGGCCAGAGCGGACTTGCTGTCCACCCTGAGCTCCACTGCTCCAGTGTCTCTGCCGAGTAGATCACCAAGCAGTTGAGCGAGCTAGAGCGCCTGAGTCGACGCGGTGGAGGCCGCTATGTACTCGGCCTCGCAGCTGGACAAGGCCACCACCTGCTGCTTGACCGACTGCCAGCTCACGAGGCACTTGCCGAGGAGGAAGAGGATCCCGCTCGTGCTCTTGCTGGTGTCGATGTCGCCGGCGTGGTCGCTGTCGCTGTACCCGACGAAGTGTGCCGCTCCAGGGCACCTCGGGTAGTGGAGACCATGGTCGAGAGTCCCCGCAACATAGCGAATGATCCTCTTCACGGCCTGCTGGTGCTCCGTCGTCGGTCGCTGCATGAACCGACTGACGTAGCCGACGGAGAACGCCAAGTCTGGCCGTGTGTGGGCGAGGTAGCGGAGGCTCCCCACAAGACGCTGGTACTGAGTAGCGTCTACCTCCTCCGCCGTGCTGTCACGGCTCAGCTTCAGCCTTTCCTCCATCGGAGTAAGAGCTGGGTTGCAGTCGATGAGCCCAGCGAGCTCGACGACGCGCTTGGCGTAGGCGGTCTGTCGAAGTGTGATCCCGGAGTCGTCCTGGTGCACCTCGATCCCCAGGTAGAAGGAGAGAGGCCCCAGGTCGCTCATCTGGAAGGTGGCCTTCATCTCCTCCTTGAACGCCGCCACCTCCGCATTCTTGGTGCCGGTGATCACCAAGTCGTCGACGTAGACACCCACCAGCAGGGCATTGCCTCCTTTGCCCCGCCGGTAGATGGCCGCCTCGTGCGGGTTTTGCTCGAAGCCCATCCCCTTGAGCGTGGAATCCAGCTTGGCGTTCCACGCCCTTAGGGCCTGCCGCAAGCTATAGAAGGCCTTGCGCAGACGTAGCGCCTTACCCTCCTTGCCGGGGATCGCAAACCCCGGTGGCTGGTGCACGTAGACCTCCTCCTTCAAGTCGCCGTTGAGAAACGCCGACTTGACGTCCATGTGATGGACACGCCAGCCCTCCTGGGCAGCTAGCGCAAGGAAGGTGGCCTTCATCTCCTCCTTGAACGCCGCCACCTCCGCATTCTTGGTGCCGGTGATCACCAAGTCGTCAACGTAGACACCCACCAGCAGGGCATTGCCTCCTTTGCCCCGCCGGTAGATGGCCGCCTCGTGCGGGCTTTGCTCGAAGCCCATCCCCTTGAGCGTGGAATCCAGCTTGGCGTTCCACGCCCTTGGGGCCTGCCGCAAGCCATAGAGGGCCTTGCGCAGACGTAGCGCCTTACCCTCCTTGCCGGGGATCGCAAACCCCGGTGGTTGGTGCACGTAGACCTCCTCCTTCAAGCACGGGAGCGAAGGCATCGTCGAAGTCGACGCCCTCCTGCTGCATGAAACCTCGTGCCACCAGGCGGGCCTTGTGCTTGACGACGGTGCCGGCCTCATCCCTCTTCAGCTTGAACACCCACTTAAGGGTGATCGCGCGGTGACCGCGAGGGAGATCAGCAAGCTCCCAAGTGCGATTCTTCTCAATCGCATCCATCTCCGACTGCATCGCGGCACGCCATGCCGCGTGTCCCTCGGCCTCTGCGAAAGACCGAGGCTCGCCGTCGTCGCACGCAAGGTGCAACTGTGCCTCCAGGTCGTGAGGCACCAGTCCCGGCACCAGCTGATCACCGAGAAGGTCCTCCATCGTACGATACCGCAACGGCTCGCCGTCATGGTACGCGTCGACGCGCTCCTCGTCGTGAGAGAGCGGAGTAGCGAACTCCACCGGACTGTGCTCAGCACGAGCAGGTGTCGAAGTAGACGGGCCCGGAGGAGTGGCTATCGGTACTGGAGATCGCGGCGTCGCCGGCTGTGGTGGTGCAGCCGAGGAACTCGGCGCAGCCGGAGTCGTAGCTGAAGGGCGTGGTGCCGCCGGTGTGGCGGGCGCTGGAGTCGGTGGAGGCTCGGGGACCGGGGTAGGCACGCTCGGCGAAGAAGAGCTGTCTACTCCCCCAGCTCCCTCGAAGTGGACGTACTCGACGGTGAAGTCGTCGTACGTCGGAGCCGAGCCGTCGTCCACCGCCTTGTCCCACGCCCATCCTCGCCCTTCGTCGAACACAACGTCGCGCGCCGTGCGCACACGCTGTGTCTCCGGGTCGAGAATGCGGTAGGCTTTCGAACCCTCCGCATAGCCGATGAACACTCCCGGAGTGCTCCTGTCGTCGAGCTTGCCGATGGGGCCAAGCTCCTTGGCGAACGCGAGGCAGCCGAAGACCCGCAGGTGGGAGACAGCTGGCTTACGCCCATGCCAAGCCTCATACGGCGTCATGCCGTCGAGTGCCTTGGTGGGCGAGCGGTTGAGGATGTAGACGGCCGTCACCACCGCCTCTCCCCAGAAAACGGCCGGCATGCCCCTCTGCTTGAGGAGGGCCCGGGCCATCCCCACCACCGTCTGGTTGCGCCGCTCGACGACGCCATTCTGCTGCGGGCTGTACGGCGCAGAGTAGTGGCGCTGGATGCCCTCATCCACGCAGTACGCCGTGAACTCTGCCGCCGTGAACTCACCGCCGTTGTCGGTGCGCAGCACGCGCAACTTGCGGCCGCTCTCCGTCTCCGCAACAGCCTGAGCACGCCTGATGGCGTCCGCAGCCTCTCCCTTGCTGCCGAGGATCATCACCCACATAAAGCGGGAGAGGTCGTCGACGAGCAGCAGGAAGTAGCGCCGTCCTCCTGGTGTGACCGGTGTCACCGGGCCACACAAGTCCCCGTGTACAAGCTCGAGCCGCTCCTTGGCTCGGAAGCTCGCCTGCTGGGGGAAGGAGTGCCGCCTCTGCTTCGTCAGCACGCAGACGTCGCAGAGGTGCTCCACGTGGTCAAGGCATGGGAGGCCTCGCACCATCTCCTTGGCGCCGAGCCGCTTCAGGGCCTCAAAGTGGAGGTGCCCAAAGCGCTCGTGCCACTGCCATGCCTCGTCATCCCTGTGAGCTGCAAGACAAAGAGGCTGGGCCACCCTGACATGGAGGATGTAGAGGCGATTCTTCCCTCGAACCACCCTGGCGAGAAGCTGGCGACGGTGGTCCCAGATGCGAAGGACCCCGCTGTCGATCACCACGCGGGAGCCGCTCTCATCGAGCTGCCCAAGGCTGATGATGGAGTTTCGCAGCGCCGGGATGTAGTAGACTCCGGTGAGCATCCGGTGCTCTCCGGACTTGGCGGTGAGGATCACGGAGCCCACGCCCTTGATCTCCACAGCGGAGGAGTCCCCGAACCTGACGGAGCCACCTACGTCGACGTCCAGGTCGGAGAAGAACTCCCGCCGCCCGGTCATGTGGTGCGTGGCGCCGGAGTCGAGGTACCAGCCATCGACCCTGTCGTCGTCAGAGCTGTCGCCAAGGAGGACTCGGGCACGCGGCTCGTCTAGGTGGAGTAGAGCGGTGGCAGGCGGTGCTGCCGGATGTGGCCCCATGTCCCCGTGGAGTAGGAACAGTGCCGGCTCGTCATCCGGCTGGGCCTCCGCGACGTGGGCTTGGACCCCACGCCTCCGCTGCGGGCAGTCCCTGGCCCAGTGGCCAGGCCTGCCACAGTTGTGGCAGGCGTCGTCTCGTGACGCCTTGGGCCTGTCAGCGGCGCCGCCTTGAGCATCTCCGCGGGCGCCACCCTCGGTGCGCCCTCGTGCCCCGGCTTGGGCACCTCCGCGCCCCTTTCGCGGCTTGCCGCGCTTGCGGCCACCAGTCGAGGGAGAGGGGTCCCCCCCCCTCCTGTCACCGCGCCGAGCCTCCCACTGCTCCTGAGTGAGGTGGAGCTTTCCACCGATGGAGATGCCTCTCGAGGGAGCCTGTGGCTCGTCGCTGTCGACGACCTTGAGGCGACCTATCGCCTCCTCGATCGTCATGGTGGAGAGGTCCAGCAGAGACTCGATTGAGCGAGCGGCCTGCCTGTACCTCTCGGGGACGCAGCGGAAGAGCTTCTCGACGGCTCTCTCCTCGTCGTAGGTGTCGTCGCCGAACTGCACCACCTTCTGCAGCAGAGTGTTGAGACGAAAGGCGAAGTCATCAACATCCTCACCTGGCTTGAAGGCCAGGTTCTCCCACTCCTTGCGAAGTGCCTGGAGAGTGGTCTTGCGGGCGCGGTCGCTGCCGATACGTGCCGCAGCGATAGAGTCCCAGGCCTCCTTGGCAGTTCGCTTCTTGGAAAGCGTGAACTGCATCTCGGGCGGGGCTGCTGTGATGAGAGCATCCAGCGCCCGTCGATCCGCATCGTAGTCGACATCGCCGTACCGGACTGCCTCCCACATATGCCGCACCTGGAGCTTCACCTCCATAACCGCGGCCCACTCGACGTAGTTGGTCTTGGTGAGGGTGGGCCACCCACCGCCGGGACCGACGTCCCTGACCACCGCCTGGAGGCCGTGGTAGCCGGGGGCGCCGCCGCGCGCACCCCAGCCAGGAGCGCCGCCACCAGGGGTGCCGCCTCCGCCGCCGGGCGCGCGGCCCCCTGGACCGCCGCCGGGCGCGCCGGCCTCCGGGCCGCCGCCGTGGGGGTGGGCTGCCGCCCACCGCGCGGTCCGCTGCCGCGCCCTCTCCCTTGCCAACCCCTCAAGGTCCCCGTCGGCGGTGGTGTCGCCGGCGATGGAGCCGCTGAGGCTGCCGCGCAAGGTCTCAACCTCGACCTCCGCCGCACGCGCTGCATCTTCCGCCTCCGCTGCTTCCACCTCCGCCCGGGTAGCTGCCAGCTCCGCTGCAGCCAGCCTGGCCGCCCTCGCCGCTGCTGCAGCGGCTTGAGCCATCGCTCGGCTGCGCTCCTCTGCCACGGCGAGCTCGGCGTCTTGCTGGCGCCGTGCGCTCGAGGCGACCGAGCGCTGAGACGGTGCGTCGGACATGGCGCGCCTCCAAGGGGCTGCTGCGTGGAGAGGGGGAAGGGAACGGGGGAGAAGAGGCAGCCGGAGTTGCTACTGCTGTTGCAGCGGCTGGTGCAGCTGTTGCTGCTGCTGCACGAGCTGCTGGTGGTTGTTGCGCTGCTACAACGGCTTCGGAAGGGGAGGAGTAAGAGATATCCAACCTACAGGAAAGTACGGCTCTGATACCAGATGTTAGGAGCTCAACTTTCACTCTCATTGAGCTGAGAGGATGACACTCAAGTTGGGGAAGTTTTCTGGGTTTTTCTTCATTTACACTCACAATGCCATGCCTTCCAACGGGAGGGGTGGCCATATATATATACAGCAGGCTGCTGGGCAGCAACAAAGCTAATAATGCTAGTCTAACACTAGTCTAACTGCTATCCTAGAGAGGACACTAACTGCTGTCCTTCAGTCCAAGAGGACACTAACTGCTGTCCTTCAGTCCAAGATGCCTGCAGTCCAAGATGCTAAAGACTACAAGATGCTAACCGCTACTAAGGACCACAAAGACCAGCAGCAAGGACTTATCCATCAATCACAGTCCGAGGAAAGATTCTAACAGGAATTGAACTCAATGCTTTTCTTTCCTTAACAGAAAAATAGGCAGCTAAATGAGGTTTTCCTAAACAAATAATCCAGCAAAGATAAAAATTTGAGCGTTGAGAGGCTTCCAAGCGGACAGTGCAGCATTTTGCCTACCAGATAATGAAAAAATTAGAAAACCGGAGGATAAGAATATTGGGAATGTAAGTAAACATCAAATCAAGCATGCCAAATGGATCGATAGTTTCGCCAAAAACCAAAATTCCAAAGAATCATATTCCCCTTTTTCCCATTTAGCTCCAGAAAGGCCATCTTCCTAACTTGCCATGAATAATTTCCCATAGATGCATTTTTTTAACAATAAGGTATTTTATTGTGCTCCCCAGAAATCAGATGCTACTGCAAATTTTCCAGAATAGCTCGTATGTTTTTCCCCTTTAAAAGGTGCAGAGCTGATACACAAATTTGATAAGGTGATTAAGCATCATATTCTGCAGAGCACAAAGGTTTCCACGTCAACAGTGCGGCAATTTCTGTCTCCAAAGCAAGGAAAAATATTCCCCTTTATTTTCCATTTATCTCCACAAAGCCATACTTCCAAACTTGTCACAAACAGTTACATAGAGATGTCTTTTTTAAAGGAAAAAAGGATAAGTGTTCTCTCCAGAAATCAGATGTTAATGATTATATGTAAAAGCTCCTTTTTTCTCTTTCGGAAGGGTATAAAGATAATGGCACACAACAATTTGATAACATGGTTAAGCATAGAGTTCTGCAAAGCGATTGCCATGCAGATCCTACATAGGTAGGCATGCAGTGTTTCCTACCAATACCGGATGACTTAGCAATGTAATCTTTACTGACCCACTTTCTTGGAGCCATGTTATGTTCTATAAAGGTAGTATAACATATGCATATTAATCTATCACATATTTTGAGGACTCCACAGTGACCTGAAAGACTTTGTTTCAGTCATAAAAGAATGTCTACTGTATACTCATCTCATATAAAAGGAAAATTTTGCACATCTGTAGTCATCGATATTCATATCAGATGGTTCTGAGAGGAAAAAAATGTTTTATCCCGAGAACTTGAAAGAACATGCATGAAACATTGCTTGTGTAGATTCTATCTGTAATAGTTAGAGAAAATATACCACCCTTTGGCTTTCTTGGAAAAAGCAATACATCCTTCCTGTTGCCTTTTCAGCTGCATCCACAGCATACCCAACTAAAAAACACACATGCCTCACATCCTCTTTTGATCCTACACTTGGCAGCAGGCCCCAAACCACTATAAATAGAGGCTTGTCCTCTACAAATTGCCAATAAGCAGCTCTTTGGCACATCGCTGAGTGCACCAGCTTGCTGCATTCAGTCAGAGCATTTGTTGTGCAAAATACAAATACCTCGTCCCAACAAACATGTCTAGGTCTGTCGAGCCACTCGTAGTCGGTCGGGTGATTGGAGAAGTTCTCGACTCCTTTAACCCATGTGTGAAGATGATAGTGACCTACAACTCAAACAAACTTGTCTTCAATGGCCATGAAATCTATCCATCAGCAATTGTATCTAAACCAAGAGTAGAGGTTCAAGGGGGTGACTTGCGGTCTTTCTTTACATTGGTTAGCAGTCAAATGTTTCATAGATAAATCCAAATATTCATATCATATACGTACTGTTCCTCCCTAATGGCCATAGTTCTTCAAATTTCAGGTTATGACAGACCCAGATGTCCCAGGACCAAGTGATCCATATCTAAGGGAACACCTCCACTGGTAATATTCAGCAATTATTACCTCATGGATGTTAAGTAGCATATGTTGCTGAGGAAGATAGCACCACATCTTCCATATATACAAGACAGCACATTTTCTGATCACTTAAAATGAGAGTGGTGTGGCTAAATGTTATCCTTTACATTTGCAGGATCGTGACTGATATACCTGGGACAACAGATGCCTACTTTGGTATACACTTCCACTGATTCGTGCTTAATCTATGCATGTTCCAGTTGTTCTTCGAATTAATAACCATACATATTTCAAATTGCAGGGCGAGAGGTCATAAGCTACGAGAGCCCAAGACCTAACATTGGTATCCACAGGTTCATTTTTGTGCTCTTCAAGCAGAAGCGCAGGCAAACTGTAACTGTGCCATCCTTCAGGGATCATTTCAACACCCGGCAGTTCGCCGAGGAAAATGACCTTGGCCTCCCTGTGGCTGCTGTCTACTTCAATGCTCAGAGAGAAACTGCTGCTAGGAGGCGCTGAAAATTGTGGATCTCATTGTCCACATTACGATAAATAAGGGCCTTCCAATCCTATTTCTGTGAAATCAATGATCTTGTTCTAAATTAAATTCCCCTAGGTCCTGCACTACAAATAAACCAGATGTGTTTTGCAGATTGTATTGGTATTGGATTGTTTTGTAAGTGGAAAGATTGAGAATAATGAACGATCTATGCTTATAGTAAAATTTATGTATGAGACAATCAGTCACTGAAAGTCTGAAACCAGGGTCGTTGGACATCTCCCACAGGAAAAAAGATCATCAACTGTTTGCAGTGTGCCGCTTGCCAGATTCACACTATGTGCACTTTTTCTGACACCCAAATCTCCTGGAAACGAAAATTGTCGGATCTTGTTCTGTCACCTTGTAGAATATGAATACACCCGTACCGCATTCAACTGCTATTAAGGCTGTCTCCAACGGTACCCTCTAAACCGTTCTGTACTCTATATATAGAGAAGATTCCATTCATTGTTCCAGCAGCGTTCTCTAAATAGTCCTCTAAAATAGAGAACGCTACAGGTTTCCTCTATATATAGAGATTCTCTCTCCTCTTCTCTATTTTTTCTTTACGTTTTAAACACTGAATTAAATAAAAATAAAATATGCCCATAGCATTTGAGGTATGATAAATACGTACGTACAAAAATTTGGAACAAAATACGTTTCTAATATAGGGTTTAATGTATAGAGAACGAGATTTAGAGAACGTTGTTGGAGAGAAATGAGATATAGAGGAGAGAATCTTGTAGAGAATTCTGTAAATAAAGGATATAGAGAAAGATGTAGAGAACGACGGTTGGAGACATGGACAAATAAGGAGACACCGTTGTATCTAGGTGACTGCCCACTCTAAGTATTAAAAGTATGGAGATCCTATGTGGTGAGTGGTGGACCTCGAACCCCCCCTACTTTTCCTTCATCTTGTCCTTAAGCCAAATGAAAAGAATTACATTTGATGCATGTCAAAACAATACAGTTATTTCAATCTGACTGTAAACTGGATGCTCTTTTCCTATTGCCTGACTGCATGCTGTAACAATGTAATCTTTTTTCCCCCAAGAAGACACAGGATAGCTGTGCATCTTTGCAAGGAGATGCAATGATTAGAGTTTACAGCGAGAGTGTGGCAGGAAACTCGAACCATTACAACCGGTTACTTATACATGCAACGTTACAACCTACCCATGCGAGAATTCCCTAGGCTAGCCTAAAAGACAATGTAATATCCACGGTTGTACTTGTGTTCTCTGTTGCTGGGAGTGGATCCAGATCTCTTTGCTAGTTGAAGGAAGAACTCAGGTACTCAAGGTCAAGGATGTAATTTTTTGATACCTATGCCACTAAAATGCAGAAAGACACATAAGAAAGAGAAGGAAGAAATTAGATATTGCAAAGAATAACGTTAAAGAGTATAAAACCTAGCAGAAAATTTTCACAGAACTGTATGTGAGGCATACGAAAACATGCTAAAAAGATTATTTGTACAATTGGCAAAATAATACCCAAAAATATCAATACCGTCTAATCTAGAAATGATAGCATGATCTGTTCAGGTTTTAGACTTCTAATTTATCTGAATAATCAACAAACGTATAATCCAAACCTATCAAACAATTGTTATTCATACATCTCCTTTAATTTGTCTCCTGACGAATGCAAGATTTTGTAGGTTCAACAGTAAACATGATTCTTCGTCTCGCATATACCCAATTTTGTTATATTTTGATTTGATATATGGTAGTGAAAGAAAACCTACCGGAGGCTAAATTGTCTGTATGATTGAACCTTTTCCTTGAGTAACCATCGAGTGGCCAAAGATGCAAGATGAGAAAGGAAGCACTAAATATGATTAGGACGAAGTATTATCTTAGGTGACAACTTGAACATCGAGTATTAGTTGCAGATAAAATTTCATGATATATTTCTGAAAACCATTATTTCGAATTTCGACGATGGCATATCTGATTGATGCGAGTTTGGAAATCCTTCCCCGAATAGGCCATATCCTACATGTTTGTTTCTTTTATCTTGCTCTTCCCTTTCTTTGCTCTTCTTGGTGCACGAATATTACATAGCTATATATAACCTAGTAGGAGGGGTTTTGTCCTTTCTGAGCTCTGTTCATTACAGATTTCAGCGATATAGTAGGCAACTTTGTTCTTTCTGAAGTCTGTTCATTACAGATTTCAACAACACTAGGCAACTTTGTTCTTTCTGAAGTCTAGGTTCCTTTCCTTCCATATGTCAACTTTCTGATGCCTAATTTCGCTCAGGGAAACGTGGAACACACACCACATCTGCAGCAGCCAAATTTTCTGACCCATATATAAAATTAACTCGACTTTTATTTTGAGAGGAAAATAAACTCTACTGTACTGACACACACCAGATGCCTACTCTACTGTCGCTTGGCGCCCGGCGGCGACGGTCTGCGGCGAACGGCCTTCCGCTCCTTCTCCGGCTGATTCCCCGTCACCCTTCCCGCAAAGAGCACTGTGTGCTGTTTTACTTGAGTTGAATGTGCTGCTGAATTGTGCTCTTAATTATTTGCACTCTGCTGCATCAGTGATCTGCGATCTGTTATATCATTAGACTACGTAGACAGAGCAGAAGCATGTGCTGTACTCTGCACTAAATACAGAGGGGGAAGAAACATCACTTCACCAATTTATGCTGTGTGTGTAAATGGTGTAAGTTCATCATATAATTGTGTGTCATGATTAACTCATCATATAATTTGCTAGATAAATGGGTACGAGACGAGCATGAATCAGTTTGGGCCAAAAGTGTAAAGGTTCACCATTTGTTTGTTATAGTTTTGCAAACAAAAGGAAGCCCATTTGGTATGTTTTGCAATTAAAAATAAAAAAACTCCATTTGCTATAGCAAATATACTTGAACTGGGCAATCGTCTCAGCTCACATAGGTGGCAAAGTCTCGAAGCCGGGTTCGTTCAGTCAATTTATATAGCTAGTATACATACACTATACGACCGGGCCACAAATGAGTAGTACAAAATTGAATCGACTTGTGCCTTAAGCCAGTACTGTCTGGACCTAGCTGTTTTTCCCTCGGTCTGCACCGTACCGTTACATGAGACGAAGCGTGCAAGTTCATTTGGTAGGTCGCTCAGCGGCTCAACAATGCTCAGTACCTCTGGAAGTAGGTCTCGAATCCCCTGCTCGAGAAGCAAAACCTCGCCGAGTTCCCCGGCCGCCCAAGAAATAACCTCCTGCCGATGCCGCCGCCCCCAGCGAAGACGATGAGCCTCCTCGAGCTGTAGTAGCCGGAGTAGGGGTACGACGACGACAGCGCGCTGCTGCTCGCGTCCACCGGCACCGCGTTGCTCACCGAGCGCGCCGGCAGCAGGCAGTTGGCCAGCAGGGCATGCTGCCCGGCAGCATCATCGTCTTCGTCGGCGACGGCGGCGGAATGGCCGCGGTGGCGGCCGTCGAGGAGGGTGATGTCGAGCTCGAACAGCTCGTCCTCGTCGATGTCGGCGATCACCTTATTGGCCTTCTTCCGGTCGTCGCCGTCGCTGCCGCCCATGCCTATGCCTGCCATGCTGCCTGGGATCGGACTCGTGACTTGGATGAAGAAGAGAAGAAGGTAGCTGGGCTTGGCGTGCAGGGTACCGGTGGTATATATGAATGATGATGCTTGCCTTGCTTGCACGAACATGTATGCGTGCGATGAGACGATCGAGAGGGTGGGTGAGTTTGTTCTACTGTCTTGGTAAAGATGCTGGTGACATCGTGTGACCCGGTAGAGTAGGTTGCCTACAAATCCTAGCTGGAGACACTGCTCTCTAGTTTCTGCAGATTTTTCAGGGGAAAATGTTTGTGCTGGTGGAGCTATATTATTCAAACCCCAGGTTTGAGCTAGCTTAACTATGTCTGTCCATCATTTGGCCACCTAATTAGCTAATAGTTAATTAATCCGTGACAGTCAGATAGTACTTACTTGTAACCCGAGTGATAAACAGTCGTCCCGTTCTCTCGTCGTCGTCAAAAAGAGAAGTCATTTCGGGGGAAAAAAAGGCATGTCATGGGCAGCCCATACGGGAAATATACCAAGCAAGGCTGAGTTTTTCTTGTCGGGTTCATATTGGGCTGGGCCTACTGCGGGCTTTCCAGTGAAGCGGCACACGGCCCTCCCTGATCTCGCTACCGCGCATTATCATTGGGAAGATGGGGAAAAAAGGCTCATTTTATCTCTACACAGCTAACCAGATTTTTATTTGTTTCTTGAGGCTATGAACGGCAAGTGTCTGCAGAGAGATAAAATTTGCGTGTGTCCTGATAAAATTACACGGAGACGAAGCCAAGTTTAATTGTGACATGACGCTAGTACGTACATAGTTCCATTACATTGAGCTTTCTGCTTTACACATGTAGCGTGCAGCGTGCATTAGGAACGACTTGCATGCTGACTGACCAGCTAATAAGTACTGCATGCTCCTGCAACCTGCATAGCCCAAAATGGTGCCACTGCTGGCTGGCTTCACCGTAATCATCAGTTCTGCTAAATAGTACTAGTAGCAACGCATGCATATGCTCAAGTTATCCACTAGCCTACTGCTACTGCTACTGCTACTCACAAAAGGCAACCATGCATCCATGCACGCGAGCAGTGGTCACTTGTTCACATGGTGGGCTGCTTGCCGGCCGCCTTGAAGCTGCCGGTCGTGGCGGCGGCGGAGTGGCCGCCGCCGGAACCGGAAGGGGCGCCCTGGGACGCCGCCGACGCCGAGGCATGCTGCTGCTGCTTGCGCTTGAGCTCGGCGAGGAGGGCCTTGTTCTCCTGGTCCAGCTGCTGCGCCTTCCGCCGCAGCCGCTCGTTCTCGTGCATCATGCGCAGGTTCTCCAGGCACAGGCTCGAGTTCACACGATCCATCTATCCTGCCTCGTTGCCGACCTGCATATGCATCCAAAATCACCAAATTAAGCTTCAGAAAACACACATGCCAACTGCTTTATGAAGTGTGCTAAAAATGCCAAACAGACATGAAAACACAGGGTTCAATTCATATGTGCATGCATTTGTATGTCAAAATGTGCATGACCATGACCCAAAGATAAACAGAACTTCAATTTGAAACAAAAACAAAGAAACAAAGGGTTCAAGATGGAGCAAAACAAGAGTACTAATAGCATTTGCAATGATCTGCAGCATTTCAAGCACCTTTCTCTGAAGCCTGAAGCGGTTAGCCTTGGAAGGCAGCTGATGCGTAGGGGAAAGGAGGAGGCTTAGGAGCTCGATCGATGTGCTGCGCTGAAGTGTTCGTGGGTGCCTATTTATAGGCGGCCTTCGAGCTCGATCGAGGAGCAACGGGCGTGTGTTCATGTAGCCAGTAGCCCAGTAGTAGTTACGAGTCAATGCTGTGCGTCATGTATCCTCCTCCACAGCTGCAGACTCGAGGCTGTGTGTGCGTGGTAGCTAGCTGTCACCAGAGAGTGTGATGATGGAGCTGAATTGATGACGCAGTCCAGGGAAGAAGCTAAGGTCCAAAGATACGCCATCATTCTTCCTCCTCCTCCGTCTCGTCAGTCATGGCCTCCTGGTCTTCCTGCCTTTGCGCTTCTTCCGGGCTCTCTCCCTCTCTCTACCTCAACACACACAGATCGAGACCGTGTAACCCGCTCAGCATACTCCCACCATTAGATTAAATTAACAGTACTCAACATTGTGGTTTGAAGTTCAACAATGGTGTAGGTCGGGCTGATCATCATACTACGCAGAGATCAGCAGATGCAGCGTCAAAGGTCAATGGACATTTAACCGTTGCACTCGATTGCATCTACTACTAGCAAAGTAGCACTAGCAAGTACAGTAGACTGCGCAGTGCTGTAGTCTCTTGCTGTCAACTCAAATGTTCTTGCTGATCTTGGAACAGATCTCTCTTGCTGTCCCGAGGCATCAGCTAATGATGACCATCATTAAGTGCAGGTCATCACATCTCCAGTTATCCGCTGCCTTCGATCAATTGCCCCCCGTTGCTAGCTACCTCCTTCAATACTCCATGATGCCACCCACATCACTTTGCAACAAAGATTGACGTGAACGATGCACTCCTGTCCTTATCTTGCTACTCATGTTTTTTTCTTTAGAGATGATCGTCTTACTCATGTTCAACATGCGGAGGGGAATGCATATTTCTTGTTGGTTGAATCGGTCTAAAAGCTTAGGCTAGTTTTTGCCAAACCAAGGGTTAGAATTTCGGGGGTGAGGTCTTCTCTGATAATGGGCAACGAGCTTAACGGTAATGGAATGCCATCAGCAATGGTGACGGCTTGGGAGGTCATATGAACGGTGATACACAAGAAATCACTGTAACACTCTGCTAGTGCTACCAGTATTACTAGTACAGTAAGTGTGCCATGGGGCAGAAGAGCAGTGTGAGACTGAGTTGGGGCAGTTAGGATGTCAGTGTTGGCCATTACCAGAAGACACTGGAAGTAGGGAATGTGAACTCAGCACTGCCTCAGGACTGTCACATACTCTGGTCCAGTCAAGTGGCAGGCAGGCAAGAGCCACTATTGCTATGCTCTGTTTGGTGTATGGAGTCTGGAGTCAAGGGGCAGGGCGATAAAGTATCTGCTAAATTTGCAGGAAATCCGGTTGGAGTTCATGTCAAAGAGTAAAAGCCCTGAGATGTGTGCAACAGATTTCTTACCGTCCCAAGGCAAGAACTCATGATGATCAGCATTCAAGTGCATGTATTCTACTACTCCCCAATGCTCTCTCATCTGTCCCTGTGCTTCAATCCTCCATCATGCCATTGGTATGTCACTTCGAGCTAAACGAGATTTGTGCAAAGATTTCAAAAACAAGAAAACCTTTGACGACCAATGTGCTAATAGGAGTATGCTTTTGTTGCCGAATGAATATAATTAGTCAAATCTCTGAAGTCTTCTATACTACCTGACCACCACTTCAAGCTTTGTAATAAAAACACTCCTCTTTTAAAACAATTTATCTGTGATTATTATGTATTACTCCGTTTGAGATCGGAGAGACTGCAAATCGTACATGCAGCTACTACCTGCAGAACAAATAAATCAATAAATAAATGTATTGGGTCCAACATTTGGATTCTTGGTCTGATTGGACATGTTGACCTCAGACACTGAAGCACAGTACTTGTACTCCCGCGAACACTGCAGGCCTATCTTCCTTGAGCAATCATGGCGACGACAGCCGAGCAAAGTGGGTTCCGTTTGATTTCGGTATTCGAACTTTAAATCTGATCATCTCAAAGAAAATCTTATCATTTAGAAATATTAAATAAAAAAAAATTATTTATAAAATATTTTGCACGTACTAATCTGAGAGACAAATTCAATAAATCTAATTAATTCATAATTTGCAAAAGTATTGCTACGGTAACTATCCACTAATCATGGTTTAATATATCTTAGATTCATCTTGACAGGTTAACCCAAGTATCCTACAAATAATTTTATAATTTAATTTTATTTAATACTTCTAAATAAAAAAATTTATATAATAGAACTAGCTCCGGAACTCCTCCTGAGCGGAACGGATGCATATTGGAAAAGGAACGTGATCGCAGCTGGATACGAACGTACTATTTTTGTGCTGGAGTACCTCAAGCTGCCAAAGTGCCAAGCTCGACTACTGCAGGAGTACTGGAGAGTAGGAGCTGCAGCTGCACGTACAGATAACATGAAAAGGTCCACATCTGCTCTGCCTTCGTCTCCTCAGCAAGTGCGACAGTGACCCCGTGTGGCTTTGGGCGGTATGGATGTCGATTTCGGCCATTACTAAGGGCAGGTGACATTGGAACCAGGGAATGTGAGCTCAGCAATTCCTGGCAGAGCCTCTCAGCAGCCTCGACTGGATTGCTATGTCCTTTTCGATGCAAGGAGTTAAGCATGCATCCATGCTGGATTTGCAGAGGGTCGGTCAGATTTCATGTCAAGAGTAAAAGCCTTGAGATGGATCATGCCGGCTCCATCCATCAGCAGTTTGACTCGTTCAGTCAAAACTTGAAGCGCATCACAGACATACCATCAGCTCGCTGCATGCAGCAAACCAGATTGCAGCAGTTTGAAGGTAAGATTAAAAAGAGTATTGTTTGATTTCTGTCGGTAACCACTAACCAAACTTCGGAGACGGTGGTGCAAGCTGACAGAACAACAATTGCGCACTGACTGTAATGGCATCAGTCTTAAAATATGCTATGTCAGTTGAACCACATTCAACTTACCACCTTTCAGAAGTGCGTACGCGACTCTCACAATTTTGTATTCTTCGTTGGTTCATGGTAGTGTTTTTTTTTTGACCTGCTGGACTTCTAGGGTACAGAGAGCTGTAGTATGGTTCATAGTAGTGATTTGTAGTGATTGGTTGTCAGCTACAGCAGATCAGATAGTGACATTTACTTGTACAGTTATCCTTTTATAAGCAGGGAGCAAGCGAAGATGCCTAGATGTCAGCTGGTGATATCTTCTAACCAAACATTGCTGTAATTTGCTCTCATCAAGCTACTGAAATTAATCAAACAGGCAGTATGAACTGCATTTTTCTTCCCCTTTTCAGATAACTGAGGATGCACAAAAATGAGCACTCGTACGCCTAGAATTTTTTTCTCCTTCTTACACATGTCCAAATCGGATACATGAATATATATGATCAACACAAATTTGAGCTGCATTTCTCTTTATCTCTGAAAACTTGGGGTACATTTCACAATCAGACACATCTATCTCAAACGACTCTAATTCCCTTTGAACTACCCCTATTTTACGGTCTTTTCCCCTGCCTAAACACCTCTATCAATCAAGTGTGAGAATTGTACAAAAACATAATAACACATTGCAGGAACAATCACCAGTACTGTTTCCCGGTCAGCACCACTCCTAGAGCATTCCTTTTTTCCATACGCATTTCCAAATCTGATACGTCAACAACAGTTTCTTTAGATTTCTATTACCCCTAAATTACATTTTGTCGGTGCCAAATCAAGCGTACAATTGTAGTGTACTAAATATATGGACAAGAATTGTTACAATGAATTTGATCAGTTCTGATCAACACAAAACTGAGCTACATTTTCCCCTCTTCCACGTGCTCCCCGATCCGAGACATCTAGATAGTCTCTCAACCCCTTCCAATTGACACAATCTACAAATTTCTCTCTGCCTAAACACCGCTATCATATCATCAAATTGTAAACATTGTACAACAAACACACTACACTAGCTGACAATTACATGTTACCGACCTCACCGGTCACCAGTACAGCTTCACCGGCGGCACCTTGAAGCCCGGCGCCTCGTCGAGGAACGGCACCGCCTCCGGCCGCGCCTGAAGGTCGTGGTAGAACTGGTACTCGGCCTCGTAGTCGTGCAGGTCAAGCTCCTTCTTCTGGTTGGTGTGGTAATGGTGCTTCGCCCCCGCCGCCTTCCCGAACCCGAACAGGCTCACCTCGTCGCACGCCCCCAGGGCCATCACCACCGCCTGCAGCCCCGACGAGTAGTGGAAGTACCTCTCGTCGTGCCTCGTGGTCCAGTTGCTCGGCGGCTCCCCGGTCGTGGCCACGAACCGCCTCAGCGAGTAGTACTTGGTGATGCGCGCGCACAGCGCGTCGAGGCGCGCGTCGGTGACGAGGAGCGGGAACGGGGAGGCCGGCGTGGCGGTGGCGTTGCAGATGAGCGCGTCGAGGAGGTGCGCCGGCTGGCAGACGTACATGGCCATGGGGACCGCGCGGCCGTAGGGGTGGCAGGCGCAGCCGGGGGTGGTTATGGCGGAGCGGACGGCGCAGTAGTGGAGGACGTTGGAGTTGACGAAGGAGAGCGAGGTCTTGGCGCCGACGTCGGCGGCGTAGCCCGCGACGCGGGCGTTGTTGAGGCGGATGACGAGGTCGTGCGCGTCGATCTGCGCGCCCCGGCAGGACCCGAGGAGGATGCCGCTGTTGCCGACGACGGCGCAGGTGGGGAAGCGCCGCGGGCGGCCGAGCAGGCCCGCGAGGTCGCCCATGACGGCGGCGACATTGGTATCCCGGCGGCGGAGACGGTGCGCGAGAAGGAAGGAGCGGAGGGACGCGCGGAAGGCGGCGAGGAGGGATTCGTCGCTGGGGAGCGTCTGGAAGGGGACGCGGAGGCGGGAGACGGCGCGCTGCCGCGGGGCGGAGGTGGCGTTGCTGCGGTAAGGGAGGCGGAGGTAGAGGAGGCGGTGGTGATTGCCGAGGCTGGGGAACGAGGACACCGAGGCGTTGGCGAAGAGCGCGGCCGCCTCGGCCAGGACCTGGTCCCCGCCGACGTCGGTGGCGGCGAGCCGGCGGAGGAGCGCGTCGGCGGCGTATGGGGACGGGCCCCGGGGCAGGAACAGGTAGCGCCGGAAGGAGAGGGAGAGGAGCGAGAGTGCGAGTAGGAAGAGGACCGGCGGGAGATGGCGGCGCTTCATCTCCGGCGGTGCTGTCGCCGAGATCCGGCTGCCATTAGTAGCCTTGATGGGGGGACCCGGAGGAGCCGCCGACGCGGCGAGTGAGGTGAGGTGGGGGAGAAAGGTCGGAGATGGTGGGACCCACAGCTGGGGAAGATGTGATCCTGGTGGGCTGCGCGGGATCGCCCACTGGCATGCGGGTCCCAGTCGGCGACGGGGTCGACGTGCCAGTGTGCAGCTGGCTAGTTCGGTAACGGTTGCTGTGGCGATGGTTGGTTTGGCTGCGCTGCACTCTTTGACTGCTGCGAAAGTGGGCATGGAGCGCCAAGGGCAACTGGCGATGGAACTGACCAATACAGGCTGCGTGAAAAGGGGGAAAAGGCGCTTGAAAAGCAGATTTAACTATTTGCCGGCCGGCCAAACCATTTGCTGCATTGGCACACTGAGGTGCGTTCTTTCCCTAGATCTAAAATTTAGACCCGTCACATTAAAAAGAATCTTATTATTTAAAAATATTAAATAAAATCTAATTATAAAACTAATTGCAGAACCCCAGACCTAATTCGCGAGACGAATCTAATGAGGTATATTAGTCAATGATTAGCGGATGATTACTGTAACGTCACTGTGGCAAATTATGAATTAATTAGGCTTTTTAAATTTATCTCGCGAATTAGCACCCATCTGTGTAAAAAGTTTTATAATTAAACTTTATTTAATATTTCTAAATAATAATATTCTTTTTAATGTGACGGGTCTAAACTTTAGACCGTAGAAAACGAACGCACCCTGACAGAGGGAGGGAGTAAAGGATAGAATCGAGGCCATGTTGGAGCGGCGAAACATTGTGCGTTCTTTGTTGGGAACACTAGCAGCTAAATTAAATCTACGGAATGGCTCACCCTAACCACTAGTTCCAGCTATAAATGATGATGCCCAACCCATACCACTTGTGGACTTAAAAAAGCTTAACGAGGACTAACCGTGTCTCTGGTAGAAGAAGAGATCAAGAGGGAGATCCCGCTGTGCAAAAGAGTGTTAGAAAACTAGCTAATTTTTAGTATATTTTAATTCTAAATATTACTAGCAATTTCATGGCATAAATGAGTGATAATTTGTGAATAATATATGTGCATGTGTTCACGTTATTCTTACTAACAAGTATGAACAAAAAGTTAAACCAGAATAGTTTTAGAGTGTACCCCAAGGCGGGACCAGTGCCGGAGGCACCGGTTGCGCCGTTACCAGTTGGAATAGACATGCTATTCGACTGGCCTTGCCTGAAGTAGCCGAACGATATTGATGCAAGAAGAGGTTCGCAGTGCAGTCCCACAAACGGTCACCAGGAAGCAGACGAAATAGTCGTTCGTTCACGTCGGGAAGTAGACGAAGTAGTCGATCAGGGAGCGAGCAATCGCGTCAAGACTCTCCCCAAAAACCTGATTGCCCGCGTCTCGTGCAGGACCTTCAGCGAGCAGAGGTTCCGGAGGCCTGCTCTCGCTAGAGTTGTGCGCGCAGCATTAGCGATGGGAAAGACAGAAAGCAGTAGAGGGAGAAGGGAGAGGTCTCCTAAGCGGGAGTATCACGATCAAGTGCTGAAGTGTGTGTGGATGAGAGGAGGAGGGGGTGGTTTATATAGGCATGGAGGTGCCTCAGGTTCACGGCCCCGGCCCGGCCCGCCCGGCTCGGCGAGGCGAGTGAGCGCGCGTGTGGTTCACCGACCTCCTCTTACCGGCTTCACAAGTTGTGTACACGAAGTCCACATTTTAAATCGGTTGAGATCCTCCTTAAATCCCGGTACGGAATTAAGCAATTGATTCCCTAGCATTTAATAGTGGGTTTTAAATTCTTTTATTGTATTGATTAGAATAAATGGGCCAAGCCCATAATTCCAACAATCCCCACCAAGAAATTCAAGCCACACTAGAAATGCCCTCGTTCCTTCGTTGATATACCAGTATTTGACAGAGACTGTTAAGTTGAACTTCCATCTAGAACAAAAGCTACACTTATTCACAACTGTACAATGGATTATGCCTTGAATTGCCAGTCTTGTGCAAACAAGTTTGACCAGAGCCCTACACTGGTACTAGGCTGCAAAAGCATCCCTGCGGTTTGGAGCTTATAAGTCATACTCCAAACCCTTCATGAGTTTCTAGAGAATACCCAGTTCTCATAGACCATGACCAGTAGTCAGACTCATATAGGTGTGTTCCTTTCAGATGTTCTGTAGGACAATATCTTTGTTTTTAAAAAAACAACTCATTTGTTTTATAAAAACCACCTGTAACACATTAAGATATAGACCAACCTACCATACAGATTAGAAGGGAAATGCACCTTATACATGGAATGAGCCCTTTTCACAAATGTTCTCTTCTCACAGTCAGACTTTAGTTTGTTTCACCATCCTAATTCACGGGATCTCCGATCACATAGGACAGGTTTCCACTATAGAATGACTCATATGGGTCTCAACCCCAATTCCATAGATGCATTGCCTATCACATTTCGTGAAATACCCTTTGTAAACTGATCTACTAGATTTTTAGCCGTCTGAACATAGTACAGGGCTATAACTCCGGAATTTCTCAATTTTCTAACAGATTTCAACCGCCTTTTCACATGTCTAGATGATTTCATGTTATCCTTTGAACTGTTCACCTTGACAATCATTGTTTGACTGTCACAGTTCATTAGAATTGCCGGTATTGGTTTTTCAACTATCGGTAAGTTCATAAGGAGCTCACAAAGCCACTCAGCCTCAACAGTGGTGGTATCTAATGATGTGAGTTCTACTTCCATAGTTGACCTCGTTAAGATGGTGAAAGGACCTCAAGATGCCTAGAGGGGGGGTGAATAGGCTAATCTGCAACTTAAAACACTTTGAACACGGTTAGTAACACAGGTATCCGGATATTCCGGATATATGTCCGGATACTCCGGATATAGAGTCCGGAGTTTCCGGATATATTGTCCGGACTATCCGGGTATGAAAAACCGTACTACTAATTACTGTTGTAGATGCTGTAAATTGAATCAGGTAAATTTAGAGAGACTAGGGGTACCTCTGGAGTGTTTCTCACCAGTTTTCTTTCTCGTGAAACTTGTACAAAAGTAGATCGGCCTCAAACCCTAAAAGGTTAGTCTTACAAGCAAATAATCACAAGAATGAGGTAGAAATATGAGATTGACACAGAATTTGTTTCCCGAAGTTCACTCCCAAAGGAGCTACGTCTCCGTTGAGGAAGAATTCAAGAGACGGTGCTCAAGAACTCCTATTCTCCTCTCCCAAGGGTGAGACCAACGCTCAAACCCTAGGGACACTTACTATGAATTCCTCGGAGACGAAGGAAGATTACAAACCAGCTGTGATGCTTACAAATCAATCACGCAATCACAAGCGACGCCTAGCCGTCTAGGAGCTTGGAGCTCCAAGAGTAATAAACTAAAATCCACGGCCTAGACTTGGTTTGATGTGCTCAAGAGATGAAATCAAGGCTTACTTGCACAATCTTAGCTCTTGCAACAATCTCACTTCAAACCCCAACGAAAATCACTCAAGAATTAAGCAAATGGGGAGTGAGAGGGCTCTCTTTAGGCTTTCTGCAGGTCTGGTCGAAAATGAGCAAGAGAGAGAGAGTGAGAGGGGGTATGGGGGGTATTTATACCCCCTCTCCCAGAAACTAGCCGTTGGAAGAGCGGTACCCGGAAACTCCGGGTATATGTCCGGATACTCCGGACATAGGGGTCCGGAGACTCCGGACAAACTGGTTTTCCAGACAGGTAACAGTAACCCGGACACTCCGGGTATACGTCCGGATACTCCGGACATTCTGTCCGGACATTCCGGACTGGGACCCGGAGACTCCGGGCTAGACACTGAATTTCACATTTAAGTCCCTTTTTGAGTGTTGAGATGGTTTCTTATGATTTTTGTGGGTTCTCTTGAGCACAACTACCATGTCTACACTAGTGGATCACAGTTCCCCTTGATAGTACGGCGTTCCTATACTCAATTTCAAAAATAAAATCTAGTCTTTAAGAACACTTGAGGACGCCGCTTTTCATATCCTTTTTGAGGGTTCACGCTTCTCTAAAAGCTTTGCTTAGTCACCGTTAGCACCTGCACACATGCTTAATAACACGATTAAATATACATGTGCTTTGTCATATATCACCAAAACCCACTTAGGGGCCTAGATATCTTTCAATCTCCCCCTTTTTGGTGATTGATGACAACCCACATGTATCTCATTTGATAACCATAAAAAAAATCGTAATCTTAAGCATGTAAAGAGCTCCCCCTTAATGTATGCCATGAATTTGAATTTCAAATTGACTTCTCTAAAGTCAAGATTGGCATATTTAGAAAAAGACATGGAAACTCTTTATACATTCTACAGTGGGGTGAGCATGTGTGTGCTGAAAAGTGTGTGATGCAAAAGTCATGTCATATAACAGGAAACACTAGTGTTTGATCACGATAACCCGGAGACTCCGGCTTTCAATCCGGAGACTCCGGACCACCGGAGTATCCGGAATACTATCCGGAGTATCCGGACCATCAGATCAGAACACAGGAAAAATTAACATTGCATCATAATCAAATTAGGCTCATACTATCAGCTCATCCTTAAAAACAAACTGCAAACTAGTAGACCACAAAGTAGCACACATTACAAAGTTCCTCACACCACATAGTCCTTACATGAGAAATGTTCAAAAGAAACGCATAAAGTTAACAATTTGATACATAGCCCAAATGAGTACATAAATGACATTTTCACTCCCCCTTTGTCAACAAGTGCCAAAAAGGAAATGAAAAATGGCATGAAGGTCTTCTACTCATCATCATCTTGGGCATCCTCATCGGAGGTGTCCTCATCCTCATCCGAATCGGGGATTTCGCGGTAGTTTGGAGGTGCTTCCTCCTCGGTTTCTTCCTCTTCATCAAATATCTCTTGGCCACGAGGAGGAGAGCGACAGGATCGTGTAGGGGCACGTGTGCGCTGACGTGGGCGAGGAAGAGGAGCATGAGCAGCAGCAGTGGCGGCCTCATCCGCAGCATCCCATTCGGCAAATGGGTCATCAAACTCGGGCAACTCATGGTATGGATCCGCCGGAAGCCCCAAGTGACTCTTAATCTCAATAATGTCACGGCGGTTTTCATTGATCTCTTGAGTTGCAGTCTTGCACATGCAGAAAATGCTCTTAAGAGCCCTCTTGATAAAAGAATCATGATGACCACGGCGAGAAGAAGATGGACCCGAATAGGATGGAGCTGGGTCAAACCTTGGGTTCCTTGTGGCACCGGCATGAAGAGGAGGGGCGTGCGGTGCATCACCGGAACGAGAACGAAGGTGAAGTGCAGCATGCTTGCAGTCCTTGGGAAAGGTGACCTTGGTGACCCTCTCAATCATATACATGATGTAAGGAGCAGATGGTAGAAACTTTTGGGGATCATTCATCGTCCTCCTTAACTCATTCCAAATGAAATCCATAATGGAGAAAGGTCGCCCACCGGGCATGACACGGGCAAGGAGATTGCAAGCAAAGTACCTAAGAGCAGTGGCATCACCATCCTTTGCATCAATAGTGGCACGAAAAAATTGGTTCATGGTGTAGTAGAATGGTTGGAGAGTGCTTGCATTGCCGGCTTCCGCTAGAATAGGGTTGTAGAAAAGAGCCGGTAATTGACTTGGTTTCAACTGATGTTCCACATGAATGGGATCTCTCTTCTCATCCTCTGAACCAAGTCCAAGGAGTCTAGAGAATGTCATGTAGTCAACTCCATATTTCACTCCCTCGGTAGTCCAAAAGAAGGCAACTTGCCTTGCATCATAATATAGAGAGGAGTGAAACTGAGCAAGAATCTCCTCATTCCAATCATACCGAAATCCCATGATGTCATAAAGACCAAATTCCTTGCACTTTTCAATAGCTTGATTGAAGAATGGGTCATTCATCCTCTCAAAATATTCCCAATCAACATACTTGCAAGGAACAATGGGAGCTTTGCCCTTGCGCATGACAACAGAGGAGTAGAAATCTTGATGCAACTGACACCAAAATCTCCTTTCCAAGTTTTCAGCCTTCTCATACTTGTAAACGTCCTCCTTGCGTGCATCCGTAAGTGCCACAGTCTGCTTGAAATAATTCCTCCCCATAGTAGTAGTAAACTCAGTGAGGATTTGAGGACGATGAAGCTTTGGACACCTAGGATATGTACGTTGATCTTGTGGATATTCAATTTGAAGGCGAGGAGGAGTGCGAGGGCAGATATCCCAAGCAATTCCCCGTCTCGATGGATTAGCCCGAGAAGGAGGAGGCACTGCCATGCTTGGCATCATGTAAGGAGCTTGGCGAGGTGGACGGGCTTGTGAGCTGCTTCCTGCAGGCTCTTTGCCCGGACGGTGACGAGGACGAAGTTCTCTTGGAGGAGGACTAGGAGGAGAAACTTCCTCCTCTTGGATTTGAGGATCATGACGGCGTTTTTGCCGTCTCTGACCGGAAGAAGCCTGTGCACGCTCACGTCCCATAGCCTGGATATAGAATATATCGATTAGGAGCAGCTAGACGAAATAGGAATGAGACAGATGGGCAGAATCTCTAGGAATCCGGAGAGTCCGGATATATGTCCGGATACTCCGGACAGTCCGGAGTATCCGGACTGAACATCCGGAGTCTCCGGGCATCGACATGTAAACCCTACTTTCATGAAATCTAGAGATTTGACCATGGGATTTGAATGAAATTTGGGGCACAAGCAGCTGCACATGAGGGAAGATAATGCCCCAAAGGATATCTAGTTTTGACCACTACATTGAGAGATCGGGCGATTTGAAGTTTGAATACCTTAATGAAGAGGAAAACGCGGGAAACTTCAAATCCAAAGCGTTCTCCGGAGATTCCGGACGAGATGGAGCACTCCCTCCAACGATTCGCAACCCTTACGCGAAAAGATGGTGGAAATCTCCCCTTGGGCGAGTGGGAGACAGAGGAGAGTAGGAGAG
The DNA here is from genome assembly GCF_002211085.1 of Panicum hallii. Lineage (NCBI taxonomy): Eukaryota > Viridiplantae > Streptophyta > Magnoliopsida > Poales > Poaceae > Panicum > Panicum hallii. Next base: position 1,577,993 of record NC_038044.1, on the reverse strand, counting down.
GCGCGGTGGAGGTGAAAAATAAGAGATAGAACGGTTTTTGACCGACCCCCGCCGCGGTATATATAAGAATGTTTTACCATCCGGAGTATCCGGACGTATGACCGGAGTATCCGGATATCCGGAGTATCCGGTCCAGGGTCCGGAGAATCCGGCTCCTCCTAAAACTGCGCAGAATTCCAATGAGAATAGGATTGAATTTTGATAAGAGAGATCTAGTGATGTGAGTGGCTTGCTTAACTTGAGACTAGCCAGCAATCAACAATGGGAACAATAGTCTCAAGCAAGTAAGAAAAGATTCAAATTATTTTGAAAGTCACACTCCTACCAACTCTAGTAGATTTTTCAACACAATTTCTCTATAGCACTCAAACATGTGCATGATCTCAAACTAAGTTACGAGAATCCAAAATATTTAGCTCACTCCTCAAGGTACAAAACCTTTGCTCATCAAGTGGTTTAGTGAAGATATCGGCTAGTTGTTTATCGGTGCTCACATGACTTAAAACGATATCTCCTTTGGCTTCATGGTCTCTCAAGAAATGGTGCCTTATGTCAATATGTTTGGTTCTTGAGTGGTTAACGGGGTTGTTAGCTAGCTTGATTGCACTCTCGTTGTCACACAAGAGTGGAATCTTGCTAAACTTACAACCAAAGTCTCTCAAGGTGGATTTCATCCAAAGTAATTGTGCACAACAAGCACCTGCAGCAACATATTCGGCTTCGGCAGTGGATAAGACAACGGAATTTTGTTTCTTGGAACTCCAAGACACAAGGGACCGGCCAAGAAATTGACACGTCCCCGATGTACTCTTCCTATCTACCTTGCAACCGGCATAATCCGAATCGGAGTAGCCAAGTAGATTGAAAGTGGAGCCCTTGGGATACCACAAGCCTAGGTACGGAGTGAAAACTAAATATCTTAGAATTCTCTTAACAGCCATAAGATGACATTCCTTAGGATTAGCTTGAAACCTTGCACACATGCACACACTAAGCATGATATCGGGCCTAGATGCACAAAGATAAAGAAGGGAACCAATCATGGAGCGATATACCTTTTGATCTACGGCCTTGCCATCCTCATTTAGATCGAGATGTCCATTAGTCGGCATGGGTGTCTTGATGGGCTTGGCATTCTCCATGTCAAACTTCTTCAACATATCTTTGGTATACTTGGTTTGACAAATAAAGGTTCCTTCCTTGAGTTGCTTGATTTGAAAGCCAAGAAAGAATGTCAACTCTCCCATCATGGACATCTCGAATCTCTTTGTCATGATCCTACTAAAATCCTCGCACCAAGATTGATTAGTAGAACCAAATATAATGTCATCGACATATATTTGGCACACAAAAATTTCTTTGTCAACTTTGCGAGTGAAAAGAGTAGGATCGGCTTTGCCTATCTCAAAGCCTTTCCTTAAGAGAAAATCCTTAAGGCATTCATACCATGCTCTAGGAGCTTGCTTAAGCCCATAGAGCGCCTTATGGAGCTTGTAGACGTGATTAGGTAGCTTAGGATCTTCAAAACCCGGTGGTTGCTCAACATATACCAATTCGGAGATTGGTCCATTAAGAAAAGCACTCTTCACATCCATTTGGTATAGCTTGAAATCATGGTGAGTTGCAAAGGCAAGCAGGATACGAATTGACTCAAGCCTAGCTACGGGTGCATAAGTCTCACCAAAATCCAAACCTTCGATTTGAGTGAAGCCTTGAGCAACCAACCTTGCCTTGTTTCTTGTTACCACACCATGTTCATCTTGTTTGTTTCGAAAGACCCACTTTGTTCCAATGACATTTTGCTTGGGTCTTTCTACCAAGGACCAGACTTCATTCCGTGTGAAGTTGTTCAACTCTTCTTGCATGGCCATCACCCAATCCGGATCATCCAGAGCTTCTTCAACCTTAAGTGGTTCCAAAGAAGAAACAAACGAGTAATGTTCACAAAACGTTGCTAAACGAGAACGAGTAGTTACCCCTTTGTTTATGCTTCCAAGAATGTTATCCACGGGATGATCCTTTTGAATAATTTGATGAATTCTTGGATGAGGAACTTGAGCTTCATGTTGTATAGGTTCGACTTCTTGTTCAGCCTGAGGTTGATCTTGATGTGGAGATGATGGTCGATCTTCTGTAAACCGGATACTCCGGCCCTGTGTCCGGATACTCCGGACAGTTGATCCGGAGTCTCCGGATATATACCCGGAGTTTCCGGGTTGCGCCGCGGAAGTTGAAGTAGATGACCCTTTGAACATCAACACATCATCATCGTCTTGATCCTCTTGTTCTTGTGGCTTTATTTCACCAGTGGCTAGCTTCTTGATCGCCTTGCTTGGTGATTCTTCCACGCCTACAACATCATCAACTTGCTCTTCTTGAGAGCCATTAGATTCATCAAATGTCACGTCACACGCAACTTCAACACAACCGGAGGTTTTGTTGAAGACACGATATCCATGAGCATTTGAGGCATAACCAAGAAGAAAACCTTCATCAACTTTAGATGCAAATTTAGAGTTCTTGGGCTTCTTGTTGAGAATGAAGCACTTACTTCCAAAAACTCTAAAATATGACACATTAGGCTTTTTACCAAGTAGAAGTTCGTAGGCCGTCTTGTTCAAGATCTTGTGAAGATAAAGACGGTTGATAGCGTGACATGCCGTGTTGATTGCTTCCGCCCAAAATTGATCCGAGACCTTGTATTCATCAAGCATTGTTCTTGCGGCTTCAATAAGAGTTCTATTTTTCCTTTCAACAATTCCATTTTGTTGTGGAGTATATGGAACGGAGAACTCATGTCCAATGCCCTCTTCTTCTAAAAATTCTTCAATGTTGGTGTTCTTGAATTCGGTGCCATTGTCACTTCTCACTTTCTTGATCTTGGTCTCGAATTCATTATGAGCTCTTTTTGCAAATTTCTTGAATGTCTCTTGCACTACACTTTTGTCATGCAAAAAGAATACCCAAGTGAAACGAGAATAATCATCAACAATAACAAGTCCATATTTGTTACCACCAATGCTTATATAAGCCACCGGACCAAAAAGATCCATGTGTAGTAGTTCAAATGGCTTGACGGTGGTGATGATGCTCTTTGACGGATGAGGAACACCAACTTGCTTTCCGGCTTGACAAGCACTACAAATACGATCTTTCTCAAAAGAAACATTTGTTAGTCCTAGAATGTGATCCCCCTTTAGGAGCTTGTTGAGATTTCTCATCCCAACATGAGCTAGTCGGCGATGCCATAACCAACCCAAGCTAGACTTTGCCACTAAGCATGTATCAAGTTGAGCCTTTTCTTGTGAAAAATTCACTAGATAAAGCTTTCCCTTGAGTACACCCTTGAAGGCAACGGAGCCATCGCTTCTCCTAATGACGGTCACACCTTCGTTAGTGAATAAACAATTGAAACCCGATGCACAAAGTTGTGATATGGATAGCAAATTATACCCAAGAGATTCGACTAAAAGGACTTTTGAAAGAGAGAATTTTGAGTTTAGATCAATACTACCGGTACCAAGCACTTTTCCCTTTTGATTTCCGGCAAAAGTAATGTAATGATCATCATTTGATTCTTTCAAACTCTCAAATATGCTTCCTTCTCCGGTCATATGATTGGTGCATCCGCTATCAATCACCCATGTTGATCCACCGGAGAAGTATTCCTACAAAACAAGATTATTCCTTTCTTTTAGGTACCCAACAATACTTGGGTCCTTGAGTGTTAGTCAAAAGCACTTTGGGTACCCACACATGGCTTTTCACCTTAGTGTTCCATGAGCGGTGACCCACAAACCTAGCAACCACTTTACCATGGTGGTTCCTAGTTAAAACATAATCCGCATAAAATGACATTTGAGATAAGATTTTTGGTGTCTTGGGCATTTGAAATTTGTCTTGCTTCAAAGAGGATGCAACAATTTTGGCACCTTCATCACATGTTGTGCCTCTCTTGACAAACTTAATTTGACTTAACCCTTGCTTCTCACTACTTCTCCTATGGATGGGAGTTGTCATGTTCACTAGGCCTCCTCTTGCCCCTAAGGCGGCCTTCTTGTTATTCTTGACATAAGAAATGGTTTGAGAAGTGCCATCTTCATTCTTTCCTAATCCCTTACCTTTCTCAAAACCATATTTACTTAAGTATCTTGAACCAAACCCCTTGGTATGCTTCTCAAACTCACCTACCCTCGGTGAGGGATTTGTCTTGAGTACTCCCTTGTGAGATATTTCCTCTTCTTGCACCAATTGAGTGAGTCTACTAATCTCTTTCCTCATGGCTTGCACTTCGGCATGGTTAGTCACACAAGTTTGAATATCAACATTAAAGCATCGTGCACAACCATTACTAGTTGAAGGACTAGATGACTTTGATGTCTTACAAGTGTTAGAGGAACTTACTAGGAGAGTGCTAACTTTAACTTCAAGTGCCATGTTCATGGCTTGCAAGCTTGTTAAGCTTTCTTGAAGTTTGTCATTGTCTCTCTTTAATCTAGCATGAGTGTCTTCAACTAAAAGAAGTTTTTTAGTTAAGTCATCCACTTTCCTCTTTTCACTAGTAAATGACTCTTTTACCTCAAGAAGCATGTTATCCTTAGCTTTTAGAGATTCTCCAAGCCTCTTGTTTTCCTTCCTTTCATAGGTAAGGTTCTTTTCAAGAGTCTCGGATTTTTCTCTTTCAAGCCTAAACAATTCCTCTTGTGATTCAAGAGTCTCATCTAGATCATCTAGTTTCATTATTAATTTCATTATTCTAGTTGCCGCACTCTTGCCATATTGTTTAATAAGACTAGCAACTTCATCATCATCATCTATTTCATCATCCGATGAGTTTGGAGATATTACCTTTGAATTCTTTGCCATCAAGCACATAATTTGGTCTTGACCTTCATCATCGGTGAGATCTTCAAACAAGCTTGGTTGATGTGAAGATAAAGTCTTGAAAGCCATGGTTGCAATGTCTTCATTGTCGGAGTTGCTTTCTTCATTTGAATCCCATTCTTGACCAAGATGAGCTTCACCAACATGCTTTCTATATCTTGGCTTATCCCTCTTGGATGAACTCTCCTTGGTATTCTTGTTCTTCTTCTTTTCTTCCGGACAATCCGCAATGAAATGCCCGATTTTCTTGCAACCGAAGCATGGCTTGCTTGATCTTCTTCTTGATTCATTCTTGTTCTTGCCAAAGTTTCGAAAGTTGCCCTTCCTTAGAACTCTTCTAAAGTTCTTGATGAAAAAAGCCATTTGCTCATCATCAAGCTCATCATCTTCACTATCACTAGAGTCATCAATCTTTGATGATTGCGATGCTTTTTCTTTGCCTTTCAACTTAGCTTGAAGAGCCAACCCATTATTCTTTGCAGCTTGCTCTTGTAGGTCGGCTAAATCTTGATTTATTTTGACTCTCTTCAATTGATCATGATGAGCCTCAATTCTTCCAAGAACATTCTCGGCGGTGAAGTGTTTGAAACCTCTTTCCGCTCTTATCAAACTAGGTAATGTGACATCCCTAGCCATGTAGACGGTTAAGAGCTTATCCACTATCTCACGATCACCCCATTTGTCTCCACCAAGAGATTTGATTTGATTGGTGATCTTTTTCATACGGTTATACATCTCCTTAACGGTTTCATCTTTCTTCATGGAGAATAGACTTAGTTCATCTTCCAAAGTCTTGATTCTTGATTCTCGGACTTTTCTTGACCCTTGATGATTTACTTGGAGAGTGTCCCAAGCATCCTTGGCGGTGGAGCAATCTTCAATTTTGTCAAACTCTTCCGGACTCACGGAAGTGTGAAGAATGTTCAAAGCTTGATAATTTCTTTGTAAGACATATGCTTGAACGGGTGTTGTGGCTTCTCCATCTTCCGGGATCTCACACCCTACTTCAATGATTTTCCATAGATCCTTGTGAATTGCACTCAAATAACCAAACATTTTGGTCTTCCATTGATTATACCCCGTTCCATCAAAATAAGGGGGCTTTCCCATGTGAATTGAAGCACTATGATCACTAGGAATTTGAAATGTATAGTCATGACCAACTTGGTGATAGTTGGCTCTTTTCTTCACCTTTGAAGAGCTTGAAGATCTTCTCTTATAGTCGTTGTCCGAGTCATCACTTGACTCTATCATAACCTTGGTGCCTGATTTCTCTTTCTTTCTTTGCAATTTCTTCTTCTTCCTCCAAGCCTTCCATTCTTGAAATGACATCTCATCGTCGGTTGTTTCCAAATCTTCTTCCTCTTCTTGTAGCCTGTTCTTTTTCTTATCCTCTGATCTTTCAGATGACTTCTCCCTCTGAACTTCAACCATTGGATCGGCTTGACCCTTGGATGAAGCGTCACTCGACATCTTGACTCTCCAAGCGGTTAAGCTTCAAATATGGAGAACCTCGCTCTGATACCAATTGAAAGGACCTCAAGATGCCTAGAGGGGGGGTGAATAGGCTAATCTGCAACTTAAAACACTTTGAACACGGTTAGTAACACAGGTATCCGGATATTCCGGATATATGTCCGGATACTCCGGATATAGAGTCCGGAGTTTCCGGATATATTGTCCGGACTATCCGGGTATGAAAAACCGTACTACTAATTACTGTTGTAGATGCTGTAAATTGAATCAGGTAAATTTAGAGAGACTAGGGGTACCTCTGGAGTGTTTCTCACCAGTTTTCTTTCTCGTGAAACTTGTACAAAAGTAGATCGGCCTCAAACCCTAAAAGGTTAGTCTTACAAGCAAATAATCACAAGAATGAGGTAGAAATATGAGATTGACACAGAATTTGTTTCCCGAAGTTCACTCCCAAAGGAGCTACGTCTCCGTTGAGGAAGAATTCAAGAGACGGTGCTCAAGAACTCCTATTCTCCTCTCCCAAGGGTGAGACCAACGCTCAAACCCTAGGGACACTTACTATGAATTCCTCGGAGACGAAGGAAGATTACAAACCAGCTGTGATGCTTACAAATCAATCACGCAATCACAAGCGACGCCTAGCCGTCTAGGAGCTTGGAGCTCCAAGAGTAATAAACTAAAATCCACGGCCTAGACTTGGTTTGATGTGCTCAAGAGATGAAATCAAGGCTTACTTGCACAATCTTAGCTCTTGCAACAATCTCACTTCAAACCCCAACGAAAATCACTCAAGAATTAAGCAAATGGGGAGTGAGAGGGCTCTCTTTAGGCTTTCTGCAGGTCTGGTCGAAAATGAGCAAGAGAGAGAGAGTGAGAGGGGGTATGGGGGGTATTTATACCCCCTCTCCCAGAAACTAGCCGTTGGAAGAGCGGTACCCGGAAACTCCGGGTATATGTCCGGATACTCCGGACATAGGGGTCCGGAGACTCCGGACAAACTGGTTTTCCAGACAGGTAACAGTAACCCGGACACTCCGGGTATACGTCCGGATACTCCGGACATTCTGTCCGGACATTCCGGACTGGGACCCGGAGACTCCGGGCTAGACACTGAATTTCACATTTAAGTCCCTTTTTGAGTACGCCGCTTTTCACAGTTCCCCTTGATAGTACGGCGTTCCTATACTCAATTTCAAAAATAAAATCTAGTCTTTAAGAACACTTGAGGACGCCGCTTTTCATATCCTTTTTGAGGGTTCACGCTTCTCTAAAAGCTTTGCTTAGTCACCGTTAGCACCTGCACACATGCTTAATAACACGATTAAATATACATGTGCTTTGTCATATATCACCAAAACCCACTTAGGGGCCTAGATATCTTTCAGATGGTCTGCTTGCAAGATTTTCAGGAAACAGCTTCACCACCAAATGTAAACACATATCCACTTGTGGCCTTTATCTCATCAGCATCAGAAATCCAGTTTGAATCACTGTACCCTTCTAGTACCCTTGGGTACCCGGTGTAGTGAATTTCATAGTTCATTGTCCCCTTTAGATAGCGTATTACTCTTTCAAGAGCCTTCCAATGATCATCTCCCGGGTTTGAAACAAACCGGCTCAGTTTGCTTACAGCAAATGAGATGTAGCACTCGCTAAATAGATCAATGAACCAACGATCTGAGAATATCTCAGCTGATCTCGCATTATCTTTTCGTTCTTCCTAAGAATTAAACTGGCATCATATGGTGTTGAGACAGGTTTATAGGCGCTATAACCAAAACGACTTAACACCTTCTCCATATAGTGAGACTGTGTAAGAATCACCCCACCATTGCTTTCTTTTACCAGTTTTATATTAAGGATAACATCAGCTTCTCCCGGATCCTTCATCTCAAAACTCTTTGACTTCCTTAATCATATTAAGGCTAGTGCCAAAGATCAGTATGTCATCCACATACAAGCATAAAATCACTCTTTCAGCCCCACCATAGCGATGACACACACATTTGTCACTTTCGTTCACAACAAAGCCAGCAGAGGTCAAAGTTCTGTCGAACTTTTCATGCCACTACTTAGTCGCTTGCTTGAGACCGTATAGAGATTTCAACAACTTACAAACCATTCCTTCTTGACCCTTTGATACAAACCTATCCGGCTGATCCATATAGATCTCCTCTTCTAACTCTCCATTGAGGAAAGCCATCTTAACGTCCATCTGATGAACGAGAAGACTATAAGAGGCTGCCAGGGAAAGCAACACTCGAATTGTGGTCAATCGGGCAACTGGTGAATAAGTGTCAAGAAATCTTCTCCTTCTTTTTGGGTATAACCCTTAGCTACAAGCCTAGCCTTATACTTTTTAATAGTACCATCTGGCCTAAGCTTTTTCTTGAACACCCACTTGCATCCAACTGGTTTACATCCATAAGAACGTTCAACGACCTCCCAGGTTCCATTAGACATAATAGAATCCATCTTACTCCTCACCGCTTCCTTCCAATAGTCAGCATCAGGAGATGAATATGCCTCTTCAATGGTTCTGGGTGTATCATCTATGAGGTATACAATGAAATCATCACCAAAAGACTTTACAGTCCTTTGTCTCTTGCTCTTTCTCGAAGCATCATTGTTATCCTCCTCAGAATTTTCCACAAGTGTATGTTCATTGTGTTCTATTGGCTCAGCAGAGCCATCATCCTCGATGAACTCTTGTCTAGATGAACTTGTTTCATCTCTTATGGGAAAAATATTTTTTAAAAATGTAGCATCTCTGGACTCCATTATAGTACCAACATGCATGTCAGGTACTCCAGATTTCACTATTAAAAATCTATACCCAACACTGTGAATGGCATAACCTAGAAAGATACAATCCACAGTTTTAGATCCAAGCTTACATTTCTTGGTTACTCATTTTTGTCAAACAACCCCATGTACGTAAGTATGAAAGTGTTGGCCTTTTCTTCTCCCATTTCTCGAATGGTGTTATCTCTTTATTATTTGTAGGAACACGGTTTAGGACATGACATGCAGTCAATATAGCCTCACCCCACCATTTCTTGGAAAGTCCCGCTGTATCTAACATGGCGTTAACCAAATTCGTTAGAGTGCGGTTCTTTCTTTCGGCAACCCCATTTGACTGAGGTGAATAGGGAGGCGTACTCTCATGAATAATAACATGTTCCTCGCAGAATAAAGTAAATAAATTTGAGAAATACTCGCCACCACGATTTGATCTAACTCTTTTGATCTTTCTCTCAAGTTGGTTTTCTACTTCAGCTTTACAGGTTTTAAAGTAGTGTAAAGCTTCATCTTTTGACTTCAACAAATAGATGTAATAAAATCTAGGACTATCATCAATCAAAATCATGAAATATTTTTTACCACCTTTTGTCAACACTCCATTCATTTCGCACAAATCGGAATGAATTAATTCTAAAGGTGCCAAACTTCTTGCCTCCGAGGCCTTATGAGGCTTGCGAGTTTGTTTTGATTCAACGCATACATGACATTTAGAATTTTTGATAAAAGTAAACTTTGGAATTAAGCTCAAATTAGCTAAGCGCATCATACAACCAAAATTAACGTGACAAAGTCTCAAATGCCAAATATTTGTTTCATCAACGTTAATAACATTGTATGCAACTTTATTACAAATATCTGACAAAGAAAGATGGAACAAGCCTCCGCTTTCATAACCTTTTCCAACAAAAGTACCAAACTTAGACAAGATACATTTATTAGACTCAAAGACTAATTTAAAACCATCTCTACACAGTAGAGAGCCGCTGACTAGATTCTTCTTGATGGTGGGGACATGCTGCACGTTCTTCAGCTGCACGGTCTTCCCCTTTAGATTTACCGTACCAACACCAAGAACACGAGCATGCGATCCGTTCCCCATCAGCAAGGAGGAAGTCCCGCCGGTCTGGTAACAAGAAAACAAAGAAGCATCAGCACAAACATGAATATTAGCACCAGTGTCAACCCACCATTCGGGTGAACCAAAGACTGAAAGAACTGTAGGTAATAAATTACCGTACCCCGATGTTCCTCCAGGCTCGCTAATGACCATGTTGGCGGAGTCGTTGCCTTTGCGATTCGGGCACTTTGCAGCAAAGTGTTCCATAGTAGCGCACACATAGCAAGCTCTCTTCTTCTTCTTCTTGAAGGTGGTTGTCTGCTTAGTCTTTGGTTAGTCCTGCGGTGGGTTTTTCTTGTTCTTGTGGGAGTTGTTCTTCTGAACAAGATTGGCGCTAGAAGCACCAACAATTCTTTTCCCACGTATGTCCTTTGCTCTCGCCTTCTCCTCAACATCAAGAGTCCCTATGAGTCCATCTATGGTGAACTCCTGTCTCTTGTGTTTTAGAGAAGTAGCAAAGTCCCTCCAAGAAGGTGGCAGCTTAGAGATTATACCTTCGGCCACAAACTTATTGGGTAACATACATAGGGACTCTTTGCTACAATTTTTGAGATCTTTTGCCAGAGTATGTATTTCATGAGCCTGTTCCATCACAGAACGGTCTTCGAGCATCCTATATTCAAGGAACTGCTCCATCATATACAACTCACTGCCGGCGTCAGACACTCCATATTGAGCCTCAAGAGCATCCCATAACGCTTTGCTAGTTGGCAGCCGGATATAGGAATCCACCAGGTTTTCACCGAGAATACTAATGACCAAGCCTCGAAAGAGGATATCAGCCTCATCGAACGCACTTTCCTTCCTCTGGAGTGAACTGTTCAGGCTTACCCTCTTTTACATGGATCACTCTCGATAGTGTTAACCATAGTATAAGCCGCTCTTGCCAATATTTATAATTTGAACTATGAAAAGGTGGTGGTTTGATTGATGCAGCAAAGCTAGATACCGAAAAACTATTAACAAATTCAGGTTTTTGGATTGTTAGAAAACTAGGCAATTTTCGGTATAATTTAATTCCAAATATTACTAGCAATTTCATGGCATAAATGAGTGATAATTTGTGAATAATATATGTGCATGTGTTCACGTTATTCTTACTAATAAGCATGAACAAAAGGTTAAACCAGAATAGGTTTTGAGTGTACCCCAAAGCGGGACCAGTGCCGGAGGCACCGGTTGCGCCGTTACCGGCTGGAATAGATATGCTATTCGACTGGCCTTGCCTGAAGTAGCCGAACGATGTTGATGCAGGAAGAGGTTTGCCCGCGTCCTGTGAGCGTCAGTTACACTGCAACATTTATTCTCTGTTTTAATGCTCTTAACAGCAAAACATTCTTCTCATCTCAGCACGTCGCACCACACCAGCCCAGCGCGGCGAGCGCACGGGCGTGTGGTTTATCGACCTCCTCTTACCGGCTTCACAAGTGGTGTACACGAAGTCCACCTTTTAAGTCGGTTGACATCCTCCTCAAATCCCGGTACGGAATTAAGCAATTGATTTCCTAACATTTAATAGTGGGTTTTAAATTCTTTTATTATATTGATTAGAATAAATGGGCCAAGCCCATAATTCCAACAGAGAGCTCATGGAGGCTAATTCTTTTCTTGTTCAGTTCTTTGAGTTTCCTAGTTTATCTATGTAATCAAATTTCGTATCAACATGCTTGCTTACTCTCTTAAATGATACAGCAGTGCTCCTGCTGTTTTCTTAAAAAGAAAAAGTTGGGCTCCTGGCCCATTTCCAAACTCAGGAAGCATAATAATAGTACAAGGCCCAAGAATCAATGGAAGTACGGACATTTACATGACACAGCCAATTTATGAATATTGCTTTGGAGAACAGCATATCTATAATTTTAATTTGAACTCACGCCAGTAAAGACACAGCAGTTTCCCCTTGTTTTGTTCACATCTTGCTCTTGCTTCTGTGGCAAGCCGGGCTGGCCGCAAGGCTGGTGATCCACACCTGGTCCGCGACCACCGCCTCGTCGTCGTCGTTCCGGTGCCACGTCCACCGCGCGTGCGTGGCGTTCACCACCTCCAGGCGCCCGTGCCCGAAGCTCGCCTCCCGGAACGCCGAGATCGCCGGCTGCGGGTCGATGTACTTGTCCGCCAGCCCCTCCCGGTTGCCGCCGTCGCCGATGGTGACGTACACCGGCCCGCAGGGATCCTCCTTCCCGGCGTACACGCGCGCGAACCTCTCGTACGCGTGCACGTGCCCCGCGAACACGGCGTCCACGCGCACGCCGTAGAGCAGCGCCTCCATGGCGTCGCGCATGGCGTCGCCCTCCCCCTGGTGCGCCCTGTTGCTGTTGTACCACGGCGCGTGCACCAGCGCCACCACGAACGCCGTCCTGCCGCGGTCGACCGCCGCCAGGTCGCGCCGGAGCCACCTGTGCTGCGCGCTGCCCGTGTCGTAGTCGGTGTAGGAGCCGAGCATGATGACGTGCACGGCGCCGCCGGCCACGTCGAAGGAGTAGTAGAGGTTGTCGCCCGACGGCGAGGCGCCGGCGTCGTACGGCATGCGCCACCGCGCGTTGTAGGCCTTGAAGGGCTCCGGCTCGACGAGGGGGAGCTTCTCGATCTCGTGGTTGCCCTCGGTCACCATCCACGGCCGCGCGCTCGCCAGCGGGTCCACGAGGCGGCCGTACGAGTCCCACCTGGGCTGGATGAAGTCGGCGTACGAGAGGTCGCCGGGGAGGAGGAGCATGTCGTAGTCGGCGGCCGCGATGTGCTTCAGCGTGGACTCCGTCCATCCGGTTTGCCCAAAGTCACCTGCCATTATTGCTAACGAACTTGAAGGCGAGACTATGACGAACGAACCCATTACCAGTGAGGTGCATTATATTACCGACGATGACGAACTTGAAGGGGAGGGTTGCCGGCGGCGTCCGGAAGGAGAACTCGCGCTTTGGGTTGGAGCTGCACCGGTAGTAGTACGTCGTGTTAGGCTTCAGTGGGCCGATGACGGCGTCGTGGATGTTCCCGGACTTGTAGAGGACGTAGGAGTAGGTCGTCGTGTTTCCGGTCGCGGAGAGCGGGTACTGCCCTGACGTCGTGCCATACTCAACGATCGCCGGCGCGTCGTCGTCGGTGATCCATGTCACCCTCATCTTGTCGGGCCCAACCACCGATAAGTGCACCTGAAATTTGCACAAATTTTTGTCAGTGGCCAAATTTCTTCTGCAAGTTTCTGCCGATGATAGATGTTAAAAGGAGCTGAAGAAAGAGAAACACAAGTTTTCCTAGTTTGTGCGCAAGCAAATATGGCAAGTGCGAACATTTCGGCTGTACTAGATTCAGTCTGTGCCATGATCTGACTCAGACAGTACGGTAGCATTAGCACTTTTGCCATGATGGTTTTCGCACCGACCATATCAAACACTCTGCCGTGTACTCAAGATAATGGTCATGCATGTTGAAGAGTAGGTCAAGGTTGCCAGGACTGCTTGCGCGCGATTCATTGCATTGCACCATCAGGAACACCAACCGAAAGCTACTTTTCATGCATGAGTAGTAGCGACAAGAAACACCACGGGCCAAACGGCATGCCGTGCAGTAGTGCCGTGCCGGTCAACTAAACTAAACCAAGTCGTTGCTCCTAGTGTGAACCCATCATCGTATAGTTGCTGAACTACCAGATGTCGATGCTCCTCCTAGGTAACCCAACAGGAATCCTGGACTGATGCATGGCATATAGCATTATTAGAGAACAGAATCCCCTCCTACCCTGAACTTCCTTAGTATTATTTGTATTCATGGAGACGAGAGATCGAGACGCCACGATGGCGCTTCACATGACGCAGCAGACGACCAAGCAATGTCGCTAGCTAGTTTGCTACTGGGGCAGGATATACTTTTTGGACTCTTTCTTCCTGCAGCAGACTTTTTCATATATATGCTCATTTATTTCAGATATACCTCCAGGCTCCAGCAAAGCACGCAGCACATCACCGAGCAAAAGAGAATAAGAGATCAAGAGAAAGGTGTATATCTGATGCGCAATTTTTTCTTTGAAACTTGATATTTCAGAATGCCTGAGGCGGTTGGAAGGCGGAAGGGCACCAAAATACCTGCTGCGGCGTCTGCCCGTCGTCGTCGTCGTCGTCGTCGTCGTCCTGGAGCAGCGACAGCGCGTCCGGCCGCGGCGCCGGGCGCACGTAGGGCGACGTCACGGAGAGGGACGCCGCCGGGAGCAGGGACGCCGCGGAGGCGGCGAGGACGAGGAGCGCCAGCGCCATGCTGTTGCTGCTGCTTCTCCCCGTGGCCATGGTCGCAAGCTGCTCGCGGTCGCCTGAATCTAGACGGCTTGGAGGCGAACGCAGGCTGAATGAAATGGGAGGCGGAGCCGAGGGGGGACGGAGAATGGCCGGCCGGGATCACGGCACGGGGGGTTTATATAGATAGACACGCGGGTGCGCACGGAGAGGCGAGGCGGCCAGCTCGGCGCGGCGTCTCGCATCGCAAAAATTAATGACCTGCGACGAATGGAGAAGGAAGCTAAGGGATGCAGCTCTGGATTGTCTAAGGCTGCTATCGGGAATCCGGGCTGTGGATATGCTGTTCGTGGTCAACTCCGGCGGGTGGCTTGTGAGTTTTAGTAATGCTTTGGCCATCCGAAGAAGAAACAGGGCCGGGGAGGAGGAGGTTGTCGACGGTTGAGTGCAGGCGCTGGAACCGACGACAGATGGAGGGAGGGAGGGAGGGAGGCAGAGTGGGGTGCGGCACTAGGGCGGTCGCGTCCTCTTCGGCGGGCGGCGGGCGCGGTTCGATCGCGCGTGGGACTTGGTGTTCTTGTTGCAGGGGGCACGGAGCCGGTGACGTCAGCCGCGTTCGTGGCGGCGAGCCACGACAGCGTGGCCGACTACGTGTACACCTGTCTCCATCTAGATCTACTCCGTTTCGGGACAAGGTTTTTGCCTTTTTCTTTTCTTCGAAGAAACATACTCCCTGATGATGTTCTCTCTCGAGTAATGGCGTGTCAACGACGTCATAAATATCTTGGCCTAATAAGCTCCAACGACATCATAAATATCTTGACGTAATAAGATTCATCGGTATTAGCCGGAGGGTTCCAGGCGGAAGCTACTCGGGGTCGCATGTGCGTTAAGGGAGCATGCGTCGCAGAAGGTCTACTTGGAGCCCTCAAGCGGCTTGCCCCGCTCCCGCCCTCCTTCTCCATCTCTAGTGGTGGTCATGTTGGTTCAGCCACCACTCTCCGCAGCCACACTAATCTGTTGGTTTTTCATACCTCCATCCTGATCCTACTATCTTCGCAACCGGTGGCGGGCGGCGGTAATCCCATCGTATCGTCGCACCGTACACTTAACGTGCCGCCACCGTCTGACCTTCCTGTCGTGCCCACCTTCTTTTCTAGGACCGTCAGACCATCTGAATCACTGGCAGCAGCCCTCTTCCTCGAACTCCGGCCACAGCTCGAGGAGAAAGATGAACAGGATGCGAACCCACATGCAGCGGCTCGAACGATTCTTCTGTGACGCGTTATCTTTCACTCGCACGCGTGACTCCTAATATTTCCATTCTAGGCGACGCTCGAAGAGCTCCCTCTGATCGATTCTTGGCTTTCAGCATGCAAAATGAGCACATGCCGGGTTAGCTCATCCCGAAGCTTGGTGCATGTCACAAATTAATGATAGTTCTATATTTCAGATCGTGACAGATCTGTGATCATCACTGCAATCCTGCGGAATATATGAAAAATGCATAATGCTCTGGTCATGCTTCTCTCGGCTATTTTGATCCCTTGGTCTTTAGTGGTGGAGTAATTTATACCATCTTATGCGAAGGTTTTGCAAAAAAAATAACCTGACTACTTATGTATTACTCCTCATGACTTGTATTTTTTAATGAAATAGTTCGGACCCAGCGGTCCATTAAAAATGACTAGAGGCCCATCACCATACTCGACGGTCGTCGATGTGATCCATTAACAACAAAACTATCACACTCCAAGCCGTGCCAAACGAGTGGGCAACCATAGGGCAGAGGCGAGCTTGAAGAGAGAAGGTGTTGCCGCCGCCCCGACCTTGATCTCTGACGACCGCAGCTGCATGGCACTGCATGTTTTAGTATTGTCTAGTTTAACCCATATCGTTATCGATATGGGAGATAGGCATAGGGGGGAGACGGTAAATGTAGGGAGAATGAAGATCAAAAAACGGAAGGACGAGAGGTGGAAGAGTAGTAGAAGAGATTCTCCTTGTTGTTTGATCCCCAGGTCCTCCTTACTGTTCTGTTGAGGTTTTCATGATTTGAAAAATTAGTGATTATGTTTTGTTCTTAGCGATTGTTCCACATGGGTGATGTTTTAATCTAGCTGATTGCGGTGATTATTATTGTACATCATGCATTCTAATCCAATATTTTAACTTATTGCGGTAATTATTATTGTGCATCATGCATTCTAATCCAGTACTTTAACTGATTGTGGTGATTATTGTTGTGCATCATGCATTCCGGTGGGAATCTGTATGAGTGGTAGTGTCACTTTGTGAAATTGTTTATTAGGAATTTTGGTGATGCTTCCTCAACAAAGGCAGCTAGATTTCTATCTACTTTGTGTCATGAATGAAACATGTGTGCTTGTCTTCAATTTGATTGTTTAATCATTGTATTATGGTGATCATGTTTGTTGGTTCCTGTAGTTGCATGGACTTTGTTAAAACCATATCAACCGTGTCTTATAATGTTGTAAGCTAGTCTTTTGTTGTTGTCCTGAGAAGATGCATTTATAGTTTCTTTGGTTGAACTGAGATGCAATGTTTGTTTCAAGTGTTTATTATTCTGAACAGGTACTACACAAAGAGCCAAAAGATGATGTGTATTTAATCGGTACTTTCTATATACACATATAAGCATCAAGAAATACCAAAAGACAACTATAGACATGGTCGATATAGGACTAGAATTTTATGTGCAATATTTGATGAAGTGAAAGCCTTTGAGCTAGTAGCTATTGTTTACCGTTAGATATGCTCTAACCGTGTATATTTGCTATAATATTTTACTTAGATGCCTAAAAACAGCACAAGGCCATGAAACTGGCAATTAACCAGATCTTGGAGGGGTGCGCCTTGTAAACGCCCTTCCTCCGGAGACAGACAAGGAGAAGCTTTTCTACACAAACTACTCCATAACCTATGCATACCGTCCGAATGATCACTTTCCATGCTAGCTCTGTATGAAGCAACAGCCGGCCTGCGGACCACAATTCATAAGATTCGATCAGGTTATTTGGAATCTATGCTTCATTGACTAAAGTTTCAACTTAACTAATTCACATTTGTAGTGAACTAAAGTTTGTAGAGGTGCTTATGGATGTTGTGGTGTTGCCATGTCGCTTGACAAAATATCCAACTAGAGGGCTTTATGGATGTTGTGATTTTGCCACGTGGCAACTTTCACACTCTTGTTTACAAAATTTCTAACTCTAGAATTTTTTCCATCCTTATCCAACTGCAAAATATCTACTTTTAGAGAATTCTTGTCTTGCCATGAAGCTAAAATTTCCAGATTCTTCTAAAATCCTCTCAAATATGCATTGTTATTTTCAACACATCAGATATGGACACTTAACCTATGAACAGATCCACACACACACACACACATCTTTTCCTATGAGCACCTCCAAGTCATAGGGCCAACTAATCTTGAATTGACAAAGTCATCTAATAAATCATCTTGCAGTCCATAAACATGTTCCTTATCAAATTAAAATGGCATATGTCACATAATTATTTAGCTGATCTAAAAAAATATCATTGTTTCTCACTTGTATTCTTGATGCCTAGGCAAGGCTCCTGTCAAACTCTGTTGTAAACCACCATCGCTCACATGTTACTATCAGCTGCCAACCAGATAATTTGGTACCAGTCTGCCACGTATAGGCTCAAAAGGAGCAACCGCCAACGCTGAAACGCGTGCGCTGCAGCAATGTTAGCCTCAACCTGCTTATCCACTTCCTTCCTGCCCACCGCCACCGCCGCCACACACAGACTCCTCATCGTCTCCGGCAACTCCGGCAGCCGCCGTCCTCCGCGGCGCATGTCAGGTACGCGCATCCACCTGCAAATAGAAAGACGAGGCTTGCAGCCATATGCACGGCGCATCTCGCGGAATATGCTCTCATCGATATGATCCATCTGCAAATTGAAGTCGTCTTCTTCAACCTTAATAACAATCTATAAATGTGAACGTGAAATCATGCGTGTTTCTACACTCCTACCAGGTGGAGGTGGTCTCGTTCTTCACGCCAGGCTGGGCGATGGGCGACGGAGCCAGCGGCGAGCTCATCACCCCGTCGCGACGACACGCGTAAGCCGCACATCATCACATTCCTCATCCGCACGCTACTGCTCATGTGCAAGATAGCCTGCGTGGCCGCTGCGCTGATCCGCGTCCTCTACCTCGCCGCGGTGGCCGCCCCCGCCAAAAGCCTCCTCGCCGCCGCCACGGTCGCCTTCTCGCTCGTGAACGCGCCGTGCCTCCGGTACATGAACCAGGCCGCGCTCGGGCGGAGCTTCACGGGCACCTTCTGCGGCGACCTGCTGGCCGGGGCCATGGCACACTCCTGGAGGCTGCTCGTGCAGGGCCTCACGTCGTTCATGTTTCTCTGTGCCCGCGCCGATGAGTACGTCCGGCCGCCGCCCAGCCAGCTGGTGCTCATGGCGCACGACAAGCCGGCGTCCCATCCTCAGCAGGTGCGGGCTCTTCGATTTCGATTTATATTTTGCAGTGTGTGCTGCAGAGTCTGCAAGAATTTCTTGGCATTCTGTTTGTTTTATTTGCTTGCAAGTTGCAACTGTAGAAGTGAAACTGTGGTTTTGACTAGCAACTGCAAAATTCAATAGTCAGTTTTCCTGGGACTCAAATGAGCAAAGATTCTTCAGAGTTCTTTGATGCTGGGAAATTCCCTTTTGATTTCTCACAAGAAAATTCTATTAGCCAAACATCTCTGCTGATGAAGAATGAACATTATATTCTTCAACCTTGCTTAATCTCTGTTTGCTCATCGATTTTCATGCTAGCTTCAACCTTCAAGAAGAAATGTAGTACGTACTATGCATCAAGTTAAAACTGATTTAATTTCTAGCTCCCTACCTACCTGTCAATTGCATTGCGTGTAGAACAAGAGGTAGTTGGCTGCTGGTGCCACGAAATTTGGTGTCACCAAATTACACCCCGTCCCTGTCTCTACCAGGTACACATCTCCGTCGTCGGGGCGAAGAACATGCGCATCTCGTGGGTCACCGACGACCGGAGCGCGCCGTCCGTGGTCGAGTACGGCAGATCCCCGGGCAAGTACACGGCGTCCGCGACGGGCGACCACACCACGTACCATTACTTCTTCTACAAGTCCGGCGCGATCCACCACGTCACCATCGGCCCGCTGGAGCCCGGCACGACGTACTACTACCGGTGCGGCAAGGCCGGCGGCGAGTTCAGCCTCCGGACGCCGCCGGCCACCCTGCCCATCGAGCTCGTCGTCATCGGCGACCTGGGCCAGACGGGTTGGACGGCGTCGACGCTGTCACACATCGGCGGCGGCGACTACGACATGCTCCTGCTCCCCGGCGACCTGTCGTACGCGGACACGCAGCAGCCGCTGTGGGACTCGTTCGGGCGGCTGGTGCAGCCGCTGGCGAGCGCGCGGCCATGGATGGTGACGGAGGGCAACCACGAGATCGAGGCGCTGCCCGTGGTGGAGTTCGAGCCGTTCGCCGCCTACAACGCGCGGTGGCGGATGCCGCACGAGGAGAGCGGCTCGCGCTCCAACCTCTACTACTCGTTGGACGCGGCGGGCGGCGCGGCGCACGTCGTGATGCTGGGCTCGTACGCGGCGTTCGGCGAGGGGTCGGAGCAGCACCGGTGGCTGGAGGCGGACCTGGCGCGCGTGGACCGGCGGCGGACGCCGTGGCTGCTGGTGCTGCTGCACGCGCCGTGGTACAACACCAACCAGGCGCACCAGGGGGAGGGCGAGAGGATGCGCCTGGCCATGGAGCGGATGCTCTACGAGGCACGCGTCGACGTCGTCTTCGCCGGACACGTCCATGCCTACGAGCGATTTGTAAGTGCTCGCCGGGTTTACTATTGGCTTGTAAGTTTTTTGTGTTCACTTCTGAATGAGCTTAATTGTTTCCTGATCTGTTGTTGATCAGACGAGGATCTACGACAATGAGGCCGACAGCAGGGGCCCGATGTACATCACCATTGGCGACGGCGGCAACAGGGAAGGCCTTGCTCTCAGGTAGTATGCGACGAGTGCTACCTCAAATCATCGATTGATGCACATGGAACGCGTGATTCTGATGCCCGGTTCATGTGTGGTTCGTCTGAAGGTTCATCAAGGACCACAAGTCGGCGCACCTGTCGGTGTTCCGGGAGGCGAGTTTCGGGCACGGCCGGCTGAGGATCGTCAACGAGACGAGCGCCGTCTGGACGTGGCACCGCAACGACGACGAGTACGCCACCGTCCGCGACGAGGTCTGGCTCGAGAGCTTGGCCGCCGGAAAACAGAGCCTAGCAACAACCACCGGACGTCACACCGATGAGCTGTAGGAAACATGAAAAAACGTGGAAAATTAATTAAAGTCACAATGCTGTGACATTCCGCTTGGATCATCTTATTAAAATAATAAGAGGAATTGAAATCTACTTAGTAAACTAGGCTGTTTAGATTATAATTTGACATCCCATCACTTTTCCGAAGTTTAGATATAAATCTATTCTAAATTTACAGGATAGGAGATGAAAATTAATTCTATACATCACCGAGCTATATTTCTATTATGTAATTCCGTAACTTATAGCACGCTATTTGGTATCTCCCTTGTATGGCTAATAGTATACAAATATATTCCGTATATAATTACATTAGCTTAATATATTTATATCTAAATTATAATTATTAGAATGGAATTCAATTTCAATGTTCAAACGGGACTCAGTGAAATGGAGGTGGGAACTTTATTCATCCATGATGGGAGAAGACCGGGTGGGCCGGGATGGGCCAGGTCACATGGCCGTTTCGGGGCTTGGGTTTTCGTTGCAGCAGCCCACCTGTGTTTCTCATCTAGTTGTTGAATAGTCGTAAACCAAAAGGTGAAATCAGTTCTTTTTAAGCTGTGTACGCAAAGGAAAAAAAAATTTGCGGCTGTCCTTGTTCCAAACCTTGTGCCAATTAGTAGTAAACACATGGCACTGTTCAATTGGAAATTCATACCTTGCATTAGCAAGTTAAAAACTGATCTGCGGTCGGAGAATACGGCCGAGGAGATTTGTGCTCAGTTGAATAGCTTGTCGTCCGTCTGCCCTTTGCTGCGTCACGAGTTTTGGTGATCTTGATGCTTGCATTAGCATTGCTAATTCTTTTTTCAGCGTGGCATCTTGCTCCGGCACAACTGCCACTGATGGAATCAGAGCGACACACAGTGGAACAGCACGTCAATAATTGGCACTTGCTTGTCTGATCCTATCTGATGCTACCAGCAATCTTGTCAGATTCGCACGTGCATAATGTGTCATCTTGGTATATATTACCAGCACTGCATGAAGCAAGATGAAATTGGAGGGCCACGCTGTGGTGGCAGAGTCCACAAGGATACCGTCAGTGTCAAGAGATCAGAGCAGTTGCTGCAGATAATGATGTCCACTGAAAGTAGCATGCATGCTTGTGCTTGTATACACTTTGCAGGATGGCATGTGTGCCTACTTCAGCGTCCGTATTTGAATTGGTAACTTGGTCAGGCTTCCCTCCTTTGTTTGTGTCCATTCAGTTGAGGAAAAGAAAAAACAAAGGCGCCAAATCCTCTACTAGTGATACTGTCTATGGCTCGGTTGGTTCATTGGCTGGCCACTTGATAAAGCTTACCTTGTCAGATATGTGATGCTAAACTTGGAACCGGTCTGAAGCAATTTCATCGGTTCACTATCTTTTCCTCGTTATCTAGCTCTAGAATAGCCGTGTGTCAAAGAAGAATTCAGTTGGCGTCTTTCTTTGTTGTACGCGCAAAGCAGAGGACTGAAAATACTTCTTCATGTTCCAAATACAGCGTTCTATCCTTTGCTGAAGTTTGCGTTTCCGATTTGGCCTATTCAGCATCAATATAAACACGGCTGTCCTACTCCCAGTCTTTCTTGTACCAATCAGCAGTGAAACACGTTTCGTTGCTCAAAGCCTCAATTCTTAGGTCGCCGTAGCAAATTTAAAACTGAAAAATGCGGCCGAGGAGACTTGCTCTTAGTTTGATGGCTTAGCTTGCCCTCTGTCTGCTGCGTCAGTAACAGCTCAGTCATGACATACGTAAACCTTGATGCTTGCATTACTCATTCTTTATAGGAGCATGATGGCATGATCCGACACAATGGGTCGCTGATGCATTTAGACCGACACAGTGGGGCAGCAACTCAATTACTAACACGTACATGTCTGATAGTATCTGATACTGATACTACCAATTGGCAACTTGTCAGATTCACAACGTGCACAGTATCATCTTTAAACCGCCAGCACGGCAAGAATCGGCCGGGATGAAATGCCGATGAATAAAGGGATCGTAGCAGTTGCTGCAGAAGATAATGTCCACTGAGAGGGACATGCATGTATAGGCACTTTTTCAGCATGGCATGCATGTGTGCTTGGAGCTGCAGATGATAACGTCCACTGAAAGCACAATTGATTTGGTGACTTGTTCAGGCTTCCTTCCTTTTGTGTCCGGTCGTTTGAGGAAATGTAAAAGACGCTAGCTCCTCGGCTAGCGATACTGTGGTTTGGTTTGGTGATGGTTGGTTGGCTACTTGCAGGCAGCCCTTTTCAGAGTTTTCTTTTGCTTCACAAGTTTTTCAAACAATGGTCTGGAAGCTGCTCGGGGCTTCAATTTTTAGGCGTTTAATTCTTAGAGTAAGATTTGTGTTGCTGTCTCCCAACCATTTGCAGCCCCGTATACTAACTAGCTGCCGTTTTATTCTAGCAAGTAGTATATCCGTAGCAAGAGTGCCGGACATTCTAGCGGCCGTCTTATTCAGAGTTCAGACACGGCCTGTAAAATGTGCTTGTTTCGTAGCGCCGAAATGGCCGGAGAAACCGCAAAGCGGCCGGCTGGGCCGCACTTGCGCCATTGCACATGTGCTCTTGGAGTACGCTTTATCCTCTCTTTTTTTTCTGAACATCTTGTGAGTTGAGGCAATCGTTCTGTCCAAGCCGCTCCATGCATATACTTGTGCTTCAAAATTCAGGTAGCCTGACGACTGGAAAGCGAAAGGCGGCAGCAATTGCCTCTCGTTTCGAGCCCGGCGGCGCCGTACCGCCGTCCAGATGAGCAGCGGCCGCCGCAGATTGTTTAATGGCGACGGAGACCAGAACCGGGACGAGATCGGGGAACAGTACAATGGATGCTGCCTCTGCCAGGCACGCAGCTACATACATGCAGGCGACAGATAATGGTCATGGATGCACGCATGTGTTGGCGTTGCATCTTCTTCTGACGGTGCAGTGGGGGCACGTTGGTGTATGATGGAGTCGAGGAATGGATCAGGTCGGGGAGATTAATCTGCTCCTGGGCTAATTAAAATGGGATGGACCAGCAGACGGATTGGAAGGCAGATCCCTTGTTGGGCGTGTTCATGCATGGCCTCGAGCATGATGAGGTAAGATAAGGTAGCTAGCAGCCGGCTGACCTTTAGCTGGTTACGGCACATTATATTGGCGCATGTGAGATCAGTGGAGTACTTATTACTGGTGATGAAGAGAAGGAAACTACCTAATAAGCAAGTCAAAACACGGTGTCCATCTCTCCAAACATTCAGTGGAGTGTTCAAAAAGGGAACGAGGAACCAGCAGCGCTTACTAATTAACTTGAATTTCCCGTGGTAGCACAGCAACAGCACTCCCATTCTCATTCAGTACGTGGCCACTTAGCATCTCCAACAATTCTAGAAGTGGCAGCTCATAAATCATTTGTGTTGTGCGTGATGGCCTGCAACAGCTAGCACAACGCGGAGCCAAGAGGATGCTCCGAATAAGATGCTAGTATCTGCAGCACTTTCGGCCTCCAACCTACTAAAAGTTTATATGGTTAGATCGTGGCTTTGGTAAAAACTACCGTGAGATATGAACTATGAAAAAAAAGTTACTGTGAAAAGTTGTAATGGAAAAAATAGAAGACCGTTTGGTTACATCGGGGCGGCGACGGACTGGGGCGGGGCGGGGCAGCGCCGGACGGGGTGGGACAGGAGTCGCGGGTGGGACGGAGGATGGGAGTCGGACGGACGGGGAACAGAAGCGAACTGTTTTTTGTTTTTTCATAACCAGTGGCAGATCGGTAAATTTATACCCCAAAACCAACTGAAAGCGGGAGAGATGTGCTTTTTCATTTATATTACAGTAAAAACTGATTTTAGGTAAAAACACTTAGGGTGTTTAAATTCTTTAGTTAGCTTTTGATTTTTATAAAAATAAAAACAGGTTGGAAAGTTCACCAAAACACACCTTAAAAGTTCCAGGACATGCTGCCCGGCCTGGTGGTCGACAAGGACAGGCACACATGGGCTTAGCAGTATGCGCCTGTTCACACATGGCATGCCAGCCGGAACCGACGCCGTACGTCGCGTGGGATTTATTTTATTTTCTGATGACGGCATCCGTCATCGGCACAAGGACACGGCCAAAAGGGTCTTCGTCTTCCTCGAGATAGAGGTTGTGGACTAGTAGTACGTTTGCTTAGCCCTGCGGTGGGGCGGCGATTTCTCGGTTCGATCTGGACCGTGTCAGCGTGTCTAGATCGCAGTTTCTTCCCTTCTGCCATTCCGGCACGACCAAAATATGTGCAGCGGCTACTCCCCAGCCTTCGCGTGCAGAGATCCATGGCCCCTTTTGTTTCCTTTTAACTTGCAAAATTAGTAAGAATTGCTCAAATATCTAAACTTAAAGTTTAAAATGGTTGCGTAATTTGAAACGACTCACAGATCGGATTTTCTTCATATGCTTATTGTCCAAGCAACTCTATCTAAAAGTCAGAAAGCATATAGATCAGATCTCGCTGGATGAATAATAATAGCAATGTCAACATGTGTTTCTTTTTCTCATGTCTTCCCACTGTTTTGGCCTTCATTTTTCCTTTCCGGGCTTTATGCACAAACATAAACAATAACCGCAGGCGTCACTATTTAGACCCTACATACGATTCCCAAAAGAAAGAAGAAGTATGCAGAAGAAGGCTAGCTGCTCCTGGCCTTGTCAATAAAAATTTATTTGGTCGGTGAAAATTTAACAAAGGCCGCAATGGCAACACAAACTAAACGTGCGTTGGTGAATGAGGATCAAACATATATATAAGGTATGGTTGCCATGTATGTATAGTCGCCGCCACGACGCCACCGCCGTCCACGTTCCAGAAAAGGCACGCATCATACGGTGGTGCCGGCTAAACGGTTAGTACAATTTTTCGCCGCCTGGATCGCATCGTTGGCGAACAGTCGGACACTCCTCCTCCTCCTCCTCCCTAGACCAAAACCGGGCGACCGACCGACCGAGATCGGCCGTTGGTTGGAGTCGGCAGGAAGACAAGGAAGATGGAGGCCGGCAGGCATGAGCGGCGCCGGCGCCGCGGGTCCCTGGAACAGTGAAGAAACGTGCAGAAATTCTGCCGCCGATTCGGTTAGCAGCCACAGCCACAGCCACAGCCAGCTCGCTTAGCGTGTGGCGCGGAGCAGATAGGGACTGACCCGAAAGGGACGCCGCCGCTGCCCGGCCGCTGGTGGCTAGTCGGCGCGGCTGAGAGGAGGACACGCACGCAGGCAGCTCAGCTCAGCGGCAGGGACAAATACATCGTCGATGGAGTTGCCGGCCGGGCCGTCGTCCCAGTCACACACATCGAGCAGTACGCTGATTCGATTCGTTCATCCGATCCAAACACATGCCAGCCACCCCCAAGACCAGGTGGACCGCACTGCTGCACGTCTGCAGATCGAGCGCGACGGCGTCTCTGATCTCTCCATGGTCGGCGGGCGCGGCCCTTTGACTTGGCCCCTTGACCGAATCCCGTCCACTACTCTTTTTTTTTTCTTTTGATAAATCCCCCCCGAGCGTTCACTTCAATCCAAGTGTGATAAAGGCTACACCGTACCCACACACGGACTCGCGCCTCCATCACGTCAGCTTGATGCTTGTACGTATCACCAAATATTTTTGTAGCGCGCGGCCACGACTAAATTTTGTAGTGCCTGTGGCTTCCTCCGACACGACTGACGGAATTAGTGAGACACGATGGAGCGCCACCTCAGCATCGATCAATATTTAATAACACTAATAAGTTCCGTTCCTTGCTAATCTCTCCGTTTTTATTTATATATTATATTAGGTTTGTCCTAAGTTAAATTTGATTAACTTTGATCAAATCTATAAAAAATATAACAACAAATATACTACCCACCCTATGCACTATCACGATGGATTTGTAAATGTTATTATTATTTTTATAAATTTAGTTAAAGTTGGTTAAATTTAACTTAAGACAAACCTAATACGACGTGTAAGTAAAAACAGAAGAGAGTATTAAGTGGCTATTCCAGTATCGTAGTGTGTGTCTACGTGCGTGTGTGTATATAAACACACCCCGCCGACCATGGCAGCTTGTCAGATTTACAACGTGCGCGATATATACCATCTTGGCATCTCCTGCACGTACGGCAAGAATTGAGATGAAATTCGGGGCAACAATAATATAGCGGCGCATGCATACATGGTTAAATACGGATAAGAAATCGATCGGCAGCCAGAAGAGAGAGGACGTACGTACGTTCAATGAAAACGACATGTTAATTATACGCGCGCTTTGCGGCGTGGCAGGTCGTCGGTGTGTTCATCAGCTAGCTAGCCCCGATCCAACAATAATAATGCGGCCCAAGTGGCCACATTTGCACTGCCGCACCACGTGCTATTCGACCTGTCCCTTTCTTCTAACGCTCCAAGTTAATTATTACTGCTCTATTTAACATCTTTAATTATTTCTAGCACCAAATAAATCACTAGCTTGTTATCCATGCATGCTTGTTTAGGGTACTATCTATATATCTATAGTGTATAGTAAAAGTCAAGTAGTAGCCTGCTGAACGAATGCGAAGTAAAAAAGACGCAGTTACTCTGTACTTTTTTCCTCGTGATCATAGCAGAGATGAGACACTACTGTAGAATCCTTCCTTAGTCCCGGTTAGCCAAATGGAAATACCAACCGAAACTAATATGTTAAATTTTTTTTGCCGGCAGCTATTCAGCTGGGACCAACGTAATTTTTGGAAAACAAAAAATCAGCCGCCGTCCGCCGAGGCTCTGGCCAGGCCGTCCACGCCGCCGCTCGCATCGTCCACCGTAGTGTCGACAATCATTCGAAGAATAAATCATAAAATTTGAATCGATCCATACAAAATCAATAAATTCCACAAATCATTCAAAAATCCATCACAAAATAGATACAATCCATACAATCGCACAGGCATCTCTATTTCAGAAAGGTATGAAAAAAAAAACTCACCACAGCCGGCTCCCGCCGTGGCCGCGCGCCCGGCAGCCCGCGCGCTCAGCGGCGACAGCGGCCAGCGCACTCCCGCAGCGGCGGCCAGCCGCCCGTGTGCTCCGCGGCAGAAGCGGCCGGCGACGGCCCGCACGCTCCCGAGATGACAGAAGATAAGGTAGACAGAGAGCGATGAGAGGTAGAAAAACAAGAGGGGTAGACTCTAGAGAGATAAGAGAGAGGATTTGATCACGGACTTAGAAATACGAAGGAGGGAGAGGCTGGCCATCTTTTTTGTCCCGGGTGGTTATTTCCACTGGAGTTAAAACCCATATTTCAGTCTTGGTGGATGGACTAATTGGCTCGTGAGCCGGTTAGAGCCATCAACCGAAACTAATAATGTACTCTTAGTTTCGGTTAGTGGCTCCAGCGGAACTAAATGTTCCTCCCCTTCGTGTTTGGCTCCTAGCTATTGGATCTGAAACTAATTCTTTCATTAATTTCGGATCCAATGTAGACTGAGACAAATGATGAAAATGAAAGATGGTCTCTCCTCACAATGCAATTCTTCAACATGTAGTAGCCGGGCACGCAGTTACAGGCCGTCGTGGAAGCATACAGATGCAGTATGTATAGCGCTCTTCTCTAATATATGTTGTGCACGCAATGGGCTGATGACCAGGTCAGCAGCCAGAGATTGGCCGATCCGTTCTTGGAGGGTGGCCGGCCGTGTTTTGTTTTAGAACTAATTAACACGATGAGATAAGGTGGTCAGGTCACACTGCTGGCTGTCAGCAGTGATTGGACATACTACTGCTACTTGTGGAGTATTCATTGGAGCTAGCAAGTATAGTTAGTATGAAGTAAGGCCTCAGCAGCAAGTCAAAACAAGATACTACTGTAACCATGTATCATTTGCACGAGGTCAGAGCATCATGCAGCTGATGATTAATAATCTGTACGTACTACATGTGGACCAGACCACCTAATATAACAACGTACGGTTGTGGCCGACAAGCACAAGCACATGCGCCAGCCTGTTGCTGTTGTGCGTGCGGCGCCACGCACGCGCCCGCTAGCTCGCTCGCTCGCTCGCTCGCTCGTCGCGACGGTGGGCACCGGCCGGGCGGCGCGGGCGGGATCCACGGCGCAAGTTGCTAACTGGAGTAGCTGCTTCTGCCCATCATCTTGGAACCTTCAATTTACTCAGAAATTAATAA
Organism: Panicum hallii; assembly: GCF_002211085.1. Lineage (NCBI taxonomy): Eukaryota > Viridiplantae > Streptophyta > Magnoliopsida > Poales > Poaceae > Panicum > Panicum hallii. The sequence continues at coordinate 1,548,963 of NC_038044.1, read as the reverse complement.
ATCAATGAATAAACGATAGGTCACAAAGGTCAGCTGGTCGGTGATGCCATCGTCGAGGGAAAATAAACAAATAAATAAAATAAAGGCACGGCAATTAAACACCGAAATTAAAAGTGGGATGCGCTTTCGTGAACTTAACCAATGTTGTCATTGGCTTCTCTCGAAAAACACAAGTTTATGCCGCGACAATTAGCCGTCGTACAGATAGATTCCAGAAAGCACGAACAATGGTGCCGGTGAAGCAATTTAATTAAGATTATTATTATTTTTTGCGAAAATAAAATTTTAAGATCGATCAGTTTGCTGCCGGCCACGGCCAGCCGCACATACAAATTAAAATCCTTGGCAAATTGAAGGACGGACGGATGAGTGACGGGGAAAGAATCCAAGAGCTATAGATGCAGTACGCGGGCGGCCTGATGAGATGCTGGCGGTGTTGGCTGATGAGCAGCCACGTACGGCGTGTGGCGCCGCGCAGAGCAGAGCAGCACGCGCTACTGATCGAGCTAGTCGGCGGCGACAAAGACAAGCAGATGGCGTCGCCGTCCCAGTCAGCTGTTTCATCAGCAAACACGGCCGGGGTTGGATCGGAGTGGACGACAGCACACAGCACACGGACGCCACGCGCCGGTAGCGACCAGCAGAGCGCTGCATGCATGCATCTCTGTGCGCGCGTAATATAGTAGTATGTTGCCACACAATTCGAAAGAAATAAATAGCACCCGATCCCCGTTAATCTGTTATTCTTAGGTGCAATTCAAACACCTGTTTCTGGTTTTTTTTTTCAGTCGGCTATTTTTCTCTCTCCTTTTCTTTGTTTGTTTCCCAAAAATTGCACTGTGTATTTAATACAGATTAATATGCAATCTTAATAAACTTGAATTAACTTTTCAGTTATGTTTATTTGTTGCTGATTTTATATGATTCCATCACAATTTTTAAGAAAATCAGCCCTACCAAAATCCCATACATGCACACCACGCGTACTGTATGATTTAAACATTTTCTATTATGAAGAACCTAACCACCATCTGAACTCCAACCTGTAAAGGGTAAAAGAAGACTACCAACATGTAACACAATTGCAAGGTACTTAGTGCAACTGTGTCCCCTTCCCTATTTAGAGTTCCTCCTCCCTCCCTCACCTTTCCATTTCAAGAAAAATCCAGTTCGATTCCTAAAGCTTCCAAATTCAATATTATGCCATAGAATTCCAATTCAAAAGTCCTAAGTCTTAAAACTTAAACTCCGATTCAAATTTTTTAAAAAAAACTCCAAATTATCTCATCTCAATAAATCCGGTTTCTTCCCCACCATCGGATGAAAGAGACGCAAGCAGCTCAAATTATACATTTCAACCAAAGACCACACTACGGTCCAAATTTTTAATCGCCTACTACATGTTTGATAGAACATTTCAATTACCCCTTACTCCCTTTTTTGAGACATCAATTTCCAAAGGCATGGCCTTGGAAATGACAACAACCTTTCTCTCGTTCTAAAAAGAAGACTAAAAACTAAAATAAACATAACCTTTGCATTCTTTGGGTGGCATGGCATGCTTCTCTCCTTCCTCCTGCTCTCCTCGGCGCGCGATGTGGACCCAACTGTCATCAACTGCTGTTGTACAACGATGGGGACATGAGCTGTGTCTGGAAAAAAAAAAAGGCAAAAGGTTTAGAGAAACGTTGTTTAAGCCAAAGCGCACGTGCGGCATGTGCTGAATTCCGGTCCACACGCGTTATATATAGACAAAGCCTCCTGGGTCTTCTGCCGCACAAACTCACATTTTCCTCTCCTTCTCTCTCGCGCTCCGACCTGCTCCAGGCCTATTCCACTAGCTAATTCTAGCTAGGAAGCCATGGACGCCATGGGCTTGTCATGGGCAGCGCAGTGCGCGGGCATGGCCTTCTCAGCCTTCTCCCTCTGCTTGGTTGCGCTGGCCGTCGTGCTCCTGCTCGCGCGCCGGTGGCCGTGGTGCAGCTGCCATGTCTGCCGGGCGTACCTCACGGGGTCCTGGGAGAGAGACTTCACCAACCTCGGCGACTGGTACGCCCACCTGCTCCGGGAGTCGCCCACCGGCACCGTCCATGTCCACGTCCTCGGCTGCACCGTCACCGCCAACCCGGCCAACGTCGAGTACATGCTCAAGACCAACTTCGACAACTTCCCCAAGGGCAAGACCTTCGCCGCGCTCCTCGGGGACCTCCTCGGCGGCGGCATCTTCAACGTCGACGGCGACGCCTGGCGCCACCAGCGCAAGATGGCCAGCCTCGAGCTCGGCAGCGTCGCCGTGCGCTCCTACGCCTACAAGATCATCGCCCAGGAGGTGGAGGCCCGCCTCATGCCGCTCCTCGCCGACGCCGCCGACAGGGGCGCGGTCGTCGACCTGCAGGACGTGTTCCGGCGCTTCGCCTTCGACACCATCTGCAAGATCTCCTTCGGCCTCGACCCGGGCTGCCTCGAGCGGGAAATGCCCATGTCTAAGCTCGCCGACGCGTTCGACACGGCGACGAGGCTCTGTGCCATGCGCGGCGCCGCGGCGTCGCCGCTGCTGTGGAGGATGAAGCGCCTGCTCAACATCGGCTCCGAGCGGGAGCTCAAGAAGGCCATCAGGCTCGTCGACGAGCTCGCGGCGGCGATGATCCGGGAGCGCCGGAAGCTGGGCGTCGCCAACAGCCACGACCTCCTGTCCCGGTTCATGGCCTCGGCCGGCGACGCCCACGCCGTGGACGACAAGTACCTCCGCGACATCGTGGTCAGCTTCCTCCTCGCCGGGCGCGACACGGTGTCCTCCGCGCTCACCACGCTCTTCATGCTCCTGTCCAAGAACACGGAGGTGGCGGCCGCCATGCGCGCCGAGGCCGGGGACGACTCGACGCCGGTCACCTACGAGCACCTCAAGGGCCTGCACTACACCCACGCGGTGCTGTACGAGAACATGCGCCTGTTCCCGCCCGTGCAGTTCGACTCCAAGTTCTGCGCCGGCCCCGACGTGCTCCCGGACGGCACCTACGTGTCCGGCGGCGCGCGCGTGATGTACCACCCCTACGCCATGGGCCGCATGCCGAGCATCTGGGGCGCCGACCATGGCGACTTCCGCCCGGACCGGTGGCTCACTGGACCCGGCCGGTCCTTCGTGCCGGAGAGCCTGTACAAGTACCCCGTGTTCCAGGCGGGCCTCCGCGTGTGCCTCGGCAAGGAGCTCGCGGTCACCGAGATGAAGGCGGTCAGCGTGGCGGTGGTGAGAGCGTTCGACGTCGAGGTGGTTGGGAAGAGTGGCAGCGGCGCCGGCGCACCAAAGTTCGTGTCGGGGCTCACCGCGTCCATCAGCGGCGGGCTCCCAGTCAGGATTAGGAGAGTTAGAAATTAGAGATTCGTGGTTTCAGAAAAAAGAGAGTAGATAGAGTTGTTTCACGGAAACGGCTATGAAATGTACATAGACTAATTAAAAGAAGAGGGAATGAAAATAGCTAGTTGAATCGAAAGTTCCATCCATGATCCATTTGACGAGGGCTTTATTGTTCCTTTTCTGATGCTGCAACAGAAAGCTAACTGTGAAATCCATACTGTTACCACCACTGTTCGATGAGCCTACTTGCCTGTTAGCTAACAGTTCTTTTCATCTTCAGAATGTTGCATATGGGACTTGCATATTCCAATCCGTGCTTCAGTTCCATTTTTCTTTCTGGACATCTGTTTCAGATTACTTGATTTCAAAACAAGCCACCTTCAGCTGCAGAGATTTTCAGTCAATTGCCTAACATTAGCAGTAGCAGATTCAGAGTTCCAGACCATCCTGAATTCCTGACGAAATCAGTGCAATGGCCACAATTGGCTCAGCGGATTGATCGAATAACCAAGGAAACTGTACGTACACAGCAACAAAATCGTCTATCTGTTCATTCAATTCGCGGCCTCTGCTAATTTCAATGCCAGATCCAACGTAGGATCCACACAGCAGTTTCAGTTTGCACGCTAAAAGCAACTGCGGACCTGCAGTGATTGCTGTCGACTGCCTCTTTCTGTATACCGATACAGATCTATCTTCAGAGCACTGACAAGTGATTGCCTGTAGAAGGAAGCACAGACGGTATTTACGAACTGCGCTCCTGCTGGCAGTTGAAGAGGATGATGTTGTGAAAACGACGGGTTCCTGCATTTGTCTCATCTCTCTCAGTAGTCAGTAAATGTAGAGCTCTTCAAACGTTGCTGAAATTTTAGTTGATGTGAAGTGGACTCACACATCTTCTCTTTTCTTATTCTCGAGTTGAAGAATACTCGTATGGCAGAATATAAGAACTCAGTTGTTACCCTGTAAGATTAGCAACGTAAAGACCTTAAACATGCTGCAAAAATTGACACCGAATTCCTACTAAGATGGCATAGCCAATATGCTATCAACACGAAAGTCTCCGTTTGCGAACCGGTGCCTAGCTGGATTGGTTAGGTGGCCTCGGTAGCACTCCTCGGGTCCTGGGTTCGACTTCCGGTGGGAGCGAATTTTAGATTGAGGTAAAAAAATCCCCTCACCTACCTACACGCCAAAGCACATGGAGAAGTGGTCCCAGCCTGCTCCGGTCCGCTCTCACACGGGTTACGGTACGGTGCCTGTGTAAGGGTGGGGCAGGGGTTCGGAGATTTTCTTAGGCCTACGTGAGAGGTCTTCTTTTAGTCAATGCCTGGGGGCGTCGTACCCCCGCAGGTCAAGTTTCTTTTTTTTTGAAAGTTTTCGTTTCTTTTGCCCTGTTTCTCTCCAGCATCATTTGCTGGTGTCCTTTTAATCATCTCAACTCTTTTCCAACTTCCATATTTCAAACAATATCATTTCCAACTTCCATGTTGCTCTCCATGCTTGAAATATACTAGCCTATATCATTTTGTTCATATTTTGATGGTTAGTTCAATGTCTCTACGCCTGCGTCATTGACAACAAATCATCTACGCAAACCTAATACCTCAATCATCGATTGTTTACTTTCTTCCGACACAATTAGTCATTGATGGGATTTGGGAGACGCAACTGATTCAGTATGTCAAAAAATATTAGCATACCAGATCCTAGTTGGTGCCCAGTCGACAGCTTGCTTTGCAACGTGCGCAATGAAATCACCATCATATTGCCAGAACGGCTTGAAACAAGAGGAGATATTTGGGCCACATTGTAGACCAAAATCCACAAGAAAACAACCAACTGTTAAAAAAGGTGCCCAATGAAAACGACACACATGCCCATGACATGTGTAATTTCTATAGCATTGCATTGGTTAGCTGCTGAATCTTCTCACAATTTTTTGCCCAGTCAATTGAGGAAAAATATGAGATATTAGCCCCTCCTTTAGTGATGAAGTTGGAGGATCTGTGGTTTTGCATGTTGGCTACTTGTTCACAACTCTCTGAGGTAATTAGTGGAGCCATCTTTTCAAAGTCTGAATGGTTCCAAAGTTGAAGCACATTCTCGGTCGGTGAGATTTGTTTCGCTCTTTCCATCCATTGCGTTGCCCATACCTGCAGCCTCACTCGCACATGCCTCCTTTTATCCAAACCGGATAGAATGGGTGTTGTTATCAGAAGTGACCTCCAAAATGTGCTTGTCACCTTAGCGTACTTAAGTAGTGCTACCATTTGTTTATCCACACTTATGTGCTGACTGCAAAGTTAGCACCAATAATTCTTGATTCTTCGCTCTCTACAACTCACATGAATTAGCTTTGTGGTGTTTGCTAAAAAAAATATCGATTCTCAGTTCAGTGCCTTCCAGATGAACATGATGCAAGACTCTGAATTCCTGCCTTTCTTCCTGCATATGTTCGAAGAAAAAGAACAAATCCATGCCGTCAGAGTTCTCTGTCTGTCTGACAGCAAAGCATCCAAGACCACTTTTTTACATTTTGTCTCTTAATGAAATACATGCAAAGCACGTTCTAGAAAACTTTCTTGCAATTCGTTCTTCCTGGTGTGAGATTATATATTTGCAGCAACCTGTCAATCATGGGATTGTTTTTTTTTCCTCCATGTAGTTTACTCCGCAAGTGATTGCAGATTCTGCAGGGTACAGACTTATGACAACTGAAAATTTACGCCCGTGCCAGATGAGCTACAGTAAACGGCAAAGTTAGGATTCTGAATCATGTTCATTGGCAAAGGGATAGACTTCATTCGCCACATCTCTCTGAATCTGATAGGTACAAGGTAGCAGCTGCCCCGATTAGCAGCCGGCTATGACTAAACAAACAATCCAATACATGGATGCGCTTCTGCCAGGAACACTGCTACATGCCACTTGAAAAGGAACATGTGCTGTGATCTTCTTTATACGGTAGACTAAGCACGATTCACTTGCATCATGTTGTTTAGATCAACTTGAAGAGATTTGCTTTTGCCTTGCTTGCTAAAGGGTCACACCAACAATTAAACATCGGCAGATCTGTTCTCAGGAACGCTAATCATGTCTTAGCCCATAAGATACAAGGATAAGAAGATTGAACTGGCAGAGCATCCCTGACCCTGAGTAGGTGCTGTTATTTTCTCTTACAGACTGGCAAGTAAAATAGTCAAGCATCAATCTTGCATCACTGGTGACCTATTCCTCTGTCTTTCTTTGCCCGTCTCAAGATGCCATCTACATATCAAGTACTTTGTACTATCACTATCACTAGGGCACAAACACATGTTAGATACTACATAAAACTTCGTTTTCAATTAGGATACAAAACTATGTGTTAATACCAGGCAAAGTCAAAAGAGGTTGCCCATGAAAACTCTGGATCCTGGAACTCGTGCATAGCACTTACTCACAACGACATGGAGATTTTAATTTGAAAAAAAAGGCTAGCAAAGTGGAAACTATACTTAAGACTAACTAAAGTAGTTTCAGTACAAGATAACAGCTTTAATTACATTAAAAAGCAGGTTTACTTGCAATAGAGTAGAGTAGCATACTTGCAGTTCCCTACAAATTTTGACATGGACTTGACAGTAGATAAAGTAGGCGCCGTAAGCGTTCGTAGTAACTCCAAAGTCTAGACATGAGCGTTCGAGTGCAGCACGTGTCATATAGGCCATGCGCACCAGGTGCCACTAATTGACACGTGTCCTATATATGCCACTAGTTGATCTGTATGCCAGTCAAGGCCTGCCGGCCGATATGGACATATTATGTATTATATTATATATAAGTAATAGAAGGTTCATCTACTTATTGAGGCCAAGATGATCGAAGCACAATTATCTTGCACGTGGTTACGTCTTGGTCCGTTTTGCGGCGGCGCATGGACGAACTAACCAGAGATAGATCTTTTTCTTTTTCTGAGAGAGTCAAATCAGAAATCTTGATGGATGAAAGGGCTAGCAGCGATGCAAGGTCTTGACCTTTCGTCGTATTAATTCGTGGCCGTCACGCACGGGCTTGCTCGTTCTGACTGCGGGTGATTCTTGGTCCATTCGCGTCGTCGGCGCCAGCCGCGGGAGGACGAAGGCAACGGACGACTGGGTGCAGTGGCAGCCTCCGGCCAGTGCGCCGTGGCGGCGCCGTGCCCCGCCGGTGGTAACCCGGCCCATGGAAAAAGTACCAACCTGTATCTTCAGAGTACTGATGACGATCGAACAAAGTGCCTACGGAAGGTTGAGTGATGGACTGATGGTAATGCAGTACTGTGCTTGCATGCAGTTTGCAAAGAGATACAGTACGATCTAGCTAGTGAAAACAACTTCCTGCATTTCTATATCCCTCGACAGATGATGTGCTTCGCCGTGCTCATCAGATAGATGGTGCTGAACTTTTAGTGATGTGAAGTGAACTCCTCATCATACTACCTTGTACCACCTTTTAAGCAAACAACAGACATTAAACGTGCCGCAAAAATGACGTCCAATCCCAAATAAGGTTTTTGCTGCGCTGTTCTCATGGGGTGCCTGCGTTTCTGTTGCCCCCCCCCCCCCCCACCCCCACCATCACTTGCAGCTGTTCAACGTGCATGGCAAAATCACCATCATTTCGCCACAGCGTCTAGAATCTGCAATAAGTTCGGGTAGAACAGCATCCGATCCGGTGGTATGTTAACAAGAAAGAAGGCAACCAGTTCTTCCAGAAGATGTCCAAAGGAAATGACATTCATTCATATACACGGAGCATTTCGTGTGCTGTTTCATCATAACTAGATAGAGTTGCTGTCGTTGTCAGACATAACCTGCAAATGTGCTTGTTTTTATTTGGAACCCGAATGCAGCTGGACAACGTAAAGCAGACGCAATTGCTCACCCTCAGTTCAATTATTGCCTGCCTATTTGCATTCTCAAATATCGTAGTTCAGTCTTCAGAAACAACACTGTATGAAATAGTACTGCCAGTACCTTTGAGAATTAGGTGGCCTGAATGCAGCCTCATTCTCCTGTTTTAGTAAAAAGAAAAAAAAAGAGACTAGATTTTGTAGATAAGTTTAAAACTTTTCTAAAAATATATTTGGTTTTTGCGGGTAGAATATCAATTTTGAATTTTTGAGTCTAAAGTTTTTTTAGTAATTTTAATTGGAGTAGTAATTAATTCGGCCCATAGTTGGGGGAAAAGGACACATGGGCCATTAGAAAATAAAGAATTGGCCCACTACAGCCCACACAGGAGGAAGCGCACGGCGCTTGCTCTGTTTTCTCTCCCGCCAAATGTTACAACATCCAAGGATGACAAACAATGAGCTGTTAATTCAGTCAAAAAGGGTGCAGGAAATAAGTGTCACAAATATAATTGATATTATATAATTCATTGTTGAATACATCAATCAATGGCAGGCTTATTGCTGTGAATTTCATGACCATGCAAACATATTTGTTTGGTACAGCTCCTACAACAGCATATATAGTCCTTTCTTCTTGCACACCACACCTTCGCCGCCCATGCCACCGGCTCAGGCGATACGGATACCAGCGAGCTCTCTCTCACACCACTGCAACACCATCATCGTCATGCATGGTGGCCAGCAGCAGGTGCGTAACGCGCGACGGCGCAGTCGGCCGCGAAGAGGTTGGACGTGGTGAAGTTGCTCTCCCCTCCCATGGTGGGCATGGAGGCCCTGACGTCGAACTGGTTCACGTAGTCGGAGCGGTAGGTCTGGCCGACCACGCCGTGCACGTGGCCGGTGAGCGCGTCGAACTTGAAGGCCAGGTCAAGGTGCGCGAGGCAGTCGTCGGACGCCACGCCGTAGCTGTGCACCCTCGACTCCTCCTCGGTGATGGGCACGGCGTTCGCCCTGATCTTGAACCTGCCGTCGAGCGCGACCAGCACGCCGTTGGCCGCCTTGGTGCGGGTGATGGACAGTGCCGGCACGGCGCTGGACGTCCACGCGGCCTCGGCCACCTGCGGGAGGCGCACGGGCTCGCCGTCCAGAGCGAGCTCCATGCGGTCCACGTCGTCGTCCCAGGCGGCGGTCTTCCGGGCGCCGACGTAGAGGCGGTGGCCGTCGAAGAGCACGGCGATGGCCTGGATCCAGGTGAAGTCACGGGTCATGCCGTCGCCGCCGCGCTTGCCCATGAAGTGGGCGTTGATGTGGAGGCCGCGGTCGGAGAGGACGCAGAAGTCGGCGTCCCTGCGGCCGTGGAAGTGGAAGGCGTTTCCGTCGCCGCCGATGAAGCGCGGGTCGCCGCAGGCTCCCGGAACACTGCACACTGCAAATTAAATGCATCGTCACACAACACCGTACATCCGGTTAGGAATTGAATTGGCGTACAAGATCAAGATCAAGATCAAGGGAGAGCGACGACAGATCGAGCGTGCTCACCGCAGACGGGCTTGCAGGAGTTGCAGTCAGCGTAGCACGACTGGGAACATGCGGCGGGGCACTCCATCTGCTTGCCGGAACAGTAAGCGTAGAGCTTGCGGTCGTGGCACTTGACCTTCATTGGCTTGGCCTTCTCGTGCTGCTTGGGCCCCTGCGCCTTGGGTGTTGGCGTTGCCTAGGAACTCACTCACTCACACACAAATGCAAGACAAGGAGACAATATTATTTCCGGCGACGAACGCCACGGCCGATGCAACGGCCTGTATCTTGGCTGTTTACTCTCTGGACTTAGCAAAGGAAATGGAGCTACAAATAGGCCAGGGACCGACGGAGCCGCTGCCTCCACACCTGACCTCAACGCCACGATCCGCACGACTTGCTCAGCAACGTCCACGCGAGACCCATTCGCTCACTCGATCCGGACGTCACGGCTTCCTCTGCATGGACAGGCACCACGCACACCACGAACTGCTAACCACCTACGACTCGATCAGCCCCAGCAGCTCTCCTGCATGGTGACTGGATCACGAACCTACAGCTCATGCAAACACAGCTGCACACACACGCACCTAATTAACCTGAACGTACAGACTCGCACGCGACGCACGCGACCTACGTCTGCTGGAACGCACACACGCCCAAGACGTGTTTATTTCCAACATTCTCCCCCTAAACACAACATGGCGCGTTCCAGTATTCACAGCAATGTCGCCTCCTCGTCGACGTCGGCGAGCAGTGCCCTTTCCCTCTTCTTCTCACGGCAGTCCCTGGCGATGTGGCCACGCTTGCCGCACTCGAAGCACCGTCCTCGGTAGCGGCTCCCCCCACGCCTGCTGTAGCCCGAGCTCGTGCTGCTCACATCGTCGCCGCGCTCGCCATGATCGTTGTTGCCACTGCCGCGCCGCCCATCGCTGTCGTTGCCGCCGCGCCTCACCTCGCTACCGCGAGCCTTCTCCTTGTTCCGTTGCCGGCGCCGTGCCTCCCACTACTCCTCAGTGAGGTACAACTTCCCAGCTACCTCCGTTGCTGCCTCCTTTGAGTCGTCGTTGTCCGCTTCCTCCGCCACCCGCAGCCGGCCGACGAGCTCCTCAATTTTTGCCGTATCGAGGTCGGTGAGCATCTCGATCGCCACGGCCACCTGCTTGAGGCGCTTGGGGACGACGCGAAGGATCTTCTTCACGACACGGTGGTCCTCCAGTGTCTCGCCCATCTCCCGGAGGCTCGTGACGAGGCCGTTGATCCGCAGCGCGAAATCACCCACCGTTTCGCCGTCGCGGAACGCGACATTCTCATACTCCTTCCACAAGCGTTGCACACTCGCGGCCTTTACGCGATCATCGCCGACACGCATCGCCTTCACCGTGTCCCATGCCTCTTTCGCCGACTTCTTCACGGCGAGCCCGGCCTTCATCTCCGAAGGCACCGCGCGCAGGATGGCGGCCATCGCCCGCCGATCCTTGGGGCGCTCCTTGCACATGGCCTCCACCGCGTCCCATAGTTCCATCGCCTCCAGCGAGACCTGCATGACCAACGCCCACTCGTGGTAATTCGCCTTGGTCAGCAGCGGGAGCTCGACGGAGTTGGTGTTGACAACGCGCTCCACCGCGGCGCTCGACGAGCCCATGCCGTCAAACATCTTGAGGCCATCCTTCACCGGCGGCGTCTCCATCCTAGCTCTGATACCAATTGTTGGCCTTGCCCAGGAACACGCGTTCCGCAAGCTTGCACTTCGCCTCGCTTGCTACAGCTCACACACACGCCGGCAACCCGAGGAGGAAGATGAACAGTAGATTTTCGGCGACGAACGCCGCGGAGCCGATTGCTCCTGTTTTTTGGTACTAGACTTGGCAAAAAGGGTTGGGGGGAGTATAGGGGCCTCATATAGGCCGGGGAACACAACTCACACCGGCCACAGCACCACGATCTCCGCGGAGCGCGCTCAGCCATGGCCGCGAGCCACTACTGGTAACAGCCACGACGGCTTCCTCCGCAGGATCTGTGCTACGCACACCACTCCCTCCTATCCACCTACGACTCGGTCACACGATGCACCGGCGGTGGAGCCAAACCCTCACACGCACCGGCCTGGACCCAGAACGCGTCGCACCCGCGTCCGACCGCGCCGCAACCTCCCTGCTGGCGCCCACGCTCACGAACACGACGCGTTCTTCACGTATACGGACTCACGCACGCCCGGAACGAACCATGGCGTGATTATTCCTAACAATCTCCCCTAAACACGACATGGCGGACTCTATCTTCACAGCAGCGTCGCCTCCTCGTCGACATCAGCGAGCAGCGCCCTCTCCCTCTTCTTCTTCGGGCACTCCCGCGCCATGTGCCCGCGAGCACCACAGTCGAAGCATCTTCCTCGGTAGCGGCTCCTACCACCCCCCGAGCTCGTGCTGCTGCTACCGTCGTCGTCGTCGTCACCTCCATGGCCGCCGCCACGGCGCCCGCCGCCTCCACTCTGGCGTGAACGTGCCTCCCACTGGGCCTTGGTGAACAGCAGCTGCTCGCCACTCCCAGCCTTGGCCACCGGCTCGTCCTCGGCGTCCGCCTCCTCCGCGAGCTGAAGCTGGCCGACGAGCTCGTCCAGTGTCATGGTGTTGTGGTCGCCATGGATCTCGATGGAGACTGCCACCTGCTTCAGCCTCCTTGGGCGGCGCGCAGCACCTTCCTGACCACGCAGGAGTCGATCAGCACCTCGCCGAGGTCTTGCAGGTGCGCGGTTAGACGGTCGACGCGCACGGCGAAGTCGCCCACCGCCTCGCAGTCACGGAAGCTCAAGTTCTCAAACTCCTTCATCAGCCGTTGTACGTTCGCCGCCTTCACACGGTCGCCACCGCCGCGCATCTTCTTCACGGAGTCCCAGGCCTCCTTCGCCGACTTCTTCACGGCGGGCACGGCCTTTATCTCCGGCGGAACACCATGGAGGATCGCGGCCAGTGCCTACCGATCCCTGGCGCGGTCCTTGCTTGCCTCCTCCACGACGTCCCACAGCTCCAACGCCTCCAGTGACACCTGCATCACCAAGGACCACTCCTGGTAGTTCCACTTGGTCAGCAGTGGCAGCTCCACCACGCCGGGAGCCGGGCGTGACACTCTCCATGGCGACGCCCGAGCTCGAACTATCCTTCTTCTCGCCCTTCGTTGGAGAGACGTCGATCTTCATCTCCTAACCAAGCTCTGATACCAATTGTTGGCGTTGCCCAGGAACTCACTCACTCACTCACACACAAATGCAAGACAAGGAGACAATAGTATTTCCGGCGGCGAACGCCGCGGCCGACGCAACGGCCTGTATCTTGGCTGTTTACTCTCTGGACTTAGCAAAGGAAATGGAGCAGTACAGGGGCTACAAATAGGCCAGGGAATGACGGAGCCGCTGCCTCCACGCCTGACCTCAACGCCACGATCCGCACGACTTGCTCAGCAACGTCCACGCGAGACCCATTCGCTCACTCGATCCGGACGTCACGGCTTCCTCTGCATGGACGGGCACCACGCACACCACGAACTGCTAACCACCTATGACTCGATCAGCCCCAGCAGCTCTCCTGCATGGTGATTGGATCACGAACCTACAGCTCATGCAAACACAGCTGCACACACACGCACCTAATTAACCTGAACGTACAAACTCCCACGCGACGCACGCGACCTACGTCTGCCGGAACGCACACACCCCCAAGACATGTTTATTTCCAACATTGGGTGGCCTGCCGGAAGGCGCGGCGGCGACGAGCAGGAGGACGGCGGCCACCAAGGCCAGGGGAAGCATCAATCCCAGCCTGGCCATTTGCGCTAGCTGTAACGACGGCGGCTTTGTTGTGACTGTGGACTACTGGACTATGGTGAGCGCAGAAACTATATTTATAAATTAATTATAGAAAAATATATATCTAATAGTACAACAAATTTTTTTTACTAAATTATATTGTATCATATGTTCACTGCATAGATCTACTCATGCGAAGTCCAACAAAATTGGATTTTCCATTTCATGATTTTTTTTATTTATTATAAGTTTTTAAAGATTCAGCCAAAATAAACATAAAAGAGAAAGAGAAAAATCACCGAGAGAAACCAGCCATGGAGGTCATGTGTCCGGTATCGCGAGTACGAGGAGTCCAGACGGACGGTTCACTGTCTAGGGAGGAAATACGGATTCGTCCCAAAGTTCAGGGAGATAAAAATGATTTTTTTCCCTTTGTACAAGTACCATGTCGTTCATGATTAAGGGATATAAAATAAACATACATATCTTATATTTTTTTATATAAAAACAAATGCACTACCTCAGCTATAATCGAGAAAACTCAACAGAGAATGTATAGATTCTGGGTATACTTTTATAAATTAATTTATTACAATAAATTCCTCAAGTTGTTGTCTTTTAAAATTGTTGAATGCATGCTACATAGTCAACGGTTGACTAATATTTTCTCGGTAACCTACGTTGGTGGCCCTCGCTCACAGCACATGGCAAGGCTTAGCTTGTGGACATATGAGGAGGGTGTTGGTAGCAGCCTAGCAGGGTGAACCTGAAATTTTAGAAATTATTATAATATATATCACCATCAAAGTGGAAGTGAGCGATCTTGACCTAACGGATAATAAATGGAGACGTTACACTCAAACAAAATGAAAGTGGATGAATGCAACTAGTTGGTCCCAGACCCCAAAGAAAGAAAGGGGGGAAAAAAGCCTAGCACACCCATTATACTAGCAGCTTGAGATATTTCAGATTCTCGATGGATTGTCAATAAACCGGTCCCGATCAATAAAGATAGCTAGATCTAACAATATCAGACGACTAGCAAGCAATGTGCTGCTGTAAAACTGGACGCTAACCAATGGTGCTTTAGGGCCTGTTTGGAATGCTGCCTAATCCGCCACCGCCTAAGGTTAGGCAACCGCCACAGGTGTGGCGTGTCTAAGCAGCCATGCTTAGTTATGTGTTTGGTGTACTGCCGCGCCTAAGGTTAGGCAAACTGAAGAAAAGTATGGTAAGTGTTTGATGTGCTGCCACGCCTAATGTTAGGCACATGTGGCATCTGTTTGGTAACACGCCTAACTTATGCATGTGGCAAATATGAGTTTTCTCAAATTCAAAAGTGGATGGAAACTTAGGCTAATTAACACTAAATTAGCTATCTGAAACGTCATGAAAATAAAAATGGAGGTAGTATTAAGCCAAGCTCCCAAGAAAACGCCCCGATAGCCACCACCTCCTCCAACCCCTCCATCCATCCCTTTAGTCTTCATAGATCACGCACTATTCAGACTAATTCAAGATGGTATAGGAAAATTAACAAACTGAAACCGAACTATATGCCTGCTTCGATGCCTGATACTGTACTTAATGTATAATTGTGTACATGTGAGTGTTAAATTGTTTTCCAGATGGACCATTCATGGTGAGATATTAAAGGAAACTGAACTCGCATCACTTCCTTTATCCCCATGAATCTGGTTCAGTTCCCTCTAATCCTCACCTCAAATGGCAAGTATACCATTGAGCAGCAGAACACACCATCTCTTCAGAAGACTGGCAAAAGGGGAAAAAAGACCTGCCGTGTGACACTGACCAACTACACAATTTGCATCCAGAACACACCAAAATGGAAATCAAGTGTAGAGCAGAGTAGCTGCTATTTCATCAAGCAATTTATCGCAGTTCAGAGAGTCCGTCCACGACGGAACAGAAGCACTTCGCAAAGGCCATACCATCCCACACACAACCAACACACCGTAAAAGGTTTACAATGGTGCTGATTTACAAAATAGTAGAGCACTAGCAGTTAACAAAAGTTCCTATGGTCAGCCTCCATTCGCAGCGGTCAGCCTCCATTCACAGCACCCATCTTGAGTACTCCGATGAATCTATTACAAGTGTAAAATAAATCAGCTTAACGAAATGCAAATAGTAATTCTAATGACAGCTAGAATACAATATATGTGTAATAACCACATTCAAGATATATTACCTGAGTACTTAAACAAAATAGCAGACGAGTAGACATAGCCAATTCACATCCCCAAATCGCTAAGAAACTTGAAAACCCATAACTGAAATGTTACCTCGGATGAGCCTGATAAGAAACTACGCACCCCCTTTTGTTCTTTGGATGCTAGAAATGTTCCTACCATCAGCTTTTGGTCAGTAGTTAAAGTTATGTTCTCAAGTCTTTGCCATAATATATCATCAGAGCTCCGCATAGATGGTGGAGGTGGTGGTGGCTTCTTGATTTCATTTTGAAGTTTCACTAGAGCAGTTGTGATTGCATCTCCTACCCAAGACATGCGGCTCTTTGGTCTCACATCTCTCTTCTGTACTTTTCCCTCACTTCTTAGACGCTTGACTCCCGAGCTAGATGAGCTTTGCTCAGCCACTTGGGATGCCATGCTGGGCTGACCACTAATAGGGGAAGGTAAAGTGTCTGAATCATCACCTAGATTATCTTCAGGAGGAGCATAGCTGAACAACTCATTGCATAAGTCATCATCATAATCATTATCTTCGTCAGCTTGTGTCTCATTGAGACAAGTGTTGGCGTCCATGGTAAGAGAACCATCAGCACTGCTGTTAAGGAATAGTTCTTGCATTTCATTGAAGAATTTGATGGGCTTGGACAAGAGCCTTCTTGCTCTTACCTGCATACAGTAACATGCCATTTGTTAATAAATAATATTTCATTCATTTAGCAAAATACTAACAACAAATGTTGGAAAAAGAAAATACCTGTAAGTTAGCCTTCTCTGATTCAGATATGATAGCTATAGATCTTGAGGTGTCAAATGTGTTACCACTCTTGCTTAAAGCTGCTCTAATAAACTTCCAATTTTCCTTCTAATATCTGAAATGCCTCTCAACTTGAGTAGCTGTTACCCCCGTATTAAACTGACTATTCAATGCTTCTGAACACTTAAAGTGATGCTGCTTTTTTATCTTGAAACCAGCATGCTGCTCCTTTATGTAGTCAATGAACCAACCGAACATAAATTTAGTTTGATCCTCATCCCGTAGAATGGTCCTCTCTCGAGTGGTGCCATCACCTTCATCCTTTTCCTTGCCCTTGCCCATATCTGTACTCAAGATCAATTTATAACATTGTCTCAAAATAGCCACATGTAACAATAAAATAGGGACTCAAAATATACATATATAACAATAAAAAATGGTGTCAAATCAGCCTTGTAGTACAATTAAACAGCAACATAATTCAATTAAATAGGATCTGAAAACAGCCACATAATAATGTCTCTAAACAATTAGATAAGGTCTCAATAAAACCATCCAATACATTTAAAATAATATCTCAAAATAGAAGCACAAGCATCAAATTTGGTCCCACTCATCCCACATTTGCTGAGCTAACTGATCACGTATGATTGCCCATTGCTGGTTGTCCCTATTAATATCCGCATGTGAACGATTGCTTCTTGGAAAAGTTTGAAACCATGTCGCATCATCATAAACATAGATATCAGGTCCATCAATTATGAAGTTATGCAAAGTGCAGCATGCCAAAACTATCTTAACTTGTGTTTTTAAACGGAAGAATGGTTGACTTGTAAGTATCTTAAATCTGTTTTTGAGTGTGCCAAATGGCCGCTCGATCGTTGTCCTAAGAGAGAAGTGACGAAGGTTGAACAGTTCTCTTGGATTCTCCGGTCGTCTAGTACCCTTAAACTCCTTAAGGTGGTACGGGACACCTCGATATGGAGGTAATATGCCAGGTCTAGCAGCATAACCAACATTGGCTAAAAAGTAGTGACCTACAATTAGATTAAACTACCATTAGCTATTCATTTTGGAAGCTAAAACACGGTATATTAATCACTTGACTTATACCTTCTGGAATTTTTAAGCCTGATGGCCATGACAATGCATCTTGGAGCACAAAGGAATCATGAGCTGATCCTTCCCATCCGGCCAGCACATATGTAAACTTAAGATCAAAATCTACGGCAGCTAAGACATTTTGTGTTGGATAGTGCTTTCTACCCCTAAATCTATCTTGCATATATATAGGAACCAATGCCGGTATATGTGTGCCATCCAATGCTCCTAAACATTTCTAACACAAATAAAAAAAGTGCTCCTGTTAGTGATTACTACAAATTAATAGAAAAATAACTTCATTGCATTATATATATATATATTACCTCAAAGTACGGGTAAAATCTTCCCGAGCTGGTGGATATCTTTGAATGTGTTTCCGTAGTTCTCGTGACAATAATATCACGAGACAATACACATAAAGCATCCAAAACAGCATTAAAATATCTACTAACAGTCTCTCCGGAGCGTAAGAACTCAAAACCAACTGATCTATTTGTCCATCTATGACCAACAAATTTTAAGAACATAGCTACTTGTTCCTCAATTGATACATTGATACATCCTCTAACAATCCACGGGATCTTAAATGACCACATAACCGGTGAAAAATAACTTTACGCATGCGCAACTCACTGATACAGTTAGCTTCAGTTTCATTGTATAAACGGTTTAACCTCTTTTCTCTTTCCAAATCTCTTTCTAATAAAGAAGCATATTTGGGCCTCCTCATCAATCTATGTTCTTGTAACTTGTACCACAACATACAAACATAGATGGCTATGCAAATAAGCAACCTTCTTCTTCGAATATTATAATCATAATAATAATACTCAAGATAATCCTCCATTGCACCCATCTATAAAGATTTAAGAACTATTTTAGAATGCATACAACACATATGACACAATTAAAATCTAGAAGATAGTTATACCTTAAAGGAGAAGATGACTGTTCTCGCTGGAAAAACACCTGAACAAAGGAATAGAAATGTTACTTATGTACAGGAAATGATCAATTGGGGGGTTAGACAATTGCAGGAAATAATCAATTGTGGGGGGGGGGGTGGGGGGGGGGGTTAGACAAATGCAACAATGATCAAATTGGGGGGGAGGAGGACAAATGCAGCAAGGGCGCGCAGCCTCTGGCCCAGGGAGGACAAATGCAGCAAGGGGTGCGGCGGGGGGCGGCCCCTGTTCCCGCAGGGGAGGGGGGCGGGCTCTGCTCCCGCGGGGTGGGCAGCGGGCGGCGGCCCCTGCTCCCACGGGGGAGGGGGACGGCGGGCAGCGGCTCTGCTCCCGCGGGGAAGGAGGCGGCGGGCGGCGGCCCCTGCTCCCGCGGGGGAGGGGGGGCGGGCTCTGCTCCCGCGGGCGGCGGCGGCGGGCTCTGCTCCCGCGGGGTGGGCGGCGGCAGGCTCTGCTCCCGCGGGGTGGGCGGCGGGCGGCGGCGGCCTCGGCTCCCGCGGGGTGGGGGGCGGGGCGCGGGGGGCGGCGGGCTGCGGCCCCTGCTCCCGCGGGGGAGGGGGAGGGGGGCGCGGCGGGCCGGGGAGGAGGGGGCGGCAGGGTACCTGCGCCGGCGCGGACGGGAGGAAGGAGAAGAGGGTGTGGCGTGATTTTTGGGTGCGGCGGCCAAATCGAGCGCCGCACCTGTGGCGTGATTTCGCGTGGCAAGCCGTTCCTGCGTGCCTAAGAAAACTGTGGCACCCTAATGTTAGTATCATCTTCAAACACCTACCTAACATTGCGTGGCACGTTTAAGGTTGGGCGGTGGCAGGTTAGGCAACTCTCCAAACAGTCCTAGTTTCCGTCACCGATGGACGAAAAGACGCCAGAACTGGGAAGTGGCGGACTCACGCGTCAGTGGGTGAGTTTCTCTGCAGTACTGCCAAGAGGACTGAATGAAGGCCAAGCGCCATGATGCATGTTGCCGGGCCGAAGAAATTAGAGGAAAGGCCATGTGATGTTGTCTGCACAAAGCAAACCGAGACGATGGCAGGGGGATGCTGCAGGTTTCTGACGCCAGGCGCACGTACACGTTTGGCTTCGGAAACGTGGCCTGTAACTGTAACACGGTCCTGGCATCATCATTGCTTGCGTAGTACGGACGAACGGGGTGTGCATAGATGGCTAAACGGAACCGGTGCTCAAGTGGAAAGCGACGAGGTAGCACGACGGTGCGTGGTGTCAGTGTCAGGGTGGCTTTCTTTCGTGCGACTCGTGTAACCATAGAAAGAAGGCGGAGGGTCCGTTCTAGATCGGTGCCAAAAACTTGCCGGGAGGATGGAGCTGCCAGGCCAATCGGGTAGAAACATTATAGTAAGATTGTGTCCAGATCAGAGCTTGGACTGGTCGACCCGTTCTCCGGGGAGCAGGTACGACTTGGACACTAGCGTCAACCTCACAACCGTATACAACTAGTAGTTGCATGGGCCAGCCACCGTGGCATGATCGGATTGAAAAACGTGGCGAAACCCTTCTTTATTCGCCGTCGACCAATTCGCACGCCGTGATGCGGTTTCGATCTTCGTTTTGCATTGGCTCGGTGTCTGTGTGTGTGTGGGCCATCGGCATCGGCATCGGCATCGGCATCGGTTAGCTGGGTTTGTTTAGATCTCTTTCAACTTCCAACTTTTTACGCTCTCTCTCAATCACATCAATTTTGGGATACATGCATGAAGCAGTAAATGTATGTAAAAAAAAATAATTAATTGTACATCACGAGATGAATCTTTTAAGCCTAGTTAGTCCATGATTAGATAAAATTTGTCAAATACAAACGAAAACGCTGCAGTAGCAAAAAGTTCCAAAAATTATAAAGATTTGCGATCTAAACGGGGCCTGGTTCGTGCGTGCGTGCCGTACATTATTTAATTAATTGTTACTGTCAGTACCGTACTGGCAGTGGCGGAGTTAGAATCAACCGGGCTCTTCTTTTCTTCTTCCTGCTTCCTTCGCTCTTTCCTTCTTCTTCCTCCTCAAAATTTTCTTCTTCCTTTTCCTTCCTTTTCAAAATTTATAGAGAGACTGAAAGCTTTCATGGAAGTCAGGATGGTAGGGGGCTCAATTTTGCTGGAAACCTCCTAGATCCGTCCCTGCGTACTGCACCCCTCCTGGATCCGCCCCTGCGTTGCTGCGCCTGGAGTAGTAGGTGCGCGCCGTGCCAATCATCATCGTTTGAGGACTTATGTCTCTACTATACAAGTCAACTTCACGACCGCGATGCACATCCAACCAAAAATACCAAATAATGCAGCGCAGCCTGGCCAGCATACATGTTGGATGCGAGGTGTTGCTACCACAAGATTCTGCAACAGCAATCGGGGTGGGTGATTCGCTTCACACACAGTGAGAGGAGCCACAACGTAGCAGCACGGTGCGCGTGTCCGTCGACGACCACGACGGCGACCGGAGCTCCGTCCTGATCAGGGGCCGAGAGCGACCGGTGTGGTGCCTCGCGTGGGCGACCGGTCGGCCATCCCGTCGAGTCACCCCCCACCCCCCTCGAGACGAGGCGACGAGCAAGGCCGCAACCCCGTGCCGGTCTCCAGTCTCCTCCCCGGGCCGGGTCTTCCATTAGCAAAGCAGCAGGCAGGCAGGAGACCTCCACGCTTGCTAATTACTCAATGACATGTGGACCCGGGAAGTAATGGCGCCACCTGCCTTGGAACACAGCCGGTAGGTGGCGCCAACGACTGGTCGTCGTATCCGCAGTACCCGTATGGTCGTATGTGCTTCCCGCGAATGAGATGCTAGCTCGTACTCTTCCTCTCTCAATCCTCGGGATTAAACGCATTTAATTATTCCCGGGCCGCGTGTTAACCCAGATTAAATTCCCACCTGCTCTGCTCTGGTCTGCTCCTCCCCTCTGCAGACTCTGCGCAACAAACAGCTTTTGCTCTTCTTGTCCAAGTGCGCGCTTTGGGGCTGGATTTCTCGGCTTCTCCAAGGTTCCAGCAGAGCTAGGCTAGGCTCGCTCCTAAAACCTGAAAAGAAATGGAGGTGGGACTGGATTTCTCGGCTTCTCCAAGGTTCCCGCCGGATAACCTGGAATCTCCCCAGCCGGTGGAGGGAGGCGGCGGCGAGAATGGCGCCGCCACCAAGCTGCAGAAGGTCTACCGCAGCTACCGGACCCGCCGGAAGCTCGCCGACTCCGCCGTCGTCGTCGAGGAGCTCTGGTATTTTTTTTTTCCCTTCTACTCACATCCTTTCCTTCTTGATTGGAGACTATTGCCGCTTGTGCGGATTAATTTGGTAAAGGCCCTTTCTTGAAAAAAAATGCTTCCTTGTTACAATTTCTCCCCCTGGTTCTTGCTGTGATGTTCCATGAAAAGGTGCCTCCTTTCTTGGAGATTTTTGGTGTCCGCAGTCAAAATCAATTGTAACTGAAAACTGAGCGTTTTTTTTCTTTGGGGATCAATGAAGGTGGCAAGCGCTGGACTTCGCGCGGCTCAGCCACAGCACCGTCTCCTTCTTCGACGAACCCAAGCCAGAGACCGCCGCCTCGCGCTGGAACCGCGTCAGCCTCAATGCATCCAAGGTGCCCTCCAATTGCTACCTGAGGAGACAGAAAAGTCCCTCATGTCCTCTTCACCAGAAAAAAAAAACGATTTTTGCCCCCTTTTGTTGCTCAATGTTGCTTGCTTGCAACAGGTGGGTCAGGGTTTATCCAGAGACGGCAAGGCTCTCAAGCTGGCTTTCCAGCACTGGATCGAGGCCGTGAGTACAAATCGTACAAATCCCACCATAGTACTGTTTGTCAATTTAGTAGTATTTGCTTTAGATTTGGTGCGGTGCTTTCATGTGTGTGAAAAGAGGCTACTTTCTGTATCAGTTGACCTAAGAGTTTTAGTCTGTGTGAACACTGATCACGTGCTTTCATGTGCGTGAAAAGAGGCTACTCTCAGTATAAGTTGACCTAAGAGTTTTAGCCATGTGTGTACATTGATCATAAATAGGTCCGCCGTTGATGTCATACAAGTCATGCCCATCTCCTCGTAGAGTGATTGACTATTGCTTCCAACACTCTGATGCAATGATTTATAGCAATAGTAATTTGTTCTTGTATAGATCGACCCGCGGCATAGATATGGGCACAACCTGCACTTCTACTATGATGTGTGGTGTCAAAGCCAGGCCGGGCAGCCCTTCTTCTACTGGTAAGAATTTTGCTGCAATTTGCACAGTTACATTTGCATATTCTCTTGTTAATACAAAGAGCTCAATCTTCATAACAGATGGGACAGAGATAAACATATTTGTATGCCTGCTCAAACCAGATATTTTAGCTAGGGTTTAATCTATGTTCATATCAGGAATTCCAGTTATCAGTTTTGTTGCATGATAATTTAAGTGAGTGTTTGGTATATATAGGCTTGATGTTGGAGAGGGAAAGGATCTAGACCTTCCAGAGTGTCCAAGAGCAAAGCTAAAGAAGCAATGCATTAAGTATCTTGGTCCGGTAAGAATTTTTCCACAATGGCTTTCTATCTTTATTCAGAATTCATGCCATATATGATATATCCTTCCCTCGAAGCATATGTGAAGACCTTTATGATTGTTTGGCTAATTACACCCACAGAATTCATCTTGGTTTTGTGAAGCTTTTTTTTTATTCATCTTTTCTAGGAATATATGCTCCTTTTGCTATAAAATCCTTTTCCACAAGTTTGGCTCCTAAGAAAAATTCTTATCAAATCTGAACATGTATTGCATTCTTTTGTTATTACTATCAAATCCCTGCAATATGAACTGCATTTGACATTGCCTCAGGCCTGCACTATTGTTTCACGAGTAGAGTCCAGCATGAATTGTCTTGCTTCTGTCCACACTATTATTCACTATCCTCATGGATCATGACCACTAATAGATTTACAGTTGACTTCAAAATATTATACATATGCAAGCGTGGCAAAAGGAATCCCTTTCAACAACTTCACCATTTTCTTGCTCCTAAACCTCTCACATGGTTTTAAGCTCTTAACAATTATCTAATGTTTTGCAGCAAGAGCGGGAGCACTATGAATACATCATTAATGAGGGAAAGATTTTCCATAAAAAGACTGGAGAACCTCTTGATACAAGCCAGAGTTCTAAAGGAACTAAATGGATTTTTGTTATGAGCACAGCAAAAAGACTTTATGCTGGCAAGGTAACTTGTCTACTCTTATAGGGCTTTGCACTTGCATTTCTTCTGAAAACAATAATATATCTGTAACCTGATTTATCCATCCAGAAAGAGAGAGGTGTATTCCAGCATTCCAGCTTTTTAGCAGGAGGTACTACTATAGCTGCTGGAAGATTTACAGCAGAAGATGGAATTATTAAGGTATTTTTGACTTCTAAGCAACCGTACCCTGTTAAATGTTAGCATTCAATCACATAATTTACTTTGTATCCTGCTTGTTCGATCTTTAATCCAGCACCTTTGACGAAAAAGTTCTTTTGGTGTCCTGGAAGTGATGAATTATCCATTGTTCATGGTCCTTGAAACCATTCTTTTCTGTTCCTAAGGCTACCATGAATAAATGTTTCGGAAACCTTTTTGGAAGACAAATGCAAAATATAAACGGGTCTCCATTCATATAATATTTTCCAACAACTTTTTGAGGTAGTATATTGTAAAATATAGCTTGCTAATGTACTTCTGTCTAGTAGGCATCAGAGTATCTACTTATTTTGATTCAGCCAGTGCAAGTTAAACACTCTGTGTCATCGTCCTATTATCTGGCTACTTGTACACTTTATATGTTCCTGTGCTTTTTCATTGGTTGCATTCTGCTAATTTGTTCTGTTCTGTTCTGGATAAGTCCATTTGGGCCTACAGTGGTCACTACAAACCAAGTGCAGAGAACCTCAGCAATTTTATGAACTTCCTTGAAGAGAATGGAGTTGATCTCAAAGAAGTAGAGGTAACTATTTTAACCGTTCACAAGCTTGTCTCACCAAATTGAAAATGAATTCATTTAATATGCTTGCTTTTGTCCACTCAGGTGCGCTCATCCACCAAAGAAGACTACAATGAGGATCCAGTGCCTGAAGGTTCGCAGAACCTTACTGCTGAATTCATGGGATCAATTCCTCCAGAAGTGATCTTACCTCCAAACATGACAGAAGACAATGAAGGCGAGAATGCTCCTGCAGAACAATCCAAGCCAACCTACCAAAGGACCTTGTCAGGTGGTCTTCAAAGCCCCAGAGCAACCGGCGTCCCGCAGAAGGCAATTCTTGAGAGGATGAAGTCCAAGGGCGAGTCCAAGTCCTATCAGCTTGGCCACAGGCTGTCCCTGAAATGGAGCACTGGGGCTGGTCCAAGGATTGGATGTGTCAAGGACTACCCAATGGAGCTCAGAATGCAAGCTCTGGAAATGGTGAACCTGTCACCAAGGGCATCAACACCATCGGCTTCAAGGATGCTAGCTTCATGCTTGTCCCCGACGAAAGCCACCTCGCCAACATCGCTGATGCAGGCCTCCCTGCCGCAGGCAACTTAGAAATTTAGACGAGCTTATGTTAAGCAACTAGCATGAAGCCATGCGATCCAGCTGTCTCTTTACTGCATTGTCACAATGCTACACTGCAAAGCTCAGATTCTCGGTTTATTCTTGCTGCCGCTCCCCTGGTCTTCGGTTCCATTCAGATGTAGCACACTGCAAGTTTTCCATGTGTTCCTAGTTGTAGACTGTGAGTATTGCAGAAATAGGTCCTGTGCGGAATCTCTTATTATCTCACTGCCAGGAGCCTGTTTAGATCCTCTTCAAATTCCAACTTTTTACACTATCTCTTCATCACATCAATTTTGGGATACATGCATGGAGCAGTAAATATATGTAAAAAAATAACTAATTGCACAGTTTAATTGTACATCACGAGATGAATTTTTAAGCCTAGTTAGTTCATGATTAGATAAAATTTGTTAAATACAAACGAAAGTGCTACAGTACTCCGGTTTATAATATTTGCAATTTTGGGTGCATCTAAACAAGGCCCAGGACTCCAGAAGAGCTTGAAACCAACTCAGTTGTGTGAACGGGGCAAATTATTACTTCTGTCAGTGCTCAGAATTGAGCACTTGTCTGGCCAATGGGCCAAATTCAGTAGCAAGCTGGTGGCGCCACCGATCGTTTCAGAGGACAAAAGCACACGTTAAGCCAACAAATCCTGTCAGGTTACATCCGCGCTAACTTGCTGCTAAGCCAGGTGCTAGTGCAATTGTGTGAGATTCTACAGCGACGGTTCGCACGAGAAGCATCCACAGAACATGATGCTCGATCGCTCATGTACATCTCATCGAGCGATTCGCACGCGAACACGAGCGATCAAAGCTCCGATCCGGCATGGAGAACGACAGGTGCCGCGCATAAACGCCAAGGGAATGTGATGCTCCACTAGTACCTGCGCCTACTCTGAAGACCTGAATGCTGCTGCCATTCTTCCCAACCAAACCAAACTGCTTGCTCGGTCACCGGAGAAAATGGAGGCGGCGGATGCGGCTCTGCGTCCGGCCGGCTTGGATGCTACGGATTCTCCGAGGTGCCCGGCTGCGGGGAACAGCGGCAGCGTGGGTGGCGCAGCGTCGGCGACCAAGCTGCAGAGGGTGTACCGCGGCTGCCGGACCAGGCGGAAGCTCGCCGACTCCGCCGTCGTCGTAGAGGAGCTCTGGTAACGAGATCCCAGCACCATTTTTTTCTTTTCCTCTCCTTTACTTTTTTTCTTTTTTGAAACGATTATCCTGCTCTGCTCTTTCTTAATTTTCTTGCGTGAGGTTCCTTCAGGTTTGTTCCGTTGAATCTCATTGAAAAAGGCAAAATATATACGCCCATACCGGCCTACTAATATGCACGCATGGTTTCCAACGGGCAAGAGGACAGCACTTCCCCAGCCCTTTTCCATTCACCTCTTATCCTTCTTTCTTAACAAAGCAGAATGTGTATGGGCGAAATACATTTCAAAAGCCAAAAAATAATCTCACTGAAAATATAGCCAAAAAATACGAGAAAGAAATCATTGTTTTAAAAATCCGTTAAAATTTTAACAAATGGTGAATTGAGTTTTTTCAGAAAATATTTTGCCGGAATTAAAAAAGTGTATGAATTTTTCCTTTATTCCACTTAATGAAATATGTGTCCGTGACACAATGTCAAAAAAAGTATCTAGAGATGTTTCAACATCTCCTTTAGTACAACTTTGCTTGTACAGAAGACATCACATAGGGAATGCGAGTTTTATCTTACCTACTGTCGGTGTTTTACCGACTGTCCACCGAGAGATATACTCAAGGTGGCAAGTTTTAGATGAGAGGACGCCGAGATCAGGAACTCGAAGGTGCAAGAACACAAAACTTAGACAGGTTCGGGTCGCGAGGCGCGTAATACCCTACGCACTATGTGGTGGTTTGTACTGCATTTGGTGTAGAATAATCTTATGATCTTATTTTGAGATGATCCCTGTCCCCCCTTGTATATCCGGGAGGTCAGGGTTACAAAAATACTAACCAACACTAGCCAAGGAGTCGTACCAGAACATATCTCGAGTAGATTCCTTCTGTATCAGTTAGCTTTATCTCCTATTTAAACGGGATAAATAAGAGATAAATGAGACGAATAAGAGATAAGACGGACTTAATCTCTTAAACCTGTTTAAACTACGTTATGTACACAGTCCCGTGGCCCCGGGTCTGACAAGCCCCCGAGCTCTTCGTAGCTGAGTATTGCAGGCTTATCGAATACCCTCGAAGTAGTCTTCAACTTCTTTTGAAGCTCCGTCTTGAAGTCCTTCTTCGAGTACCTACTTGGCTGCATCGAAGCAATGAGGTGCTCATGCCCCGAATTACTTCTTTGGTATGGTGTGCGATTGAAAAATCGCACTCCATATGGAGTAGCCCCGGAGCCTTAGGTTGAATCGGAGAATCAGGCTGAGGGTCGCATTAGTCTTGAATCTTCCTTACTTACTCTTTGAATAAATTTGAAAAAAATAAGTAGTCAATGCCACGTACACCGCAGCCCCCGAGCCTTGAACCCTAATCTCCCAGGTTTGGGAAAAAGGATCCAAGAATCGTGGCATTGGTGTTACTCTGAAATTCCGAGAAAAACTCTTCGCCTTCTGCATAGTGAAATTAAGCCTCCCGCTGGTTTATTTAACCGCGCGGTGACTTAGCGTTTCTTCTGCACTCAGTCGTCTTCGAGTAGTTTTGCGGCGTCCAGCCCCCGAGCTTAAGAGCCAGGAGAGCCGAATGAGCCATGTCGAGTAGTGTGCATCGCCCAGCCCCCGAGCCTGGGAACTAGCGGAACTGTGATGGAACACCGTGCTGCCTGGAGGGTTGTTGCCGAAGCTTGATCTGAAAAAAGACAATGCATACATTATGTAGCATAATGCGAAGATACCGAGTAGTACTCAGTAATAATGTGAAGACACCAAAATTTATTCGGTGTAAAAATTGTTGTGTCGAGCTCTTTTTTAGGCCATTTAAATCTCCCGAGCAATCCACCTGTTACCTTTAAGCACCTGGTCCTGTTTTAGCCGTTGCTCATAGCGTGTATGAGATCTTTGTCTCGTGTACGCGTAGAGGCGTTAGGCGTGACAAAAGAGCCGAGGTTTCACGGATTAAGGTATGTGCTACTCAAGTAGGTTAGCAACCGTTAAGAGGAGATAACGAGTAGAAAGTAGTCGTCATGCGACAAAGAAGATGCGCAGTGCTCAAAAGTAGTCGACGAAGTGTAACTGTGGAGGGTTTCAATGCCCGTCGAGAGACGTACACCGATAGGTAGTCGGTGAAGTGTAGCTCTGGAGGGATTCATGCCCGTCAAGAGACGTACACAGATAAGTAGCCGATCATGGTGTAGCCCCCGAGGGTTTCATGCCCGTCGAGAGGCGTACCTCAAAAGGTAGCCGATCCTGTGAAGAACAAGTCGAAAAAGGTATAAGTCACTTAGCTTGATTCGTGGACGAATGTCGATGAAGCCGTGGAGCTCGTTGATGGAGCTATGACAATTTGTTGATGAAGCTCGACTAGTCGGAGTCGATTTCGACTAGTTTTCAAGTCGAGATGAGTAGTCGAAATAGTCGTCGGCGGGCCGCCGATCGTCCTCGCGAAGTTGAGGTGCCCCACGGTGGGCGCCAGCACGGCCTTCTGGTGAACTGGAAAGATGCCATCGAGTTCGCCGGTGGATCTTCGATGCGCTCCCCTACCTGGCACGCCGCTGTCAGTGTTTTACCGGCTGCCCATCGAGGGATATACCCAAGGTGGTAAGTTTTAGTTGAGGGGACGCCGAGATCAGGAACTCGAAGGTGCAAGGAACACAAAACTTAGACAGGTTCGGGCCGCGAGGCGCGTAATACCCTACGTCCTGTGTGGTGGTTTATATTGCCTTTGGTGTAGAATGATCTTGTGATCTTGTTTTGAGAGGGTTCCTGTCCCCCCTTATATATCCGGGAGGTCAGGGTTACAAAAATTCCTAACCAACACTAGCCAAGGAATCGTACCAGAACATATCTCGAGTAGATTCCTTCTGTATCGGTTAGCTTTATCTCCTATTTAAACGGGATAAATAAGAGATAAATGAGACGAATAAGAGATAAGACGGACTTAATCTCTTAAACCTGTTTAAACTACATTATGTACACAGTTCCGTGGCTCCGGATCTGATACCTACCACTTCTTTTTTTTTGTTTGGTTCTTGATACTATGTATTGTTTGGATTTCATAAAACAAACATCTCTTTTTTTGGAGATTCTAGTGTCCCAAAAGAAAACTAAAATAATTCTCCTTGATGCTTGTTCAAACAAGTTTCGATAAAAAAAATAAAGGGTTTGAGTTTGGATGGAATGAAGGTGGCAAGCATTGAACTTTGCGCGGCTCAGCCATAGCACCATCTCCTTCTTCGATGAACCCAGGCCTAAGACTGCAACATCACACTGGAATCGTGTTAACCTGAAAGCATCTAAGGTATCAATTCCTATTTGGGAACTCTCATTTTGTTTTGACTTCTCTGACATCGCTCTCAATAAATTTTCACATTTATATGCTTGACACAGGTTGGTCAAGGTCTCTCCAGAGATAGCAAGGCTCTCAAGTTGGCTATCCAACATTGGATCGAGGCTGTGAGTATAATTAGTACAAATCCACTATTATTGTTTCTAGTTCAGTATTACTCTTAGTATTTTGCATTGTAATTACATGTGGATGTGGGTTGAAAAGATGCTACTTTTGATCCAAGTTGATTTGGCATTTAACTTAGGTGTCAGCACAAATCGTAAAAGGGCCATGGGTAATGGGTTGGTGTCAAGCAAATTTCTGCCTCTCTATTTTTTTTTGTTATTAGCAACTTTCAATGGTAACATTATATCCATTTGTTGCTTTGTAGATCGACCCACGACATCGATCTGGGCACAACCTGCACTTCTACTACGAACGTTGGTGCCAAAGCCAAGCCGGCCAGCCCTTCTTCTATTGGTGAAAACATACTGCATTTGCATATTTTCATATTAGAAAGAATTGATGCAGTTGGCCTATAACATATAACAAGATATATATGTGCACATAGAACATCCTTTGAGCAATTTTTATTGTTAGTTGCGTTGCATGGCAATTTCAGCAAGTCCACTAGCATTGGCAGGCTTGATGTTGGGGATGGAAAAGTTGTAGATCTTCCCGAGTGTCCAAGAACTCTGCTCAAGAAGCAATGCATAAAATATCTCGGCCCTGTAAGAAATGTTCAGTCTATATTTATATAGAAACCATGCTATATATCAGTATCAAAATATTACGATAAAGCCTCACTTTAGTTTTTTGAAGCTTTTGTGATTGAATACCACTTTTCTTTTAATGTAAACATAAGTTCGGCTTTTCAAAAATATTTTCCTCATATTCAAAGATGTGTTGCATATTTTTGTAATATTGTTGCTAATATTATATTTCTTTATATACAAACTGCATTTACATAGCCTCAAGTATCAATTATTGTTTATACAAAACATGAATATGATCTGCCATGCCCTGATCTACTTTCTTTTATGATATTTATCTGTTTTTTCTCATTAGTCATGACTATGCAAAAAATAAATTTGACTTCAAACACAACACACTGCCAAATTGGAAAAAAAAAATCTTTTTTACACAAACTCTTCATCAGGTTTTTACTGAACCTACTGCAACTAGGTACGATGTAAGGTATAAGTTCTAACAAATGTATAATGTTCTGCAGAAAGAGCGTGAGCTCTATGAATACATCATTAACAAGGGAAAGGTTATCCATAAACAATCTAGAGAACCACTTGATGCAAGCCAGGGTCCTGAAGGAGCTAAATGGATTTTTGTTATGAGCACAGCAAGAAAACTTTATGCTGGCAAGGTACCTTGTCTACATTTCAAGGGCTTCTATACTTACAATGCTACAGAGCCAATGTTATATAAGCTCTTTTAGCTTATGATTTAGGCCCCTATATATTTCTTTAACCTGATTTATTCGTCCAGAAGGAGAAAGGTGTATTTCAGCACTCAAGCTTTTTAGCTGGAGGTGCTACCATAGCTGCTGGAAAATTTACGGTGGAAAATGGAGTAATCAAGGTATTATTATGTTCCCATTGTGAAATCACTAGTTGATCGTGGTGTATTTTACTTCTTGATAGAAAAAAAATACTTTGTTGGTATTTGTAAAATAAAATAAAATTCTTGCTTATGTTGTTCATGACGTCTGCATTTATATCGAAGCCATAGATACGTTGTTGTATGACGGATGATGATCCACTAGTTCACTATTTTACCTATCTAATAATTAACAATTTAGAGATGCGTCCCTTTTCTAAAATAAATATTAAATAAATATCCAAAGATGAACTTCATTTGTAAAGTATCTTTGTTACTTTTGGAGTTAGCATAACAGAAAGCATACGTTTGTATGTACTATAGTCCTAATGACAATCAAATTAATTAGTTATCTTGATCCAACCACCATGGAGGTTAATTGACGACCATGGGCTTTGTTGTTCCCTTCTATTTCTGCCAAGAGTAAAAGATAGTACCATTCCATAATTTGATTTTGTCTTGTACTCATTTTTCTCTGATGTGTGTTTTTTTTAAATTTTTTTGGCTTAAGTCCATCTTGGCCTATAGTGGTCATTACAAGCCAAGCATGGAGAACCTCAACAATTTCATGAAATTCCTTGAAGAGAGTGGAGTTGATCTCAAACAAGTCAAGGTACACCAATATAGTCATCACAATCTCAAATTCACCCATGTTATCATAGATGGTTTTTATTATAAGGAGCTAGTTTTGGCCATTCAGGCGCGTCCATTCACCAAAGATGACTGCTGCGATGATCCAGCGCCTAATGATACACAAAACATTGCTGTTCATACGAGTCCTTCACAAGTGGTTCTCTCTGCAAACACAATGGAAGGTGATGAAGGCAAGGATGCTCCTACAGAACAAGCCAAGCTAACATACCAAAGAACCTTATCTGGTGGTCTGCGCAGCCCAAAAGCCATTCATGTCCCGCAGAAGGCAATTCTTGAGAGGGTAAAATCGAAGAGCGAGTCTAAATCTTACCAGCTTGGCCACAAGTTGTCCATGAAATGGAGCACTGGGGCTGGTCCTAGGATTGGGTGTGTGAAGGATTATCCAGCTGAGCTCAGAACGCAAGCAATGCAAATGGTGGACCTGTAACCACAAGCATCAACAATATTGGCCTAGAGCATGAAGTTTACGCAAGCTATCAGGTTACTGTAATTTTTTTCCCCAAAAGAATGGCAAGAGCTTTGCCACAGTGTATAAGAAAAAACTGGGTCCGAAAACCATACAAACAGAGGGTATGCGAGACATCCCCCAACAATTATTTGTTACTGTAATTTTGCATTGGTAGTATTGTTCTGTGCTGCAAAAGGTCAGACTCTTGGTTTGTTCTCATTGCTTCCTACTATACTGCAGAGTTCAGCATGTGTGCCAAGTTTTCCGACTTACAATGCTGAAGAAATAGCGCTTTGGTGAAGCATCTCCTATTTTCTTTGCTTCGAGCAATAAATCTCCTATGTCTAACAACAATCTTACAACCAGGATGGCATTGTGTTACTACTAGTAAAATGAAATCTAGTCGGTCGGAGCACAGCACACACTGCAATTGGTCAACGAAGATTAGAGCAGATCCTGGCGAGTCTCAGATCACCGGCATGGCCATGGCGGATCTCTCCACGGGACGGTGAGCATATAGTAATGCAGAACGGGAATCGTGCTCCCCTGCCGTACCAGACTGCCAAAATCGAGAAATTTCGTAATCACCTGCGCCTCGGAGTTCCCGCGCCCCCGCTGACTTCCACCGCACACAAACGTGGCAGCTGAAATCCAACGTTCCTGCCTGCTCCTCCAAAACCCTCCCCCTCCCTCCCTCCCTCCCTCCCTCCCTATACATCTCGCTCCACCCCACGCCGCACTAATCACAAGCTCACAGCTCCCAACGATCGAGAACGTGCAGGGCGCGCCGGTGCACCCGTGAGCTCGCGGCATGGGGGTGGCCGGCGGCGGCGGGCGGCTGCGGGCCAGCAGCATCAAGAAGCAGCGGCAGCGGACCATGAACAACATCAAGATCACGCTCCTCTGCGGCTTCATCACCGTGCTCGTCCTCCGCGGCACGGCCGGCTTCAACCTCCTCGTCAACAGCGGCGACCCCGACGGCGCCGCGGCCGACGCCAAGGTCGTCGAGGACATCGAGCGCATCCTCGCCGAGATCCGCTCCGACTCCGAGCCCGACGACGTCGTCGTCCTGGTCGGCGGGGACGGGTCGTCGTCGTCGTCCCCCAACGCGACGGCCGGCCTCGGCAACTTCTCGTCGTCGGCGACGCTGATCAAGGTGAAGGAGTACAGCCTGGGCCCCAAGGTGAGCGACTGGGACGACCAGCGCCGCGAGTGGCTGTCCCGGAACCCGGAGTTCCCGTCCCGCGACGCGCGGGGCAACCCGCGGATCCTGCTCGTCACCGGCTCGCCGCCGGGGCCTTGCGACAACCCCGCGGGCGACCACTACCTGCTCAAGGCCATCAAGAACAAGATCGACTACTGCCGCCTCCACGGCGTCGACATCGTGCACAACATGGCGCACCTCGACCCGGAGCTGACGGGGTACTGGTCCAAGATCCCGCTGGTGCGCCGCCTCATGCTGGCGCACCCGGAAGTGGAGTGGGTCTGGTGGGTGGACAGCGACGCCATCTTCACCGACATGGCCTTCGAGCTCCCGCTCTCGCGCTACGAGGGCCGCAACCTCGTCATCCACGGCTACCCGGACCTCCTCGAGAAGCGCTCCTGGATCTCCCTCAACGCCGGCATCTTCCTGCTCCGCAACTGCCAGTGGTCGCTGGACCTGCTCGACGCTTGGGTGCCCATGGGCCCGAGGGGCCCCTCCCGCGTCGAGGCCGGGAAGCTGCTGACGGCGAGCCTCACGGGGCGGCCGCCGTTCGAGGCCGACGACCAGTCGGCGCTGATCCACCTTCTGCTCATCGAGAAGGACAGGTGGATGGACAAGGTGCACATCGAGTCGGAGTTCTACCTCCACGGCTTCTGGACGGGGCTGGTGGACAAGTACGAGCAGATGATGGAGGAGCACCACCCGGGCCTCGGCGACGACCGCTGGCCGTTCATCACCCACTTCGTCGGCTGCAAGACCTGCGGCAGGTACGAGGACTACCCGCTGGACCGGTGCCTCCGCGGCATGGAGCGCGCCTTCAACTTCGCCGACAACCAGGTGCTCAGGCTCTACGGCTTCCAGCACCGGTCGCTGGTGAGCGCCAAGGTCAGCAGGGTCACCGACCCGAGGGCCAACCCGCTGGAGGCCAAGGAGGCGGCGCTCAAGATGGACGCCAAGTTCGAGCGCGTCTAGGCAGCCTCAGCAGAAGTACGAGTTTTGATCAGTTCTTTGAGTTTTGATTGTTCTTAGATTTCAGTTCTGCAATAGCTAGCGCACTCGAGTTCAGGACACGGCAACTGGTTCTGCTGTTGCATCTTTTTCTTAGTTGTATCCAGACCAAATGAAACAGGCAAGAAATGTATGGTTCAAACAATGCGACTGTGAATTATGCCACTAATACACATCGATTCTTCAGATTTGCTGGTACAAAACACTGCATTCTGAGTTGTACACTTGTAGCACCGATCCTCGTTAGAGTAGCTTCGTTTCAGACTGTCAGCAATATTTGGGCTGCAAATGCGAGATGTAATCCAAAAAAAAGGTTACCTAGTGGATTATCCTTTTCATCAGCAGATCAGTGCTATGTGAGATACGGTGGTGTATACGGTGTCACCGACAGATCAAAGCCGGGAGATCTGATCAATTAGTACTTCAGAGAGATATTTCAGGGTTCAGAATATGTGAACAGATTCTGAATATTTTAGACCAATGGTGGTTCTCACTTCTCCCATCCTGAATTTCAAGCACGACTCTGAATATCTTTGGTGTTCCATTTTCCTTTCTTTTATCTCCCAGCTTTTTTCTAATTATTTCATGTTTAGTAGCACAAAGTTTCTGGTACAGATTTTTTAATATTACCAGGTGTTATTTACTGAAGACACTGAATATTGCTATGTTTGAACCAGCCTCTTGGTCTTGGACCAATTCATTCGTCTTGAACCCAGAACAAAAACAAGTAACCAGCCTCTTGGTCTTGGACCAATTCATTCGTCTTGAACCCAGAACAAAAACAAGTAACCAGCCTCTTGGTCTTGGACCAATTCATTCGTCTCGAACCCAGAACAAAAACAAGTAACCAGCCTCTAGCAACTGCAAAAATGAAATGCTAGAATATTCAAAACACATACAAAAAAAAGATCAAAACTCAGATCGCCATCCCAGTCTCTTCAGGATTCTGTCAAGAACAGAGTCTCTCTTTCCTTTGCGCTTTCGATTTTTGCGTACATCATGGCTCTGGACAACCGGGTCCTTGGGTTTCCTCAAGAAAGAGAGAGCCTCCTCCTTGGCCTCCAGCGGGTTCGCCGACCTGTTCGTTACCCGCCTGACATCGGAGCTCGCCAGCGACTCGTGCCGGAACCCGTACAGCCGGAGCACCTGGTTGTCGGCGAAGTTGAAGGCGCGCTCCATGCCACTGACGCAACGTTCGGGCGGGTACTCATCACTGGAGTTGCCGCCGCCCCTGCTGGACCTCCCGCCGCCGCCCCTGCAACTGCAAGGCTTGCACCCGACGAAGTGCGTGACGAACGGCCACCGGTCGTCGCCGTACCCCGGGTGGTGCTTCTCCATCACCTGCTCGTACGTGTCGACCAGCCCCGCCCAGAGGCCGTGCAGGTAGTACTCGTTCTCGAGGTACACCTTCTCCATCCACCGCTCCTTCTCCGTGAGCAGCAGGTGGATGAGCGCCGACTGGTCGTCGGCCTCGAACGCCGGGCGGCCATAGAGGGTCGCCGTCAGCAGCTTCCCGGCCTCGTCGCGGGCGCGGCCTCTCGGCCCCATCACGGCCCAGGCGTCGAGCAGCTCCAGCGACCACTGGCAGTTCCGGAGCAGGAAGCTGCCTGTGCTGATGGCGACCCAGGAGCGCTGCTGGAAGAGGAGGTACGAGTTGCCGTGGACGACGAGGTGGGTGCCCTCGTAGCGCGCCAGCGGGAGCTCGAAGCCCATGTCGGTAACGAGCGTGTCGCCGTCCATCCACCACAGCCACTCCACCTCCGGGTGCGCCAGCATGAGCCGCCGCAGCAGCGGGAGCTTGGCCCAGCCGCCCGTGAGCTCCATGTCGAGGCGCGCCATGGCGTGCTCGAACTCGATGCCGTGGAGGCGGCAGTAGTCCATCTTGTTCTTGGTGGCCCTGAGCAGGAGGTGGTCGGCGGCGGGGGTGTCGCAGGGCCCCGGCGGCGAGGCCGTGACGAGCAGGACCCGCGGGTTGCCGCGCGCGTCGCGGGACGGGAACCCCGGGTTCAGGTGCAGCCACCGCCGGCGCTTGGCGTTCCAGCGCGTCACCCGGGGCCCGAGGCTGTAGGTCGCCGTCGACCACGCGCTGCTGCGGTCGTAGTACTTCGCCGCCGGGACGGTCGCTCTGTTGCCGTCGTCTTCGGGGTCGGGGTCGGAGTCGGCGCGGATCTCGCGGAGGGTGCGCTCGATGTCCTCGACGACCTTGTTGGTGCCGGACGGCGCGCCGTTGGAGCCGGCGATGTAGACGAGGCGGCGGTTGACGCCGACGGTGCCGCGGAGGACGAGGAGCGTGACGAAGGCGCAGAGCAGGGCGAACCTAATGTTGTTGATGGCCCGCTGTGTCAGCTTGCTGCTGCTGCTCCGGCCCCGCGACGGCAACCTCCCTAGCCGCCACCCGCCGGCCGCCGGCGTACCCATTCGATCGTCGCGCTGCAAGCT
The DNA here is from genome assembly GCF_002211085.1 of Panicum hallii. Taxonomy (NCBI): domain Eukaryota; kingdom Viridiplantae; phylum Streptophyta; class Magnoliopsida; order Poales; family Poaceae; genus Panicum; species Panicum hallii. Next base: position 1,512,013 of record NC_038044.1, on the reverse strand, counting down.
GTGACTGACTACACTGGCTAAGTGGGGCGTGCCGGCGATAGAGCAGGCAGGATCTTGGGTTTGGGTGCCGGGGAAGTCAGCGGGGCGCGGGAAATTCGAGGGAGAGGAGAATATGAAATTGCTCGATTTGCAGATGTGTCAGACGAGCTTGATTGCCGAACGTTCTGTCCGCAGACAGATGGCGCTCCTCATGTGCTAGTGATGATGACTATCCCTGCAGCTTGGGCCAAACCAGAGCAAATCCGTAGGTTGGGCCGGGCTGAAATTATCGTCCCAGGGCCGGCCCAACCAGGGTATCAGGCCTAAAAGTATCGTGCTGGCCCCAATCTGTCGATGATGGAGTTTCTTTGGGGACGAAAAAGACCCTTTCGAGTCAAGCACCGAACGTTAATCTTAATCTTCCATTCTTCCTCGACAAGTACCTTTGGTTTTGAAATTTTTGGAGCCAAAAAAAGGAAGTATCTGTGTTCAGATGCCGTTTACCACTCTAGATATACATCTGATGTTTGTTCTCCATCCGGTGAAGTAGCAGCATCTTCTTTGGATTTACCGCTTTTCATCTGTGTCAGCGGTGGACTGCCGTGCATTTGATGGCACGTCGCGCAGCATGATCATTGTAACTGCAGTTCGTGTATCCTTTAGCCCTTTAGGCCTTTAGTCCTTTGCCTTTTCTACCCAGCTGGTACCAGTAACTTTCTCTGTGTATGCAGCAGCATCTTTACCTCTTTGGAGCATACATGCTGCCCCTCTTTTTACCCTGCTCCAAGGCAAAAGGGGCCGGGGGATAAAAAAAAAACATGGTCGCCGATCATACGCCGGCGTTGCAGGTGATCATCATACAACGCGGCGCGCACGAGAGCGGGCGTGAATTCCCCCGGCCGGCCATGACCCCCCACTGCCGCTCTCATCATCGTCTCCGCCGGTTGCCGCCCAAAGCCCGGACCTCGCATCATTAGCCATGCTTGCCAATGTTTCCTCCCTCGCCCATCCCCCCACTCATACCATGAAAAGAAAAACACACACATCAACTGCACAAATAATCTTTGCCAATTGCGAAAAACGAGTTGGACCAATGCCTTGTATCTTACTAGTAGTAGCAAGTAGGAGTAACCAGGATGATACAACCAGAGATGGCATAGTACAATCCTTAGGTCCTGCTTGGAACACGAGATTTCACAAGGATTTCCAATGAAATCCATGCGTTCCAAGCAACACCCCGGCATACATTAGCTCAAGTTACACATTGTCCTGGGACAGGCAATGGCACAGCACAGAGGAAGCCATGTTTAAGACATGGTGCTAGTTGCAGGAAGAAGATCATTAACTTATTCTTCATACGGGGTGTGCATTGTCGCCTGGCGCGCGAGCGAGCTCTCTCGGAGACACGCAGCCGGCAACCACTCGAGGCGACAGCGCGGTGTCCCCCGCCCCCGGCTGCCTCGTGCGCGCGCCATGCGCCGTGGTCCATCCCCCACCACGTGCACGCGCCGGCCCGGACGCTCGGACAAGAGCCGCCTGCTCATCGGGCCCCGGCGACGGCATCAGGGCGGGCAGCTTCTTTTCACACGCAGGTGGACATGGGCGCTTCTCTTTGGCTTGGCTTGTCTAGTAGTACTCCACGGGCGTGCCGGGACAACTGTCGTCGTCCGACATGTCGTCATCGTTGGCGTTGCTGCCGCCACCGCCACCGCCAGCAGCTCCAGCAGCCTTCACGTTCCCCAAGCTGAACGGGGGCGGCACGTACGGCGGCGTGGCGCACCGGAGCAGCGCCCAGTTGACGCCGTTGAAGAAGGGGTGGCGCTTGATCGCCGCGGCCCCGACCGTGGCGCCGAGCCGCCGGGCCGGGTCCTTGGCGAGCAGCGCGGTGACCAGGTCCTTGGCGGCCGACGACACCGAGGGCTCCTTGGGGAACTCGAGCGCGCGCGCCACGATGTTCGCCAGCGTCATCTCGTTGTCGTAGCCCTTGAACGGGGTGACCCCGTAGAGCAGCTCGAAGATGAAGACGCCCAGCGTCCACCAGTCCACGGAGCTGCCGTGTCCCTCGCCGGACACGATCTCCGGCGCGAGATACTCGTGCGTGCCCACGAACGACATGGACCGCAGCTCCACCGGCTCCGCCACGAACTCCAGGTCCAGCCCAGAGCCCCCGGAGGGGAAGCTGCTGTTTCCGCCGTTGGACGACGACGGCTTCTTGGTGCGCCAGCGCCGGCGCCGGCGGCTGCGGCCGCGGCCGGGGAAGAGCTGGAAGCAGGACACGGTTGGCACGATGCACGAGGAGATGGTGCATGATGTTGAGGCGGTGGAGCGGCCGGCGAGGGAGAGCGGGTCGGAGATGACGTGGGCCGGCGTGGGCGCGGTGGGGTCGCACTTGAGGGAGAGGTCGAAGTCGGTGAGCATGATGTGGCCGTCGGCGCGGACGAGAACGTTCTCGGGCTTGAGGTCGCGGTACACGATGTCCACCATGTGGATGTACTCCAGCGCGGCCACCACCTCAGCGGCGTAGAACCTGTGGTGGCAGGGACAATAATATTAATTAACTAGTCTCTCTTGTTAATTTTCTTTAAAACTCGTCGTTTAGGAGGTGTTGGATTTCGGAAAGTTAAACTTTATGTCTGTCACGTCAAAGAGAACCTTATCCTTATTAAACAACGTCTAATTATATAATTAATTACGGAATTTCTGGACCAATTCGTAAGATAAATCTAATGAGATATATTAATCCATAATTAGCGGATAGTTACTGTAGCTATAAATTATGAATTAATTAGGCTCATTAAATACGTCTGGCGAATTAGCACCCATATGTGAAAAAAAATTTAAACAAATTTTATTTAATATTCTTAAATAGCAAGATTCTCTTTGATATGACGGGTTAAAGTTTAGCTCTTCGGAACCAAACGGAGCCTTAGCAGCGCCGGCATCATGCATAATGAAACCTGTCGTTTTTCTGATTTCCACATCAGTAATCATTTAACGGATTGTCACCACAATTAAAATTTTTGCTCGAAATATTCATCTTTTTAGCAATGCTATCACGCGTAATCAAATGCGGCAACCTGTTGGCTGGAAAATCATTGCAAATTTTGCATTGAGCTTGGATCAAGTTCAAGTGTTGCAGCAAAGCATCCACACCAACAACTTATTACTGCTGGTTCGGCATGGGCATAGATAGAAGCTGCAAAGTTGCGCGTGTCGTTGGCAACTGCAGGTGCATGCTGAAAAAGCGCGCGTGTGCATGCCCTGGACTTTACTCACATGTCTGTAACAACCAAAAGAGGCCAAGCCACAGCGCACCGGCAGGGCCACAGGCACACCTGTGCAACGCCTAACGACAAGGTGAGGCACCTGTATCTGAATCAAGCGCCGGCATGTTGGACGCCACCACCACTGACCAGTGTTGTGCTCCAGTGCTCTCAAGTGAGAGGAGGAGCAGAGGGTCACAGGCAGCAGACGAAGGCGGAAAAAAAAGGCATGAGACAGTGCTCGAATTAGCACATCATGGCTGTTGGGAGTTGCGCGCTTGGGCGGCCTGGACTGTCCTAGTTTAATGCTGCAGAGAATGCAACCCCATGTGTGCACGGCAATTGTTAATCCCTTCCTTGGGTTTACTAGACTAGACTAGACTCATCCTAGCAACAAAATAACAGAACTGAAGAAGCACCACATGCATGTGTGCATGCAATTGTTAATTCCCTTACCTAGGGTTAGACTAGATTAATCCTTACAAGAAATGCCCTAGCTCAGATGATCACCCATAGGCGGTGCAGGTGTGTATGTTTCAGAGCTGTCATTCTTGCGCATCACATGTGGGTTAATAAAGGCCTGCTTGATTGACTAATGAAGGCACGCACGAGGAGGGGAGTGGAGATCGAGCCAGTGCCTAGTACTGAGAGATAGATGGCAAGGCATGCATGGTGTCATGTTCCTGGAACGGTTCCAGCGCCGTAGCACACGGGCGCCGCTCGTGCCTGTCGTCCCGGCCCGGCCGGCCGTGCCATGTGCCATGATTTGTCCATGATGGCGATCCTCCATGCTGTTTGTTGCTGCTGGTACCGTCGCGATTCACAACGCTAGGGTTGGGTTGGTAGTACGTGTGGGAAGCCGCGTCTCACGGCCAAGGAGTACTTGGATTTCTCTCGAGCCGTGCGGCGTGAACCGGCCAGATTGGGTGGCATTGGCATTTTCTTTTCTTTTCTTTTCTTTTTATCATTGCTGGTTGATCTGACCGCCATTCGATCGGAATTTCGGCAGGGAATTTCCTACGATGGCTGACGGACAGCATGTAAGTACGTTGACTGCAAGTGATTAGTGAATCTACCAGAGCAGAGTGCTCTGGAAGCAGGGCCCATGTATGTGTACTAGCACCGATGCCTTGACTAGACGAACGTAACCACATGATGCTGCCGCAGTCGATTAAGCGGCCGTAGCAGCAGCAGCAGGTTATGTAATGCCACCGCCCACAGTTCCAACCACTACAGCCATGTATACGCAGTACGTATTTTTGCCTACCTAGCCATTAAAAATCCGTTGGGGAAGAAGCTCGTAAAGGCACGGCCCGTGCAGATACGCACGGCGCCTGGGAAGGACCTAAGCTAGCAAGCGTGCAAGCGCATCTGCCAAGCACAGCTTTTACTTCCACACATGGACAGGCTGACAGGCTTGACTTGAGGGCTCAGCAGACGGAAACAACACTGGTGCTGTGGGGGCTGTGTGTGTTAACGCGGGCACCTGTGTGGCGCCGATGGATGACAGTAACAGCATGCTAAGCATGGCCCAAAAGCAAGGAACTGTGCCTGTGACAGTGAGCTCCAATCCATGATGCGGTGCCCGGTCTTCCCAGCACACATCTCTACATTTTCTCTCTCTTTATCCGACGACTAAACAGGATAACCATTTTCTCTCTACATTTTCTCTCTCTCTCTCTACATAGTCTCAACCAAAAACATCTTCATCGTGCTACTTGGCGTCACACTCGCCCATAATATCGCTTCCTTTTTTTTCTTTTTGTGTGCTATGTTTCTATGGTTCATTTTTTGAGGTAAAGGATGCATCCAACAAAAGGCCGGGAAGCAATAATCTGACGACTTTGTGTGTTTTTCATGATCATCGAACGCATTTTCAGAGGAAACCAAGAAGCAGGCGGATGCACGCCCAACCGAAGACACATGGGGCCTGACTGCGTCCACTAGATCCTTAAACTACACTACAGCACACACAAAAGGAAACAAAAACAAGTATAAAAAGGCACAAGGAAACACCAAAGGAAAGGAAACAAAACAGAGCGCCGAGGCAATCAATCAAAACTGCAGGAAACCTGCCAGATTCTTCTCCAAAAAAGCCTAGAATCACTAGCTTAATGCCTACGGATCATCAATCCTAAAAGTCGTAAAAGAAAAAAAAATTCAAACCATCGTCAAATGCATTCATGTGTGTAACTGCACGTCTGCCCGGAGAGAGAGATGAATCCCCAAAATGCCCTTTGTTGAATATGAGAGCAATCAAAATCTAGAGGCACACTAGATAGACAGCATGAATGAATTTATCGTGATCGCAGATGTAAATCAACATGTTAATGGGAGCTCGACCGCTCGGATCATACCTGACTGCGGCCTCGGAGAAGCGTCGGTGCGGCTGGCGCTGGCGCAGCACGTGGAGGTCGCCGCCGGGGCAGAACTCGGTGAGGAGGCAGGACCAGCGGTCCCCCTCGGCGACGCCGTAGAGCCGCGGCAGGAAGGGATGGTCCACGGCCTCGAGGATCTCGCGCTCCGTGCGCGCGCGGCCCTCCTTGTTGCGCCCCTCCAGCTCCTTCCGGTCCATCACCTTGGCGGCCACCACCACAGCCGCGCCCGCGCCCGCGCCGCCGCTGGGCTTCTCCTTCGCCCTGACCTCGGCGAGGTAGACGCTGCCGATGTCCCCCGCGCCGAGCCGCCGCAGGAAGCGGATGTCGGAGAGGGAGACGGCCCCGAGGCGCGGGACTGCTTGCGCGGAGGGGGTGGAGGGGTTGGCGGCGCGAGGAGGGAGCGAGAGCAGGAGGTGGAGGGGGCCCGAGGAGGAGGTGGAGCAGGAGGCCGTGGCGGTGGAGACGGTGGAGGCGGAGCGCGAGCGCGAGCGGTCGGAGGAGGAGCCGAAGCTGAGGCTCTGCAGCTCGTCCGCCGCGAGGTCGGCGGCGGCGTCGCCGTCCGCAGGAGGCATTGCGACCGCTCTCGCCGCGGCGAGGTGGTGGTGGAGTGCTGCGGGGACTGCGGCGACAGGGCAGGGGAGCCGAGGGGGAGGAGATGAAGAAGGCAGAGGAGGTGGCGATGGGGATTTTAATTTGAAGGGGACGCGAGGGAGGGAGGTGGGCGCGGTGATTGGATGGTGATGGGCCGGGCCGGGATTCCGTGAGCGTGAGGCGCGTTGATTTCGTTCGGTTTTATATTTCTCCTCCTACTATAGTACTACGGCTTGGAATTCCGGGGAACATGCAGGCCCTGTTCTCCGGAGCGGGATCTTGTTTCCATCCCTCCCGTCGTGGGTGCAAGGACATGGAACATTCTACCCTGATTGCTGTCTCCAGCAGTAGATCTGATTAGGTAGATTGTAGCTCAAGCCTGGTGCCAAATTGCCATTGCTTTCCTTGAATTAGTGGCTTTGACCTAATGCCCGGTGTATGCTTAGCACAGTAGGAGTACTAGCTTTACGGCTGGGAGAGCATGATCGACACCCCCTTCCTTTTTCTTCCTTTGTTTTTCCTCCTGTCAACAGACCAGTTTCGGTGCTCGATCCATCTCGTGATCACAGGTCTCATCGCGTCAAATAATCAGGCCTACAGTGGTCCGTGGCGCTAATTTCCGGGCGGACGCTTGTGCTTGGAGGATTAGAGCCACCCTAGCTTCAGGCTACTGTGCTTGCTAGCTAGTGATAATACATTTGCAAGGAGACAGACGAGTGGCAGGGAGGAGGCGAAGACATTTCGAACCGGGCGATGGGCCTACTCTGATGGCGGCAACGTGATGGGATTTGTCTGATGACTCCAAGCATGCGATCAACGGGCAGGGCGAGACAAAAGCAGCAAGCGAGCGAGTGGACCAAACGGATGGGCCAAACGCAAACCCAGACGTGGCCGCCTGCTGCTTTCCCCCGTAGCTGTGCTCCCTCCCGAGCGATCAGGAGGATCAAGCTCCAGCATGTTTGTCTCTGTGGATGGGATGGCTCTACTCGGAACACCTACCTCTCTCTCTCGAGTGCTGGTAACTCTGAATCTGAAGGAGGTCGGTTGTGGAGAGACAATGCACGTACTCAGTCTGCAGGGGATACAGAGAGACATCTTGATTCTTCGAGGACCCGGCCCCATGCTTGAAACGATAAGAGAGCCCAGAGTTCAGATGCCAGCGACATTACCGCCAGCTTCAGAGATCAGAGGGACGAACACAAATGTGTATATGCCAGATGTTTGGTTGCTAGTACCTGCTATGCAGCGTTATCAGTGATCACTGTCTTCAGTGCTGACGGTTCGGGCCTATTAGTTGTTGAATCCATGTGCTCTGTCGACAAGAGAACGCCACATCTTTTGCCATTGTCGGCCCAGCCTCTTCGTCGTCTCGCGTGGTTGGGGTTGGACTCTGGAGCGGCCGCACCAGGTTGGCCCAACCTCCATTCGTCGTTGTGAGGGGAAGGCCCAGCGATTCTGTGGGCGTGCGTGTGAGATGACAATAAGATATATATAAGTTACGCGGAAGACAGAGTCCCATCCGGGGATGTAGCTCAGATGGTAGAGCGCTCGCTTAGCATGCGAGAGGTACGGGGATCGATACCCCGCATCTCCATCAGTTTTGCGTTTTTTTCTGGTTCCTTTTGCTTTCTTCTAGTGGTGGCCTAATCCTATCGGAACATTTCGCTTTCCAAAGTGCCTCTCCTCCATTCCTTGACTCTCTTTTAGAACCCTACATACATTGCCTGATGCTCTAACGAGCAACGTGCACGTTACAGAGACATTCCATTCCATGCGTATCTAAGTTGACAAACCCACATTCCACCTGTGTTCTTGATCTGAGCGAGCGATGGAAACGCACACTGAAAAGTCACACGCCACTGCAACGGGCAGTCCGCACCGAACATTTCGGTTTCCGAATGAACGGGCAGACGCAAAGCGAAAGCAAGGCAGCGCAGTAGCAGGCCACTGGAAACCGGGAGGCAAAGGCGGCTATTATCCTTCGGAGCGGCGAGTGCGCATCGCATCGGCACAGCCCCCCACCACCATACGGAAAGAAGGCTCCTCTCCTCCGCGGCTCCACACCACACCACACCATTGCTAGATACTAGAAGCAAGGGGCTTCCCCGGGGCGCTGAGGCGGAGGCCGCGGCGATGGGCTCCGCCGTGTCGTCGAGCATGGCGCTCGCGCTCGCGGGCTTCTGCTTCAGCGTCATCTTCATCGTCTTCGTCTGCACCCGCCTCGCCTGCGCGCTCCTCCGCCGCCGCCGGGCCCGCTCCCGCCGCGCCACGTCGCTCCCGCAGTTCGCCGTCGCCCACTACTCCTTCGCTGCCCACGCCGCCCGCCTTTCCGCCGCCGGCGGCGCCGGCCTCGATCCCGCCGCGGTCGCCGCCTTCCCCACCCGCGCCTTCGCCACCGCCGCAGGGGGCGCCTCCGACGCCGATTCCCAGTAAGTACCAGCACCATTTCCCCGCGTTCGTGCCCCCCCGCGCCGATCGTGATCCGTCGCCTCCGATGCTCTGGGTTTGGCATCGGCGATCCCAATCTGTGCCTGTACGCCACCTCTCTTGCCACTGTAGCGCCCCGTGCAACTAACCTTCGAATCTACCGCGTGGCGCCGCGGCTGCGCGTGTGTATGCCTTTGACGTGCGGTCGGGTTGAGTTTCGCATTGGAGTGGAATTGGTTACTTGCCGGTGGCCGAGCTCGTCACTGGGGAATTGCAGCTTCAACGGAACTGTCATGCCCGATCGCGCACGTTCTAGCTGGTAGGATTTCTCCATGATTGGGGATTGGGATGCTGGGCTTGTAGTTGCGAGGGCACTCTCAGATGGGTCAGGAATGGGCGCAGTGGGGATCTCTCCCTCCTCCCGTCATAAAAATAAGACTGCAAATTGGGGATCGGGATGCCGCAATCAGGGGCTTGTAGGTGTTTTGGCAGATGTCAATGTCACTATCAGCTTAGCTGGGATCTTGTGGGTATCACTGTTATGTTCGTCTAGTAGTAGTGCCATGTTTGTCAAGCATACTTGTACTATTTTGGGGGTTGTTTGTGGTTGTTGAATGTGGAAAGTTTATTAGGCCGTAGACAATGGTATATAAGCTAACACAAATTCTACTGGGTTCTCATCATATGGAGGTGATGTTTTCAGTGTTTTTTAATAACTGAAACAAACTTAAATTGAGATTATGATTACTGGTACTTGCTGTTAGTTAATGTCAACATATTGCCTGAAATTTTACTAAATTAGGTGTTTCCTTCCATTTTCCATTGTGCCCTTTGCCAAGTCTGTGGTTTCTTAATGTTACTCATGATGCAACGCCCTGTTAGGAGGTAGCCTTTCAGCACCGAAAAGGTCGCCATTGAGGATGTTGATTACATTTTCAGTACCAAAGAAGTTGTCCTTGAGGATGCAGGCGCCTTGTCCTTGAGAATTCCGGTGCCTGAATAGAGAAAAACGGTGCGATATTTTAGTACCAGCGCCTTAATTATAGTGCTATGTTGGACATTGACAATTGAATCATTAAGTCCCTTAGCTTACAGTGTTATTTGACAGCTAGCACCACTTGATCAATCATATCAACAATGGGGTATGGATGTTTAACTGTTCCTGAATAAGATGATAAGGCGCTTTTGTTATCAAGTAGGTTAACCTCACCTATGGTGGTTGCTGAAACAGAAATCGGGACTGGATTAACCATTCCTCTGGCAGAATGCATAGCAGAAAACTAAATTGTTCTTGATTGCTTCAACCTAGTTACATGAATCCTTTCAGTTCATGAACTTGAAACATGTCTTTGAATTCTTCTGTCATATCTATGTGCTTTTAGTTTGTTAAATCTTGCAACAATCAATCTGATTATCAAACATGGAGGGAAAACAGTTTCAGTCCAAGCCATATTGTGTTTTCATTCTGAGAAAAGAGTAACTATGCCTGGCATCCGTTTCTTGCATCAAAGTGAAAATTCTGACTTATTGTTGTCAGTTCTGCTGATATATTCTGATTCCCATTTCTGCTGATATTCTTTTGCAACCATCTTTGATGGCGCTGAACCTATTCACTGAACTGCTTACATCTTTTTTGGCAGGTGCGTCATCTGTCTTGCGGAATACGAAGAGAAAGATGTGCTACGCATTCTACCTTACTGCAGCCATAATTTCCACATGGCCTGTATAGATTTGTGGCTGGAGCAGAACACAACCTGCCCAGTCTGTAGAGTCTCATTGCTTGATATCCCTGATAGCGAACAGACCGCACCTCCTCCACTACCCAGCATAGTGATCAGCTATCCAAGCTCACCTGAGTCGTCAAGATCGGATCCGTGTCGCTGCCTGTTTGTCAGCGCAGGACATTCATCCAGGGCACCAGAGGCTCCAAGACATGAGCCCGACCAGGAGAATCAGGTGGTATCCGCACCATCAATGGATGGGGCTAACAACACGGCCTTGTCTGAAGTTAACCCCCCGCCTGAAAATAACAACCAAACAGTAAGAAAGCAGGTGGACAGATCTACCCAGCTAGGGCCCTGCAAATAGCAGCTGCTTTGGCGCCTCTGCTGTCTCGGTTCTGCATAGAACTGCAGGGCGAAGTTCCAGTAAAATATGAAACATCTGTACTGGTGGATGGCTGTTGTAGGTTCAGCTTTGAGGGGTTTGTTGTAAATATGAGAAATCATTCAGGTTTCTTGTTGGAGAAAGAAAAGAGGGAGCGCATTTTATTATTTTTGAGTCATACAGAAAACAGCAAATTGCATCCAAAGTCTTCTCACATTTTTATGTGGTAGCCCCAGCCCACAGAGAGATGATTGTTACAGCAGCAGTACATTTGCTGTAAGCTGCTACCTGTTGTTGCCATGAGCAAATAGGATGGAGGGAATCTTGATTCTTGAACAGCGCCATGTGATGAGAGCATTTGACATTGGCATGGTTTCTGCACTGGAGATTAAACGTAGCTGACAAAAGCATCTGAAATGGACACGCTTCTCTGGGGGGTAACTAACTGGAGATTTACTGCTGATGCAGCTGTCTCGCTCAGGTACGCATGTAGAAATTCTTCTTGAACAGCATGATAAGCACCTGTTGCCATCTTGTCAGCGTGCAACTGGGGATGCGTAGTCAGACATCCTCACAGTTGTATTCATACATCTGCTGTAGCACCATGTGCTCTGAACCCAATGCCCTGTTTCTGTACAGTACGACGATGCCCGATTTTATCCCTGAACCTGAGATTAGTCCCCTGGTAGATGGTGGCCGGAAGATCAGCTCACCATGATGGAAGGCAAACCCGATCTTGGAGGGACCTGCTGCATCCACAGAGCGCAGATGCACAAGTCCGGCAAGCACATCATATGGCTGCCCACGCACCGTCGTACGTGCATGTCGGTCGGTCCAATCGAATGGCTCGTGCTAGATCTAGCCGCGTCAGCGTGCTCAAACCAGCAGCAGCAGTGATGGTTTTTGCCATCTTCTCCAGACTGCACTGCACTGCGCCAGCGCGCCGTGTTTACTGTGCCGAAATGATTCAGCCCACTGAGCCTGGGAGCACGCTTTACAGTGATCCCACGCACCCCATCTCTGTCGGTGCTCCGCCCTTAAATTGGGCGGCATCATGGCGCCACGATCCATCATCGCACCGGCACTCCTCTCTGCAAAGCCAGCCATCGGAGGGAGGAGGAGGGGAGCTTTTGGGCTTTTGGGCTTTTGGGGGTGGTGCGCCATGGGGGAGGTGAAGCACCTGTGCCTGGTGAAGTTCAAGGAGGGCGTCGTGGTGGAGGACGTCCTCAAAGGCATGACCGACCTTGTCGCCCAGATGGACATGGTCAAGTCCTTCGAGTGGTACACCTACCTTGATGAGTTACCCTTTTTGTTTTCCTTTCTTGAAGCTCACACTGCATGCTGAACTGCTAAGTATCAACACATAGCAGAAGGCCTGAACTGAATGTCTTGAGCAAGCTTTTGTTTCAGTCATTCAGTAGATAGGTGTCTGTCCAACTTCTTCAGAGACTACTTCCTATATCACTTTACTGAATAATTGCCATGTCCAGGATCACGACTAAGCACATGCTGCCGATTGCAAATGTTTCCACGGCCTCCATGAACGGATGGATGGATGAATGAGCTAGTGAACTGTTGTTGCAGGGGCCAGGACGTGCTGAACCAGGAGATGCTGACGCAGGGCTTCACGCACGTCTTCTCGCTCACCTTCGCCTCCGCCGACGACCTCACCAGCTACATGGGCCACGAGAAGCACGCCGCGTTCGCCGCCACGTTCATGGCCGCACTCGAGAAGGTGGTCGTCATCGACTTCCCCGTCGTCATCGCCAAGCCACCGCCGTCGGCATGATCGACCTGCCACAGCATCTGTCGGCCATTGTACGGTGCCTTTTTCAGGTCGTAGCAGATCATCGTCTATTTGCAGCGGTGATGTAGTACCACGTACGCGTCCAAGTACGTGTGTACTAGGCTCCCTATTACTACTTGTTCTGCTAGTCCCGTCTAGGACGACGTCTATTGTAGCTGTAAGGCAAATACGTACCTATACCGTGCAGCACTCCGTGTTCATGTCCCTATTGGTTGGTTATCTTTGGAATAAATTTTGGTGATCTTAATTTCTGGTAGCAGCTCAGCTACCTGTACATTCACTTGTAATTATTTCTCTCCTTTCGGCGTTTATGATTGATTTGCGGATCTCTAATCGAGTTCTATTACTGCTGGTTCCTGCTCAAACTTTGGCAAGAGCAGGTGTATGTGTGCCATGACCAAGTTGGGTAGCACGGTACGTAGTTACTCGTACATTGGTGAACAGTAACCAGTCACTGCATTCTTGTGAAGGCATTCATGTTGTCATTAGAAGACCGAAGAGAAGCGCGGTTTTATCTTTCGGCTTCTCCCTTTTTCTTGCTTATTCCTTGTAGGAAGCGAGCCGAGTCCTCAACGCTCCACCTAGGTTGGGTCTCATTTTTTTTTCTTCTTGGCTATTTCTTTTGGGGAATAATGGAAGTATGGAACTATATAACACACCTTGCCAACTCAAATTAATGGCATAAAACGAAACAGCTGCAGATCAATTTCTCATATAGTTTACAAACCTTTGAGGTTTTAAGTAATAGAGGGCCAAGACCACCTAGTTTCTCCTAGGTTGGGTCTCGTTTTTTTTCTTATTCATTTTGGGGAATGATGGAACTACATAATACACCTTGGTAGACATAAAACAAAACAACTGCAGATCCATTCCTCACATAGTAGTAGTTTACAAACCATTGAGATTTCAATTAGAAGGGACCAAAAGGGGATTTTGTCATGTCAGTCCTTTCTTCTCGTGAAGGCATCTAAAACTCCATTGCCCTTTCTTCCTTCCTTCTTCGTTTTGGGAAATTTGTTAATTATCGTTTCTCTATGGAACTATGATGGCAAGAAATGGGGTCCTCCTGCCACTATCACCAAGAGCTTCCTTTTGGGCCATGATGGGCTGGGCATTGTGATGTGTACTTTCGCATCATAATTTCTTTCTTTTTGTGAGTTGATAATAATCCTGATCTTCCTAATTACATAATGAGAGGGCATACAACATTTGCAACTACTATATACTAGTACATATCATGGGCCATGATTTGATAGCTCTTCAACTCTCCCATTGATCTTGGGGAGGTAGGGGGGAGCCCCCCTAGCACCCGCTTAGATCCGCCCCTGAGCCATTTGGTTCAGATCGAAGACAGAGGTGAGATCGGCATCAGTATGGTTCTTCACGATTCACGGGAACCCAAGATTGTAAAAGATAACAACGATGCGTCGATGCACGCACCTAATCAGCAACTCAAGCCCACTGTGTGGTGACGGAGATCGCCTCGCGGATGGTGGCTACGAGGCTGCGGCTCCGGCTCCGGCGACTGACGTGCGAGCCATATAGGGAGGAGGGCAAAAGTATGCACTAGTTAACTAGAATTGAATTTTTACCCAGGCGGATAGGAAGTAAGCTAGTATCTCTTCCGTATTTTGGTAAGTTCCTTCGTAGATATGCGTACCTGCTGCTACTTTTGAGATAGAGTTTCTTTCAGTTCCCTCTCAAACGAAGCCTCACTCACAGCTTTTGGTGGGAAAACGATGGAGTTGCAGCAGTCTAGCAGATGTCTTTTTCAATGTTTGTGGCTAGCTGGTATTAATCAGTTCCTCCAATATGCATTAGATGTATAGATTAATTGAGATGGAACTACCCGCAAAAAAAAACTGAAAGAAACATTATTGTTATATGTTGAGAAGATGGAATTTAGATTTTTATTTTTTATATATCTCTTTGTTTTTGCAGCTATGCCTGAAATACCACTGTGAGCACTTTTGAGAGCATTTGCACTGTCTTGTATAGCTAACAGGTTAAGGCAAGTCTTGGATTGTACATCAGCGAGCATCCAAAATTGCTTATCAAGAAAAGCGAAAGAAAAACACCAAAACAAAAGATTGGAGGGTGATCCCTTGTTGCTCAGTGGCGGCAATAAGGTTAATTGGTTCGATTCTGCCAGCAAGTGTCCTCAGTGCCTTCAGAAGAGGGAGCTTGTTACTCATAGCAACGCTACCCTCAAAGCAGAAACAAATCTACCAAAAAAACTTCAAAACGAACAAATTTGGAGAGTGCCCCGAAGATGAAAACAGAATCCATACAGCTCGGTTCAGCAAGATAGTCTACAAGGCACAGCTCGCAAAATCACGATGAAGTTGGCTAGATTCCATGGTCGCTGTGACGTGCCTTGCCGAGAACCGAGCCTCAGCCTTTTCCTTTACTGGTTTCTTGGTAAGCAACTGGTAAGGAATCACATGTACACACACACACACACACACACACACAGAGTTGCAGACTGTGGTACATGGAAGGTGTACTAGGAAACAAAAACAAGGGAAATGAAAAGGAGAACAAGACACAAACAAAGAAGAGAGAATTTTGTCCTAGTGTGGCAACATGGTTGCTCGGCAAATAGAGTAGCAGATATGAAGATGCTCACATGATGGGTGACACCGTCATCAGTCTCTTTCGGCCGCTATCCATCCTATTGCCAATTTGGCGTGGAGTATCAGATAGACTCCAGAGAGAACAACAAAACCAAGGAACGCAGCAGAATCTATTCTCTTCTCTCGTGAGAAGCAGCTGTCAAGTGAAGCTCTCACGGGAGTAGAAACTGGGGAGGAGAAGCACTAACCCGTACTCCTTCACTTGTGTCGTATGCCGGCACAGCTTGGGACCAACACGCAACACCAAGTGCATCATTACATTTACACCCCCCGTCAGACTTTGTAAACAGAGACAGTCATGCGTGGCGATAAATTACCTAAGGGACATGGGCATCACTATATAGCTGTTGAAATTACAAGGAGGACCAAAGAGCAGCAATGATCGGCATATGCAGAGAGAAAGACAGATGCAATTATACGATAATCTGCAAATATCTGTAAACATGTGGCGTATAGCAGGAATCAGTACTTTGAGAACTTATTTGAAGCACAAGTGTGTCATAAAGAACGATGGTGTGATACATTTGATGGCAATGTGCAGGAATCTATGAAGATATCCATGCAGGGCATAGTATAGGCAGACAGTGCTGCTGTGTAGTACTACCATGAAATTGTGCCAGAATCATTTCATCTGTATCACCGTTATTTCTGCATTGCATCAGAACAGTGGAGGGCTGAAGTAAACATTGATGCAAAGAGTGTGAGAAGCAGAAATTTGCAAGCTTTTGTACACCACCTGACATTTGCGCCCAGTCAGCAGAGATGCAGAATCAAACACACTCTAATATGTTGTTGTATAATCCTTTGTTAACTGTACGAGCACACAGCTAAAATTAACTGGAAAAGAGGAAAAGCAAGGGAATGAAGAAGATGATCCCACACACAGCAATCTCTCCTCTCCTCTCCTCTCTGTATACTGCATTCCCGAACTCATTCATTTGGCACACTAGAATCTATAAGCCTAAACTCATCTTGGTTTGGTTGGATTTGCTATAAATTCCACTAAATTTCCAAGTCTATGGACAAGCAGCAACCAACCATGGGAAGCAAAGCAGTGAGCATCGGCATTGACCTCTTGGAGAGCTGAATTGAAGCAGCAGTGAGCATCAATGCGGGGCCTTCAACGCCTGCACGACGAGCGCGAAGCCCGGCGCGGCGGCCTCCTCCTCGAGCCAGAGCCTGCTCTCGAGCGCGCTCCTCGCGCGCAGCATCACGACGGCGCACCCGGGCGGGTCCCGGAACCACCAGCCGTGCAGGTCCCAGAGGACGTCGACGGGCGCGCCGTCGACGAAGACCGTCTGGTTGCCCCGGAAGTTCCAGCGCAGGCGGCGCGCGTGCACGGCGCGCTTCCCGTCGACGCTGACCCAGAGCTCCTCGCCGCCCCCGGAGGTGGTGGCGCAGCCGACGCTGACCTCGTGCTCCGGCGCGCCCTCCGCGAAGCGGACCCGCGCGGTGTGCATCGCGTTGGGCGCCGCCACGACGCGGTCCGCGCGCGACACGGGGAGGAAGCGCGCCTTGGGGATCTGGCCCTCAAACTTGGTCTTCACGAACTCGGCCGCCAGGTCGCCGACGGCGAGGACGACCTCGGCGTTGGCGACGGCGACGAAGTAGAACCCGGAGAGCGGCTCGGGGGACGAAGCGCCATACTTTGCGGCGGCGAGGTCCCAGAAGAGCGCGAGCGGAGGGTGGTGCTGGTCATAGGAGGGCAGGGAGCGGGTGCCTTTGCGGCGGCGGAGGAGGACGGCCGGGCAGGAGGCGGTGGGGCCGGCGAAGGAGAGGGTCGGGGGCCCGACGGGGGAGTGGGACCAGGTGAGGCGGAGGAGGAGCGGCGGCGCGGACGGGGAGAGCGGGGTGGCGTGGTAGGAGACGGCGACGGAGTGGGTGGACGGCGAGGAGGAAGCCGCGGCGGAGGCTGTGACGAGCGTGGAGGCCGGGGTGGTGCAGGCGACGCGGACGGCGCCGTCGGAGACGCAGGAGGCGAGGTCCCGCACGGAGGAGGGGAGGAGCAGGCTGGACGCGCTCACCATTGGAGAGCCCTCCCGATCTGCTGGCTGCTGCGCGGCGCGGCGTGCAATGCGTGAGGCTGGCGTGGGAGGGGTGGGGACTGGGGGAGGGGGTTATGAATGAGCTCAGCTGGTGGGGGCGACCCGGCGGCGAGGGAGGCGGGCGGCAGAGCAGAGAGCCGACTGGTAACTGCCGGAGCGGGGGGCGAGGAGGATGCTTCCGCTTTAAGGCTAGCAGAGGCCGTGCTGGGCGTGGTGGACACGGTGAGGCTGGTGTCGCCATCAGGCTGCAGTCACGAGCAGTTGCGGAAGGAGTCGGGGTCGTCCAGGCCAGGAGCCGCATGGGCAGCAGCACAAAACGCATGCTTCCACCAGCAGGTAAGGAAGGTTAGGGTGCCAAACCAAACCAAACCCAAGGAAGGGAATGCCGTGTGCTGTCTCCGCCTCGTACCGGCGGCCTTGTCCGCCTCTCCGCGGCCCGGCTCACATGACCACTGCGCCGTCGCCGGAAAAGAAATACAGTATTTGGGTTCAGAGAATGGCCCAAGGTCAACTGGTATAATCTCAGATGCTTCTGCATCCCATGCATCGTGTGACGACTGGCTTCAGAGGAGAGGAAAACAAAGGAAACCAAGCCAAGCACCAGCCTTGGCTGCCATCTTCTGAACGTCCCTGAACGTAAGCTCAAATCTCAGTTTCTGGAAGGCATGCAGCTGAATCATCAACTCCGTTCTTCTGTTCAGCAAAGCATAGAAAGTTCCATTCAGTCGGTAATAAACTAACAAAAGCAGCTAGCTAGAGCGACAGGCAACGACAGGACGGCGGATCAGTGATGGCGGCAAAAGCGCGGGAGGACTCCCTCATGAGAGAGTGGATCATGCATTCACGCATCACCTAATGTTCCGATCCAATACCAGCACTCGGTATGATGAGCAAAAGAGATGGGTATCCGTACGTACCCCCCCTAGTACGCTCACGGCTCACCCATCAACGACGCATGGCAGGTGTCGCTACCAACTACTAACCCCCAGCAAGATCGCAAATCCAGGATTACCTGCGATTCCGTAAAAGGTTAGGCATCCCAATAATGGAGGATTAAGAAATGGTTAAACAATGCCATCAAAGAAAGTAAGATGAAGGATTAGAACACAAGCAAAAGGCCAGGCCTCACTTGCTGCCTTGTCTCTTGCCTTATGTCTCCATACATGTTTCTTCAATGCCACACACGGAAGTGGAACCATAATTTCAAAAATTTGATTTTAAAAATAGCCTGACAAGTGAGCATGCGAAATATGATTTTAAAAACAGCCCAATTCAAATATATTAAGATGGTAGCTAGCTACCTTTGTCACTCATGGCGGAGTAGTAATCTACTTCGATAACTGAGAATGCCGGCAATACCAGGCACTTGAGCCCAGAATCACTAAAAATCTATACGCATCGTTTGTTGACTTTGCTTCTTTTTTATAGGTCCAAGCGGATGAAGAAAATAAAATAGTTGCCCCCATGCTGAATAATTGTTAAAGCAGAATGAGACACACACTTCTGGAAACAAGGAAAGCAGGATCCCTGAAAACCGTAGACAGCTCTTCAGCTCTTAACAACCGGCAAAAGTCGGAACCAATTCTTAATCCAGTTCCTTCTCAGGAAAGATCAGATAGTGTAGCATTCGTCCACAATGATGTACGTACAATCCACGTAACTAATTAATCCTGTCGGTAAACATAAATTTGTACTCCCTCCATCCCACAAAGAATGCAACTCTCAGTTCCCGAGAAGACAAACAATTTTAAATTTGACCAAATTTATGCAAAAAATTACTAACATTTAGATCTCCAAATAGATTGTATGAAAAATATATTACATAATTAATCTAATGATACTTATTTTGTAATATAAATGTTAATATTAGTTTGTATAAATTTGGTCAAATTTAAAACCGTTTGACTTCTCGGGAAGCAAGAGTTGCATTCTTTTTAGGATGGAAGGAGTATTGCCAGAAAAGGAAAAGAAATATTCTGCCGGTTTCAATCATATATACCTGTATGTTTCAGCAACAGATTGGTGGATTTCTTTTTTCTTGTTAGACTAGGTGTTGACAATGACTCAATGAGGTTCTGCAAATGTAGCGGACACAAGTTGACAAAACAGGCCTTTGTGTTTCCGACCTACAATAGAACCAGCTGACGGTATAATGTTATGCTTATGCAATTGGAGAGAAGTTGTATTACTCTAACTGACAGCAGCAAGGCAGTTGAGCGGTTGAGGAAGGCAATTCCTTTCTTATCTTCAGTTCCCTAATCAGAATGAAGAGACGCGTTAGGGGGAAAAAATCAGATTTCCAGATAAAACTATAATTTGGAAGGAGAACGTACTTTGCTGCCAACTAGAGATGCATTTGTCGTCTTCTATGCTCCAGTTGGAATGGAACCTCGTGCTGCCTGCAGGTTGCAACTGTTGATCAGCATGGGAAGTTTCCACTCCATCAAGAGCCCAGTTGGTCTAGTTTAGCAGGACGCGGGGTGGCAATGAAGTACCATCGACAGCACATCATGCTGGAAGTAGTACTGATTGGAATCCTTTAGAACTTACTAATTATTTGCGTAAAGCACAAGATCTCCTGATCTTCAACAATTTTCAGCACCTTTAGTGAAGTGTTAGAATTTATGATATGGGTGTAAGAAGTGGTCAAGTAAAGAAGAAGCAGGAATGCAGAATGTATGCTTCAACGGGTATACCATTTTTTGAGAGAAGCCGGCAGGCAAAGATGTGATCAGACCAAATGCTGTTACTGGGCAACATTGTCTGGCTCTTCAAGAAATCATGGGTCAAGTTAATTATCCTCAGGAAATAGAATAGTGCCTACCCTAATACGGAGAACATGGACTTGAGATCTGTGGCTTAACAATTTGCAAGGTCAAACTTCATGAGGTCAGTTTTTGAGAGAATACAGGAGGCCAGAAATCGTGAGTTCTCGACCACCATCAAACTGATCTTGTGCATTTCTGTGTGTTTTTCCAACCCCAATGCCAGCATATTCCTCTCGCCGGTCTGAATATCTCGGCGTTTTTACTTCTATCCTTGTGGAAAAAAACAAGAATGATGGCAACGCCATTAGTACTTCACTGTTGAACACACGACATATCTTTTTACTGGAAGGTCAATCTATAAATCAGAATAAACTTTGCAAAATGATATGACTTCATCTAGTTTAGAATGGGTACATTTTCTGTGGGAAAAAATGTGACAGCAACGTCACTGGTGAAGTGCTGGATCAAACTGAAATTATATCCGCAATGTGCAGAGCGATCAGTGGATCTTGGATCAACCGTGGTCCCCACATATAAAAATGAAATGTATGTTGAGCAAACAAAAAACACAGTAGGGTCATACAGCAAAGCATATGCCAGTGCCAACAACTCCCGAGATCACGCACTCTAGTGGAAAACAAGGGCAAGAATGTGACCTTACTACCTGCTGGATTCAGTACCGGAACAAACAGATTCAATTCCCAATGATTGAGAGATTAACTAACGAATGCACAGCAGGGAAAGCATGATGAAGGATTATAAACGAAGCAAAACCTTGCTCCCTCGTCACATGGCTAGTGTCTCCATTTTTGTTAATAGGCGCAGCGCAACATTTAAGTTACCAACTCTGTACTAGCCGCTCTTAAATTGCAAAACTCCAATAAACAGATGGCAGATCAAATGTGTCGCACGGGATGCAACCTTATAATATCATAATTTGGCCACCCTTCTTGCCAGTACATTGTATTAATCACCAGACAGGATATGCCAAGGACTCACCTACTGCTGATGCAGGCTCTGACGACCACAAGGATCTGGACCATTGGTCTATGAAGCGGTCCATGAATCATGAACCTATCTGATCTGAGAAATGAGGGTGTGAAATATTGTTAATGAATTTTTATTTTCAATATACTACATCGAATCATGGAGCAATTAAGAATATGAGAATGTGATACATGCATTGGCTAAACCAGCTATTGATCCCTAAAGCATAACAAAAATGGCGCGTCATCGTTGACTTTGATTTCAGATTCGAGAGGAGGGAAAACCAGTAGCCCCATACTGAACTCTGTTGGTAGAGCAGAAGTGACTAAATGAAACACTCACCTCAAAACAAAGGAAGGCAGGATCCCTGCGAACAATAGACAGTCATTCTTTAACTTTCAACAATAGGCAGAAACAGAAATAGAATTACCCCTAACTGAAGCTTTTCAAAAAAAAAAAACCCAACTGATAGCAGCAAAGCGGTTGACAAAGATCGGTCAGAGACTGCTCTAGTCTTACCAGTTGGAAATGTTGAGGCGTACTTCCTCTGCACCGGTGAAGTTGGGACGGCCCAGCTTGCTGTAAGTTGCAGCAGCTCAAAACAGTACAACCTTCTGATCAGTGAGAAGTCTCTTTAAATGATGAGCCTACTTGGTTCTAGCTTACAAATCCATTTTATAATAACAAACATATTATTTGGCCCCTACTTTGTTGAAGCCACAAAAAATTGATGTACAAAGTCTTGTAGATCAGTTGCCTGAGGCTCACAACAGCCTTATCTTAGACAATTTCAGTATCTGTAGAAACATTAGTAAAAAGTATAGGACCTACGTAACAGCTCAGTCTCCTAGAGCATTAATGGCCCTATCTTATAAAATCTTCAGCACCTGTAATAGTAGGACCAATCTAACAAATTACTAGTAGCCGTCTTCCCCTGACTACATCCTACTACCCAACGAAAGAACATAAATAAGAAAGGGCAGCGAAAACATAATTGCAGGAAACCAAAAGGTTTGAACTGGACAATTTATTGTCTAGAGAAGATGTAAAATTCGCAGATTACTGAGAGCAATTTAACTTACAAAATACTGGCATGTAGAAGTAGAAACATGCTGATCCAGCATCTGCAACTATGAACTGGACACTCCACAATTTCCCTGAAAATATAGGTCGCCAAAAGAACTAAAGTGTGGGGGACGCATGAATAAGGAACACAAGTTCCATGAAGTTCATGCAGTTTTCATCCATCGATGCATGTTTTTGTTATAATAATATGCACTGCTCAAAACCTCGTATTCGTATAGAAGCTATTTGGGTCTCATATACAAAAGATTGGAAGTAACAGTAAACACAAATTTCAGAGCAAGTCCTTCGATTGAATTAGTAGATGTATCATCTCGAGGATTGGGTAGAATTGGATTCTCAAGGACCATTCATGGCCTGAGCAGTATCCACCACAGCAACACCAGAAGTTGAACCCTTAGTGAACTCGAGCTCTATGCTGACTCCATGTGGTTGCGTTCGAAATTGTGCTTTCCGCTTGCTTCTCCTCTCTCTCCTCTTCAGTGTAAAATCTTCAGATAACTCCTTGCCTGGGCTCTCACCAACGTCTCCTGTATCCAAATCAGAAGCCATCTTTCCATTGGCCTGAAGCTCAGATGACCTTCTATTTCTCGCGGATGCTGCAGGGGGCCGGACCCAACAAATGGCAAAAACAACGAGGACAATGTAGACAGAGAAAGACACCCACACACATAATGTCCATTTCAAGCCGCGTGCCAGACTCTTTATCCATGGAAGAGTTGTCTGCACAACAACCTCTGCTCTGTACACCTGAGGCAGCTGCACTGTACCAGCTCTTGGCTGCAGCATAACTCTGATGAGCCCTGTTCTCTTGTGACGGCCATGGCCTTCCCTATACTGCAACACCTTGAGATTTGCAGTCTGGGTCTCGCTGCGCATGCCCAGCGTGAGTGGCACACACATCACAGCTGATTGCGCTAGCCGGACAGGGTTGCTCTTGTACCTCAGCATGTATGGCTGTGCAGCTGATGCAATGGTGCTTCCACTTACAGAGATGGCCTCTGCTTTAATCTGCAGAAAATAAATTTATCATGAGATGCAGATCAGCATAAGAATTATTAGGCTCCAAGAAATTCGGATTGGTAAATCATGCGGTTATATACCTGGAACATGCCAACCTCGCGATTGTGGTAGGAATAGGGCAGCAGCAGCGCCATCGACACCCTCACGGCGTGCCCGGCCGGCAGCGCCACGCCCCGCGCTCCGCCGAGGGCCAGCGCGGCGCTCGGCTGCGCCTCCGTGTAGTCGAAGTAGAGAGGCTGGCGCACGGTCACCGGCTCCTCCACCCAGTGCCGGACAAGAACGAAGCCGAGCAGCACGGACACGAACAGCGCGGCGACAAGGGCAGCAAAGGTGCACGCCGCGGCGAGCAGGCCGCGGGCCGCGCGCCGGAGGTTAGATGCGACCACCGCGGGAAGGGCCCGCAGTACGCCAATGAGAATGGCGACGGGGAAGACGAGGCTGAGGATGGCAGAGGCGACGAGCTCCCCGAGGAAGGCGACCAGCCGGATGAGCCAGCCGGCCGGGACGGCAAGGAAGAGGAGCGCATCGTTGACCTCCCCGGCGGCTGCGCCTCTTGGCCGGCCGTTGTAGAACGCGTCCGGCAAGGAGTAATCGCGCTGGTATCTGGGCACATGGTGTGGTGATGAATCCATTAGAAGCTTACAGCTGTAGGATCATATGGAATGGAGCATACTCGGGGAAAGCTCGAGGCGTTGCAGTAGAGCCTGTAGAGTGCAGTGCTGCTGGAGGATGCAGAGCTACACGTGGCAGAAACAAAGACATGTGTCATGTCATGCTCATGCTGAAGCTGTGAGCCTTCCGCCATGCTCATGCCTGGTGGCATCAAACTTTATCTGTATATCGTCATGCTCCATGGATCCATGTTACTCGCGAATAGATGACCATTTGACATCATGCGAATATATTTATTCAGTTGCTTGGTGACACAGCGGTGTGCAAGCTTCAGACTCTGCATTGTATTGCTGAATCTGAATCTGAATGACTACAGAGGGCAGGGTGCTCCTTACCACAACTCAGATAAGTTCACACTTCATATAAGAGTGCAACAGCACATGGAGATATTTTTTTCCCCATATGAACAGTACACTTTTGATGTACCAAGATATTGCCATATTAAGATCTAGATTATTTTTACATCAGTTAAGATATGTACACAGATGTGTGTTCCTGAAGGATGCTATACTTTAACACGGAAGAGGTTTCCTTCAAGAATGTTAGAACTCTTCATACCATTTTCTGTGGGTCGCGTGATGGGTACCTTCCATCTTCAAATCTTAACTAAACAGTTCATCATACATTGATAGTCCATGTATTTTTTTTTGTCTTTACCGATCACTATGTGTACTTGCACTTGACATGTATTATGTATATATACTGACATATGAAAGATGGGGAAGAAAAATATATACACAATTACAAAGTCTACGAAAAAAAATGCCATCAATAAAACGAGAACAGATCAAGGCAAGTGCAATTATAACGCGTGAAGCAACCGTGACCGTAGTTGTATGCTGTATCTGCCCTTTATGCAGCCATTCTATACTCCATGGCGTGCAATGCTGGGAGGAGCTGAGCTATCTGGATTCATTCTCTTATCCAAAGAGCGGAATTTTTAGGACGAGCTCATGTCGTGAGATTCATCCAGCTTGAGGACGAGCAATGCACCCCACTCCGCACCGTCTCATTGATTCATGCCCTGCTTGAACGAATTGTTAGAGCTGCCCATGGTCTTGAGGTCCTTGTAGGGACCCGGCACCAGCTCCTGCTCCATCCCCGCTCGTTTCCGCCGCCTCCTCTCCCACAACCGGTACCCAGAGCGCGCCCCGGCCACGGCCAGGCCCACCAGGACCAGCGACAGCACCGCCGTCGCGGCGGTGACGCCCGGCGACATGCGCGTCCGCTTCGGGCTCGGCAGCTTCCTGACCTTGAAGTAACCCAACTTCCGGTCGTCGGCCTCGTACACCAGCGTCTCCACGGGGAAGTCGATGAGGTAGCAGTAGCCGCTCCCGCCGTTGTACACCGCGCCCCAGCAGCTGCAGTTGCCCGCGCACGCCACCTCGCACTCCTCCGCCGTCATGTTCGTCTCGGACGGCAGCTCCTCCTTGTACGCCACGGTCACCCGCTTCCGCCGCACCACCTCGAAATCCAGCTGCTGCCCGTTGGCGGCGCAGAGGTCGGCGGTCTCCTCGGCGTGGCACGGCGGGGAGGTTCCCGTGCTGTTGTCGAGGCACTGGCACTGGGCATCCCCGGGGACGCACAGGCCGTACGCGCCGCACGACGTCGGCAGCTCGCACCGCCCGGCGATGGCCTTGTAGTCTGAGATCCAGTCCTTGGCGCCGTCGGTCCAGTAGTACGCGCGGAGGTTGCCGTCGTCGTCCAGCGTCATGCGCCGGAACACGCCGGTGAGGTTCTGCACGAACGTGTCGAACGAGAGCACGTCGACCTTCTGGCCGCCGCCCTCGAGGTACAGCCCGAAGAACCCGCGGGCGTCGAGGCGGCCGTATACCGGCGGCTCCGTGGCGTTCTGCGGCTGCGCCTCGAGGGCGGTGTGCTGCCAGTACATGGGCGTGGTCCGGCCGCCGTAGAACTCCATGTGCAGCGCCATATACGTCTTGCCGAGGCGGAACGCGAAGCGGCGACTGCTGGAGATGAGCGGCGGCGACGAGACGGTGAAGTTCTGGTCGAGGACCAGCGTGTCGGAGGGGTGGTCGAAGCTCTGCCACGCCGGCAGGGGCTTCGCGTACCGCCGGACGACGAGGTTGGAGGAGTTTAGCAGCACGACGGTGTCGCCGATGGTGTTGAGAGTCTGCCACAGCACGCCGTCGTCCTGATCGGTGAGGACCAGGCTGCTGTCGAAGGTGAGCGTGGCCGGGCGAGACCAATCCCCGAGGCGGGCCGGCGTGGCGCGCCAGAGCGGGAAGGAGGAGGGCAGGTGGACGACGGCGAGGTCGAGCGACGCCGAGCCGACGCGGAGGAAGCCGAACGCGAAGACGCCGTCGGTCGCGTACAGCACCGGCTCGAACGCCGCCGCAGCGCCCGCCGCGTGCGTCGCGGTGAAGCCGTTCAGCAGCTGCGTGGCGAGCTCTCCTCCCTTGGCCCCGCCGACCACGACCACCGCCGATGCCACGCAGAGCACGCCGACGACTACGGCGATCGCCGGATCACCCTCGCCTCGCCTCATTGCAGACAAAGAACGCGATGGAGGTCAAATCAAATGTTTGGGAGAGAGTATTGCATACTGCATACTACATATGTGCTGTGCATTGGGATTGGCATAGGCATTTTGGGAAAGGTCAACGGTGTGGACGCTGGCGAGGCCTCCCTCCATTTGGTCAGGTGAGGTCTGCCTCAAGTAGTCGATGGCAATGGGCCAATACAAATTGATGCAAATGCATGAACGAAACCTTTGCATCGTCTGCAACTGTCATCGTACAACTGCAGCTAACAAAGTGGTGGCATGAAGTTTCCATAAAAAAAAAGTGGTGGCATGAACTGGCAAAAAGTCAACCAACAGTTTCCGCCGAGAAGTCAACTACTAGCTGTTCTCTACTTGTGCCTGCCTTCCTTTCCTCCCTCCACGAACGGCCTTTCTGAATTCTGAAGTGATGTTGCTTCGTATATATCTTTCTGGATCTCGGTAGATTGCTGCTGCTTCGTTCTAACTTCCTGAGCAGCAACTGGCAATTTTTAAGGATTCAGGTGTCGCAATAATCCTTGACTTCGTCAGATCAGTTCGGGTTGCCAACCGGTGAAAGCTGCTGCTTGGAGTTGTGCGGGCGTTTACTTGGATTAATTTGCTTGCCCACTGTTTGTTCATCTGTGCGTACATTGACCTTGAACGGATCGATTGGAAACTGAAAGAACGCGTAAAGTATTCTTCTTACGGCTATTTTTTTGGACACGGAATGCTAGCTTATCAGTCCCCTGACATTGGGATCTAACCAACAGATTGAATACTCCTAGTTATCAATCAATCACCTGGCACTGGCAGCATGTTGGATGATGCAGATATGATGAATCTGTGCAGCTGTAGGTTTCTAAGAAAGAATCCAGCACACACATTCTAATTATCGCGTGGCTGATCTCTGTTTTGGTTGGAATAATCTTAGTAAAGACGTATGGTGTTCATGAAAACGACACCGAGGGGACATTTTCTGTGATAATGCATGCATCATTCAGGCATCATCTGTTCACAGTAATTCGTCCAAGTTCGTGGCTGCCTAGTCTATGCAAGAAAGAAATTCAGTACCGAGATTATGGGATCCAAATTAACGGAGTTAAACTTTTGTAAAAAGTACAAACGCAATTAACTTGACTAGTACACCAGTTACATTTGGTTGACTTTCTAGAGCCAGCCCCTTTTTTTTTCTATAGAGAAGCTGACCTTCAGCAGCACCTGCATTTCTAGAGGAACAACGTGTGATAGCCTGATAGGACGGACTAAACTAACATGTCAAAGTTCCTCCGGCTCTCACCATGTGCCTAGCCTTGAGGTCACGAATCATTCTGCAAAAGATATATTCATATATTCCTTTGCAAAAGATATTGCCGGTCAACTCCACTACAACAATTACAAGCAGACCCTCAATCTACACTAATGGCGATTCCGCCACCGATGAGAAATCAGGAATACCACCGGAATTATTTAGAACTAGAGTTGGATTTCTTGACAGATCAACATCGTTCTGATGAGGACTTCCCATCAGGAATGCCATCGTTTTAGCTAAAGTTCAAAATATTTAACTTAGAGAAAAATCTGAATTCTGGAATAATGAGTATTTTATATTATAATATAAACAAAGGAGAGGAAGAAGAGAACTAATTTACTACTTGTCTAACACTTATACCACCTCCGGTCAGCAAAACGCTGTCATTTTTGCCATCCAATGTCAGCTTTTGCTGACCAAAGGTAGTACTAATACCTACTAAAACTATAGCCCCTGATTCAGTTTACATTATTTAACAGCCATACTGCGTTCCTGTGTGCTGCTTGGTCCTCGGTGGGCAGCGCGTGGCGGCAGAGCGGGCACAGGTGGCTGCGCGACAGCCATTTCTTGAGGCACTTGCGATGGAACCGATGCTTGTACGCGCAGGGCATGACGTAGAGCCTCTTGCCTTTCTTGTAGCCCCTCATGCAGATGACGCACATGTCGTCGTCAGCTCCTGGTGGCCCGTCGTCGTACCGCTGCTTCTTGAGGCCGGCGATCGCCGCCGCGGAGGCCGGGACGCCGCCGAAGCCGCCGTCGCTGAACCTGACGGGGGTAGCCTCGCCGCCGTTTTGGACGACGTCGTAGTAGAGCTCGGTGTCCGGGAGCAGCAGGTGGCCGCTATGGTCGCCGGAGCCAGCAGCCTCCCGTGGTGTTGGCTGTTGGCCAGCAGACGTGGCGTGGACAGCAGCCTGGTTGTGCACAGCATGGTGGTGCTCCTCCCCGTCCCAGTAGTACCGCCGGAGTGGGCGGTATTCATCTTCAGGCTCCTCTAAAGCAACAAGCTGCGGCGTCGCGTCGTGTTCTTCAGCTGGCTCATCGAAAGGCAGTAACGGGTAGAGGTCGTCAGGGTCCTGGCGGTCACCGGACGTCACTGCCACTGGGTCTCTGCGGCGCCGTGGGAGCGACCCAGCATTGACGACGGAAGAGACCGCACCGCCGGCGCAGGCGGGCTGGTCGTCGTCACCGGCGACGACGGGTGGCTGAGCGAAATAATGTATATCGTGTATTCGGGCTGCCGCTTCTTCTATCTCCATCAACCGTCTCTGGGCCTCCGACAGCTCCTCGATCCTCGACTGCAGGGCGTCGCGTTCGCGCCTGATTTCTGCGTCGTCCATACGGTACAACCGATCGAGGGAAGCAAGCACGCGGGACACGTTTGATGATGATCTTTATTAGAATAAGACATGCACGTTCGTTCCCGTGGATAATTTGATTTGTTCTTGGGACGTTGGGAAGGACATCGTGCGATGTATTTATAAGCATCGCGGACGGGTCTCATCCGAATGGGAATCGGAATCGGAATCGGATCAGTGCCATGTATGCGTGCAGACTCGGGGCTCGATCTGATGGCGAGCAGGATTTGGCAACGTGTCACCTTTACTAAGCGTAGTACTTACTATCTATCGCTTGTGTTAGCGCACGCTGTAACAGCCAGCTCCCTGGATCCACTCGGACGGCAACGGCCTACGCGCACGACGCCGCGGACTCTCTCGCCAGCGCCCGCGCCGGCTGACTCGCTCGCCACGACGTCCGCAATCCACGCCTGACCGCTGCATCGCTCCCTCTCAAACTCGCGTGTTTGTTAGGATAGAGAAGCTCCCGTACGAGTATATATGTAACATTGCACCGATGAATATAGTGCGGTTGATCCATTCTGTCGCCACAGCTTGAACGGCAGGCGAGGCGGGTGCGGGTCGACGTCCGCGCCGGGCACGGTGA
Source organism: Panicum hallii (assembly GCF_002211085.1). Taxonomy (NCBI): domain Eukaryota; kingdom Viridiplantae; phylum Streptophyta; class Magnoliopsida; order Poales; family Poaceae; genus Panicum; species Panicum hallii. The sequence continues at coordinate 1,482,492 of NC_038044.1, read as the reverse complement.
GGACGCCCGTGGCGGCCGCGAGCTCCTCCCGGAAACCTCGAAGCTGTCGTCGCGGCGGCAAGCCGGCAACCAACATATTCTATTCGCATTCTAATACAATTATTACTCATGCATACCTTTTCAATCTTTTTCGATTGTGATAGAATTTGGATCTAACTTTTTAGCACACTATGGTATGAAATTTTTAGACGCCACTCTTTGGTACATGTTTTTTTCGAACAATAAGGGCAGGAGCACTTCCGAATCATGTTAGAAAAAGAAGAAGTACAGGTCTTACAAGCTTACTATTACATAGATAGAATAAACTCTCACCACAACATACGTTGAAAATCATAAGAAACTAAGATACAACCGGTATACCACACGCTCTAAAGCGCAGGTCGGCCTCCTCCTTGACAAGCTACAGCACCACCAGTGGCTCCGCCTCCTTTCCTTCAAAGGTTCTCCTGTTTCTCTCCTTCCACAGATTCCAGACCGTGTACATGAGCACGGCCGCTTTCGTTCGTCGCTGATCCTTTGGCAGGTGCTGCAAGGACTGAACCCACCAATCTTCAACGCTTGTATCCGTTCCTGGCTTGCGTACTAAATCATATGTCCATGCTTGGACAAGTTCTCACACTCTTTGCGCATGTGGGCACTGCAAACACAAGTGTTGTGTTGTTTCAGGCGCAAGATTGCAAAGTGGGCACATTGGATTGCATAGCCAGTTTCTGTCTTGGAGTTTGTCTGCTTTGAGTATCCTCTCTTGCACAAGCAGCCAGGTGAAAAACCTGTGCTTAGGCTCTGCATGCGCTGACCAAAGCCACTTGGGGTTAAATGAGCAGAAGGAACTTCTAAACTGAACCTCATATGCCGATTTCGCCGTGTACTGCCCATCTGCAGTTAGCTTCCAAACAATCTTATCCTCCTCATCGCTGAAATGCACACCCTGCACCAAATCCCATAACATGACAAACTCTGCCATCTCCTCCACCGTTGACATGCGCCATAAACCCCTTGTCCAACTTTGATTCTCCAGCTGTTCTCTCGCTTTCAGTTTCTTGCGCCAGGCCAGCTTGTAAAGCAAAGGTGCAATGTCTCTTGGTGCCTTGCCATCTAACCAAGTCGACTCCCAGAACTGAGCAGTAGCCCCATTGCCGAGTTGCACCCTGGTACATGCTCTGAATAGTTGTCTGTCAACTTCGTTTACAGGGATATTACCACCAACCCAAGGCCTGTCCACCTCGACCCATTTATACCATAACCACCGCAGCCTCAGAGCTCTACTGAACATCTCAAGATCAAGTACACCGAGACCTCCAAGTTTTTTGAGCCTTTTCACCTTGGCCCACTGAACTAGGCAGTGGCCGCCATTGGCGTCTGCCGATCCCTTCCACAAGAAACTCCGCCTAATCCTGTCCACTTGCTTGATTGCCCATTTTTGCAAAGGAAACGCCGTGATGAAGTATGTTGGTATTGAAGATAGAACTGAGTTGACCAAAGTGAGACGCCCAGCCCGATTTAGAAATCTTCCTTTCCACGGTGGGAGCCTGGCTGCCACCTTATCGATCAAGGGCTGGACATCCACTCTTCGTATCTGTCTCGTGTGTAGTGACAGCCCAAGATAAGTACAAGGGAAAGATTTGATCGGGCATCTGAAATCTTCCATGACTGCCGCAAGATCAATATTATAACAGCAGATTGGAACACAGCGCTCTTTGTCATGTTTGTGACCAAACCAGACACTGCTCCAAAAGTTGTCAGAATTTCCATTACTTCTGTCATTTCTTCCTTCCTTGGTTTCAGAAAAATCGCTGCATCATCAGCATACAGACTAAGACACGTAGTCTGGCCGCTCGAAGGGGGAACTGCTCGAAAGCACCATCGGCCAAAGCAAGGTGTAACAGCTGCTGCAATGGTTCCATCGCTAGGATGAATAGCATTGGCGATGAAGGATCGCCCTGTCGAAGCCCGGTGTGATGCTTGAACCACTTGCCTCTTGATCCATTCAGAAACACTGAAGTTGTTGCAGTAGCCAGCAGAGTTGAGATCCAGCTGCACCATTTGCGGCCGAAGCCCAGCACTTGTAGCACCTCGAGGAGGTAGTCCCATCTGACACTGTCAAACGCTTTCGCAATATCAAGCTTCAGGAACAACGAAGGGATCTTAGCACGATGCAGCTCCATTCTGTGTGTAAATGAAGGGACCTCAAGCCAATACTGAACTCAAGGAAGTTGGGCCTCGCAGGAGCACCCGGCCCAGAACAGCTAATGTGAGAGTGAACGGCCCAGAGTGGGAGTAGCGTTTGTGTGCGGCGTGACCAGGCTTGTAATATAAGTGAGGAGAGGAGGAAGAGAAAAACAACACTGAATTTCTGGCTGATCGATCTGATCTACTCTCGTCTGTTCCTTCCTCTGCTTCCAATTCCTTTCCCCAATACCATTCTGTTAACAGCAAAGCCTAAAGCACATCACAGTACGAAATTTTTTCCCATATTGGCTGGTACAATATGAACGTGAGGTCGTACTGTGTCCGGAATCTTGTGACAGCACAGGACTACAGTAAGCTAGCACGACACAATCCAAGCCCCACGCCACACGGCCGGCCCAAGTCTCACTTCTAACTATGCAAAGGCAGATGTGCAAACACGGCCAAGCAAAACTTATTTATCAGGGATAAGCAACGATACCAATATTGAGGTGACTGTAGCTCAATAGGTCAGTGGATGTACTGGTTCAATTTTTTCTTATTACCAAATTCTAAATATCATTATCTGCATTTTTATGTGTTCTTATCTGTCGATATGGATGCCAACATATCGATTTGGTATTTTCGATGGATTTACCATTGAAACGATACAGGCCAGCTTTGGCTTCTGGTGTTTGGTTCAGTCCCAGGAATTCAGGTCCCGATGAAAAAATGTTAAAACTGCTCCCGCCATTACATTAAAACACACAAGGAGAAATAAGTTTATTCCTCAAGTCTCATGAACTAACGGTGTAGAAGCAGAGTAACCCTTTTGGGGGCATGCAACCTGTGCAGTACAACCGGCAAAAACGAGAAGAAAAAAAACAGATACTCGGCACATGTTGCAATGTTGAGTGCCTGGTGCTGGAGTGGGAGGGTACTTGTATCCAAGTACTAATATTCAAAAATACTAAACTTTAGCACTAGTTCATCCAAATAGAAATGTTAATGGGGTGGGTTAAACTTTAGCTAAGATTTAAAAAATTATCAAGAATATGGGTGCTAAAATTTAGCGCTCAACTTTAATCTATCCAAACAGACCCTTAGATTGCTGAAGTGCATTGTATAGAACCATATGATGCGGCCAGAATTATTTTCATTCTGAAACAGAAAAGAAACGGGACGTACATCACGAGAGAAAAATACAGGTAAAATCTACACCACTCTAAGTCATCAGTACAAATTCTGACCAAATTGCGGTCTAGCTTGCACTTCTTAAAACCTCATGGGCCTCCTTACTCCGTAGGCAAGGCATGGCGGCAAAGCGGGCACAAGTGGCTATTCGCCAGCCATCCGGCGAGGCACTTTGTGATGGAACCTGTGCTTGCAGGGCATCACGCTCTGGTCGTCATCCACCTCGTAGTCCATCATGCAAATAGGGTACTCGTCGTCATCCCCTGATCCGCCGCTGTATCTTTGCTTCTCGAGACCGGCGACCACGGCGGCAGAGGCAGGGATGCCTCCGAAGCCACTGTCGGGTTGATCCGACTCCGGTGGGTCATCCAGCCTGCTTCCATCATCTGCTGCAGCTTCATAAACAACCTGCTCCTCCATGATGCCGTCGTCTTCTGGGAGCCTCCTCCTCAGACCAAAGTTTATTATCTCACCTAGGGAAATCAATACTAATTCCAGATGATTTAGCCTCTCCAGAAAGCCGTCGTCCGGGTCCTCTTCGTGCACCTCGTCGGAGTAGCCGTCGCCATCACCGCCCGCGATAATCTGCTCGTCTTGGGGAACGTCGTCGTTGCTCGAAGTCTCCGCGGCGTGGGCCCACGGATCCTGGAGGTGATGACCGGGGTGGCCGCCGCCGTCGTCGCGTGGTGCCTCGGCACTGCCGCCGGCGGCGAGCTAGTGGTCCGCAGCGGATGGCTGCAGAGTTATTACGTGCGCACGCGTTTGTTCATGTTGAGCGTCTGCGTCTCGTTGTTCTCTCGACCGTGCTCTCAGGCGTTGCAGTGAAGCATGGAATTCTCTTAGGTCAGGTATCCCTCGTCCATATCTGACGATTGATCGATGGCACCGATGACTTGCTTGACCCTTGATGTTAATTAAGATGCAGCGTACGTTTGTGGTAGAGATCGATTGGCATCTAATTAGTTGACGGGGACGACGGTGCTTACATGTGTGTGTATATATATCATACATATTTTTCATTAGGTCAGATACATCTTACATCATGAGATACATATGCAGAAGTAGTTACATGTATGTGTAGAATATATATTATTTTGGACTTCGGTACTTCGGTGAAGGCCTCGTAGATGAGTCTGGCTCTGATTCGGATTTGTATCCCGTAGCATCGTGTGAGTCCTAGCTAGCTATTAGGTGGTTTAGAAGAATTATTGGCACCAGCAAAGCAAGAGCAAATAGCAAAAGATAAAATAAGAAGACGTTAAAGAGTCGCATTTACTTACTTTTAGGCTAGAAATTCTCACGTTAACTTCACAAAAGTAAAACAAAATCAAACTAACTTACTTTTTTTTAACTTGATGGGAGGATGTATATTTCAAAAGATACAGTGCTTGGAGAGAGAAAGAAGAAATAAAAATATACATTATTTACATCGATATATATATATATACACACACACGTACTTGTAACTATTCCCACGTGATGATAACCTGAAAACAAACACATCCTAAAAGAATGTCTATATATTGAGTCGATTACATTGAATAAAGCTCAAGTTGAAAAGTAGGTGAGACAAGCATAACAGACATGGCCAAACTATAGTTATTTTCATCGTGCTCCTTGGCTAAGCACGGTGGATCGGAGTTACACTCCGCCAGCAGGCAGCGCGTGGCGGCAACAAGGGCACAAACGGCTGCACGCCAACCACTTTGCGATGCAACCCTCATGGAAGCTGTGCGAGCACGGCATGACGCCGAGGTCGTCCCCGACTTCAAAATCCTCGATGCAGATGGCGCATCGTCCTACGACCCAGGCGGCGGCGTCAGCACCACCTGCTGTTCCGCCGGTGGAGCTCCCATCTCCCGACGACCTGCTGCCGTACTTCCGCTTTTCGAGACGGGCGACCACGGCTGGCGTGGTTCTGCACCCACCACCACCGTCGAGGTCGCCGTACGCTTCGCCGAGCTCCGGCGCCACGATGGTTTCCTCCGTCCGCGTGGCCATGTCCCGGCGAGCTTGGTGGTGCGCGGCCTGCACCATGCGGTTGTGGTAGAGGACGTCGAAGCCCGCCAGCGAGTCATCGTCGGCGTTGAAGGAAGAGCAGCGGGCATCAGGGAGGCGGATCACTACTGTTTGATGAGTGGGGTAAACAACATCGCTGTGCGGTGCCGGTGGCGCTACACGGCGGCTGCCGCCTCCCTCGGCGAGATGGGGAGCCGAGCCGGCGGGGCGAGAAGAACGAAGCGTGTCAGGCTCCATCGATCTGTTGCTGCAATCCGTGCACAGCCTGATGATGCTATGTGACCGAATTTTCAAGAGATCAAGGCGTAGGGATTGCTCTCCTAGCTCAAGCTTGGCTTCACAGATCGTCGCGTGATGGTACATGCATACGGCGGTACACCAGGCCATAAATAGACGTGTCCGAGCCGGAAACGAACCAACCGCCGAGGAGTCCGTCGGACACCGTACCAATAAGCAATCTCAAAAAACCAATCTCTAGTCTCTAGCAAGGGTGTCAGACGCCGTCGCCGCCACCACCGACGCCGACGTCAAGTGGACATCCGTGGATACCTCCCTGGAGAGAGATGCCCATCCTTCCGCCGCAGCACCCACTGGCGTCGCGAGATGACGTCTACGACGAGAACTAGACGGCCGGCCGTCGTCCCCCTCGGCGCCGCCGTCGCTGCCGTGGAAACGACATTCTCCGACGACGATAGCGTCACGAGGCCATGGTTCCGGAACATAATTAACGGCCTTGTGGCGCTTCGCATGCTGAAGTGCCGTTGCAGCATCTTCGATTGGCTGGGTACAGTAGTTTTGAAATTGGACACCGAGATCCATCATTAGGCTAGGCTACCACTGTAACATTTGCTCGGCCGTACTGCGTATGAGTTTTCATTTAGAAAAAGCTTTACGATGAAACGAAAGCCTTAATTAAATAGATGCAACTATTTTTTCTATGCAACGTGCATATACAACAATGGTGAATCCAACAGCTAAGCAAAGAGTGGGCTCATCTCTCTCCTCTTCTTCTTTCCCCAGCTCCCCTTAAGATCCGCCCCTACAGATATAATTAAGGCTCTCTTTGGTAGGTAGGACTCCAGCTACGACGCTTTTGCCGCCCCTACCAAACAGCAACGCCAGAAACAGCTCCGCACATAGAGCACCGACGGAGCCGGAGGCAGTTTTGTACTGATGGGGTGGAGCCGAAAATAGTGGCTCCCATGGCTCCTCACCATCTCTGAGCTGGTATGTACCAGAATGCCCAGCACGGTGGCATGGGAGAGCAGCTCAGAAGGGGAGCGGCGAGAGAGTGGCGACACGGCGTTGGCGCGGCGGAGGTGCATCGTATCCCGTCGGCCATGAGAGCGTGACCCGCCGGTCCCTTCTCGACTGGGGTGGGCGCACCGCCCGCCGTCCCGGCTGCTAGTCAGAAGCATGAGGCAGGCGAACAGAAAGAAAGAGGAGATTAGGCACGCGAAATCGGAAGAAGACACCTTGAATTGGATCGTCGGGGTTAGCACCGACGACCTGCTTCCGCTGCGCTGCCCACACCGACGACGGGGTGCGGATCGCCGCCGGCGGCGCTAGAGGTAGGGCCGTCGCCGCCAGCAATCCGGTGCTCCCCTCCACCAATTTCCACCACAAACGAGCTTCTCATATCTCAGGCGACCGATTCCGCCATATCTTGGTCTCCTCCACGGCTCCACTTGCTCCTGCTCCACCGGCCTGAGCTCCGGGATCTCGGCCATGGCCGGCCGCGAGAGCAGAGCTCTCTTTTATCTCTGTCTCTCTGTTCTCTATGTTCCCTTCTTGACCCTAAAAGCCCATATTTTCATTAAAAAGCCCACTAAACAATCTGAACCGTTTGCTTTCAGCTATATAACCAGCACCAATTATTGTTAGTTTATAATCCTATTTATTATTTTTTCCATTTCATATCAAATCACATTATAAACTGAGGGGAAACCTAACACTCGTAGAAATAGAGGTATATTAAACATTTGTTATTTTCTTATTCATAAGAAAGAGAGAAGCTACTTCACTAGACGAGCCACAACCAAAATTATTTTGACAAGAGCCAGAGCCCTACCAAACATAGCTTAAGAATAGGATATGACATGACATGAAGTGGGGCGCCACGAGAAGGCAACGCAACGGCGAGCCGAGGAACCCTGCAACCAACCCCAGTCACCACAACGGCGCAAGCCTACGTGGAAAAAAATTTGGTGCGGACTAGCCGCAAAACCTTACCGTGCGAACTGTGCTGGATTACGGACGCATGGGCATGCAATGGTCTGGCCGTTTGATGCATTTACACGCTGAGCTCGGCATAGAATGCGGAAACTTTTCTTGGCTCAGTAATTAAAAAGACCACGGCTCGGCTCGAGCTCGAAGAGAATCACGGCTCGACGCTTTGCTCCCTCACAGAAAAGGATGTGAACTTCGCACATACTCGCCGCGGGGAAGGCTGCCGTCGGCAAGGAAGATTGTCGCGGCGCTACCGCCGCCTGCATCCATTAGTTCACAGACCCAGGCGGCCAGGCCTAATTCGCTTCAAACAAAGTTGCCGAGAAGTAGCATACACGCAGCCCAAATGTATCAGCTCATAGCAAACTGAACCATATAATCTCAGTGAAACATCGGCATACAAGTAAATAAACAGGATGCAGGAATCTCCAATTCCATTAGCTAATAATAAAAATGGTTCTGTCATATTACAAATACCAAAATAAGAGGCAAAGGTAAACATGAACTTGCATCATCATTTGAAATATGGAGTGTGAGTCCTTATACAAAATAAAAGTCAAAGAGTACAATCATATATTTTCACTATGCAGCACTCCATCAAAGTGCAATTGTCTAATAGCTGACGCTGCATCTTTATCAACTCCAAATAAGAGACTTGTGTATCCTCCTTGCATACCATGAGCATCCATCAGAGAAGAATTCATGTGCATATTAAAGCCCAACATTGTGGCATTAGCATAAACGCCCTGCATTGATGGAATTGCTACAGTTGAAGGTTGGCCATAAATATTGTTTAGCATGCTGCTGTTAGGTTCAGTTATATTGGCATCAAGGTTCTATATGTCATAATATATAAAATCGTACATCAAACTTACGTGTATGTAAATACACAATATAAAAAAGATATAATATAATTAATACACGGTAGGTGTCTTACCCGGGTCTGTTTTGGATCATCGCCTTTATCTTTGCTAGCACTTCTATTTTTCTTCCCCTTTTGCTTTTTAAGGGATGTGGTCGATCGTTTTTTCTTTGGGCCTTTTACTACACGAGGAACTCTAAATGATATTTTACCTGTTAATGTATCAGTAGAACAATAAGCTGAAACTGGAGGAACCTCATTGTCTTTTTCTTGCACCTTCATTATAGCATTATCTGCATCCAAGTTCAGTTTATCTATGGCTTTCTCCAAATCATCAAGAAACTCTTTCGACAAAGAACATTTCAATGCAACCGATGTCGCCTTTCATGAGATACGTGCAGCTTGAGCTGTCAAATTCTCCTTATTGATCCCATGTTTCTCAACAAAAAATTCCCGCTTCGCATATTTCGTCCATCTATTCGGTATATATTTTGATGGCAAGACAAAAACATCCTTTATGTTGAAGATTTTGAGGGCATGCTTGTATAATATACCTAACAAATATATGGAAGGTGTTGTTGATCAAACTATTTTATAAAAAATATATTACAATTCAGAATTTTTATACATACCTATAGATTCAAACTTTCGGCATGAACATGAGATGGTCATATTTTCAATGTTGAACATAACTGTTGCCCCTTGGTCAGATTGTATATGCGTAACCATATATGTCAAGATTGACCCCTCAGTTTTCAACAATTGACCAGTTAACACAAATTGATTTTTAAATTCTGCCTCAAACTCCACATACATTCTCCTTGTATATGATTCAGCTGCCATCTTCAACATAGGTAAATTTGGGATGTAAGTAATCGGGATCTTACGACGTGAATGAAAATCTGCATTGACCTCATTTTCACGAAGACTGGCACGCACCTTCTCACATTCTACAAAGAGTTCTGAAAGACCCAGTTTCCTACAAAACCTTTTCTTGAAGACATTATTCATAACTTCACTCCTTTGGGTAGAGGTCATGTCAGCTGTAAAAGAGTCACGGTAGATAATAGCCCATTTTTCCCTCAAGTTATAAAGGTTTGCCATCCAGTCATTGTCCTCAAGGTTGTACTCCCGCAACAAATCATGCCACCTTTTATTGAAGTAATACTCTGATCTATCCTCATAGACACAACTCTTAAAAGTAGGTAGAAACTCCTTATGCTTATTAATTATATGTCCGAGATGTTTAGCAGTATTAAGATAAATATGCCACATACAAAGACGATGGCTTGTGTTTGGAAATACATAAGCAATAGCACCTGCCATGCCTGCATCTTGATCAGTAAAAATTGTGCTTGGGTGCTTGCCTGACATTGCTGTTAAAAAAGTTTCAAAGAGCCATACAAACGATGGAATCGTTTCATCAAATAGCAATGCAGCTCCAAAAATTATGGTTTGCTTGTGATGGTTGGTACCTAGGATTGGAGCAAAAGGCATTTCAAACTTATTAGTTTGAAATATGGTGTCGAATGACACAACATCACCAAAACATGCATAATCCATGATAGACTGACCATCTGTCCAAAAAAATTAGCTATACGGTCTTTATCGGGTCCATCTTCCTGATCTATATCAACTGCATAGAAAAATGTAGGATCCTCACGCTGCTTATTTTTCAAGTAGTTGCATAGTGTTTGAGCATCATTGGATTCTAAGTACTTCTTGCGCTCACGACCAATCTCATTATTGCAATCCATCTTTGAATATGGCACTTTGTCGGCTCCTCCATAGAACTCCTTCGTGAACTCATAGACTTGGGCAGGCCTCATTCCAGCTTCTCGTATCTGGCTGATTAGCTTTCTATCTGCTTCTGAGATACGTCATTGGGACCTTAGATTTTTCTTCTTATTTGGACTAGCGAGAAAATGATTGTGCTCAAGTACAACCTTATTCACTGTCCAAATCCCTTCTCTACTGACAACAAGCTGAATCCGAGCACCGCATCCTGTCCGTGTCATGCCCTTCGATGACTCAGATTTCGCATGTCCTTCGGCACTGCAAACTATATATTTTTTATATATAGTACCATCTGGCCGGTGCTTTGTGGTGCTCTTTCTAATACTAAATCCAATTTCACCGGCATACTTGTTGTGCATCTCATAAGCATAGTCCTCAGATTCGAAAGCCATTCCAACTTTAGGAGCAATTGAAGTGTGCCCAAATTTATCAGCCACCCGTTGTATAGCATAATCTCACGTCATGCATTATATACTACTTCTCCGCTATGCATTATCTACTACTTGACAAAAAAGATGATCAAACAAAGTACGTGACCTAACCTGAGTTGCTTGATCCCCTTCATCTACGTATTCCATGGTATGTGACTGTGTGTTGAAGTCAACATTCTCATGCCGGGCGACATCACGATCTTCAACCGGGGCAGCGTCCTCATCGTAAGATAAGCCAACTTCCATGACGGCTGCTAGGGGCTAAGAAGAGTAATAGATGATTAAGTAGGATCGTAAGTACGTTTTACTAAGGATGTAGACTGCAGGCCTCACCAAGACGACGAAAGCGATCGAAGGAGTCGCCTAAACTGGAATCGCACGAGCTGCGGCGGCGCAGGATCCAGGATTTCCGGACTGGTAGACAAAGGCGGCGGTTTCTTTTCTGTTTCTGTACGCGAGGAACGCGGAGCCGTAAATGGAGCCAAGCCGTGCTGTGGTGCGGCTGCTTGCGTCGACCAGCCGAGCCCAAAGCTTTCCAAGCTTGTGGGCCTAATTCCGTCTACTAATCCGACCAAGATTGCCACGCGTCAGACATCCAAGACAAGTTCGCACGGGAAGGTTTTGCGGCCAGTCCGCACCAATTTTTTTTCCGCCTACGTGCCTTCTCTCGCACGTGCGACGCCGCGAAGCAACCAAAACAAGGCGAAAAAAGCAGAAAAAATAGGGGAGAGAAGGAACCGGCAGCCGGTAGGTTAGAAACTTTGGAATTGAATCCGAGTCCGATCGAGTCAAGTGCCACAGAATTGAATCCGAGTCGGTCCCGTCCCGCAGCGATATATATTTCTCGACCCAGCCGTCCCAGCGTCATCTCTCGCCATCCCACGAAGGCACGAACCCCCGCCTGGCCCCAAACTCACGTCGCCGAGCGGCTCGTAGCGAGCGTGCGAGGCTCTCCCCGCCGCCGCACCCCACGTCGTGCCGTCAAACAAGACGATGGCCGTGCACTATCGGTACAAGAGCGATGTCCAGACGTCCTCCGTACCCATGCCGACGCCATCCGTCTCCGTCGCCGACCCGAAGAACCTCATCCTGAGGACCGCCCGCCACGGCCACGGCCGGACGTGCGGGCGCGGGTAGAGGGAGAGCGTCGCGCTGCATGACGCGCGGGCCGGCGAGGAGCACACGGACGGCAGCGCACTTGTCCCGCGCAACTCAACGGTGCTGGTGCGCCGGGTCGCCGGGCCTCCCGCCGAGACCATCACAGTCGCGTCGTCCCCGCCCAAGGCGACGACCCATGATGGCGTACCGTCGGATTCCGCCGTGACATCGAGTTCGAGCGCCGAGGACGACGAGGCCAGGGCTATCAGCGCCGTCATCGACGCCGCGCAGCTCAAGTGGGGAGATCAGCACCGGTCTCGCTACGATCACCATGGCGCATTGGAGGCGAGGGCGCCGCCGGCTGGGTACGTCTGCCTTAGGTGCCGCGTCCCGGGCACTTCATCCAGCACTGCCCCACCAATGGGGATCCAAGATACGACTTGGGAAGGGCGTCGTCCAAAATCAATCCGCTGCTGGTGGACCCGATCCCCGACGACGGGGTCCCGCCGGAGCTCCACTGCAAGATCTGCAGCGAGGTGATGGTGGACGCGGTGGTGGCCTCCAGGTGCTGCTTCGGCAGCTTCTGCGACGTGTGCATCAGGGGCCACATCGCCGCCAAGTCTAGCTGCGTGTGCGGCGCGCAGTCTTGCGCCGCCGACCTGATCCCCAACCTGACGCTGTGTGCCACAATCGCCAAACTGCTTGCCACGAGTGCCCCCGGCAGCGGATCAGTCGGCACGGACAATCGGAAGAGCTCGGCCGGCAGCAACGCGGAGCCCACCACGTCGCAGAGTGCCGCCGCCTCGTAGGAGAGCCGCAGCCACGGCACGGCGGCCGCTGGCTTGGAGCACAGCGGCGGGAGCGCGTCGTCGACGTCGAAGAGCGCGGCAGCTCCGGCGGCGCGCGAGCCAAGATCGAAGCACGCTACTGCGGAATCGGTGGAAACCGGTGCGCACGCCGGCTATCTAGAGCAGTACGGCTACTACCGCAACCCGTTCGGGCCGGCATGCTACGATCCTTTCTTGGGTGCGGCGCCATGGGCGTGTGATCCGTACATGTACTACGGCATGCCGTACGGTGGCGGCTACACGAATGTCCCCACGCCGGCCGGCTACCACGATGGATGCCATGGAAGGAAGAGGATGGCCGACGGGGGGTTTCAGAGACACGGGGAGGCTGGTTTGAAGAGAAGATGTGGAGGCGGATCGGAGGTTGTTTTCTGAAACATAAGAACTTGAGGACGGAGCTTCTGAACCGTAGCTGATGCCTGCTACTGGTCGTCGAACTTGTGTTAACTCGCTGCACTAGTGATTGCGTATGTAATGATGCAGTACTTGGTTCATGGATAAAATCAGACACCTGCTTGTTTGCAGCAGTGTGTTATGACTTGTAAGATATCTGAAAATCAAATGAAATATCTGTATAGATGGCACTTGGATCTCTGTTATCACTGTCTGAGTTTATTCAGTATCGAACACAATACCACGTCCAAATTAAGATCGGTGAAGCAAACCCAGGATTCATCTTGGCGGCAGCAGCATTTGCATTCAGTCATCGTCGCAGGTGCAGCGGCCTTGCTACTCTGTCAAAGACGAAACAAAACATTGGCGAGAATCCGAGGTTGTGCTGTTTGGGGGCTTTCTGATTCGCGCGCTCGCCAGGACAGCTCCTAGCAATCGATCAGACAAACCCCATCGTCGGCTCCCCCTCTCCGTAGTCCGCACACTCGCCACTGCACTGCAGGTCTGCAGTGTCGTCCGAGTGTCCGACTCCCAAAGGGCCAAAGCACTATCCACCCACGTCCCACATGCGCACCGTGGTCCCCCGTTCTCTTTTATCATTCGAAAACAAAAAAAGTATGAATAAAAATAAAAAATCAAACTATGTCAACAATTAAATTATATACGAAATATATGTAAAGATAAATCATTCAAAACAACTACAAAACAAAAAATTATATACATTATTTATTAAAAACTGTACAAACATAAATTTATGTATAGATAATCTGTTCATAGGTTATGCATGAAAGCACAAAGATATTTGCATAAACTGTATGACACAAAAATTATGCACATAGATTCCTGTTCATAACTTATGCAAAAAATGCATAAATTGTATGCACACATTGTATGAAAACATATTTCTCATAAGTTGCGCAAAAAATGTCTACAAAAAGTTATGAAGTAAAAATAATAAGGCACAAAAAATTCTAATAAAAAAGAAAAGAAAAGGCACGTCCTGGTTTCCGAGGTCACCGCAGTATGCACGAATTTGCTGCTTCCGCTCAGGAGCACTACTCGCGTCGGCTGCTAGCTGCTGCTTTTGTTTGGTGCCTTGTTGGTTCACGCAGAGAAAGGAAAAGGTAAGCATCCGATGGGCCTCCACGTGGCGTGCGCGCCGCGCGGACGGCGCGGTTGGAAATTGATTGCCCGGACGTCAGCCAACGCTCGCGCGTAGAATTGGATTTGCATGCTGTTTGTTGCGTACTAGAAACCGCGAAGGTTCGATCGGCGATCTTCCGCTATCCGGCTGCCGACGCCCTCACCATCTCACCTCGTCGCCACCGTCGTTGTCCAGTCTGCCGCCCACAACCATCCCTTCCAACCTCGACGGCCCTTCTGAGCGCGTTGCTCATGCAGCCTCCAGCTCGACGGAATCGCGTGAGCTTTGCACATCATTGGGCAAGATTTCAGCACCAGCGGAGAGCGACTTTTAGCCCTCTATCTCAAATTTAAATGATTAAACAAAAAATATATACCCCAACAGACTCTCTATTAACAGACTCTCTACTGAACCCTCTATTCTAGCAAAATCTCAAAATTCCCTCATCCGCCCTCCATTCCTAGGGGATTTCTAGTGAGGTTTGTATTATAATTTAGAACTGAGGATTATTACTGGAGTTGAAGGAGATTTGAATGCCCAAAAAATAAAGATAGCCCCGTTTAGCATTTAGATGGTCTAATTTAGAGACTATCGCTAGAGTTGCTTTGAGTGGGTCTAAGATTTAGCCTACTCATTAGCTGGACCATTCAGCTAAACCCTTTTTTAAGCAAAAGATTCAGCTAAACATGTGCATCCGTTTTTGGTCGTGCGAATTTTGCTCGCTAGAAAACTTGCAAAATTGAGCATGGCTAATCGAACAAAACGAGTGGCACGGCTAAATTTGGTTTGACAGAGTGGGGTCACAGATCAGATACGAACATGTCCTTGTATTTTTTTTTGTGAAAAGATTCAAGGAAATACTAGTACTAAAACTAGATATATTTGCTAGTACTTACACGCACGATCCTAATACTTTTGTAGTGTTTCGTGCACTGGTGCATAGAGCTAGAAAATACACATCAGCACCGGCTAGTGGCTCCAGTTTATATATTATATTCTCACTTGTACATTTAAAAATTTTGCTTTGCAACATTGCTGGGCACACTAGCTCAGTCATCCCCCGTTCCAAATTACAATTTATTTTATTTTTTTATACATATGTTTTGCTATACATCTACATATATATTATATCTAGGTGCATAGCGAAGCTTATGAACTTATAAAAATCAGAATATATATTATATCTAGGTGCATAGCAAACCTTATGAATATAAAAAAATCAGAACGACTAGTAATAATTTAGGATGGAGGGAGAATATGACATCAGGTTCGTAGCGGGCCGGGGAGAGATCGGAAAACTGGATGGAATTGAAGCAGGATCAGACATCGCGCGCAGGCGATCACAGCACACTCACACACGCTACGCTACCTCGAGGGACATTCTGGCCCGTATGTCCTCTCACATTCGCTCCACCGTTGGCCCAGCAGCTAGCGCCGTAGCTAGATTCTTCTTCAATAACTTGATCAGACCATCGATGCAGCAGGAGGAGGGCTGCTAACAAGCAAGTCCATGGCGGCAGAGAGGGCACGTATTGCTGGTCCCCAACCACTTGGTGATGCACTCGGGGTGGAACTCGTGCCCGCGCAACGGACACGGCATCACGTGACCTCCTCGCCGTCCACAAAATCCCCGAAGCAGATGCTACACTCCGTGACGCCGCCGCCGCCGTCTCCTCCGGCGCGAAACGTTCGCTTCTCCAGGCGAGCCACCGCGGCGTCGGGCGCCGGGACCGCTCCGAAGCCGCCGTCGCTGTTGGGCTGCGACTCGTAGTCGAGAAAGCCCGGCACCTCCCGTGCGGCCATAAGCACCAGCAGATGGAGGACCTGGAAAGTGTCGTGCTCGTCGTAGCCGGCGTCCAGCATCCGAAAGACAGCTCCAGTGAGCAGGCGACAAAACTCGTCGAGCACCAGCTGGTCATCAGCCAAGCCGCCGTCGTGCTCTTCGTCGTCGTTCAAAACCCGCATCGCTTCATCGAACTGGGGCTGCTGGAGGATCACGAGTACCCGTTGTACCAGGCCGTGGTGCCCTTGTTCGACTAACACCCGCGTCGCTTCGTCGAACTGGTCCTGCTGCTCGGGACCCTCGAACAGCCGCTGTTGAGCGCCGCTGCCCGCCATCGAGGTGGAGATCAGGCCGTCTTCAAAGCTCTCGTCGGCCATGGTTGAAGGAGCCAGACGGCGTTGCGTTGTGGGGTGGTGGATGAAGATGAACCACGGCGGTTGTCAGGCGGACGTGGTTAGTTGTTTGTGATGCACGCGACTGGCGCGGCGTTACCCAGAGAATTGAAGGTGTATGTACGACGGTGCGTGATGGCGTGTGGAAGGATCGTCGTGGTGTATGTGCTGCAGCAACTTATATAGGGCCGGCCGTATGGATGTCGAGTTCGTGTAGGAAAAGGAAATTAACCCGTAGTGCACGGTTCGGATTCGGACGCGACAGCATCGTGCATCGGATCGGAAACCGACATTTAGTTTTAGCAAATCGATCTGCACAGATCGATCGCGTGCTTAACCAGGCTGAAAAAGAATTAAAGCCAAGCTGGCAAAAGCCGGCCTTCCTTCCCGGAAGCTGGGAGCTCTGCCGCCGGGCCGAAGCAGGACGACCTGACACACGGATCTAGTGAAGCGCGTAATAAGTGGTGGCGACGAGCGCGGTGGCCATGAGCGCGTAGGCGACGCCCCGGTCGATCCCCCGCCGCCCTCGCGCCGGCGCCGACGACTTGCCAGCCGCTGCCATGCCGCTACGGTCCAGCCGACGACCTGGCAGCCGCTATGGACCAAATTTCAGGACGCGCCGGGCTCAACGAAAGAATGATGAGCTCAAACTAACTGGGCCTCCGGCTTGGCCCAGCAACGCTGTTGCTTCACTTCCACATATCGAATCGTGGCCGCAGAATTCCAATCCAACGGTTCCCAGTACCCCAGGGGTGCACGGTAAATGAAATACCGTCTACCCCGAGCGTCCCCCTCGCGCGCGCGGCGCCGCTCTCGTGTCCGCAGCACTGTCGCGCTCGGCATCGCCGGCGGCGGCGACGTTGCAGCACACTCCCCTAATGTCACACCCGCGGCAGCCGCCTCCCTTGATCGCGCACCTCCTCTTGCCGCGTTACGCTTGCCGGCGGCGGCCAACATCTTCCGGGGCGTCGTCCTTAGTGTCCGTGCCCGCGGCCAGCGCCATCCGGGGCGACACCGCCAGCCCCGCCGCGCGCATTCCTGGCGCAGGCAGCCCTTCCGCGTAAGTCGACATGGTCCAGATCCCCTGCTTGGACGTGGAGGGCCTCTCGCCGATGCTGACCACATCGTCCGTGGCCTGCTGCACCGACACAATGCAGTCTGCCAAAGTGGATGCCATGCCTGCAGGCTGCTGGCCTGTTGATGTACCCTTAAAGTCAGGAATTACTCAAAAGCTGTCACTTTGGGTTCTTGATACACGACAACATCGGCATCAATCCGCTCCTGTCAAACATCCAAATAGAACTCTTTTATATTTAGCATGGACTCTTTTGTCAAGTTCTAGTTTTCTTATTTTTAATTCTATGTTGGCTATATACTAATCGTATTCATCAAGAACTCTTTTATCCAGTCCTAATTTTCTTAATTTTTTAAATCTAAAAATTATATATTTATTAATTGTATTTGATGTGAAACTTTTAAGTTAGTCTAGACTGTTAGATTTTTATAAAATCCAATAATATAGGTTCGTTAGTCTAGACTTTTAGATCTTCATAAATCCAATGATGTACGTTCCTCTCTTTTTTAGATTAATATGATAATTTCTACCCTGCCTTGGCGAACGTGCTGGCTTCTTTTAACACTATCTTATTAAGATAATAGATTTAATTATTTATTAATCATATTTAGCATGTATTATTTGGCCTAGTGCTATTTTTTTCAATTTCGAAATTTCCTGTTTACTAATCTTATTTGACATAGATTCTTTGTTCAAATTCTAATTTCTATATTTTTAATTCCAAATTTAGATATTTACTAATTATATTCAACTTGCGATCTTTGGCCATGCGGTAGTTTTCATTTAATTCCAAAACCATGGAGCATGTGCGAGCTGTGCAGCATATATTCACCGTGAGATATTTTTTCGACAGCGTGACATTTTAGTTCCTCTTGCTTGTTCCCTTATCGGACTTTGCAGCATCTACAGGTTGCATAAATCATCTTTTTTAAAAATGTGAGACAATTATGGACCTTCTAGATTGGGCAGATAAGAAATTCATATTTTTTCTGTTTTGCCTGGTCGTCTAACTTTCGGATCTTCTTACGTGATGTCATCTGAATGTCTAATACATGTTTCAGATTCTAGTGCATAAGCCAACGATCATGATTATGTTTTGCGTGATGTATAATCAGGGCAACATGGGTCAATTATCGCTTTTATGATAAATGTCCTTCCGTGAGTTGGCACACAATGTAGTACTTGCCTTATTTTAATTCCGAATTTAGATATTTCCTATTCGTGTATTCAATGGGGACCTTTAGTCATGTGATAGTTTTTTAATTCCAAATTTAACTTTTTATTAATTGACTCTTTTGGTTAATGTAGACCGTTAGATCATCATAAAATCTAACAGTGTAACGTGGTGGTTTCTTTTAATATTTTTATTAATATAATAGATTACTGCAATATTTACATGGACCTACGTGACGTACTCATTCCCATCTTTTCCTGATAGTGATTTACTGATTTATCTGTATATTCACAATTTAAATTTGATAATCAAAAGGAAAGTTGATTAACGTTCATCTCAGTTCTCATTACGGAATTACAATGTTTAAGGGTCTATTTGGATCAAGTGACTAAAAGCAGTGATTAAATTTTAGTCATCCTATGTTTGAATAAAGTGACTAAAAATAAACGATGGGGAGGGAGTAAAAAATGAGGGGTAGGCCCACTCAACTCCTTTCTTTTAGCTCCTCTTTAGGAACGAGACTATTTCAGTCACTTTTTAGTTAGTTTGTTTAGAACTTTAGTCCCTAATAAAGTGACTAAAATTTAGTCACTTTGCTTTAGAAGGTGGGATCCAAACAGGTACTACTACCAGATATGAATTTAACACCTATTACACCGTTTAAACAAGTACTACTACCAGTACTTCCCGCAGCACAAGGCTAGGGGTGGCACACGTGACCAAAACCAGGCTACCAAAACACCTTAATTGGCAACGTTAACCTCCAACGATTACATGGTTGCATCTTTTATTATACTCCAGCTTTTCCATCCCCCTTCCTGTGCTTGATGACCTGAACTTGTCAGATTATTGGCACCCCTTCCTCTTGTGGATGCACCGCCTGTGATGTAGCAGCTGAATCTTCAAGCACTTTAATGTAGCAGCTGAATCTTCAAACACACGAACACTGGAGCACAAATTCTTCATGCTGTATGTATAAGATCGAGGTGCCTGCTACGGCAACGCATGCAAAGCTTTTGAATGGATTCAGTGGCCATCCACGCCTGTGGGCAGTTCATGGCGGCAGAGAGAGCACATGTTGCTGCGCCCCAGCGACTTGGTGATGCAGGTCGTGTGGTACTCGTGCCCGTGTGCGCACGGCATCACGCTGACCTCCTCGCCATCCTCAAAGTCCTCGAAGCAGATTGCGCACTCCGACTCGCCGCCGCACCCTTCCGTGGCGTGAAACGTATGCTTCTCTAGGGCGGCCACGGCCGCGGCGGACGCGGGGACCGCACCGAACCCGCCGCCGCCGTTCGCTCCTTCTTGGAGACAGGCAATAATAGTTTCGATGTCGAGCCCCAGCGCCCGTGCCAGGAGATGCAGCATCATCGCCTCATGGACCTGGCGGTGAACGATCTGCTCGACGAGGTCGCGGTCGTCACTCCGTTGGTCGAAGAGCTCCGTCGATTCGTGCAACCGGGGCCGCAGCCAGACCAGGCGGCGGCGTGTGCCGCCACGCCCAAGCTCCTGCCGGTGGCCATGGACAGTGCGTGCTCCATGGCTGCCGAACCGCACAAGCATGGTGGACTGCCGGTGGTTTAGGAGACTAGGATGGACCGTGATGGCGTGATGCGCGGAGGTGGTGGTTTCAATTGATTTTATTTGCGTGCCCTGGTAGAGTCGGTGTCCGAATACACAGGTCCAATCGGACTCGGTTAGCGGCTCAGCGCGCGTAGCAATCCACCATGTTAATCCGAACCCTCAGTTTCCAGGCAGGCCACGTACGCGGGCTGTAGCAGCTGCTCCCGTGTCCCAGTCTAGCTGTTCGCCTGTTACAGCAGCTCTCACACTTGCAGCTGGGCATTACTTGTCAGCTGCCTTTGTTGCTGACCCTTTTGCCAGCCAGGTCAGGGTCTTCTTTTACCGTCTCTAGAGAAGGGAATCCTCTTTGAAACTCCCCTTTGGATTTCTGTGCAATCCCCCATTGCTTACAAGTTGTGAAAAGTGAGCCCAAGTCTCATACTTGCAACCAATCCTTACCTGGAGCCCTACATATATTCCCACCATCAATACAAAAAGCTCGTAGTGGCAATGCAATGGGTTTGGAGGATCTGCCGTCTCTGATATATCATAGTGTAGAGAGGAATAGGGATCACCCACACTTTTATTGATCATCAGGTCACATATTTATACATGTACAATCATCAGATCAGAGGCTGGCAAATTCAGACTAGTCCTCCGGCTATATCTATCCGCGAGCCGAGTCAGGCTGACACAACTAATATAATAAGAATTCCCAAGTGCAGTAGAATAATCTGATCGAGCTCACTGCAGTTATACGGCCTTGTTACATACAAAAACTGCATTGCATCACATATTCCTTGGTGAATAAACACGCAAACGAATTTCTTGATGCCATTCGCAAGACTCCAATCTACGAATCAGCAGCGCGTGGCGGCAGAGAGGGCACATGTTGCTGTAGCGCCCCAACCACTTGGCGATGCAGTTCGTGTGGAACCCGTGCCCGCCCGAGCACGGCATCACGCTAATCTCGTCGCCGTCCTCAAAGTCCTCCAAGCATATGCCGCAGCTCTGACGATCTGCCGAGCCGTCGTCTCCTCCAGCACCGGCAGCGCGAAACGTTTGCTTCCCCAGGCTGGCCACCGCAGTGGCGTCCGCGGGGACTGCGCCGAACCCGCCGTCGCGATACGCTTCTGCTGCTTCGAGCAGGCTACTGATTTGCGCGTCATCGACAACCTCCCGCTGCAAGCTCGCCATGCCCAGAAGCACCAGCCGCTGCGCCATCGGGCACTCGACGATCCGCTCGTCGAGGTCGGAGTCACGGGGGCTAATCTCGTTGAGCAGGCCGGCCACGACGTCACCGGCGATGTGCAACTCGTCGTCATCGTCAGGAAGAAGCCGTGCAGCAGCTGCTAGTTCCTGTTCTTGGAACCAGTGGTGCTGGTATTGGGCCGGGATCAACAAGCAGGTGAGGTTGCCGTCGGTGGCGGCCACGCTGCTCTCGATAGCGGCGGCCAAGGAGCGTTCCATGATCGCGTCGTCGGCCATGGTGGACCGCCGGAGCCTGTGGGGATGATGTCGAAGCCGATGGCTGCTGGTTAATTTTTTTTGGTTTCTTGGAAAACGAGAGAGATCGGCGTTAATCGGAGGGAGGAGGATTAGTGCATTCAATTCGGGGACGTGTTTAATAAGTTGTTTATATAGCTATGCACGTTGGGTTGGCGTGGGTTTGGTTTCTGAATCGGGAAATTCATTTGCTCCGGCTGCTGGTGGCGTGCTTGAGAAGCAGAGCAGCGGTTAAAGCGCAACGGAAGCCATCTTCTAAATACGAATCCTGGGGCCTGTTTAGATTCCAACTTTTATAACTTTTGGAACTTTTTGCTACTGTAGCGCTTTCGTTTGTGTTTGACAAATTTTATCTAATTATGGACTAACTAGGCTTAAAAGATTCGTCTCGTGATGTACAATTAAACTGTGCAATTAGTTATTTTTTTACATATATTTACTGCTCCATGCATGTGTCCCAAAATTGATGTAATGGAGAGAGAATGTAAAAAGTTGGAACTTTGAAGGGATCTAAACAAGGCCCTGAGTCCAAACCAGGCAACCCTAACCCTATTGGGCCACGTCGTCTGCAAACTTCGGCTGTCGGATCTTGGTGAAAACGAGGGCGTAGGCACAGGCCGTCCCTCGGCCCATCCTCTCGGCGCTTCGGGCATCGTCCTCCTCGCAACTTTGCTCCTCCCTGGTGGCCGGCGGCGCGACCGTTCTTCTCCTCGCGCCCCTGTTGAGCCATCGAAATCCAGGCCGTGAGGAATGGCGGCGGCGCTGCTGTGCACATAGCTGGTCGTCGCCTACATCTTTGCGGTCTGCGGAGCTGACGAGGAGAAACAGCAGAGGCACTACAACAGATAGATCTTCTGGTTCCTCCCTCGAGCTCAACAGCCCGCGGCCCACGCTGTAATTCCCCTTCACCCTCACCATGGTTGCTCCTCCACCTCACGACCCTCCTTAGCTCCTCGCACACGTCGCCTTCACCTGCTGGGCTGCTGCCGATTCTCCATCTCGCTCCCACGCTACGGTGGCGCCATGCCAGCTCCCTCCGGCCCTCCCGACCAAGCATCGACCTAAATAGATTTTGATGAGAAAGAACAAACCTTGATCTGTTCTGGGAACGTACAAAGAAAGAGCCTTCAGAAGACGTGACCCAAGCCTTGATCTGATATGGGAGCATAAAAAGGGAGGAGCCTTCAGAAGATGCCAGACACAATAAGCATCTCCAGGTACCTCACAGCTTCTCCCCTAGAACCTAAATCATACATTAGCTAACCTCGTTCACGTATTTATCAACGAATGGTGAAGTAGCGACTACCTCGTTCACGTATTTATCGACAAATGGTGAAGTAGCGACTTAGTTCCTGATGGCACAAACCCAAAATATGAACATAGTAACAATTCATATATTGACTAATACATAAATTAATCATCATTGTGTTATCCAATATGACACTTCAATGTTAAATGTTTCCGTTCCAAACAGTTCAGACTTCCGTTATCCAATCATTGGTTTTTAGCTTCAACTTAAAACGAAAGAAAATACCAACTTCAGGCGAGAAGAGTACTGAAAAAATGTATTTTGACTTACAGGTTCTTTTGCTACAAACCTGTTGCTAGGTGTCATGTTTCAGATTTTAGACACTACACAAATGTTAGCATAATTCCATTATACCATTTGCTTGTTGAAATGGCTTACTGCAGGTTACATTTCCAGATGAATTATGCATCTAGAAAAAATTACCATTATGGGCAATGTGATTTGCTTGGATTGGCTGGAGTTCATTTTCGCTTAAGATTATCGAGGCTTATGAACTCTCAGTTTTGCAGGTATCTATTTGTAGTCACCTCTTTTTCTCTGTTATATAACCTTTTTACTTTCCCAAACACAGACCTCAAACTATTAGTCCTAATTCTACAGTTTGCCAGTTTTCAGAGATCCACCATTATCAGTAAAATAATTTCATCTTTGATGACTGCCACTTCGGAACGAAGTGTTTTTAACAATATTTGTGCTGATATCTTTGGATTCAGTCCATCAAAAATAAATTTTCTGATTACATCCTAAATGATACTCTTTCCAACTTTAACAATGCCACTACATATTGGATTGGTGATACAAGGCATGACCTGTCCTAATTAATGCATCCAGAAACATCTCAATAGGGATTAGTCCAGTATTTTCAATGTAAAATAGGACATGCACTAAATATTTGTGGACTTGCTCTCATCACAGCATGCATCTGATGGGACTCTTTTATTGTTCAATCATTACAACTGCAGCAATTCAAAACAGATACCTTAAGTTTGGCAAATACCCTTCTTTGGAAAACACAAGAGAACACTGCATTGATAATTAAGGTACTTTTTGCTCAGTTTTTTTTTCCTTTCTGCTAAGATTACTGTTTGCCTAGGATGCTATGCATTATACTTTGCTCTGACAGACCCAACTGCTGCATCAGCAGATAGCCAAACTGTAGGAGATTATGTTTGGTCTGTTTTAAATGGGTGTAGCTCGTAAATACAATACTTACATGATAACTGTCTGTTAGTAAGCAAAAAAGAGGTAAGAAATATATGGGTTTCAAAAAACAATCCTCAAAAAAAAATAGTAGGTGCTGTGGACGAAGATTTTGAGTCGTAAAATATTTTGGAAATCTTTTTTTGGAGTAGTGAAGCATATAAATCCAAAATAGTAGATGTTGTGTATGAAGATAAATAATCAAGATTTGGGAAAGCAAAACCTTCTCAAATATATCTACGCATATGACAATTATAATGCCTCTTAGCAGAGCAAGCTTTCTAAGACAATTTGAGATAACAAAACTAACACTACTGTTAAAGCATATAAATTTTTAGATATGCCGTTGCTACTTAAAATTATATTTTAGCTCACCAAACAACCACAATTCCTTACTTAACAAAAAAGTTTCATATATACTAAAGTCAGATTATCATGTCCCTCATTAAATATACGTGCTGGATCACTTGCTTCCCAAATTAACTGGATATGATGCTATTGTGCTTAGTTGCAACCATTTGTTTCAGAGGCAAAAATGCAAATCTCAGTTTTCACATTGCACTGCCTTACCAGAATTATTATTTATACTGAATGTTAGCACCTTCAGTTGAATATCCTTCCTATGCTTTGGAAAATCCTAACACTTCATAGTTTCTTTGTGTAATGCAGGGAACAGAAATTCTGAGCTGCTCGATGACATTAGTGACGGGCTCATTTGGCATGAGTGCAATTTAGATTCCTGTCCCTATATATGTAATGAGCAGTTTCTTATTCAAAATATTTCAAACAGTTGTTAATCGAGAAATTTATATCCATGCTGCTATTCAAAATATTCCAAATCAATTGTTAATCAAAAAGTATATATCCGTGCTGCTTTCAGAGTCATAAATCCATTAGCAAGAGTGTAAACTTCCATATTAGGGACTGATATCTTGTATAGAAATACATAATTATGGCCGCAGCATGTAGCACATCAACTACTACTCTCTACGAATCAAAGATCCATGCAAACTTCATGTACGTATAAAATAAATTCAAATTCCAAGATCTTTCTAGTACTAATCCGAAACGCGACATGACTCATACCTCCACACCTCCTAGTCCGATAAGCGCAGGATTAATTTTTGAAGTGGGCCTCCATACCTCCTACTGGGCTAATATCAATCAGCCAGGAAATACTTGGCTGGTGCCTCTTTAGAAGCAGCGGTTCTATAGATCCGGCCCAAAGATACTAGCGGCTCTAGCGAGTTTAACGGACCTGTGAGTATCAAAGCTTGTTCCGAGTTGCAACTGTTTTTCTTTTTTTTTCTGAGAGCAAAGAGTGATTATATATTAATAAAACAAGGATGTACATTCAGATGCGAGTAGCGCTTACACAAGATCGAAACTACCCCTCCATACGGCACAATGAGTACTTGCAGAGGATCAAAGCTTGTTCCCAGTTGCAAGTTGCAACCACCATTCCAGCAAACCTGGATTCTGCATGCCTGTATGCATAGCAGCAGTGCAGAACAGACTGCACACTGCAAATGTAGATGCTCGCATTGCTTGTACAACTTCCTCGGTGGTTGCAGCAATGGATCAGTCGTCATGCTTACTCTTTGGTGTTTGACTCCGCTAAACTTTAACCATATCACATCAAAAATAATTTTATCATTTAGAAATATTAAATAAAATCTAATTACAAAACTAATTGCAGAACCTTTGATCTAATTCGCGAGACAATTTTAATGAGGTATATTAATCCATAATTAGCGGATGATTACTGTAGCATTATTGTTGCAAATTATTAATTAATTAAGTTTATTAAACTCGTCTCGCGAATTAGTATCCATCCATACAAAAGATTTTGTAAACAGATTTTATTTAATATTTTTAGATGATGAAATGATCTTTGATGTAACGGGGCAAAATTTAGCGCTTTGAAATCAAACACGGTTTCTGTTTCTCACTAGTCACCTGCCACGTTAGGAGCTACCTCACCGGCTGGCACCTACAGATGAGGTGCTGCTAGGTCGGAGCCTGCTGCGTGTGACCTTCCCTTTCTGAACACCGTCACACCTGCCACTTTGCTGGATTACTTCTATTTTATTCTTTTATATATGCCACTACGCTTTCGTTTGGTTACTGTCACGGTCAACACATTGAAAGAGAAGATAAACTGCGTCGTCCTACCTAGCTATTGAAAGAGTAGTACATACGAGTGTTGAAAGCTTGCAAAGCTGAAAGCCTGAACTTCTGAAACCCGGGCTCTGAAGTCTGAACATGTACTGACGGACGATTCATGGATGAAAACCAGACACACTCAATAGCCCCCCACCGTACTACACGCCGACGCCTATTGTACTGCTACATATCACCCACCTACAATCTACCCCATGACTCCGTTACAAATTCCGGCCGTATATGCCATGCATCGTGTACTTTGCGGCAGGGTGTCACTAGCTATGTGCATGTGTGACATCTGGATGTACACATGCCGACCACTGTTTGGCATGGCCATCGTGCATGTTTATCGGTTTATCCTAAACACCCTAGCTACTCTATCCTATCTATGAAGGCCGGCTGACCAAATTAACAGTACTTCTTCCCCTGCGCAGACAGGTATCATCATCTGCATGATCTACAAGCACCCATAGTGTCAGTGTGCAAGATCTATACATCGATCTGTCTGAGCTGACTGTCCGTGTGCACTAAGGCCGGCCGGCCGGGATCGGAAAGTAAGATACTAGTAGCCGGATGATTGTGCGGCCGGGCAAAAAGTGCCCACACCAATAGCAACTTTGCAAGTGGCCGACCCCTTTGCCCGTTCACACTCACGGCCTGCCGGAAAAGAAGCAACTACACCGAAGTGCCCGGCTTGTCTATAGCATATGCAACATCCATCTAGTGCAGTAAGGTGGCATGCATGCTGCTTTAACCAAGAAAACCCCCAACCCTGCGCACTATAGCCTGTGCCGCTGCTCTAAACTAGTACCAGCAGAAACAGCAGTACAGGGGGCTGAACTGATGAGATCACTACTGCATGCAGCACTGAGATGGATCACTCCTCACTGTGTGCTTAGCTTAGCGTGTTGATCAGATAATGGAGTGGGCACTATTGCGGCATTGGCCACTCGACCTGCACAAACCAAACGCATGCATTTCAAGCTAGGATTTCAAGTAAACAAGTGATCGCACTCGCACTACTGCTACTACCCTTTATCAGTAGCAGAGTAGTAGGCTGCTATAGTACTGAAGCAAGAGTGGACCGTCTGGAAATGGAACGTGTACACTCAGCTGGCAACCTTGGTAAGTGCTGGCACATGCATGGTGTTTCACTTTCATATATACTATCACTTTGACTACTAATAGCTGCTAGAGGGCTTTCACAGATACCACTGCGGCATCTTTCTTTGTGAAACAGGAAAAAAAGATGGAGAAGAAAAGCTTCATTAGCTTGATACTATGCTGCAGCTTGCAATCCAGGAGCTAGCTAGTACTCCTTAGCTTGTGTGAAAAGAAATTGTGAATGATTACCATGGCTGGCATGTGGGGACTGATCTGATCTGAGGTCTGAGAAGTAGCATCTTTGCATGTCTCTCTTTGCCGGAGCAGCCCAGAGCCTCTCAGGCATAAGAAAATGATGAGCTGTAGCTGCACGGCGCCATGGCCGATGTTGACTTTTTATGAGCCAGCTAGCGCGCTCCGACCATCATGTGGAATCTCGGGGAGCAGATGCAACCCCATAATCTAGTACTGTAGACTGTGTGCAGCTACTGTAGCTGGATCAACCACGATGTTTGCTTTCTTGGGCTAGTAATAATAAAATGGTTATTTTCTCGGATTAAGAAGAAGGTGAGGGACAGGCAGAGAGGGAGAAACTGTTTACAAGGAGGAGATCATCAGAGAATCTGACAGCGGTCACTGACCCAGAGGCGGACAGGGAGACAGACATTCAGGCGCGCACACCAGAAAACAAATGCAAGTGTGTTGTAGTATACTAGGGTAATTAATTAAGTACCATTTAATTAAGAACAAGAAAATCACGGCCATGAGTTTGTTCAGAACTTGAACTCCATCACACCAAATGACCAAACCAAACCAAACTAGGAGAGCTAGGCGCTACACACCAACATTAGTTAGCTAGAGAACCACTCGCATGGCATGGCACTCTGGCACATATGAACAGCCTCATCATCAGCTTCGTTCACAATCTCATACTGCGGGGATACAAATAAAGCAGAAAGTGGAAGAAAATGGTGGTAACGACCATGCATGTATTAGACATGACCAAGAGAGACGAGACGATGTACAAACGAGGTGATCGATGACAGTCACACACATATATTAATGATTAATCCTACATGGATCCCGGATACTAATCGATCAGTGGCAGAAATTGTAAGTAGGTAGCAGATGGTAGATATACTAGATGATGAGATTCCCAGTGTCAACTTTGCAGCATGTACGACTTTGCCCCCCCCCCCCCCCCCCCCCACACCCACCCACCACACACACACACTCCTAACCCAACCCCAGAAGATGAGGATCGTCCTCGCTCATGGCTTGCCCTTGTGCTGGGTGTAGATGTAGTCGAGGTGCGCGTCGCGGAGCAGCCGCCGCTGCATGCAGTCGTCGTTCCCCTCCTCACACGCCGGCTCCTCCGCTGCTTCCATCACCTCAGCGGCCGAGACCGAGAGCTCATCGCCACTACCGGCGGCGCCTTTCTGAAGCACCGGCTCATCAGCTGCAGCCACCTTGGCCTCATCCTCTGCAAAAAAGTTCAGAGACATTAGACCGAGCAGCTAGCGCCGCTGAGAGAAGGCAGGCAGGACCGGTCAGCAAACAGGTTATGCGCCTGCTGCATGGCGTGAGCGAAGCACGCACCTTGGCGAACTAGCTGAAGAGGAACAGCAGCAGCCGGCAGGGGGCGAGCCGCCGCCGCGCGGTGGAAGAAGCAGATGAGGAGGAGGAGCAGGGCAACAGCGGCTACGGGCGAAGAGAGACCG
Source organism: Panicum hallii (assembly GCF_002211085.1). Lineage (NCBI taxonomy): Eukaryota > Viridiplantae > Streptophyta > Magnoliopsida > Poales > Poaceae > Panicum > Panicum hallii. Next base: position 1,453,318 of record NC_038044.1, on the reverse strand, counting down.
CTGCAACGCCTCATCTCTGCCGTGCGCGCGTGGCTTGAACAGTTGAAGTGTGCTGCGCTGTCGAAGGGCGAGAGGAGAAGCGCTGTACTGCTACTGCTTGAATAGAGGTGAGGGAGAAACTGCTGGTTGGCTGCTGGTGGGGCTTTGGCCTTTCGTTTTGATACTTGGTACCGGTGGCGAACGAGCCCGCAGCGGCTGTATTTATAATGCGAGCTGCTGAGAGCTGGAAGCGAGGAGAGCCAGGCATGCAACTTGCAGATCGCAACGCGCAAGGGACGCCGAGCACGCACGCACAGGGCAGGTCGCACGCGCACTCGAGTCGGCAACACGTTTGTCTACAACACGTAGACGTTGGGATTTGGCGGGATGTGGTTCCAACCTTCCACCACTTGTTTGCCAATGGCAAACAAACTACTAGGGCCTAATAAATACCTTCCATATCCACTGGATTTTTACAAGAATTTGGAAAGAGACCAACTAACTTCCTTCCTTTAAGTTAGGTTCAGAATAAAGGCTGTGAATTTTAGCAAGGTTGGGTAGCTTGCTATATTTCCCAATTGCCTAAAACATTATTCATCATCAACATTACCAGTTGTACACAGGATGCAAGTGGGTACCCAATAGTATTTTTTGGGTCAGCTAATTATTTACGATGGCATGCCACTCTAGTTCATTTCTCCTCATAAATTATATACACAGAATGTTATTCTGGTTCATTTTATCAACTTTTTGGATCGACCCACATGGGTTATTAGTGTGTGAGTATGGTTGTGGTGGGTAATCTACTAATCTGGATACGCATGGAACTGAGGAGTACTACTGCTGTACACCTTCAAACGCAAAGAATATCCTTTGCTTTTAACTTTTGTAGCAACTCAGATAAAAGAGATCGGAGGATAAAACAGTCGGCAAAAATGGCGAAAGACGAAGGGAGGACACACTAGGAGGTCAATGTTTGCTGATGGTGCCTTTCTCTGATTCTAGAAGAGAACGAAACTCTTCATCAACCACTAGACATTCCAAAAACGCTTACGTAAACACCCCCAGCTGCCGTGTAATCGTAGATGGATGCAGAGCACATTTGAGGCGGAGTTGTTCAGAAAGAGAAGCCGCTTGGAAAAGCAGGAAACTCCGGAGCTATTCCAAACGTTGAGGCACTGACTCAAGCTGCATAGGCGCCCTCTCTCTTTTCCAGTTTCCTTTGCTTCTTTTCCACCGGGAGACCCGGATGTTTTTTGCAAGAGCAAGTTGGACCGCGTCGGCCCTGCTTTTTTATGTCAATCGAACCCATGCAAAAAAAAAATTTAAAATAAAAAAACTCTCGCTTATAGTATGAATTTTAGGTATCCAGAGACACGTAGAGATCGCAAAATAGCAGAAACTGGAAATGCGTTTCCTGTTTTAGTTTGCTGTCACATCGTTCGTTCGAATTTCCAAGAGAGCTAGGCGCCGAGGATCGGAGCAGATTCAGAACTGCAAGCGCTGCTGCTGAGCTGAATCCGTTTCAGTGTTCACATCGTGCTCGGCTAGTGCATGCATGTTGCATGGGCCCCATGCACCATTGACCAGGATGTCCTTGCGGCCTTTGGGCCCACCGGGCCCCACCCCCACATGCATAGCACACCCACGTATAGCCAGCAAAGTCATTTAATTTGGCGCTGTCCACTCAGCTGGGCCTGGGCACTAGTAGCAGCCATGCTGCTGTGTCCTGATGCTGCTGCTGCTTCTGCGCTCTACTACCTCCCCCGACTCGTTCCTGGCCCGGCGCCACTATCTCGCTCGTTCCAGTCTCCTCTCCTGCGTGCTCACTGCTCTGCGCCATCGATCGATCGGCGGTGCCCACTCCATGCTACTAGCTTGGAAGGATGAGAGACCAGCTCGCAGCAGAGAGGAATGGATCGGAGTTGCGTGCATGACTAGTGCATCATCAGCATTCGCATGTGCTGTTGTGTGCCTTCCGTTCATGTCGTGCTCGTCGCTGCCGTCGACTCGTCGTCCCTGATCGAGATACGATATCCCGCCTGGGACGTCAGTGCCCTCGCCTGCTGCTGCAGCTGCTTGGTCAGCTGGTGGTCTCACTGCAGTACGTGCTGGCGCGGCGCCTGATCGACGGACGGTGCGCTCGCTTGCCCGGCCGCGGCCGGCCGGTCTTTTCGCTCACCGTCGTCGCTTCGTCTTTTCGGTCCGCTGCTCATACGAGTCAACGGCTAGCTAGCTCGATCCGGGCTCTGTAGCTTTCAGCTCAGCTCGGTCCACAGGCGCTGCTAGCTGGCCTGAAGCCTTTTCCATGCGCACACGAGCGGAGCATGAGCTGGCCTGTAGCCGGGCAGATCGATCGAGCTATCGCGTGTGCGACGGTCAACCGGAGGAGGCGGCGGCGCCCCGGACGGCGAGATCTCATCTCGTCATTGTCGGTGATATGCCCCAGAGCCCATCATCGTAATACGGTTTAAAGGTCCAAGAGGATATTCATCCAACAGGAATTAGGGTTGCTAATGGGCCTATGAGATAGAAACCCATTAGTACGCTCTATATATACGAGGGAGGGGCTAAGGGGGCGCGACAAGCCTGTGAGCCGCGCCACTTCCCTAGCCGTCACCCCCTTCTCTCGGCCGCCGCCCTTGCCGTGTGTACGGTGCTAGCACACCGACGCCCGGCGTTTCATCCCTGTACGTGTGGACTCCGTGGAGGCGCTGCTGCGACTGCTGCGCTGATCGGCTGCTGGGATCAAGGACGAGGAGCTCGGTTCGTGGGACGTGATCGACTACTTCCTCTACACCGACGCGCGACTTCTTCCGCTGCGCTGCGCGTCTAGTGATAACGATCTATGATCTTCTACTCGCAAGTATCTTAGGTATTTGCGGTAGTGATGCTAGTGTAGCCTACCCGTTCACCTACAGTGGTATCAGGGCCATCTTGCGTAGTTTTTGGTCTGGATCATTAGCATATAGGTGATATGTTGTTGTATTAGATTGGATCTATTACTTTTGCACGGTTTGATTAGATCAATTGGTCATAAGGGGTTAAAACTGGAGTGAGTTGATTGCGCGGCATGTGACAAAAAGATTAGTTCGTGTTCTTTCTCTGTTATGCATACGACATGTCCCTACCGGCTGGAATCACCATCAGGGACTAACTGTATGCATAGTCAGCAGATTGATCCAACAGATCGAGGTCATGTGTAGATGCAGTCTTCTCAAGTGCAAAGTTTGCACGGTCAATGTGATTGACCTAGTGAAAATTGAGGCATTATGAATGGCTCGGATTTGAGGTGATGCGATCACTCTGATGACTGTTGCTTTCTCGCTATAGCGGCTTCCTAAGCGCTTCTTTGGTAGAACACGTCGTACGCCTAACTTGTTTTTGCAGGGTGTGATGTAAATGGTATGGCCTCAATGTCATGTGATGATGTATGTGATGATTCGTGCGGCCTGTGTGTCGCAAGTTAACACAACCGGGTTGAGGTTGCACTATTATTGTATAACGACCTGCGTGTTGACTTGTGATGTTTGAATTCTCATGTAATTATTTCACTAGCTATTAGATGTAGCAGCTTAATATCTTTTCATGGAGGCTTCAATCATGATGGCGATCATGATCATCACAAGACAGGACGGATGGCAATGGAGGTCACCTTGGAGCCATGGCGATGGAGCCCATTGTGATGCAAGAGGCCATACTATTCACAATATAATATGATTATATGCCTGTGATGTTTATTTCCTGTCATACTATTCTTTCATGCTTTTACATATGGTGGATGTTTTAATCATGATAGAATAGCTTCCCTTAGAAAAGGTTGAGTTTTTTATGCCTTTTACCAATAGCTGCACCTATAAATTTTTTATCGTTGTGTGGTAAGTTTACCAAAGTAGAGTACCCTCAACTATCACTTTTGTATAGGGTGGATGTCAGACATTCACAAGCATAGTATTAGTTTACTCAACAAAGCTATCAAAATAGTTTTGGGCTTTAAGGCATAGGGTTGGGGCCGGGGCATTGGATGCCACCCAGCAAACAAGAGTCGCATAGAGATGTGATTAGTAATTTGTTGCTTACCTGTATCACTACTTTTCTAGCAGTGATGCTAAAGCTCACTAGAATTTTAGTGATTATGGATCTTGAACCACTATATGTCATTAGAGGGAAGGTGACTTTGATATAGTAGGTTGTCTTTTATTAAATCAGTTAATGAAAGTCATTACATAAACTTAGTGCTGAAATCTTGCTTTACTTTAATGTCGTAGATCATGTCTGCCAGTAACAATTCCGCTTTCAATTTGCGTTTTGTTCTTGAGAAAGAAAAGTTGAATGGAACAAACTTTATTGATTGGTACCGCAACCTGAGAATTGTTCTCAGGCAAGAGAAAAGGGAGTATGTTCTTGAGCAGCCATATCCTGATGATCTCCCTGACAATGCAACTGCTGCTGATCGCAGAGCTTATGAGAAGCACTGCAATGACTCACTTGATGTCAGCTGTCTGATGCTCCCCACCATGTCCCCTGATCTGCAGAAGCAGTATGAGCATGCGGATGCTCACACCATGATCGAGGGGCTGCGTGGGATGTTTTAGAACCAAGCCAGGACTGAGAGGTTCAATATCTCAAAGTCCTTGTTTGCGTGCAAGCTGCCAGAAGGTAGCCCGGTCAATCCTCATGTGATCAAAATGATTGGTTACATTGAGACTTTGGACAAACTTGGTTCTGAACTTCACCAAGACTTGGCTATTGATGTTATTCTCCAGTCGCTCCCAGCGAGCTATGAGCCTTTTATCATGAACTTTCAGATGAATGGCTTGGATAAAACATTGAGTGAGTTGCATGGGATGCTAAAAACAGCAGAGGAGAGCATTAAGAAGAATCCCAATCATGTGATGATGATTCAGAAGGGGAACAAAAAGAGGAAGCGTTGGACGCATCCTAATCCCAAAGGTAAAGGCAAGGAAAAGAGTTCCAGTGGTGAGTCCTTGAGCTCTAAGCTAAAACCAGCACCTAAGGCCAAATCTGGCCCTACTTCTGAGGATGAATGCTTCCACTGTCATGAAAAGGGATATTGGTCTAGGAACTGCAAGAAGTACTTGGAAGAAAAGAAAACGAAGAAAGGAAGTGAGACTTCCACTTCAGGTATAAATGTTATAGAAATTAATATTGCATTATCTTCCAGTGAATCATGGGTATTTGATACTGGATCGATGATTCACACTTGCAAATCGTTGCAGGGTCTAAGTGAGACTAGAAGATTTGTAAGAGGCGAGTTGGACGTTCGTGTCGGCAATGGCGCAAAGGTTGCGGTGTTGGCGGTCGGCACCTACCACTTGTCTCTACCCTCCGGATTAGTTTTGGAATTAAATAATTGTTATTGCATTCCTGCATTGAACAAGAACATTATTTCTTCTTCATGTTTGGAAGAAGTTGATGATTTTAAGATTGTAATAGAGAACAAACGTTGTTCTATTTTTTGCAATGGTATTTTTTATGCTCATTGTCCATTGGTGAATGGATTATATGTTCTTGATCTTGAGGATAAATCTATCTGTAATATTAATACTAAGAGGCTTAGACCAAATGATTTGAATCCCACTTTTATTTGGCATTGTTGCTTAGGTCATATAAATGAGAAGCGCATTGAACAACTCCATAAAGATGGATTGTTAAGCTCATTTGATTTTGAATCATTTGACACATGTGAGTCTTGTTTGCTTGGAAAGATGACCAAAGCACCTTTCACTGGTCATAGTGAGAGGGCGAGTGACTTGTTGGGACTTGTACATACCGATGTATGTGGACCAATGAGCTCAATAGCCAGAGGTGGTTTTCAGTACTTCATTACTTTCACTGATGACTTTAGTAGATATGGCTATATCTACTTAATGAGGCACAAGTCTGAATCGTTTGAAAAGTTCAAAGAATTTCAGAATGAAGTACAAAATCAATTAGGCAAGACAATTAAATTTCTACGATCTGATCGTGGAGGAGAATATTTGAGCCTTGAATTTGGTGATCATTTGAAGCAATGTGGAATTATTCCGCAGCTAACTCCGCCCGGAACGCCTCAATGGAATGGGGTATCCGAACGGAGGAACTGAACCTTGTTGGACATGGTTAGGTCCATGATGAGCCAAGCTGATCTTCCATTATCATTTTGGAGTTATGCTCTTGAAACTGCTGCATTCACACTGAATAGGGTTCCAAGTAAGTCTGCTGAGAAGACACCATATGAGATATGGACTGGGAAGCGTCCCGGATTATCTTTTCTCAAAGTTTGAGGATGTGAGGCTTATGTCAAACGTTTGATGTCAGATAAGCTCACTCCAAAGTCAGACAAATGCTTCTTTGTGGGGTATCCTAGGGAAACCAAAGGATATTATTTTTACAATAAGGCGGAAGGCAAAGTGTTTGTCGCTCGCAATGGTGTTTTCTTAGAAAAGGAGTTTCTCTCAAAAGGATTTAGTGGGAGCAAGGTGCAACTTGAAGAAATTCAGAAAACATCCGAAACTGTTTCATCACCCACTGAAGATCCACGGGATGTGCAAGATGTTGCACAACCCGTAGTTGAGGCACTAGCCCCACGAAGGTCTATAAGGGCACGTCGCGCTACTGACAAGCTCAACCTCCTTATTACGGAGGAGCGCCACGTATTATTGATGGGACCCGACTCCGACAAATGGCTTGAAGCCATGAAATCCGAGTTAAAATCCATGCATGATAATCAAGTTTGGAACTTGGTCGAACAAATTGACAGTGTAAGACCTGTCGACTGTAAGTGGATTTTTAAGAAAAAATTGGACATGGATGGAAATGTTCACATCTATAAGGCACGATTGGTGGCGAAAGGTTTCCGACAAATTCAAGGTGTTGACTATGAGGAAACCTTTTCGCCCGTCGCAATGCTAAAGTCTGTTCGGATTCTCCTAGCAATTGCCGCATATTATGACTATGGGATATGGCAAATGGATGTCAAAACCGCTTTTCTTAATGGACATCTAAGTGAGGATGTGTATATAAAACAGCCTGAAGGTTTTATCGATCCTAAAAATGCTGGGAAAATATGTAAGCTTCAGAGGTCCATCTATGGATTGAAGCAAGCATCTCGGAGTTGGAATATTCGTTTTGATGAAGTAGTCAAAGGGTTTGGCTTCATCAAGAATGAAGATGAGCCTTGTGTTTACAAAAAGGCTAGTGGGAGCGCACTTGTGTTTCTGGTCCTATATGTAGATGACATATTACTGATCGGAAATGATATTCCAATGCTTGAAGCCGTTAAAACCTCATTGAAAAAGAGTTTTTCGATGAAGGATTTAGGAGAGGCGGCTTACATTCTGGGTATTAGGATCTATAGAGATAGATTAAAAAGGCTAATTGGATTAAGCCAAGACACGTACATTGACAAGATATTGAATCGGTTCAATATGCAAGATTCCAAGAAAGGTTTCTTGCCAATGTCACATGGCATTACTATAAGCAAGAGTCAGTGTGCTACGACACCTGATGAGCAAAAGAGGATGAGTACGATTCCTTATGCTTCAGCCATAGGATCGATCATGTATGCTATGCTTTGCACGCGCCCAGATATTTCCTTTGCTCTATGTGTTACGAGCAGGTATCAATCAGATTTCGGTGAAGCTCACTGGACAATTGTAAAGAGTATCCTTAAGTACTTGAGAAGAACTAAGCATATGTTCCTAATATTTGGAGGCGAAGATGAGCTCCTTGTAAAGGGTTACACCGATGCTAGTTTTCAAATAGACAAAGATGACTCCAAATCGCAATCCGATTTTGTTTTCTGCCTCAATGGGGGGGGGGGGCAGTGAGCTGGAAGATTTCCAAGCAAGATACGGTGGCTGCTTCGACGACAGAGGCCGAGTATATTGCAGCTTCCGAAGCTGCAAAAGAAGTTGTTTGGATCAGAAAGTTTGTTTCTAACTTGGGTGTTGTTCCTAGTGCGTCCAGTCCAGTGGACCTCTATTGTGATAATAGTGGTGCCGTTGCACTAGCAAAGGAGCCTAGAACAACCAAGAAGTCCAGACATATACTGCGGAAGTATCACCTCATCCGTAACTTTGTTGAGAGAGGTGATGTGAAGGTTTGCAAGGTGCACACGGATTCAAACGTTGCTGATCCGTTGACGAAACCTCTCCCACAACCAAAGCATGAGGCACACATGAGATCTATGGGTATTAGATACTTACATCAGTAATTCTAGTGTGCATGGAAGATTTTTGTGTCATGAGTATGTTTATGTAATGATGAATAATTATTTTTTCCATGGATGATTATTTTTTACATTGATTATCAAGTACGTGACTTGTTCGTGAAACTCTTTGTTGACCATGATATAATTCTAAATTATCCCTAGTTTATGTCGTTATGCGGGACAACAACAACGTTGAGACTAGCACATGCATTAATTGATGATCATGTTTCACGGATCATGGATATGGAATATCGGATTAATGATGTGGACACATGTTGGTGAACATGTTGTTGGATTGACCCACTCCAAGACAATGTTGGGATTGTTATTTTGTATGTGCCATCAGTTGTTCTTGAGTGTTATACCTACTGGATCCTTAGACCTGAGATCGCCATTGTTTCTCACTATGTGTAGTGGTGCATCTTGGGGCTGCTAAACGCTACTCCGTAACTGGGTAGTTACAAAAGTAGCTTACAGGCGTGTCATGAAACATGGAATGGGATGTGAGCGGATTAAGATGGAATTTGCCCCTCCTAGATAACGGGAAAGATATCTCTGGCCCCCCTTGAGATAGTTGGATTTGAAAGTGCATGGCCATGCCAAACTGATTAAAGAGTTAATCATCATGACTAAAGGTTAGTTATTAATAGAATCCACTATTAGATCGAGAGAATGGTCGAGCTATCACAAAGGTGGCACACATCTCGCCTTGAGCTTGACTGGTATCGTGTGGCAAAGGGATCGGTGTATGAGTATATCTAAAGTTCGGCCGATATGATCTTTATGTGTATTTGTGAGTCACTATGCTCTGCTAGGTGCCGCTATTGACTTGTGATTCGGAAATGATTTCCGATCACGACCACCTACACATGAACCTAACGGGTCACACACTTAAGGGGTTTGGAATGTTGGAAAGCTTGCCTGTATGATTGTCTCTAGTGCAAGTGGGAGATTGTTGGTGATATGCCCCAGAGCCCATCATCACAATACGGTTTAAAAGCCCAAGAGGATATTGATCCAAGAGGGATTAAGGTTACTAATGGGCCTATGAGATAGAAGCCCATTACTACGCTGTATATATACGAGGGAGGGGCTAAGGGGGCGCGACAAGCCTGTGAGCCGCGCCACTTCCCTAGCCGTCGCCCCCTTCTCTCGGCCGCCGCCCTTGCCGTGTGTACGGTGCTAGCACACCGACGCCCGGCATTTCATCCCCGTACGTGTGGACTCCGTGGAAGCGCTGCTGCGACTGCTGCGCTGATCGGCTGCTGGGATCAAGGACGAGGAGCTCGGTTCGTGGGACGTGATCGACTACTTCCTCTACACCGACGCGCGACTTCTTCCGCTGCGCTGCGCGTCTAGTGGTAACGATCTATGATCTTCTACTCGCAAGTATCTTAGATATTTGCGGTAGTGATGCTAGTGTAGCCTACCGTTCACCTACAGTCATCTTGTTGCTCGATCGGTCACGCCGGAACTGACGCATTTTATTTGGTGGAAAAGGGTACCAAGTCCAGCCAACTCCTCCGGCCGGCTTATCTGTGGGCGGACGACGCCATCACATTCATTCAATTCGTTCTAGCAACAGCATCGCTAGCTAGCTAGCTCCAGTGCTCCGCCGTTCAACTCCAAGCGTGTGAGCACTAGCGAGTGATGCCATGGGCAGGAAAAATTTCTGGCGAACTTGGGTACGCATCGCATGCACGCGTGGATGTCGGCTCGGCACGCGCCGCGTGTAGGAGTATGTCACTGTTGCACACATACAGGCCATCATCTATTCTATCTAGTCTACAATGGCGTGCGGTGCGGTCGCATGTATGAAGCAGCAAAGGATAGACAGATTCTTCCTTATCCGAACCGGTGGGTGATGATGCATCCATGCGTCTGCATCCCAGGATCCTGAAGGAAATGCAGTGTGCAAATAAACGATTTTAAAGCTATCACCAAAACACACTAAAGCCAGTAAGCCACGTGTAAGCAGAGATTACCAACTCGACCATCGTGCGATGTCACTTGAAGGTAATTAATTAAACTAGTAGTAAGGTCATGTTTGGATCTTTTAGTCCCTAATTAAGAAAAGTTTAGTACCTAAACTAAACTTTAGTCCCTGCTCTATTTAGATGGAGGGACTAAATATTATTAAACCAGCTGTACAATGACTATATTGCGCCTTCAATCAGCACTTGTCCCACCCCCGGCCCTTGCTCTGCTACCGTTGCTGAAGAACTCGAGCAAGGAGACTGTGGACTAAAGCTAACCTTTAGGGACTAATGGACTAAAGCCTTTAGTCCCTGTTTTAGTCCTTGTGCTTGGCTCCTTAGGAACTAAAAAGACTAAAATAGAGGACTAAACTTTAGTTGGAGAGATCCAAATAGAACCTGAATCATAGAAATGCATGCGTCGTAGAAAAATAGGGGATCAGCACGCCGGTATATTGCATGTACGGCGGCCGGCTAAGTGACAATCAAATTACTCGCCGCTGGTAGATAGTGGGGATCTCGATTGACGAATAATCGAGGAGGCTGCGGCGATCGATCACCTCAACTTAAACGTGCTCAGCTTCTTATCTATTGCCATGTCATTTTCATCTATAGTAGTGTGCGCGCCGTATCATTCCTTTCACATCCTAATTAAGCTAGCTCGATCGATCGATCGATCGGTCCATCAAAAATTATAGCTCGAGTCGTGCACGCGTGAAGATGCCACGATCTGGTGATGACCATGACGTGTGCGATCAAAAAGGGTTGAGGATATTTTTCTGACCTAGACCTACCCCGAGCAAGCTCACCCAGACTTTTGAGTTTTGCGCCATGGATGATCATAGCTTTCCAGTTTCCTCTCAATTCACACATAACGGCCCACCAATCCTTTGCCATGAACATGCGTGTATCCCGTTCACCGAAAAGACGACGGAGAAGACATAGATAGCCCCAAGCTTAGCAGCTAACTACATACTTAACTGTAGCTAACGTTTAGAATTAGTCAAAGTCAAATACTTTTATCTTTGACCAACTATATCTTTAAAAATAATCGGTTTTAAATAAAAGAAGTTACATGTTATGATAGCTGGTTTCATTATTAATCAACTAATATTATTTTTGTGTTGTCAATTTTTATGATTTGCTTGCTTTTTGTAGTCAAAGTTCAAAAAATTTGACTTTGAAAAGATCTAAATGTTGGAATTGAGCCCTCAGATCACTCTCTCACCACACCAGACGGAGGAGGAAGATGAACGATGCACGAGCACAAACTTGGCGACGAACGCCCCGGCCACCACACGGCCTGTATGTTGGCTTGCTATTAGATCAAAGGACTCGACTCAACCTTGCACACAAGGATTACACGGCCCTTTATAGCCCCTCTGACGACGCAGCGCCCACGCAACCCACTGCAGCGAACTTGGCGCGCCGCACGCGCACTCCCCTGGCGACCCGGCCTTCTCCACGTCTGAGCCACGAACTCTTCTGTGAGAGCCGGTCTTCCGTTCTGCCCGCAAGCCATATCGTGCTCTCCTCCACTACTTACGCCATGGCCAACGGCTTCACCATCCTTGCGACTGCAACTCCTACTGAACCACCAGCACGCGCCGCACGTCATGCTGGACTCAACTCCGGACACGAACGCGAGCACACACACGCGCACCATCCGGCTGAGCCTACTACCATACCCAGAACGTGGACACACCAGCATTCTAGCCTGACACGGACTCCCCCTAAACAAGCTAATTGACTCAAACGCGACACACACACAGCGCACCAAGTACGGACCTTGGCGTGGTTTATTCCTAACACTAAACGTAGTGTATTCTGGAACAGAGTGAGTATACACTACTTGATTGTTCTATAGGTAGAATACTTGTTTGGATTGCAATGATCAAGTACATACAATACTACCCGCAAAAAAAGGTATATACCATACTGCTGATTAGAGAGCGAATGGGTTTGGCAATCTCTTCATGAACATACTTCTCTTGAGCACTGTCTTACTTTTAAGGAGCCTTTCACGTTGATCATTACGAGATGCAATAGAAAAAAAATTGTAGAATTTTCGTATGCTGATTTTGTCTTTTACGTTTGTCCCTGCACAAATCTTTTTAACCCCGAATTTAATTTGCGTGAGCATATATATTTGTATCATCTACCATCCACATTTTTGTTTCAATTTTTCAGGCACTTTTGCTTTTGTAGTATGGGAGTACCTTAATCATTCGCTGGACATTGGACATAGGTGTTGTTTGGATTTCAGGTGCTCATGATAAGCTCTGTCACATCGAATATTTCGATACTAATTAGAAAGCTCTGTCACATCGAATATTTCGATACTAATTAGAAATACTAAATATAAGCTAATTATAAAACTAACTGCATAAGCGTAGGGCTTATTCGCGAGACGAATCTATTATTAAACCTACTTAATTCATAATTAGCATATATTTACTGTAGCATCATATAGGCTAATCATGAATTAATTAAGCTTAATACATTCGTCTCGAAAGAAGCCTAGAGGTTATGAAATTTGTTTTATCATTATCTATATTTAATACTTCTAATTAGCATCCAAACATCCGATGTGATAGGGTTTATAATAAACATTGTACTAACCAAACCTAGCCATATTATCTTGCAAACGTAGTGGTACGGCCTTCACCCGGGGGCGCAGATTAACAGGCATACAGATAGACAAACTACACTCGGATGTAGTAGACCGCAAACAAGTAAAAACACAATTCAAAAGTTTGTCCACAACTTCACACCGCAGGAAGCCAGACTAGCACAGGCAGTCACCTTTCACCGTTTCATGCAGCATACTCTGCTCGACGCTAAAGAAAATTCTACCATGTAGTCATGGAGATGTACAGACAGACGTCACACATGCATGCAGGAATTCCAAGTTGGTCACTGTTGTTAAGAGACAGAATCAAGCTAGCGGCCTCCGTTACGTCGACTGTCCGGCATGTGCTCCGCCCGGCAACGTATAACAGACGTGCAGGTCGTCGTCTCCTAGCTCATGGCTTGCCCTTGTGCTGCGTGTAGATGTAGTCCATGTGCGCGTCGCGGAGGAGCCGCCTCCGCAGGCAGTCGTCGTCCCCCTCCTCGCACTCCGTCTCCGTCGCCGGCTCCTCCGCCTCCTCTGCTCCCACCACCATCTCTTGTGTTCTCACCTCGGAGGGTGATGAGAGCTCATCCCCAGTGACCGCGGCGCCATTATCTCCAGCAGCAGCCTTGGCACCATTCTCTGCATAAGAGTTTCAGAAACATTAGAGAAGCCCAAAAGGCTGGTAGGATCGATCAGAAGAGAGGTTCATTCATCATGCGTATGCTTGCCGGGAGTGGAGGTGGAGCACGCACCTTGGTGAACAAGAGGAGCAACAGCAGCAGGCAGGAGCCGTGCCGCTGCCGCGCAGTGGAAGAAGCAGACCATCAGGAAGAGGAGCAGGATAACAGCCACGAGCGGCGAGGAGATGTTGCTGCAGCGCCTCATCATCTCTGGTAGCTGGCAGAGGCTGCTTTGGGAGACAGGAGAGGATGATGGATAACGCTGGTGTTGTGCTGCCTGTTTGTGGTGCTCTTGGTGGCGACGAGGCGCTCTATTTATAATGCGAAACAGAGGATTGTTTGAAGTAGCCACGCACGCACCCAGAGGAAAGAGTGAAACAATAAAAATGGTGAAAGACCCCCATGGCAGGGCGCACTGGCAGTCAACGTTTACTAATGATCCATCATTTGTATGATTCTAGAAGACGAAGCTCTTCAATTCATCTGTAAGAGACTCCTGGAAACATTCGTTTCACACTGATAGATGCATCGTTTGAGCATGAAAAAAGGAAAGGAGCAAATTTTGGAGCTTTTCCAAGCTTCGAGCCACCGAGCTCGCTGCATACTCTCGTTCCTTCTCTTCCTTTTCAACCGGGAAACCAGCTAGCATGCAGGAGCAACCGACCTTAAATTATGTTACTGCTTTATACTCGTTTGGAGACTGCTGCTCTCAACCAAAACGCAAACGCATGTTGCTCCATCCATCCGTTCACATGCAGGAAATGTGTCCCTTTTTGTTCTGCTGCCTCCACAGCTCCTCTATCTACTTTGTTCATTTCTGGGAGCTCTAGGCTGTAGCTGCAGGCTGCAGAGCTGCTGTGCTGCGCTGCGTCTGTGGCAGGATGCACGGTCCATGGGCCCGGGCGCACGTTGGCCTACCACGTCCGGCTGGCACAGTGGGCCCGGGCCCCACACGCACAGCATGGCCACGTTTTGTGGCGCGGTCCACTCCACTGCGGGCGATCGTTGGCGCCGGCCACCTCATACTTTCTCCTTGCGCGCAGGAGAGTCCTCGTCCAGCCGTCCTCCCGACCTCCCGTGTGCCTGCCTGTGCCGAGTGCAGTGCAGCGACCTTGGGCATCACCCGCCCACTGACCTACTAGCTCGCTGAGAGACAGAGACGTGCATCTGCATTCGCGTCATGGTTGTCATTGTCGTGGCGCCGAGCTATCCCATCCCCTGCAGCCTGCTGGTGCGCTGGGCCTGCGCGTGATGGATGGACGGACGGATCAACATCAACGGTGCTCTGCTCTGGTCTTTTCTGCCCGATCCGTCGGTTTACACGAGTCAACGGCTCCATCGATCCGGCCACTGCAGCTCTCAGAGGCAGATGGTGAAAGAGACGAAGGGGACAGGGGACGTGGGTGCGCAGAGGAGCCCTGCCCCTGCACGCACGCGGCCGGCGACATAGACAGAAGAGCCGGATCGACGAAACTAGTAGCTGCCTCGCCGCTGGCGTGGCGTGCGCGTCCAATCCTCGCGTGCTCACCATCCGTGCCCTCCTTTCAAGTCCTCCGGCTGTGGGCGTGGTCGGATGGATTCTAGAAACAGCATTAGCGACGCGGCCGACAGTGTCTCGCCGGGGCAAGTCGCGCCGAAAACGCATGCACGCATGCACGTATGTCGGCCAAGCTGCGCGTCATGTATGTATGTCAACTGTACTACTACAAGTCTACAATGACGTTGTGTAAGTGCTCTGAAAGGAGTTTGTTTGGATATTTTCTTTTTTTTCACCCAACTTGCACGATCGCCTCTTTTGGTCGTTATTGTACCATGCATCTTCGTACTGCACCACGCCACTTGCCCAGTGAACAAGGCGTCATCGTGGTGCTATCTGCTACCTAATTAAAATTTAAAACCAATGTCACGGCTTCACCGAATCGGGGAAAACACAGTAACAGGTCACTTAAAAGTTTTATGTTTTCATGACTATATTTGACCCAAGAATTTTAAGGTGTGGCCTACAGTACACCTTTAAAAAACTAGCCTATCAACCTGTACTCCCGCACGGGCTAATTATAATTAATATAAAAATATAAATTTATAACTAATAATTATAATTATCTATCTCAAGATCTCTTTCATCTAATCCCTCTATTTTTATTTACATATTGTATTAGATTTGTTCTAAGTCAAATTTGACCAAATTTATAGAAAAAATAATAAAATTTACAATGCAAAATTTATTTCATTGAATCCACCATAAAGTATACGTTGATAGTGCATATGTTGGATAGTATAGTTGTCGCTATTATTTTCTATAGACTTGGTCAAAATTAGCTAACTTTGACTTAGAACAAATCTAATACGACATGTAAATAAAAACGGAGTGAGTATTAAATATTCTAACACACACTCTAAAATACATATTTATCATTATGTAGTCGCAACAGATTTCATTTTACATCACACCTCCATGTGTGTTTGATATATATTTACCATTGGTTTGTGAATTGGTATTCTTATATCTTCGATCATACATTTGATCATACATGAATATATGGTAGCACATATCGTGGTTAGTATTTTTATATAAATAATTATATAAATAATATTAATAGAAATAATAATTTAAATTTTATATTGGTGCACTTTAATATTTTATTATAATTATATAATTTATTAACTTTTAATAAATTGGATAATTTATATACAAATTTAGAGGGTTATTTGCATTGTTCTTATAATAGCATAGGTGGGTAATTTACACGAAGATTAGAGGGTTACTTTAGATTTTTTATAATGACAGAGGTGGGTAATTTAGATACATATTTAGGAGATTACTTTAGTGTATTTTTATAATAGCGGAGGTGGGTAATTTATTAAAAAAGATAACAGATCCAATGACTATTAAGATTAGAGTTGTCGGACTGATGGCCGGATGTTTCTGATTTTGTGAGAATTTTTAGAATTTTTCTATTTTTTCTAGAGTGTCCACGTAGAATCCTATGTGGCTTTACGTGGAGGTTTTAAAAGAAATCTTCAATTAATAATAGTAAGATGATGGCGGGTAAATTTTAGAACTCAGAATATATTGGTTCTTCTACTATAATGAGTTTTATACGCCAACCAAAGGTAAGCATGCAGAACGTTCACACTTCAAAGTTGATGCTCTACATGGTATACACGCGTGCCCTACAAATAGATACTCAAGAGCTTCACAACTAATTATTGGTGATCACAACTACTAATACTCTTTGTCAAGTTGCAGCCTCTTGATTAGATTCTTTCTTCAATTAGAAGGCCCCTAGGTTCCTAGTAGCCAAGCATGTAAATTAGCATATCATGCATATACGTATTTGATTTGAAGTGGTCTGCTCAAGCACAAATGCCGCCCCAATGCGTTCCACGTGGACAATACTATAGTTCCTGAAGCTAGCTAGGCAAGTAGTAGGAATTAATCATTCAGATATCATGGTGTGATCGCCATCGCCTTCATCTGCGGACACGACACGAGCAGTTGCCTGCAGTTTAGCAGAGAGGACCAATCGATCACACAGCGCACACTCTCCAACCAGGCGGCAATCGCGGCGCGTGATGTGTAAAGAAGAATGAAGGCGCGCGTGCAGCAGCCAGAAAAGCTAGCTAGCTAGCTAGGGACCCTTCTTTGCCTTTTCTCTAGTAGCTAGTACAATGGCGATGGCGAGTTGATGACAGTGAAGCTCCATGCATGACATCCTTTTCAGAAGGATCAACAAGTCCTCCATGATCTCTCGCCAATGGATGGCCTGGGCGCACATACGATGGATGCTACTAGCGAGTGGGCAAATAATGTGCTTGCTTAATTTAGCATGCTGGTTGCTGACTGACAGAGACAGACGCAAACGATTATCCTCGTGGCTGTAATGCGATTGGCGTGATGAGTGCTCCTCACTTTCGCTGATGATGATACCGAAACCTCTGCCGGAATATCTGGGACTACGTGTTGATGCCCTAGGAATTCAAGTTTTTTTTATATACTTTATACATATTAATATGTAAGCAGCATTACAAACTCACTACTAGTAATGCTTAACACAAGCAAAAGCATGACATGAGTATGGTGGCACTTTGAAGCCGTCGGAAGTCGAGCGATGCCGTATCTATGAGTACATCCACTTTTTGTACCGGTGTGAATTAAGAATTGCCTATACGCCTCCAAATTGCAGGAGAAAGGAGTGGCTGCAAACTTCTCATGGAAAAAACTACATGTTCGATCTATGCTTGGCACCATGACTATTTAACTCGTGGAAAAGCAACCGAGCATGCATGCCTGAGCATGATTACTCTGCAGATTCTCTCGGACCAGCAGCTTGGATGGACATGGCAGCCTTGCAAAGATATATATCCTGTGCTCCTCTTCCGTAACTGAAAGCTTAATACTCCATCCGTTCCAAATTATAAATTATTTTAGCAAATCGAGATACATAAATTTTATTATGTATATAGATACAATGTATATCTAGATTTGCTAAAATCATCTATAATTTGAAATTTAGGGAGTAGTAAACCTGATGCTGAAGACTTGCTCGTAGAACATCGTAGAACAGGCCTGACCTGAACCATCTTAATTTACAGGGAGATGAGCTCGATCAAGCATGTGCCCTGCCAAAAGGTCCAAACATGTGCTCGCATTAATTAGACAAAGAGTTTCATTGGCGGCGGCCAAGATCGGCGAGATGCTTGTGATCTGAAAAGGAAGAGGAAAGGTTAGTGTGCTGCTGAAGGCTGAACCGCTCCAATGGAGCCAAGCCGTCCATTGGAAAATGTTTTGGTCACGACACGCTTCAACTGCAAGAGTGCATTCATGTTCGTGGCTAAAAGATCACAAGGAACATTTCGCTTCAGCTTCAAGCTTGCAGCTCAAGATCAGAACGAACATTTGATCGAGAATTTACCAAAAAAAAAAGCGACGAAGAAATGACTGCTATGATTTCAGAGGAATCAAGAAAGCAGATATCATAGTCGAACTAGTCACATATGACGCCAACTCGTGCATAGTGACTTTGTTTCCTTGCAGGACCAACAACCTGCTGCTCATGGTCCCGAGCCGAGTCACCAAGATCTTCCACTGCCGATGAGACGATCAGCATCCAGCCATAGCGCTCCGTTCGCAAAGCTTTCGTGGTGCGAATGCCAGGACCAATGCGACAAGGCAAAGGTTGCTGGACGGTGCACACAGCTCCCGGACCCTTTCTTTAGTTGTTGCCACCAACTCGATCAGCAGCAGTCAGCCGAAGAATCCATTGAGATGACAGCAAGCTGATGAGTACGGTAAAGATGAAAAAGGTGCTTGATTAAAAGAAGCCTATGTCTTTGACATTTGATGCGCTTTAAAGATCTAGAGACCTATCCCTTTGAAAAGAAAAAGGGAGCAAATGGCGGTCCCTGGTGACCGACGCAGTTCCTCTGACAAAATTCACAATAATAGAGGCTGGCAAACCAGTGAACTACAACTGAGCCACTCCTTTCAGAAAATGGGATTCAAGGCATTCACATTTCACAACAAGAGCTAGTAGTAGTGGTAGTCAGACTTGATTGGTGAAAAGAAGCGCCATGAATGGCAGCAACTAACCCGAATCACCACAATATAATCTGGCCACACTGATAGGGTAATCAAGTCTGCTATGAAGACTCCATTTTTTGGAGAAATTCAGGCACCACCTGGCTGCTGTTTGCAAGAAGCTCGGCCAAGGGTTTCGCAACAGGAGCATCAGTGTTACAGAAGATACTATGGACCTCCCCTCCAATCATCTGACGAGCAACCCCAGTGAGGATCTCAACGTATTCATCGACTGAAGGAGGCAAATCAACCACCAACACAGTCTCAAATTCCTCTATGTCTGTCATCGCCATGTTCTCCCGGTCTTTAACATGTACATTCATCAGCCCAACACTGCACAGATACAGATACATTTAAGATGCCAAAGTTTGGCACAGAAGATCATGGGTAATCTGAGAGTCTCAGTCAAAAGATTATGTCCTGATTAAAATTCTCTAAGACTACAACTCAAATTCTTATTTGCAATATGTTTGTTAAAAGTAACAAAGTTGCGATTCATGCCACACATGGTTCAGCTTGCGTGAAGATATTGGAAATTTCCCAAAAAACTACTACAATGCTGTTAGGTTCACTGCACCTGCTGCATATGGTAAAAGAGTTGCCATGTGAGTCATCAGTCACTGTGCAATTTCCCAGTTTAAGTGATGATGATAGGTGCTGTGCATTTTTCTTGTTTGCGGCTACTAGCAGAACCTTTGATGACTTTTTAGCATGACTCTGCAAAATCTGCTCAAGGATTTCCTTGACCTGAAAATAGAAAGTGCTCATCAGAACATAGAAGTGGCAACTGGCATCACACCAGAATCATCGAAACATTTTGAACAGCTCCTGCTCAATAAACCATCAGCCATGAATTGGATACAGACATGAGACGTATTAGAGTAAATTACTAATTACTAACTAGAATCCAGGGTCCACATCCTTGTTCAGGCTATCAATGGCAGACCACATATACTGTCTTGAGGTCTGAGTTACATTGTGTTACAATTAAGACTGGAGGTTCTGAAGAACATTACAGTAGCTCACTAGCTATGCATTAATGCCCTCCTGAATAAGTTGCACACCCATGAAAGGTAACATAACATAGGCACATGAGAAATAAGAGATGCAGTTACCTTCGATGTTTTCAGCTCCTCCGATGGACAAAAGTGTACACTCTGCGTTACAAAAGCACTTCGTGAAGAAACAGAATCGTTGATAGAGAGCTTTGTAATTCTTCCACAGAGTAGATTTTTAGCCATAGATGCGACACTTTGGTCAGATGGGTCAGTGAAGATAGTTATCTGAAGAATGCTTGATATGGCGTCTCTAATAGAAAAGATTTTGTCACTGACACTGAGGTCCAGGAAATATTGCAATCCGTCAATGACCTGTCAATTGACTTTGTCAATCTTTAGATGAAACTCGATAATAGCATAGCTAACTATATGAAGAGAAGAATACAGAAAGTAGAACTACTAAGCATGGTAAGAGCAAAGATAAAAGAGCTGCTTAACTTACTGCGAAATTCATAGTTTGTGGTGTGCAACACTTACCATCATTGATACACCTGATATGTCAATTGCCTTTAATGACATAAGTTCAAGAAGCCTCTCAGGGGTAGCTATAAGAAACTCTGGCTCACAAGTTTTCAGTCTGATAGATTAGTCCAAACAAAATGTATTAACACATTTGGTATTTATGAGCCCTTCGCAGCTAGGCTGACAGCTAACACATTTCAAATTAGCAATCAACAAAGAATGACACAATAGTAAAACAAAACATACCCAGAGATCTGATGTTCAATGGAAGCGCCAGGATGCAAGCTCACTGAATGAATCCCAAGAGGCTTCAGGGGTTTGCATATCGATCGCACCTACATCAAATATACAACAAAATCATTCCCATTTTGATCATTGACTAACACATGAACAACATAACAAGCTGAGTAAAACGTCAGTACTAACTCGCGCGGCCTTTTCCTGGGACGGGACGAGGTGCAGCAGGAAGGGGCAGGATACGACCATCCCAAGCCTCTCCTTCCTGGCGATGATGTCGCAGGCGGTGGAGACGAGCCACGCTGTCTGCTCTACCGTGGCGCACGAGCCGCCAGTATCGAGGACGTCGGACGGCGCCGGTGCGGAGCAGCACCTCCAGAGCTCCACGCCCCAGTCGCCGGCGCCATGGATGCTGCCGCCGCCGTCCTCGGGCGCTACAGCATCCCGGATAGCGTTAAGGCAAACTACCAGGAACTTGGACGGCCGGTCGAAGTCCACTTCCGTTTCCGTCGCTCGCTCGCGTATGGCCTTCGACTTGGTCTTAGTCCCGGCCTTAGCCGGCGGCTGCTTTTTAGTGTTCGGGTCCTTCTTGGGGTTGTCGTCCTTGGCCACGACGGCGGCGTCAGCTGTGTCGTCGGTCGCCTCCTCGTCCTTGTGCTTCTTGCCGTGGCGCTCGTTGAAGGGGTCGTCGGGCGTGGGGAGCGAGAAGCACATGCCCTCGCAGCCGCGGCGCTTCCCGGACTTGCGGCGGCGCTTGGAGGCGATGATTGCCGCGACCCGCGCGGAGACGGCGTTCTCGCTGCTGCGCAGGCGCTTGCGGCGCACCCGGTTGCGCTTCCGCGCCAACGCATCGTCGCCCTTCGCCATCTAGGCTTCGACAGCTGGTCCGCTCCGGCGAGTCAAACGGAATCGGCAGTCCCGCCGCCGGGAGCGGGAGGGGAGGAGACGCGAGCGCTTGTGCGGCCAACCGGCGGTTGTGCCAAAACCTAGCAAAAGCCTCTCTGACAGGACCGGGCCGGTGGAGATAGGCATGGGCTGGATTTGTGGCCCAGTATGCAATTCACGCTGCAACCAGGTATGGGCCTTTCCTTGGGGCCGACCGAAGTGAACGAAGCTATGGGCCTTTCCTTGGACTTGTAAGTTAATGGGCCAAGTCGCCGCCTCCTAATTCGTTTCTGCGTGTCCGTCCGCCGCGCACGGTCAGGGTGGGCTGGGCTGACTAGTCCGGCCCGAACGGAGCTTGCCCTAGTTTGTGCTTCTGATGATTTCTTTTTTTTTTTGAGGGGGTCTCTTCTGATGATGATGACTCGCGCGATTTCTGTATTCTGATCAAGGAGAGTTCAGAGCTCAAGAAACACAGAGATGACATGAAATTCACGTACAAAGATCGAATTTGCAAGTAAACACGATTGAACCTGAAAGTTAATCTGGGTTTAATCACATTCGATTATTGATTGATTAGTGCACCAAAACACAGTTCACATCCAAGCTCAACAGTCAACAGGGAAAAAAGACACACCACAAGGATGAGGATGAGCTGCTAGCTGAGCTCTCAGAAGCCGCTAGAACTATAGCTACTGGTGCTGTTCCTGGAGCAGGGGCGGCGCGACGTCGACCCTGGCGACGCCGTCCCTCTCCTCGGCCACCTTGGCGACCTCCACCTCCCCGACGACCACCTCCTTGGCCTCCTCGTCCTCGGCCCCGTCCTCCTCCTCGTAGTTTGGGTCGTTGGGGTCGATGGCGGGCGGCGCCGGGTCGAGCTCGTCCTCGACGAGGCCGCCGGGTCCCTCCCAGGTGTACTTGCCGCCGCGGCCAGACTTGGGCGGCGGGGTGCCGATGCCGACGCCGCGGGGCGCGTTGGCCGGGTGGCGCTCCATGCGGTGGAAGCCCTGCTCCTCCAGCTTGCGCTCGAAGTGCTTGGCGGTGTCCGGGCGGCGCGTCTCCGGGACGGGCAGCTTCTCCGTCACCTTCTTGCCCTCCTCGTCGCGGTGCGTCACGCGCATGTACGCCATCGAGAGATGTCGCCGGCCGACGATCGAGCGCTGGGGCTCTGCGAGAGAGAAGGATCGATTCGAGGTGTCGTTTGATCGATCGAGGTGTCTGCTGCTTTTGGCTTGATCGGTCGATGGGGCGAGAATGAGATTTATAGTGGAGCCGGGCTTAGGAGGAGCGAGGTGAGAGCGGTGGATGGGGGAGCGGAGAGGAGTCTAGAAGGCGAGCGAAGGTGGCAGAAGGCGAGCGCGACATCTAGAGCCACCACCGCTCGAAATATCCGTTCGCCCGCGTGACGTGGATGCTGGTTCGTATGCTCTTTGTGGCAACTGATTGGCGATTTGGTGCGGCCGCCACGCTCCTACCTCTAGTCTTCTACCGTACAAGCACTGTTGGTGCTCAGAAATCCTGATCACAACTCAGGCTCCAACTCATCACGCGTCGGCAAGGCAGGAAAAAGCTAATAGCGCATATTTACGGGAACTAAAGCTCAGTCGTTATCACATCAACTCTTCGTATACTAATTAGAAAAATTAAATATAAGATATTTATAAAATTGATTATACAGATAGATGCTAATTCGCGAGGCAAACTTATTAAGTCTAATTAATTTATCATTAGCGTATATTTACTGTGGCATCATATTTTTAAATTATGAACTAATTATGCTGAATTAGCCTTCATCTGTGCAATTAGTTTTATAATTAATTTATATTTAATACTTGTAATTATTAACCAAACATATTTGATGTGCCACAAACTTTTACTCCGTTGAACCGAACACCCCCAAACATGGATAGCTGCATGGGCGCACTGAATCACTGATAGATGGAGTCGAACGAAGATATATGTCAGACACTCACGGTGCTTAACCCAACAGATTGCCATGTCCAGAGACAGATTAGAAGTGACTTCCTGCGACGGTCGAAAGCGTCCACGGACGAGCCTCCTCTGCAGTGCAGTACTGTAGAGGAACCGAACCGTTTCCAGCGTCCACTGCATCAGATCCGTAATCGCAAATTTGCTGGGCTTTCTGCTTGAGAAAATTTTTGGCACGGTCACGCTGTGTATTCTTCTAGCCTTCTACTCGTAGGACAGATCAGAATCATCAGATGGGGGCAGTACGCCGGTGCCACAGCGGAAGCACGCTACCAGCACCGATCCCCAACAATTTCCTTTTGGCCTGAACAACAAACAGTTCACCGTTCACAGCTATTGCATAAATGATGCTTTACCAGATGCAAATTACCATGCTCGAATATACAAAGTAAAGACTACCACGGACTCTATTCATCACCAACAGAACAAGCTAAACAGACCGATAAAAAGGACTAGAGCTGAATTAACTGCCACAGTCATGACCAAAAGCAACAGCAGTAACCCAACAAATTGGCATCTCCTGTCTAAAGAGACACACGGATTAGTTCATTAGAGCATCTACCACATTCTACTGATCTTGGCGCTAAATCAACCTTACTTCATCATTCTAGCTTAGTTTCTCCCCACCCAATCGGCTAGTGTCACGCATGGACAGCAAGTGCCATGCCCTACTACAAAATGTGTCAGACAGCAATGAGGCGACCAAAAAACATGAAACCGCCATGGCCAGTTCTTCTACTCCTGGGGAGTCAAGCTGACGTTGATGTCAGGTGAAGGTGAAGCCCTGTGCGCCACGGGCTGTGGGCTTGCAGGCCAGCCAACCATAGTGAAGCCCGTCGTGTTCAAGTTCATGGCGCCGTGCTCCGCGTTGGCATGGAGTTGTGGGGGCATGGCGGAGGCTGGCGGTGCATGGAACCCGTTGCCTGGAGCAGCCTGAGAGATTGGCATTGCCGCTGTGAGCACAGGAGGGGGAGCCACAGGTGCAGGGAGTGCTGGAGCAGGAGATGCTTGTTGCTGCAAGTTCATCCTCCTCTGATGCTGCTTCAGACTATTGGGCAGGAAGCTCCCAACAACCACCTGCCCAAATGGTTTATGTTATAGAGTTATTAGTTAACAAAATATTCCAGATACAATCTTTGTGTCTTTGTCATCAAGTACACGACTCGTTACAGATTAAATGAATCAACAAGATATCAAGATTTCCTGTCTTGGCAAGTTAAGTATGACATCATTGGTAATTTGGTGCAGGTTTTGCAGAGGGGTTTTACCTGTATAGGACTCGCAGCACGCAGCATCCCAGCCACTACACCGCCAACCACACGGCCATCGGGGCCAGCAAGAGAGACACTGAGCCCACCGGTTCTCCTCCTACCTTCCTCAGCCATTGTGAAAGAGCCCATCAATTGCAGAATCTCAAAACGGCCCTGATGATCAGAAACACTCAGTTCGTTTAATCATGACCAGCATAAACACAGACAGCCGTGGTGTATGAAAACTTTACCATCCTACTGCGGCTAACAACTTAGAAACAATGTCATTTCTGATGCAGATGGGAGATTTTAGAAGTCCCATGGCCTGATGGCCATTTATAAAACTTTGACAAGTTTCTGTGTATTTTAACAGTCTTAACTTTACAATTTACGAATGCTGGGGTAAATCAAACCTATAAAATGGGCGTGGAACAAAATGGAAGAGACAGAAAAAAGTGGAAGGGGAGGACTTTCCCAACACAAAAGGCCTACCAGCTGCTGAATACAGTGTGTGTCTGTTTCATGAGGTATCAGCAATCAAGTCAAACAATGTGACTTACATGGCTGAATCTTTCAGCGTGGGTGGTTGAGATTTTTCATAACATTGCAACACGATATATCTAATTAAGGTTATACATCTTTTGAAAAAAAAGAGAAAAGCATTGCAAAGGAAATCATTGTACTTGATGTGAGTATAAGAAATACTACTAATACTGAACAGACCAAATTTGTGCAGTGATCAGGGCTTCCCAAGTCCTCAGAAGGTCACAACAGCTAGTAGGTCCTGAGTCCTAACTCAGAACATTACAAGAAGAATGATAAGATGCAAAGAGTCCTTACCTCATAGGTGAAGGTGCTACCAGATGAATCCGGCTGCCTCAATGTTACATTAGAGATTGTCCCATTGGCAGAGAGGATGCAGATCGAGCGTGGACCCTTCTGAGAAAATGACATTATGCGCGCCGCCACATCCTACCAACGAATTGGGCAAGAAAGCTCAGTGACACCCTCAAGACAAGCACTGCACACTAGTCAAACAATGCCAAACTAGTTGCAGAGAAACGTGATGCTGTGATGATAAGTCTTACCTCCCCAGTACCCACGATGATGACATGAGGTGTGAAACTCCCTCCAGCTGACAGCGCATACCATTCTCCTTTTGCATTTGAAGAAACCAGTCAGACAGAGAAATGAACGATTTTTAAGTAACTAAACTAGATGATGAAAAATAGACCTTAATCATGGCTAATCTGTAAGAAATCTAACTAAGCCGTGCGAGAGGATTAGGTCGATTAGGTAATCAAACAGGATAAATCTCCCCAAGAAAGAATGCGCGCGCAAGATTGATATTATGAAAGGGGATAAAACATAATAATCGCTTCAATTATTGACGCTGAAGATGAATGGGACAACGAACAGCAGAACCGTGGTAACTGGTACGGAATAAACGGATAGTGACTAGTTCAGTGTCAAAAAAAACACATACACAGCAGCCAAACTGGACCCCATCCAAGCAATGTAACAGAAATCAACAAGGGGAGCAGACATAGCAGGAAATTGTAAAGCAAAAATGGAAAAAATCCTGGTTGCTCAAGAAGGAAGAGGAAGCTTCGCATTGCAGACGGTGCATACTGACCTAGAGTGGCTAGGATCTGGCGCCTGCCGGAGCCGCGCGGGCGGCCCCTGCGCCGTCCGGAGCTCAAGTTGGCATGCTCACTCTGCCCAGCCGTCTGCATGCCGTTGTCCCCTGCGGCCTCGCTTGGCTTGTCCCCGCCCAGACTCCACGCAAGTGGAGTTGCAGTGGCATCCCCTCCGTGGCCAGCTTCCGCCGGTGGCGGAGACGGCGTGGGGGACGTCGACGGCGAGGAGGGAGAGGACTGGTACCCCTTTGCTGCTTCTTGCGCCTCTGCCATGGTTATGTCTGCTCTGAAGAGACCATGACCGGACTCATGGCCTCCTGCCACTGCAATGCCTTCCCTTCCCTCCATGTAGAATGTGAAGGACTCTTCTTGGATAGAACTTGGAGCTTGCTGGGTAAATTTCTTGTTCTTGGTTTGCTACTTTGCTTGCTTGGGCTCGAACAAAGTGGATGGCAGACAAGAACAGGCACCTATTCTAGTTTGGCTTGTGTCCGGTTACTACCAGGCACCAGTATGCAGCAGCTGGCTGTGCCAGTATTATACCGAAGTCATCAGGGATAGGAATTTTTTTAATAATATTGAAAATGATAAATAAAAATGAGCGAGATTTTGGGGGCAGAAACTGCACAAGAATGGTGGGGCTTCCCGTTTCCTGCTCTCTACGATCCTCTCTCTCCTTTGACCAACTATCTGATTGGTTGGACTGCAAAAGTGTACTGGAGTCCAACAAAACTTCAATTTTCTATTGAACTGTAAAGCAGCGAATGGGACAAACAATTTCTCCCAGGAATGGGTAGGATAAATAAAAATACTCTCTAACTAATTGCAGTGTTTACGTTGAGTTACAAACTCTAATTTTTTCATCATCATGGTAACTCAGATTTGAATACTCGCTGCTTTTCATTTATAAGTCTTTTCTTGCCTGTTGATACACGTTGAGGGAAGATCCAGCAGGTGAGAGAAAGCAATCACATTGGGGTTCGTACCATACAGTTCACTGCTCACTCAGCCACTCCATCTCCAGCTGTGTCTCCCAGCACACTTTTGCTTATCACATTTTGCAATTAGAATGGATCATCATACTAACATATAAAACTGACAGTCTGACATTCATAGTTTGTATAATAACATATATACATATAAAAATGATGAAAAATATAATGATTCATTTCAATGCAATATATAAACCTGTAAACAACAGAACCACAATTTTAAAGTTAGGCCCTGTTTAGTTCACAGGCTGTAAACGCAAAAAAACCGTAAACGCAAAATTTTTAAAGGAATCTTACTAATTTGAAGTACTAAATGAAGTCTATTTACAAAACTTTTTGCATGGATGGGCTGTAAATTGCGAGACGAATCTAATGAACCTACTTAATCCATATTTTGCAACAGTGATGCTACAGTAACCATCCGCTAATTATTGCTTAATCATGGATTAATTAGCATCATTAGATTCGTCTCGCGATTTACAACCCATCTGTGCAAAAAGTTTTATAAATAGACTTCATTTAGTACTTCAAATTGGCAAGATTCTTTTGCAAAAAATTTTTTTGCGTTTACACGCAACGAACTAAACAGGCCCTTAGCTTGTAAAATGATGTTTGTTAAGATGCAGAAGGAGCATTCGGCTCTTTTCTTTTCACGTAGTTGAGAGGTGATAACTCTACTGTTAGTAGTATCAGTACTACTGATACCGTTAGTGAACGTAATAAAGCATTTCAGTTGTCATCTTTCTATGCAGCTTTCCGAATGTGTCTAGCGTCTGTTTGGTTGTTCATGTAATTGAGAGTGATAATTCTACTATTAGTATTACTAGTAGTATTAGTACTACTAATTCCTGTTAGTAAACCTAATAAAGCATTTCGCTTCTCATCTTTCTATGCAGCTTTCCTAACGTGTCTCTTCTTTTTGAATCTTCAAAATCACATAAAAGGTCAGATCATGTTTCCTCCCTCCTCTTTTATTTTCATGAAACCTTTAGGAGAAGATGGGGAATACCTGTTCAATAATAACAAGCACGAGTACCCAAATTTGCAGCGCTTGCACCTGTTTTTTTGCTTGGCCAACCTGTCCTGAGCATTTCACACTTTCACAGCTGTCCAACTGAGGGGATAAGATCGAAGCTTGGGCCTTTCGGGAAATCAGTAGCTGGAGAGTATATTCAAAAGGCAAATAAAAAAGACAGTCAAATCCATGATGTGCTGTAACTGTAAAAGCTTGAAATCCTCGTTATCATAAAACTATATGTGCCTGAATAAACAAAGCAATAGTTTTATGGAACCCATTTTAATTTGAGTATTCCCAACAAAAGTAATGCTTCTGCTGACAATAAGACACCAACCATAAAGAGGAAGATACAGACAAAACAGTGGGGCCTTAACAACACAGGAGTGTGGTATGAAGAGTTATTTTCAAATATAAATAAACAGGAATATACACTGCAAATGTTTAGGAAAGGATACTCAATACTACGTGTAAAGTATATAAAAGGTGTATAGGATAACAACTAGAGCAGGAAATAGAGAGCTCAACTGAAAACGTCCCTTGCCTTGGAAACATCAAGGTTTATACAGTCTGAAGTTGCGCAGGTGCATGGCAGCTGGAGAAAATTTCCGCAACATCCGCTGCAAAAAGATGGAAATGTGGGCGCTGCCGATCAAAAGCTGGATACACAACGTACTCCTATAGCTATTGCATTTATTGCTTCTCAGATAGTACTGAAATGGAGAACAGGTAGATCAGAATGTGAGCACAGCTTGGTAGAAAGACAGAAACATTACTTAGGTATGTTCGTTTCCGGAGGTCTAAAGTTTAGACGGGTCACATCAAAGAGAAATCTTATCATTTAGAAGTATTAAATAAAGTCTAATTACAAAATTAATTGCAGAACCCCGGGGCTAATTCGCGAGACGAATCTAATAAGGTATATTAGTCCATGATTAGCGGATGATTACTGTAGCATCACTGTGGCAAATTATGGATTAATTAGGCTCATTAAATTTGTCTCGCGAATTAGCACCCAGCTGTGCAAAAAGTTTTATAAACATATTTTATTTAATACTTCTAAATAGCAAGATTCTCTTTGATGTGATGGGTCTAAAGTTTAGAGGGTAGGAAACGAACAGCTCCTGGACAATTCACGAAACCAAATGAAATACTGCCCTCCCAGATCACATCATCTTGAGTTCTGAAAATAATCCATCACTCTGCTTTTGCCCTTTTTATTCTTAGGACTTTTTTTTTCTCAAACATAAAGCAGTGCTGCCCTTGCCCCTTTTTTTCCCTCGAGGAGAGCTGCTCTTAGAGGTTTGGTGAACAAGAAGACAGTAAAAAAGACGACACTGAGAGATTTGAAGTGCAAATTATTTGCTACACAGAAACTTTGGAGATATCGTTTGTTTATTCAAAGGAAAACTGCACCTTTTCAATTATATTGTTTGTTTATTCAAAGGAAAGTCAGCTTTCAATGATCCTAGTTCCAAAGTAAATTAGGACACTCACAACTAAGAAAAATGTGTTACCAAAAGGGTATCATTTTATTACCAGGGGTAAGATAGTAGAATAATTCCATATTTTTACACTGGAAGTCTTGTCCAATAGATACCGTCACACAGAAAATATGGTCAGGTAAACTGAAAGTATGGACATGTGATACTTAGTAGTGTGGTAATGTTGATGATCATATTTGAAAGTAGTTTGTTTTTCCCACTGAAAGTTTCTCCCTTTTTAAAAAACAAATAAACTAGTCCCTCAGATCGATCATTCGATTCAGTACCAGCTTTTACCACAAACATCTAATCTCAAACCAGAGGCCTGGGACAGCATGTTGTCAATTGGTGAGCTCAAATGCAGATAGTTGATCTAGTGAGCCATGCCTGTGTAAGCTGGGTCATTAAGACGAAACATCAGAAAGAGAAACCGGTGCACTTGTTTTTAGTCCAAAAGTACTTGAAGGCTCAGATACATTCTGAACTGTCTGACGTTCAAAATTTAAACAGTTAACAACCATAAAACGACATCATAAAAATCTTGAAGAAAAACGAAGTTGTGGGACTTGACTGAACATATGGAAACCAAATTTGTAATATAGTTTACAGGAACAATCTCGACGGTGAGATCCCAAAGGAATTGGCAAACCTAAAGAATCTGATCAACTTGGATTTGTATGCCAACAAGCTCACTGGAGGAATCCTCAAGACCCCAAGTCGCTTTCCAAGCTCAACTCACTCAGATTCAAGTATGCTGCCATCTCGTCAACAGTTGCTTTGCTAACCTAAAAACCATGTCTTGTTTTCTCAGAAGCATAAATACTCTCAATTAATTCTGTTTTAAGATCCTTAGGTGATAGACTTTAGTAAAGGATTAAAAGGAATTAGGTTTGGACCTCTCTAATGAGTATGTCAGGAATCAGGATATATTTTTTTTTCTCAGTTGATAACTGAAGCTTAGTTGTATTTGTCTTTATAGGCGTTTGAACGGGAAAAACAAACAAGTTGTATACTTGTATTAGCTTTCATTGGAGATATCGACAGATACTGAGTATGGATTATTGGGCAGCTGTACTTGCTTCAAGTGTGCCCAGAAGGAACCAAAACTCACCTCCCAAGGCAGTATAATAGAGCTGATTACCGATGAGGCTATGATTAAAGAGTCATGATAGTGGTGCCATGTGAGGGGGGGCATTCTTGTATCAAACGTTTTTGCAAGCTTCTTGTAAGTATAAAACAAATGGGAGAAAGGGAAAGCAGCTCACGCGCCCTTTCTTGTGTCACAACTTTTAATATGATAAACAGGTAAAAGCAAAACAGGAACAAAAAAATAAAGCTGCCAAATTATAATTAAAGTAAACAAACATAGAACAGACCTATTGAACCTTTTCTATTCTTAGACTGCAAAATAATCTGTCACCTAATCTAACCATGCACATGGCTTTGAAGCACCCTTTCAAGGAATAACTTACGCGAAGTAGCACACTGGACAAGAAGCTGCACCATTTAGCAGAGGTATGGTAACAATGACATGTGGGTCAGCATAGAGCTTCAGTGCTAAGATTTTTTAACTGATGCATGTTCACTGACAACAGATAAACATTGATGCTTAAAGATGGGAAGATGAATACCTGCTTTAATAGTGTGGTGGTTGGGAAAAGTATGCAGGGAATTATTTGCATCACAACAATGGACATTGGCACAAGTGGTTAAGTCCATAGGTCCAACTTCAGTTACAGCATTTTCTGAACAGACACTGAAGAAAAAAGTTAACTGCAGTGATAAACTCGATTCCTTTTTGCAGAAGATACATAGTGATCAAGATAACATTTTGTAACACAATTAAGTATATTATAGAAGGGAGATGGGGGACTAGAATTCAGAATCCAGTTGTACTTAAGTCGACAATAAATATCTAGGTTTAGTACAGACAACCATCAAAAGTTTACTGAAAAAACTACTGTCAAGGTTTGTACAAGATGGCATGAATGGATGATAGAATACACATGATTCAAATATTGTATGTCGGTGCCCTGCAAATGTGTAACTACTTGTTACATATATTTGCTGCAGAAGCACTTACGTTCTTATATTCTTACTTAGATGCTGGTCATCAAATTACGTATACTTATAGGGTGGCTTCAAAAGAGGAAGAGTCCGTACATTCAGACTGACATCATATTAATATGACAACAATGTATTGAGGACCAGGATGTAGCTTTTAATTTTTTTTAAACTATGACTTTACATAATTTATAGCTGACCAAAATTTTGTTAATTGAAGAAAAATGGAGAAGGGAAATTGCATATGATGTTATCATAGAAAATAAATCTGCAACCTATGAGAAAGAACATCCATACAGTAATAATAAGAATTTGGGAGATTGAGCTCAATCCTTTTTTAAACCCTGACAACATAAATGCCGTTTTGATGTTAGAAACACTGAGAGAAAAAAAACTCTGTCGTGTTAGAAGAAGGACAAATTTTATAGCAGCTCTGTATGAATTCTTCGGAGACGGATATCAACACTAGGGTTCTCTTAGATCTGAAGCAAAATGTGAAACTGAACTGTGTGTTGTTGAGGTCCTAGGCATAAGGGTGACCACTGAAGGTGATACCATAGTGCACAATACAAGCAACATGGAGAAAATATAAACAAACTGAAGGCATGTGCTTATCTCATCTCTAGGTTAGTTGAAAAAGGGGAGAGGACACATGTCGTCATCATGAATTCAGTATTGGTCCAGTCCCTAATTATGTTTCTGGAAGCCATAACTACAGGCTAAGCCGCACATCTCGACCGGAAGGCAGAGGCAGAACATGCTATGCAGCACGGCATGAGCATACTGCTGGAAGATTTCAGAAGGAAATGCTTGAATTTCATTAATATAACAAAATTCAGATGATAAACACATACGGATAAGGGCGTAACTCCTACTGTAGTACTGCGTGTTCCCATCAAGGGTTCCGGACACTGAAGCACGCACCAAAAGAAAATCAGAAAATTATTGGTCTATGTTGACTGTTAACATGGACAGAGCATTGTGTTGTGGAGCTTGGAGATGGACGGTGTTAACGCAGAAAATAGGATCAGGGAAGGAGTACCCGGTGGACTGGAGGAGGGATCGGGTGTTGCGGACCGAGGTGAGGCGCCGAAGCATCAATCAGAGAAGATGGAGCCAGTTCAGAAAAAGATGCGAGGAATCCACGAGGATTTGCCGGCGTTAGGCTGGTGCCAACGAGGGGCGGTACCGCCCCTCTATCGGCGCGGCGTAGGCGGGAGGCGGTCGAGTGGGGGAGAGGGGGGGATGGATCCTGCAGGACGGAAGCAGGTACTATCGCTCCGCTCTCGTCCGCGTTGGTAGGCGCGCGGGGGCAGGAGGCGGGCGGGAGGTGGGCAGGAGCGAGGCGGCGCGCTGGCGTCGGCGTGCGCGGGCGAGAGGGGTGGGGCGGAAGTGACATAGCGCGTTTCTATTGGTCCACGCGGGCTATCCGTTGAACTAGACGTTATTTGACTGTTTGAACTTCAAAAAATTCAAAAATTTTTTGCAAAAAATCCCAAATTTCATCCCTAACCCCCCTATAAATACCCCACCCGGGTTTCACTCCTTCCCCACCCCATTTGAGCTTATTTCTCCCATCCACACTTCAATTTCACTCTTCTCGACGCCATGTCTTCATCTACCACGAATTCGAGTGAAGGAATGGAGGCTGAAATGATCGATACGTTCCGAGCAGAGTATGAGGAGGCGATGCTCAATCTTGAAGAGGAGTCAAGCAGAAGGCGACGTCGTCGACGCTACATCAGGCGTGATCGTGAGGGTGCCCATGATCGGCTGTTCCAAGACTACTTCGCCGACAACTGCGTTTATCCTCCGAATTACTTTCGGCGAAGGTACCGAATGAGGCGTCAACTTTTTCTACGTATTATGCGTAGATTAGGTGAATACTCTCCATATTTCACCCAAAAAGAAGATGCTTGCAACCGTCGTGGTCTCTCTCCACTACAAAAGTGTACCGCGGCCTTACGCTTGTTAGCTTATGGAGGCGCTGCGGATTCGATAGATGAGTACCTAAAGCTAGCTAGATCAACTGCATTAGATTGTCTAGAGAAATTCTGTGAATGCATCATTCACTGTTACAGGGGATGAGTTTTGTCGTCGACCAAATATCATGGATACTTAACGTCTACTAGCAAAAGTCGAGGAGCGTGACTTTCCGGGCATGCCAGGGAGCATCGATTGCATGCATTGGCAGTGGAGAAGCGGTGGCACATGCGGGGCAATTCAAAGGGGGGACATAAAACATCCCACCATTATCTTAGAAACTGTTGCATCGTATGATCGTTGGATCTGGTATGTCTTTTTTGGAGTGGCCGGGTCCAACAACGACATCAATATACTCAATCAGTCGTCATTATTCACTGATGTGCTTAGAGGAGAAGCATCCGTAGTGAACTTTACGGTTAATGGATATGAGTACAATAGGGTTTACTACCTTGCCGACGGCATCTACCCCTCTTGGGCGGTGTTTATGAAGGGTATTATTCTTCCGCAGTATGAGAAGCATCAGGTATTCACAAATGCTCAAGCAGCTTGGCGCAAAGATGTCGAGTGTTCGTTTGGACTGCTCAAGTCTAAGTTCAACATTATAGCAGTTCCCGGACGCTCTTACTCACAGCGTACTCTTGGGTTGATCATGCGTGCATGTGTCATCCTACACAACATGATCATCGATGACGAGCGTGATACCGATTTGGACGAGATCTATGAGACAGTTGCATCCAATGTCGGTCTGGCGATCCACAACGATGCACCACCAAGCCTAGCTACCAGAATTCAGATGGACACCGAGATGAGGGACTCACCGATGTATGCACAGCTCCGGCAGGATTTGGTTGAGCATGTGTGGGCACGTAGTCATCCTTAGATTTATGTAATTTTTTATTTATTATGTAATTTTTTATTTATTATGTAATCGGTAACTTTTTAAGTTGAATAAAATTTATTTCTTGAATTCTTTTGCGTATTCGAATAAAGGAGGTTGAAATAATTAAATCTGAAAAAGAAAAGCTGACGTGGAGGAGAGAGAAGTGAGAGTTGGCACTATAGCCTGTGCATTGGAGGGGTGGGGTGAGAGTGGAGTGAGAGTGGGGGTGAGAGCTGACATGCCGGGGAGATATCTCCCCCCACCACTGGACTCAGCCTTAGACAAGTTCGGAGAGTAGGGATCGCCAGCGCCGAGCGCAAGGAGATCGACGTCGCCGGCGGCTCATCGGCGGGCTCCGTGCGGTCAGCCGTCATCCGCAATCACAGGTTTTCGGTCTAGTGGCCGAGCGGACCCAATCGGGGTGCTATATGTAAAACTCGGAGGTGTATTTCAAAATATTCGGATCGTGATTACTAATCGCGATCCGACTTAGGGGGGTATTTATAAATTGTAGGGGGCTATATATAAATATTCGGATCGCCGAATTAGGGGGCATTTTAAAAATATCAAGATCTAATCCTGGGCCTCTTGCGAACGCGGCCGGCGACCGCGCTGCCGTCGGCGACTCCCCCCGGGATAAAACCGCAGCAGGCTCTTGCCTAGGGCAGCCTCCAGCGGAGGCGGGGCGTCGACAGACGCAGCCTTCGCCTCGCGCCGCGGCTCGCCGGAGCGCCGACGATCTCCGGCCGTCTCTCCCTTCCATCCCCGTCCTCCTAGGTCCTAGCCTCCCCAGCTTGCAGCACGCACTCCATTCTGCCTCATGTCCAGTAGCTTCGCTGTAACTCGTCTGCAACTCCGATGCCACCTGCAGCCGTGTGCCGGCCGGCGGCGGCTTGGAGCACTATCTCGTGCCTAACGACAAAAGCGGGCCGTGGATCGCTCTGTGAACCGCTGGAGGAGAAGGAACCGCATGGGCATGGCACAGATGGCAGGGGGTGCCCAAGCCCATGCTCACACGGTAGTGGGCTGAGGTACTGTTTCTTCTTATGGTGGTAAGTAGGCCCGCAGGTAGGCCCCTTTTTATTTAGCTTTTCCTTCTTCATGTTTTAGACTTTTAGTGGACTTACATTATGATCGTGAAGTGCTAATGTTACTTTATAGTTTATATAAGTTTCCTCTTGTAAGATTCCTATCTATTTTTTTTTATAAAAAAGATATACTGACTCGAATGCCATCCCTGTGTTCTTCGAAACCACGTTTACAGGCAATGATCGGAAGCGCTGCCGTCATCAGAGACTGAACTCCGGCAAGGAAGTGCACAAGTAAAACAACACAACGGTCAAATAGCAATCAGACAGCCGAATTTGAAGGCGTGCGCGTGTTGGCAGCTAGCCGCATGGACCATGGATCGTACAGCAGCTGCTTGACTGCCGGCAAGTCCTTTGCGGTTTGTACGATTCAAACTCCCTTTCTCCGGCCGGCGTGTGTCGCTCGGTCGGGAGTCGGAAGGTCTCTCTCGATCTTGAGACTACGGGACACGAGACGTCTTGCCTGTGTTGGCCATGGCCCATGAGACACGAGCAAGTCGCCAAACGCGCTGCTGCGTCCCACTCCATCGAGCCTTGTAACCATCCGACGCGTCGCGGATCCTGAACTCGCGACCCATGGACACCCCCGCAAGAGGCAGGCTGCGAGGATCAGGTCAGAATATAGCCACAGAGAAGAGAACAGAAGAGGAGAGAAGAGAAGAGAGAACAACGCCAGCTGGGTGCCAAGCCAATCATTGGAAGTGCCGCGCCGGCGAACTTCCCGAGCCGCGACACCGGACGCAGACACGGCCGCGTCTCGCGCGCCTCCCGACCCAGGGAATCAGCAACTCTTCCCCATCACCGCGACCGTAAGCGCCGAATAATCCCCCTCGCGATGCCGCGGTTATCGCTCGGTTTCAACTCCCAACGGCCACCACGCTCCCCACTGCTCACCCCGTGACAGGGGAGGTGGCACCACCGATGCCAATTTGCCAATCCACTGCAGCTTTCCTATGCTCCTCCCACCAAAGCCGTTGGCGCGCAGATGCCTTTTGACCTCACGCACGCCGCGTACAAAACCCAGCGTGGTCTCGTGCTCGTGCCGCCGCCAGCGACGAGCGCGATGCGGAAGCTGAGCGTGCCCAGAGGCGGCGGGGAGAAGCTGGGCGTGCTGGCCTTCGAGGTCGCCGCGCTCATGTCGCGGGTCTCGGGGCTCTGGCGCGCGCTCGGGGACGCCCAGCTCGCGCGCCTCCGCGCCGAGGCCATCCGCCTCGAGGGCGTGCGCCGCCTCGTCGCCGACGACGACGACGCGCTCCTCGCGCTCGCGCTCGCCGAGGTGGCCGCCGCGTGCCGGGACCTCTCCCGCGCCGTGGCGCGGCTCTCGCCCCGCTGCGCCGACCCGCTGCTCCGACGGTTCGACGCCCTCTTCGCGGCCCTCGTCAAGGGCGGCGCCGACCCGCACGGGCTGCGCTACGCCGCCGAGAAGAAGATGGACCGGAAGGCGCGCAAGATGCAGCGCCTGGTCGCGGCCACGGCGCACCTGTGCCACGAGCTTGACGTGCTCGCCGAGCTCGACCAGGCCCTGCGCCGCGACGGCCGCGGCAGGCCGCGCGCGGCCAACGGAGGGGAGTGCGCGCGCCGCGTGGCGAGGCAGAGGCAGGAGGTCGAGCGCCTCCGCGCGGCCTCGCTCTGGAACCGGAGCTTCGACTACGCCGTCCGGCTGCTCGCCAGGTCGCTCTTCACTATCGTGACCAGAGTCATAGAGGTGTTCGACCTGGAACCCACGAGCATCTCCATCATCTCTTCCTCTATGGATGATGACTCCAACAAGGTCTCGCGGCTCTCATGGAGCAGCTCCTTCGTGAGCACCAGCATGCAGTCCATGGTGTACCCTTCCGACGTTGTCGCGGCGGACACTCCTCGGAGGATGCTGCGTGCAAGATCCGGCAAGGCTACCGTTGGCGACGCCCGTCGGTTTCTCATGTCCAGGAGCAAGAGCTTGAAGCAGCTCAGGTGGCCGGCGGCTGGCAGGCACCTCATGGGCTGCGTTGTCATGGGGAGGAGCAATTCCCCGGTGAGGGGCGGGTGGATCAATGGCGAGACCGACCTTCCACTCAGTTTCAGCTACATATCTGCAGCCAGCAACGACGATTACAGCAGCGTCAACTTCCAGTTCCAGTCCCAAGCGGATCGCACAAACGCGAAGCCTTCGACCGTCGTGTTCGAGTCGTCGGGCAACGTGCTGACCAACGCGCCGGAGACGTCCCTCGGCGGCGCTGCCCTGGCGCTGCACTACGCGAACCTCATCATGCTCGTCGAGAGGCTCGCCATCTCACCTCTCCACATCTGCTCCGACGAGAGGGACGACCTGTACGGCATGCTGACCGACAGCATCCGGGCGTCTCTCAGAGCGCGCCTGAAGCCGTTCGCCAAGAACCCGCCGCCATGCGATCCTATCCTGGCCGCCGAGTGGTCGGACACGGTGCAGAGGATTCTGGGATGGATAGCTCCGCTCGCGCACAACATGGTTCGGTGGCAGGCCGAGAGGAACTTCGAGCAGCGGAACGTCGCGTCGAGCGCTAGCGTCCTGCTTCTGCAGACGCTCCATTTTGCAGATCGGAGGAAGACCGAAGCTGCGGTGACGGAGCTGCTCGTTGGTCTGAATTACCTCTGGAGATTTGGGAGGGAGCTTGATGCAAAGGCCAAATTAGAGTCAGCAGGTTAGCGGCAACTACGACGCTGGTGCAGATTACGTCGGGCGACATGTGTCAGTATCATATCTGAAAATTGCAGCCGGCTGGCGAAGTGGAAACTGAACTCGACGAGTTGGGGATGGGTAAGCAGGGATAGCATACTTCAGACAAAACAATCCCTTGCTAATTTTGCTCCGTCAGCGATAATCCTTAGAAACAGGCATCAATCAACGAGTGCGTCAGCTTGTAATGGATGCTACCGTTTTTTTTTTGTCAACTTCTGTAGTTCGGATCGATATGCATCTCGCTGTAAAGATCTGTAGTTATGTATTAATAAATATGAGGCACGTCTGGTTTACAGATTATCTGAAACATTTTCTGAGGTAGTTCAAACAAAACAGAAAATAAGCACTACAATTATGTCTGGACAATTCATTTCAGGTGGGATGTTTTTAGTCAACATCTGCAGTTTACTTCATTTGTGAAGTTACTTCGTTCTTAGCTGATTCATATTACGACGAACTGAACAGTTTTGGCCCATAACTGGTGCTGCCGCAAGAAGTTCAGTTCTTTTTAGGCAGCTATTGCAGGTTATTTGAAGTACTTTACAAGCACTGAAAATTGAAAATTATGCCCAGCTAGTATAACTGCATAGCTGAGAAAATGAATAGAATTCAGTTTTTTTTTCCGGAAAATTTTGACTTCAGTTTTCTTGAACTTGGAAAGATATGTTCCAAGTAGAAAAATCGGCCTGGTCTGGCCCAATTAGCATTTCAACCACGCTTCAGTCTGAAATGAACCAGCCCAACTCGATAGCAGGCCCTTAGGACCACATGGCTCCGCGCGGCCAACGCTGCCGTAGCCCGTGGGCGCCGCAGGCCCACGAAGCAGCTCTTTGCTCCGGGCTCCCGGCGACCCGCGTCGTGGGCTAGCTGCGCCCACAGGCCTTTCCTAATTCAACCGCACAAGTTTTCCCAAAAGGCCTAACTGCCTAGGCACAACCGCACAAGCTTCTGCAATATCGAAACACAAAGGGAGAATAAGATGCATGCATGAACATAAACTAAGGATGGACTAAGAAAATTCATATAAAAGTAAGCTTGTTGCGGTTCAACCTGGTTCTGTTATGATCTTTAAGTAGTCTCCAATTATATTTCTCAAGTTAAACAAAAATATTATTGTGAGAAGAATATAGAGCAAAACACATTCTTAACTCTTCGTAGACAATCATGGTGATTATGGATTAAGATATATAAAAGATAAGTTTGAATTCACCTTCATATATTTTTGTGTGATTAAAGTTTTACTATTTTTTCCCCGAACATGCAAGCCTTGTACCCACATATTCTAATTACAATAGCTCCATAGAATTTTTTCATCGACTATTAAAATTATTGTAGGGCTTGAGAAAACTTCCTCCACTCCAAATCAAATGTATCTTTTACATTTAACTTTCTTATTCTATGCTTTTAAAATGGCTGCATGATAAGAAAAACACTTACAATATCCGGCAAGAAACAAATAATTGGACCCTAACCTTTTTGACCCGTAATTTGGAAATACATCACATAGTTTTGTAGAACTTTTGCACTAGTCTCTACTATCATGCATATCTTGTCATCTCATAACAGAAAGTATTATAGGATATGAAAATTCCCCATGGCAAACAGCACATTTTGATCTCTTAATGACTATTCTATAAGCTACGAAAAGGCAGCGGAGCGTGACAAAAACAAAAAAAATACATACACATTGTGGCGGTAGATAATTAATTTTTGATACCAAGCCTTTTGTCTCATTCCGAACATAACGCGTAGTTTTGTGCAGAGCCTTTGCACTATCCTTTCGTCCAAGGTCTCACCTAGTATGGAACTGAAGTCCATGGAGCTTTGGGAGTTGTTATGCTATTTCGCCCAAAGAGCAAGCACCCCCCACACCAGGCGATTTCGCCCTCGCCTAGTCCACCAGTGGGCATACGCTAGAAGAGCACCGGGAGCCAGGGGGCAGCGCGCGCAAGTGTCCGGCACTTGGCGCGAGCAAGCAAACCGTTGGCCCCCCTGGACCTACCCGAGCAAGCAAGCTGACCGGCACACTCCCTCCACAGTTTTGAATTTGAAAAACTCGAGCAGCTCCCTCCCTCCTTCCCTCCACCGCCTTGCGGCCGTCGAGCAGCGGCCGTCGTACGTGCTGGACCTGGCGGTGGAACGCGCGCAGCCTGACCCGGTTCAGCCAGCTCGCGCGGCGCGGACACGACGAGGCTGCACGCGTGCGCAAACCGCACCGGGTCCGCCCGCCCGCATCCGCCCACCAACTCTCCCGAACGGACGCGCCAAGCCAACGCCACGCCACCCACTCCCAGCATGCGGGTCGGTCCGCACCCACCAAGCGCGAACCCGCACCCGGAAAAGGCGACGCGAGCCAGGCTGGTGCGGCTCGGCCAGCCAGCCCCCTGCCCCCTGTGGGCTCGCTCGTGCTCCAGTTCCTTTTCCCCTTCCCCTCCTGTTGCCCCAGCACCCCGACTTCTCCCCCAACTCCCCGCCGCCTCGCGTCCCACCGCCGCCGCCGTAGGGTTGCAAGCCCGGCAGCAGGCCACATCCCGTCCCCACGACCTCTTCCCATTCATCCGCGCGGGCCTCCTGCCGCCGCCTCCGCCGCGAAAGCGCGAGATCCCGCAACCCCCAGATTCGTATCCGGCCACATCCACCCCCCATCTGCGTCCGGGCCGCCTAGCTCCGCTCCCGCCGCACCAATCCTGCCGGAATCCGTCCCGGAGGTGCCGCGATTCGCGATGAGAATGGTTCTGTAGGGCGCACTCGCTAGGGTTTTCGCGCCCGGTGCCATGGACGCCGCGGAGCCCCGGGAGGGTTCTGATCGGACGCTGGACGCCTCCCCTGCGGCGGCCCCGGCGCCGGCTGCTGAAGAGGTGGAG
The DNA here is from genome assembly GCF_002211085.1 of Panicum hallii. Lineage (NCBI taxonomy): Eukaryota > Viridiplantae > Streptophyta > Magnoliopsida > Poales > Poaceae > Panicum > Panicum hallii. Next base: position 1,411,681 of record NC_038044.1, on the reverse strand, counting down.
ATGGAGGGCGCCGATAGCGGCGCTGCGGTGGGACAACCTGCTGCGGCACGCGCCGCCAGTGAGGCGGAGGCGGGTGAAGGCACCGCGGCGGAGCGTGCGCGTGATGTGGGGGCCTCGGTGAGCGAGGCGAGGGTGGAGGTGGACGAGGGCGGCGCAGCGGGCGAAGAGCACGCCACGAAGTCTCAAGCAAACGGGGTGGATGAGGGTGGCGCTGCGGGCGAAGGGCGCTCTGCTGTGTCTGCAACCAAGGAGGTGAATGAGGGCAGCGTTTCGGGGGAAGTGCAAGATGCGAACCCTGTGGTGTATGAAGCGAAGATGGAGGTGGATGAGACTGGTGCTGCAAGCAAAGAAAACTCTGCAGCTTCTACAGTAAATGGGTGCGAGGCAAATGGGGTGAGTGTTCCAGGGGCAGCGCAAGATTTGGCTCCTGTGGCGTCTGAAGTGATGATGGAGGTGGATGGCGGCTGTATTCAGGAACAAGAGTGCACTGCAGCGGCTGCGGCAGGCGAGGTTAAGATGGAGGAAGGTGATGGCAGAGTGGTGAATCAAGGGCCTGCACCGCCTGCTGCTGGCCTTCAGGTGAAAGAGGACGTGGGGGAATGTTTGGTGGGCCGCTACATTGGCCGTGGTGCTCCAGGGCATGCAGGGATTCTTATTGGGAAGGTTGCATCCTACAATAGCACAACTAGGGTCTACAGTGTGGTGTTTGAGGATGGACATGGTGAGGATTTGGGCCTTCCTCAGCTCCAGGAGTTTCTCATGTCTGATGAGAATGGTGCACTAGGCATGAAGGTGAGCTGCAGGAAGAGGAAGTTAGACTTGCTGGTTTCGTCGGGGAGTGTCTCAGAGGTGAAAGAGCCAGCAAGTACTAGGCAGAGGGTTGATGGATGCGAGACATCTGCCAGGCCTGATGCACCACAGCATGGTGGGTGTGGCTCAGATATGTCTGAGGATGTAGAATCTTCGAGTAATTCATCAGATTTCACTAAAGAAGAACCATCTGAGCCATGCCCTCCTGTACAGGCTGTGGAGTTGCCTCCGTCATCGGGAGACATCCCTGTGCCAGAAGAGTCCATAAGTTATCTCTTTTCGGTTTATAACTTCCTGCGATCGTTCAGCGTGCAGCTGTTCTTGAGTCCATTTGGGATGGATGATTTTGTTGCAGCCATTAATTGCACTGTGCAGAATAACTTGTTGGATGCTGTACATGTCTCGCTACTGCGTGCATTGAGGCGGCTTCTTGAATCTAAATCTGCTGAAGGATCTCAGCTCGCTTCAAATTGCTTGAAGTACATACTCTATCGATCCCTCTTAACTACACTAACTATTTTGCAACTGATGTGTTTTTCCTTACTTCAAATTTTGACAATATTTTCACTTTCCTTAAACTGTGTACAGGTATCTGGATTGGACATTACTGGATGCTTTGACTTGGCCAACTTTCTTACTAGAGTACCTGTATGTGATGAGTTGCATTAAGAATCTAGGGGGCCGGAGTTTTGGTAGAAGCCTCCTAGCCACTGAATACTATAAACTTCCTGTTCCCATGAAGCTGCGAATGCTGCAAATACTCTGTGATCATGTCATTGAATCAGATGAACTCAAAACTGAACTGGAGGACCGAGAAGGATACAATGAGGAGATGGAATATGAGATGGATTCTAGCACACTTTTGGAGGCTGGTTCAAGAGCAGTCTCGACTAGAGCCTCAAAGGCCTCTGCTTACAAAAAGATGAATGATTTGCAGAACTTAGAAAGTGCTCCGAATGTAACAAATCCAGAAGATACTGCAGTGAACGCTTCTCAGGATGGCAACAGTGATGATTGCCGAATATGTGGCATGGATGGGACTTTGGTATGCTGTGATGGCTGCCCATGGGCATATCATTCGAGATGTATTGGTCAAAACAAAGCTTTCCTTCCCCAGGGAGAATGGTTTTGTCCAGAATGTGTGGTTAACAAGCTTGGACCAACTTCATCACGAATTGAGCGTGGTGCAAGAGGAGCTCAAATGTTTGGCATTGATTTGTGTGGGAGGCTTTTCTTAGGAACCTGCGACTATTTGCTGGTGTAAGTTCTTGCAAATTAGTCGTGCAATACTTTGGCTTTACTAATGATTTGTTATGCATGACCTGCTATGGTATGTCCTATACTTCCTTTAATGCTTGCTCCATGAAATACTGCAGGATCGGAACATCTTCAGATGCAGAGTCTTATGCAAGATATTACAATCGTTATGATGTTGTGAAGGTCCTCCAAAGACTTGCTCTCTCAGATGCATATGGGGATATATGCAGGCAAATAGAGGAATACTGGAAGCATTTACTTGGTATAGTTCAGAGTGAGAGATCAAAAGTAGGTAAAGAAATTGGTGTGAGCCACACTCCACAATCCAGCATGTTGAGTTTTACTCCAACAAAAGCAGGAGATGGAAGTGGCTGGACAACATTAAAAGATGGTGGGAGCAGTAAAACAGTAGCACTTCCTCAAACAAATGTTCAGCAGAAATTTGTGGCTAGTGAGGAACAAAAATGCATGTCCAGCTTAGGTGCTGTCGCCGAGAATAATGCTGACGTTTGCAATCGAACTCTATCAGCTCAGTACAACATACATAATGCACCCAGAAATCGAGCTTTTGCACCATCTGTGGTATCATCAATTTCTCATCAGAATGGATCCGTTGTAACAGGCGTGTATAACATAGCACAAGCACAGCCAGCTCAGAGTACATCCCATCCAGACTTATCGACCTATGTTGGAACTAATAGCATGCCCAGGGAAGGTAAAGAGCACCTTCAGCTGTTTGCTGAAAGACCTGGAAACATGAGTGGTGGCAAGTCAGCAAAATTGTTGTCTTTTAAACCACAGGCATACATGAACCTCTACAATCATGGCAACATTGCAGCATCTGCTGCTGCCAATCTTGCTGTTATTACATCTGATGAAGGTAAGATTTCAGCATCCAAACTGACTGCAAACCCAAGGAAAAGAATGGCCGCAGACAATTCTCTACAATTGAAAGCATTTTCCTCAGCAGCCGCACAATTTGTTTGGCCTAGTACCGAAAAGAAGCTTATGGAAGTCCCAAGAGATAGGTGTGGTTGGTGCCTTGCTTGTAGAAGTTCAGCAATTGGAAATAAAAAGGCATGTTTTCTTAACATGGCCACTGCAAATGCTGCTAAAGGGTCTGCTCGAATTCTTAGTGCCATGCATGTAATAAAAAATTCTGATAGTCATTTCCCCAGTATTGTTGCTTATTTAGCCAACATGGAGGAAAGTTTGCGTGGCCTATTAGTTGGTTCACTACAGGACGTGCAGCAGAAAGAACGGTGGCATCAACAACTGCAAGAAGCTTCCAACTGCAGAACTGTTGTACCCCTGTTGCTTGAGGTGAGTTATAGGATTCAGTTAATAACTTTTCTTCATCCTTTGATACTCTACAAGATTCTGTAACTAAGTGTCTAAGTCATGATATAGTATATGACCCTGAATGCTGGCAGCAAGCAGTGGCATAAAATAGAATAATTATTTCAGATTTCTTATGCAGCTTGAGCTAGATACTTAATATTCCTGCATGTATGTTTTCAATAAAGGAAATTTACTCTACATACAATGTTACAAACTAATGAAAATTTGGATATGCAATACATGGTGTTGAAAGAAAGATAAAGAAAGTTATTGCCATAAATGGCAGTGAAAGGAAGATAAAGAAAGTTATTGCCTAGCTCAACTAGTTGGGGTGGGAGACCTCTTCAACTTGAATTCGGGTGTCTATTTCTTCTTAATGAAAAACCACCTAATTTCCTCCAAGGTTGGATCTCCTTTTTTAATGAGTTGCAGTGAAAATGAACACAATTGTTATGGCATTAAAAATCATTACATATTCTACGCAGTTGGAAAGCAACATCCGTGGAGTGGCATTTTCTGCAAGCTGGTTAAAGCCAAGAGACGACTGGCCTGTGGAATCTCCTGGTCTATCAGCGGGATCATCTCGTCCTGCACCATACCATAAACGTGGGGCTGGTGGAAGGCGTAGCAGAAGGCGTTCGTTGGCATTGGAATCTGGTACTTCTACTGATGATGACAACAGCTGGACTTGGTGGACCGGAGGAAATATTTCAAAACGTACTCTGCAGAGGGGTGCTCTTCTATGTTCAACCATAAGAAAAGCTGCTCGCCAAGGTATTGCACATTTTAACTGCTACTAGTTTTATTTCATCCTCTATCAGTCTCCAGGGAATGAACAAGTTGGTGTGTTTTGTCTCCCACTAGGTGGCAAAAAGAGGATAGCAGGTTTATCTTACTATGAAGGTTCCAGTTTTCCAAGACGATCTCGGCAATTTGCTTGGAGAGCATGTGTTGGACTAAGCCAGACTTCATCTCAACTTGCTCTGCAGGTTAGCACTTCTGTCCTGATGTTGCAAACTGTACTATCAAACCTACTTTAGCAATGATCCTAATATTCCTTTGTTCAGGTTAGATATCTTGATGCCCATATTAGATGGAAGGAATTCATCCCTCCAGATCAAATTCCTTCAGATGGAAAAAGTTCTGATGCTGACCTTTCTTCCCTCAGAAATGCTGTAATCTGTGATAAAAAAATAATTGACAATAAGATAAGATACGCGCTTAAGTTTCCCAACCAGAAGCATCTTCCTGTGCGCGTGACAAAAAATATCTTGGAAGCAGAAGGTGATCAGGATGAAAAAAGAAAATTATGGTTTTCTGAGAACCATGTGCCACTGTACATGTTGCGTGAATTTGAGCAGAATGCTGGGGTTAGCTCCTTGCCTACTCCAGATGTTTGGGACTCAAAGTGTTTCACCAATTTCTACCCAAGGCGAGTGAGAGCATATACCGGAGATGTCTTTTCTTATCTCTTTCACAAGGGAGAAGTCTATCCGTGCACCTCATGCAAGAAGGATGTTCTGTACAGGTCATTCTACTTAGTCTTGTTATTGTGAAAGAACTGATCACACTCTTTTTTGAGATACTAACTTTTATACTTTGGTTGATCACATACAGGGATATTGTTAAATGCAGCTCTTGTCAAGGTATATGAGTCTATGTCATGCTCTTTAGATTATTTGTTTTCCACTTCTGTCCTCGTCATATCCAAGAAGATAATCGATCAATTTATGGCCTTTCTAATGCTTAAGTCACACTATTTCTGTATATTTTCAGGTAATTGCCATAAAGAGTGTACATCAAGATCTATTGTTAGCAAAGGAGTCAGTGCAACTTCCACTTTGACATGCAAGTTATGCCTCCAGAAGCGGAATCTTATGCTTACAAGTTACAATACCAATGCAAGTTATCTCCGGCCTCAACAGAAGAGTACTGGCCAACAGCAAATGACCGCTCCAAGAATTGTCTTTAAGGTTGGTTCTTCCCATTCTGCTGAACCTGCCCTGAAAGTTGAAGCGCAGCCAGTCACAAAGGTTAAAGCACAGCCAGCCACAAAGGTTAAAGCACAGCCAGCAGCAAAGGTGGAAGCTCAGCCAATTGTGAATGTGAAAACCCAGTCAGTTGCGAAGGTGGAAGTCCAGCCACTCGCAAAGGTGGAAACCTTGCCAATTACAAATGTGGCAACTCCGAACATCGCTAGTGTACAAGCTCAGCCAAAGAAAAAAGCTAAAAACTCGAAGTCAGAAAAACCGAAGAAACTTAAAAAAGTTCAAGCGATCACATATTTTGGTCTCGTATGGAAGAAAAATAAGACTGACAAGGATGATGGAAGTGATTTCAGGGCGAATGATATAATCCTTAAAAGTAAGGATGGTATAGGTTCGTCAATAAAACCAACCTGTTGCCTCTGTAACAAAACTTATTCTCCGGATTTCCTGTATGTACGTTGTGAGAGGTGCAGAAGTAAGTCTATTTAGCATTGTTGTAGCTTAAAGCATTATCCTTTTGTGTTATCTTTCTGTTTTTTTTAACATATTGAGATTCTCCGCTTACAGATTGGTTTCATGGTGATGCCTTGCAACTTGAGGATGAAAGGATTGGTGAGTTGGTTGCATATCGATGCTGTAGATGCCGAAGGAGAGCCATACCACAATGTCCTCATTCAGATGATTATACAAAGCCTGAACCAGAATTTGGTGAACAAACAGTTGCTACATCATCGCAGTCAACAATGCTATCTAGCGAGAAGACTTTTGCTTTAGCAGATCAGGACCCACTGCTCGCTTCATATGGAATCGTTGAACCAGTTGGGGAAGAAACAGTGGATGCTGATTTATCAGCTAACATGTTAAGCTTTGCCTCTGGAAGCAACCAGAAGCTGTCGATAAGAAGAGCACAAACTAAAAATTGTGAATACCTTGACCAAGCAAGATCTGTGAATGGGTATTATATCCAGGATCAACCTCCTGGGAATGGAAACATCAATTTCAGCCATATGAATGAATTTTGTTTTTCGGAGGCTGACAGTGTGGATGCTTCAGAGCTATTGGGGTGGGATTTTTCCCAAGGAACTGCATATGCTGCCCTTCCTGATTCCACTGCTAATCACCAAGCGAATGACAATAGCTGCGGCAGCTTTGTGATGGACCAATATGAACCCCAGACTTATTTTTCATTCACCGAACTGCTTGAAGCTGATGATACGCAGTTTGACAATGCATTTGGGATGTCTACTGGTCTGCAAGATGATGGCAACTGCACGGGAAACTTCAATCAACAGGGAGCTGGTTTTGATGAGATGTCTTTTATGATAGAAGATGGAGCTTCAAATATGAACCTCCCAACAGATGATCCCTCCCCTGATGTGGTGGCTTGTCATAAGTGCCAGAACACTGAGCCACCACCTGATCTCAAATGTGCAGTCTGTGACCTGCACATACACCGCCAATGTTCACCTTGGGATGAAAATGTACCGCCTGCTGAGACTGGTGATTGGAGTTGTGGTGCTTGTCGAGAATGGCGATGATTAACTTCTGAACTTCATTGCATCTATTGAGAGCAGCAGCGCCAGCTGTGAGGACAGGTAAAACACCTTGGTATTCCATTTATATAGGGATTGGATTTCTGTTAACAATAACTGGTTTATAGTTCCTGAGCATGCTTTCTGTTTAGGTGGAAGGTGCGCCATGGATCTGGATGAAAATTGTCCATCAAGCTGTTAATGATGCAGTGCTACTGATTGTTCAGAGGCTGGGGTTGATTATTTGACATAAATTAACCATCATACAGTTAGACTAGCAATGACTGCAGCGGAGTTTACACTGTACATACTAAAGGATGGGTCACGGAGACCATTTTCCATTCTTTAGAGTTTAGACTCTTTATTTTCGGGGAGCTTTAGAGCTAGCAGGTAGGAGATGCTGCTAGCAACATGGTATATGGTTCTGGAAAACCATATAATGTAATTCTATTAACTGCAGTATTTCCTCTTTGTCAGGATGCCTTAGTCAGCGTGGCCAACTGACATTGCTATGTTCCATATATTGCCTCCAATTCTTTTGCTCGGTATGCGGAAATGCCTAATAATATTACCCTTGCAGCCTGTCCAGTTGTCCCATCTTGCTGCGACTGCGACCATGTGATAAATGAATTTTGAGAAGATAGCACTTGTAGTGCTCCTTTCAGTTCGAGAAATTTGAATTTTAACGATTCTGAGTGTTTCATCACCTTTTGTTTTGAGGGCAGAGAATGTTTCATCCCTCTATTTATGTTTTTTTTTCTTTGAGAGTGTGTTTATGTTTTTGTTCTTGTTTCGTGTGCATGGGGTTTATACTTGGGCCAACACGGGCCGATCTACCATTTACTCAGTAGGCCGTCCCACTTATAACCGGGCTTTTTGCTCAAAAAAAAAACTTATAACCAGGCTCCATTAAGCCTCTTGGAAAGGCCGGCCAGCCGAAGGAGGGCGCCCTCTTCAAGAGTCTTGTTTCTCCGCTCCGGCAGCTCTACACCACCGCGATTCGTCGTCCTCCATTTGCGGCGGCGATGGCGCTCTCCTCCTCCCGGCCGCACCAACTCCTGCGCCCGCTGCTCCGCGGGTTCCACGCCTCCGCGCTGGCCCTGGCGCGGCCGGAGCCGCACGAGTTCTCCAAGCCTAGCGGCTACCTGGGCAGCTGGGAGCCCGCGGGGGAGCCCCGGGAGGCGTGGGCGCAGCTGGACCGGCTGCGGAAGGGCTACGCGCGCGACGTGCGGCAGCTGCGGCGGGAGTACGCATACGAGGTGCAGCTGATGGAGGCCGAGCGGCAGCGGAAGGCCGAGGCGCGCGCCGAGGCCGCCCGCGTGGCCAACGAGGAGCGCAAGGCAGCCAAGGCCGCCGCCGCGCAGACGCGCGCGGCTGAGCGGCGCGCGTTCGAGGAGGACTTCCGCCAGGCCCTTGTAAGTTTCCTTTCACCATCTCCTTTGCTCACTTCGCCCATGGTTCTCTCAATTCGCCATTGCGCACAACATGTTTGATGAATTGCCTCGTCCGTTTGGACTTCCTAGAATGCGAGTCTTAACATTGTGTAAGTTGCTATATTAGTTTGGGATTAAGAGGGAACCTTGTCATAGGCCTGCTTGTTTCATCCATGTTACCTTCAGTTCAGAAGCATGCATAACAGCACCATCTTTAGGATTCAACTGTCCAGCAAATTGAAACTTGTGATGCAAAATATGTTTGTAACTGAGATAAGATAACGTGCAGATGAAAGAAAGAGCTGAGAAGCTGGAGAGCTGGAGGAACAAGGAGAAGCTCCGAGAGCAGAAGAAGGCAGAGCAGAAGGAGCTCCTGCGCAAGAAGAGCAGTGTGTGGCTGGCTGAAGATAAACTTGAAGATCAAATACTCGATGCTATCAAGAATACCACTCCTCTATAAGGTTGATTTTGTGAGGTGAGTTCTCCTTTTCTTATTGTATTTTTGCTAACTTTTTTCACCCCTCTAGTTTTGAAACAAGAAGAGCATCCATGTTATGCAGCCTAATGAAGCAGGCAACTTAAAATCAAGTTGTCTTAAATAGATGAAGTGCCTATATCGATTGCATGTCATCTTTTAAGGTTCCATGAAAATATTGGATGGATGCACTATTCTGTATACAATCGTTAGCTCTTTACAAACTTTTTTGACTGAAAGTTTCTTTGCGAATTTTGCATTCCAAATTCGAAAATTGCAGCTAGGGACGGGTTTAGTGAGTGCACCAAATAGATAAAGTATGAGGCATGCCGCCAATTAGTGATAACTTGTTCATTGGTCAGGCATACATGGGGTGTTTTAAAAAATTGGTAGGTCAGGATATTCCCAAAGGATTTATAATTTGAAGCTGCAAAGTACATTATACAAATATTACAATGAACTAATCGAGCTTTCTGAGTATAGATGTAGCCAATGTGTGATTTTTCAGATTGAATCAGTAGCATTCATTTTTAGAATAGAATATAGAGTGGACGTTGATCAAATTAGGAGTATTATTTATGTAATACAGCTTGGATGAGAATTGCATGGCTAAACTCTGATTAATAGATACAATTTATGCATTTTGGTTTTGAAATTTCTACGATATGCCACTGACAACCAGTGGGTTTTTATTTTTCTTACTTGCATCCCCTTGGCATGGTTTTGTGGTTGTCACCTTGTTGAAAGGCTTTATATTGAGTAAACCTTCATTACATTATCTACTTTCTACTGCAGTTGAACAGGCATTAGGCAAAATCCTGTAGTGATCTATCTTGCTTGGAGTTTAATATTAAATTTTTGTTTGCCCAAGAAGTCAAATGCAAGTTTCTTCAAATATAGCACAATACCATTTCTTCTTTTATGATCCTTTGTTTGTTAAGATGGTTATGATGTCTTTTCTTGAACTCAGCTATTAGATTGTTGTTAAGATGGTTTTTTTTAGCATCAATATTTTCTGTTATGCAGGAAACCAATGGTAGCATGTGAATCAGGAGGGACATCACAAAGATGTATCTATCATTCCCTCTGAGGACTAGTTTATATTCAGCAATAAGATTATAAGAATCAGTTTAGGTGTGAGATGTAATGTCATCTGTTTCTTAGTTAGACTGGATCACATCAAGCTGCATGGAGAGATGGCTTTCCTCAATCCTTCACCGGACAGAAATGCTTTAGCTGGGTGCACTCAGAACTGCTATTGCCCAGTTGCTGCCCTCCTTTTCCCCCCTGTGGATTAGGGATAATGATTCGCTATTTGTTCTCGTTTGCATAAACTCTTGGCACGATCTGGAAGAAAAGGACGTTGGGGTCGAGTCATATGATTTCCCTTTGGCAATATTTTCTTGTTAGTTCCATGAAGGGCTATCGTCCATACTGTTAATGATTCCCTTCTTTTTAATTACTGTTGAGGCATCGTGCTGCTACTATTTTGCCCTAATTCGCGCCGCTGCAATCAATTTGCGAGAGAAGCGGGATGTGATGACTGATGAGAAGGTGAGCGTGAAAAGAAGAGGCAAAGGGCAAAAGCAAAATGGAGCAAAAGCGCTCCGCATGATGCTTCCTTGAACCTTTGTTGTCACGCCGCGAGAGGATCATGATTTCGCCCTCAGCCCTGTGTGGCTGTGTTCTCATTTACACGCAGTCACTTCTCCCGTGGTAGACTTGCATCTTGATGATCCATGGTTCCTTGTTTCGCACCTGAAGCTAGCAATATTTTAGAACACTGAAATTTCTGAAAAGGATCATACAGCTTGCAAACAAGTTCAGGCCTATTTGCAAAATGGGTACATTTCCTATTTCTTAGGAAAAGTTTGAACCTTTTCTTCTGTAGTTCCTGTGAAATCTTAGTGTTTCCGAAATTGCCTCTGTGAAATTAGCACTTGCTCGGTTTTGCCTTTTCTCTGTGCTGCTGACTGCTGAGGAGCTGCATTGTGGTGTGACGGAGAAGCCTGCTCCACTCCACCCTAGGCGCCTAGGGGGGACCTATGGGCAGACAGAAACAGAGCAAAAGCGAAAAGCGGAAGCATCCAGTACTGACAAGCCTGGTGCTGGGCTATGGCCTGTCCCAAGAAAACAGTGCAGTGAAGAGGTCCCAGTTCAAACACCTCCCGATTTCAAAAATCAAAAGCCACGGTTGTTCTCTTGTTCCAATGCAGATTGATAGGAGTAGCCAAGATCACTCATGGGCTTGATTGAGTAATTCCTCCCTTTCCTCCATGCCAATCTTGTAATTGTAATAGCCCCAACCACACTCGCATTTGCAAACAGCAACAATGGCGCTGCAGTTCTTGCTGCGTTCCATGGGGTCATTGGCGATCTTGGCGTGCCTGAGCTTGGCAATGCCGGCGGCGGCAGCAGCGGCCACCGTGCCGCAGCCGGAGCCCGAGGTGAAGCCGAGCGACACGGACGCGCTCACCATCTTCCGCCACGGCGCCGACGCGCACGGCATCTTGGCCGCGAACTGGAGCACCGGTGACGCCTGCGCCGGCCGCTGGACGGGCGTCGGCTGCTCCGCCGACGGCCGCCGCGTCACCTCGCTCGCGCTCCCGTCGCTGGACCTGCGGGGCCCGCTCGACCCGCTCTCCCACCTCGCCGAGCTCCGCGCGCTCGACCTCCGCGGGAACCGCCTCAACGGCACGCTCGACGCGCTCCTCCGCGGCGTCCCCAACCTCGTGCTGCTCTACCTCTCCCACAACGACATCTCCGGCGTCATCCCCGACGCCGTCGCGCGGCTCCCGCGGCTCGTCCGTGTGGACCTCGCTGACAACAGCCTGAGCGGGCCCATCCCGGCGGCGGCGCTAGGCAAGCTCACAGGCCTCCTCACGCTCAAGCTCCAGGACAACCTCCTAACCGGCCTCCTCCCCGACGTCTCCGCCGCGCTGCCCCGCCTCGCCGAGTTCAACGCCTCCAACAACCAGCTCTCCGGGCGGGTGCCCGACGCCATGCGTGCCAAGTTCGGCCTCGCCTCCTTCGCCGGCAATGCCGGCCTCTGTGGGCCCGCGCCGCCGCTGCCGCCCTGTTCTTTCCTGCCGCGCGAGCCCGCTCCGACGCCGCCATCGTCCGTGCCTTCCTCCATGGTGCCGTCCAACCCGGCGGCGTCATCCTCCGTTGCTTCGTCTTCGCCGGCACTGGCGACACCGGAGTCGCTCAGCGGGGCTGGCAAGGGAGGCTTGAGCCCCGGCGCAATTGCCGGGATAGCCGTCGGCAACACTCTGTTCTTCTTTGCTCTGGCATCGCTGCTAGTAGCTTGTTGCTGCTGCGGGCAAGGTAGCGGCGGCGAGCCTGCAGCCAAGAAGAGAAAGAGACGCGGCCGCGTCGGCCTGGAGGACGGAGACGGCGTGCTGTTCGGCCACCTCAAGGGGGAGCAACCGGCTCGTCCGGGCAGCGCGGGAAGGTGCAGCGACGGCGGCGACAGCGACGGTGCGCGCAGCAAGCTGGTGTTTTTCGGGGCGGACGGCGAGGGCGGGGATGACGACGACGACGGCGACAGCGATGGCAGCGCCGGGGGAAGGCCAAGGGGCGGCGCGCCATTGACCTCGCACCTGCAGGAGAGGCGGAGCAGGTTCCAGCTGGAGGAGCTGCTCCGCGCGTCGGCGGAGATGGTCGGCCGAGGCAGCCTGGGCACCGTGTACCGCGCGGTGCTGGGCGATGGGCGCATGGTCGCCGTGAAGCGGCTGCGCGACGCCAACCCCTGCGCGCGCGAGGAGTTCCACCGGTACATGGACCTCATCGGCCGCCTCCGCCACCCGCATCTCGTCCCCCTTAGGGCCTTCTACTACGCCAAGCAGGAGAAGCTCCTCATCTACGACTACCTTCCCAATGGCAACCTCCACGACCGTCTCCACGGTATCATCTCCGGCCACTTAGCATTGTTGTTGTCGTTGCGTGATCCACCTGCACCTGACACGAATGTTCTTGCCATTGTATGCTTGACTGATGGGATTCAGGACCCAAGATGACGGGTGAGTCGCCGTTGGACTGGACGACGAGGGTGAGGCTGCTGCTCGGCGCGGCGCGCGGGCTGGCGTGCATCCACCGGGAGTACCGCACGTCCGGCGTGCCCCACGGCAACATCAAGTCCACCAACGTCCTCCTCGACAAGGACGGCGCCGCCCGCGTCGCGGACTTCGGCCTCGCGCTCCTCCTCAGCCCGGCGCACGCCATCGCCCGCCTGGGCGGCTACATGGCCCCCGAGCAGGCGGACAACAAGCGGCTGTCGCAGGAGGCCGACGTGTACAGCTTCGGCGTGCTGGTCCTGGAGGCTCTGACCGGCAAATCGCCGGCGGCGCAGCACCCGCACCCCTTGCCGGACGGCGCGGATGCGCAGAGGAGGGACAAGAAGAGCAGCGCGGCGGCGGCGGCGGCTAGCCTGCCGGACTGGGTGCGGTCGGTTGTGCGGGAGGAGTGGACGGCGGAGGTGTTCGACGTGGAGCTGCTCCGGTACCGGGACATCGAGGAGGAGATGGTGGCGATGCTGCACGTGGCGCTGGCGTGCGTGGCGCCGCAGCCGGAGCAGCGGCCGTCGATGGGCGACGTGGTGAGGATGATCGAGAGCGTGCCGGTGGACCAGTCGCCGATGCCGGAGGAGGACAGGGACGTCTCTGTGACGTCGCCGTCCATCGGCATCACCACCGACGACGGGGGTGGCAGGCTCAGCTACTAGTAGTGTTCAGGCAGCCTCGCCGTGGGCCTGGTGTTGACTGTAATGCAGTAGTGTGATGTTCGTTAGCGCAGTGCTATGGTTCTGGTATGATTTGTGATGCTCAAGGCCGTACAATATATTTGGGCCGATTTGTTGGAAGAGCTGGATTCAGTAGCAGACTAGTAGTGGCACCTGCAGCTTGCCTAGTTTGTTTGGGTATAATTGGTTGGCCCATATTTGTCCAACTGTGTCCTGCTCTTTGCATTTCTGTTTTCTTTCTTCCTTTTCCAAATGAATATTCCCTTGAGAATTAGAAAATATGAATGCACACACTGCTCCTACGGTGGATATCCATAGACAGGAAGGAGGCAGGCAGACGACCACTGTAATCCATCTCTTGGACTTGAAAACCAATGCTCCCGTTAGGCCGGCGGCCCGCGGTTTTGGGCCGACACGACCCATGTGGGGTGTGTGTGGGGCAGCCGAAGGGAAACCAGCGGCCGCCCCAAGCAACCCGCGTCTCACCATCCACCGTTCGCAGGTTTGGACACCTGCTGCGGACGCAGAGGGCGCTTGCTTTTTTTCTTGGAGAAGAAGAGAAGAGGGGGACAAAAGGGGCCGCTGCTTTTTCTCCGCATCCCCCTCTTCCTCCCGATCTGATTCGGAGCGCGATCAACAGCGAGCCAAGATGCATTCGACGAATCTCCTGCTCGAGGAGCCCATCCGGATGGCCTCAATCCTCGAGCCATCCAAGACCGTAAGCCCCACTCCTCCCTTCAGATTTGCTGTTCAATTTACTCGGGGGGTAAGCGAACCCTAGCTTAGCGGATTCCTCAGCCCTGACTCTTGGTTTTTTCCTCATCATGGATCGTGTGAAAAAAACCCCCAAAACAAATAGAGCTTCTTCCCGGCGATGACGAAGATCGTGGGGACGCTCGGGCCCAAGTCGCGCTCCGTCGACACCATCTCCGCCTGCCTCAAGGCCGGCATGTCCGGTAACCACACGCACACTGTCTCTCTTTCTCAATTGCGTCTCGGACCCCTCTTACTTGTACAGCTGACGCCGAGTTTTTTTTTTCCGTTTATGCTGTATAATCGTGGCGCTTGCTCAGTTGCGCGGTTCGATTTCTCGTGGGGAGACGCCGCCTACCACCAGGAGACGCTCGAGAACCTCAAGCTCGCCATCAAGGCCACCAAGAAGCTATGCGCCGTAAGTCACTCTCTTGATTGCAGCATTCTTATTCCTTAGCTAGTTGATGGCGTCACTGTGAAGTGTGAACCAATGTGATTTCCCCCCCTCTTTTGTGAGCGAGAGAGCTGACTGTTGGATCCCTTGGGCAGGTCATGCTTGATACCGTTGGCCCGGAGTTGCAGGTGGTGAACAAGAAAGAAACCCCGATTTCCCTTGAGGAGAATGGCACTGTTGTTCTCACACCTCATCAGGGGCAAGAAGCCTCCTCCAGCTTGCTGCCCATCAACTTCTCCGGACTCGCCAAGGTTAACACGTGCTTATGCTGTTTTTTTTGTCAGATCTATTATCCTATGCTGTATTTACTTCAATGCGATCAGCTGCAACAGCTAGTAGATCGTTCTCTGCCTAGCTACGATACCTTTATTATTTTTTATTTTTTGCTTTACACGCTATGTACCATGATGTCCTAAGTTTATTCTGTTGTTTCCACAAAGAGTTGAAAAGGAAACTTTGTTCCTTGCAGGCTGTTAGACCAGGCGCAACAATATTTGTGGGGCAATACTTGTTCACTGGCAGTGAGACTACTTCAGTTTGGTTGGAGGTAAAAAAATGCTTCTGGCATGCTGATGTACCTATGAGCAATGCATTTTGTTGTTTCAAATGTCTTTCAAGAGGATTCAGTTTGCTGTCTGTATTTTCTGATACAAAAACTCTCATCTGCCTTGTTGTAGGTTTCTGAAGTTCAAGGAGATGATGTGGTCTGTATAATCAAGAACACAGCTACATTGGCTGGGTCACTGTTCACACTGCATTGCTCCCAGATTCATATTGGCTTGCCAACGCTATCTGATGAGGATAAGGATGTAAGTACTACTCTAACGACTGTGTTTTATGTATCCTTGTGTGACAATTGCTTTGATGTCTTCTCCTTCCTTTCAGAATTTCACATAAAACAATATCAAAATTTTGGGTTGGAACTAGAACTGTTTAGCGCAGCAGCCCTGTCCTCTAGCCCATTCTAGGACTTACTGGCATGGCCTGCTTTCAGGTTATCAGAAAATGGGGTGCTCCAAATAAGATTGACTTTCTCTCTTTGTCTTACACAAGGCATGCTGAAGATGTGCGGCAGGTAACCATCTAATTACATTATTGATGCAAGTTTAGATGTTACGTTTGTCCTCTTTATTCTTTGCTACTTGTGCTTCTAAGCAATGCCTATTTTTTCAATGACAATGCAGCATCGCTATATTTACAATAGCTTCCGTTTATTTGAATCCAATACAGAAGAATGTTGTCAATAGTCTGGTAATTTTTTCCTTCAACACAGGCACGGGAGTTCCTCTCAAAATTGGGCGATCTCAGCCAAACTCAGATTTTTGCCAAAATTGAGAACGTTGAGGTATTTTTCAAGATAATATATTTTACATCATTAGCCAACTATAAGTTGTAATTTGTTTTACCATATCCGCTCTATATTGCTTTGCAGGGCTTGAACCATTTTGATGAAATTCTGGCAGAGGCAGATGGTATCATTCTGTCAAGAGGAAACCTCGGAATCGATCTTCCACCTGAGAAGGTTGGCTACCTTGACTAAAATTTTAGCATTCCAGGACCTCAATTTAGACAAATGCTAGTATTTGGGTGAAGATTTGTATTGAGTTTCATGCACCACCTGGTAAAGCCTTGGAGGCAATTTGGCCAATAGTACACCGTCTCACATCTGGGCTCCAAACCTGCTGCCATACTATGTGGACTTGAAGTGGGCTACAATTGTTTTTTTTTCCGTAAAATTGTGTTGGCATAGTCTTGAACTCGAGACCCTCTGTTGTTAGATTGAGTTTCATATCTATCTTTTTACCCAGAATCCAAACCTGTTGAGGAAAGATAGGCAATTAACATAAACTTAAAACGTTTCAACTCAAGATTCCTTTTATCTAGTTTTAAGATGCAATAATTATTCCTGTTCTACTAAGTTTTTTTTTTAAGTCTTTGATCTTTACCTATCCGATTCTCCATATTGCAGGTCTTTTTGTTTCAAAAGTCCGCTCTGCACAAGTGCAACATGGCTGGAAAGCCTGCTGTTGTCACTCGTGTTGTGGACAGTATGACTGACAACCTCAGGCCTACTCGGGCGGAGGCAACCGATGTGGCAAATGCAGTACTTGACGGTAAGTTGTTGACAATTGTAGTTGCTTTCCAAAATTCCTGGGTAGACTCAAGCTTTTTTTAGCCTTGATATACAGCTGGCCTTCCGTGCACTCAGAAAGGGCAGTTCAAATGTTCAATCACAAAGCACAATTGTTTTTACTGCAGGGAGTGACGCCATTCTCCTTGGTGCTGAGACTCTCCGTGGTTTGTATCCAGTTGAGACTATTTCAACAGTGGGCAGAATTTGTGCTGAGGTGAAATTTCTGTTGAGCTATATGTTTTCTAGATCAAGGGTTGCATTTTCAATGCAAATTTGATGCCTGCTTTTTTTTTTGCTCTTCATTTGACTCGTCATCATCGATTTAGTTATACATGTTTGCCAATTGTTTTTCAGGCTGAGAAAGTATTCAACCAAGATTTATACTACAAGCGAACTGTGAAATATGTGGGGGAACCGATGACCCACTTGGAGTCCATTGCTTCCTCAGCGGTAAGATCTATGTGCTTCTCAGATACCAGCCTTTGTTTAATTTTGCATAGGAAAATTTCGGTCTATTGATGATTCATCACTGTCACAAATTTCTTGTTTAGCACAAACTTTTTAGTCTAAAATAGTTCCATAACTATTTTCTAGGTGCGAGCTGCTATCAAAGTTAAGGCATCTGTGATCATTTGCTTCACCTCTTCTGGACGAGCTGCAAGGTAGATAGAATTGAACATTGCTTCTACATGGCTGCAGTTCATTGGGACTCAGTCTCATGTATATCTGTATGCTCTGCAGGCTCATTGCGAAGTACAGGCCCAGCATGCCTGTTCTTTCTGTTGTCATTCCTCGTCTAAAGACGAACCAACTGAAGTGGAGTTTCACCGGTGCTTTTGAGGTACATGAACAATCATGTTTGTGATATTTCGTGTGAGATGTTTCCTATTTATGCAATGTAGGCATTGTCTCATATTATTATTAGCATGCTGTGAATGGTAACATTGGTGTTGTGAAGTTTCTTCTTGACATTGAACATGTAACCATACAACACTGTCTAACTCAATATAGGGAAGCAGTATGTCAGTATGGGCCATGTGAGGCATTGACTATTAAACTTATGATCTGCCACAGGGCAACATTCTTGCTGTCTCATGCAGTGTTGTTACTCTGGAAGATATTGGTTCTTTCCCCCCTATTACTCTGTTCGATCGTGATTTTAGTAGGATTGTGCTCAATACTTGTGCTGAATTGCATCTGTGGTTTATTCGTTGTTTAAGGCACTTTTTCTCTGAGACAATAATTAAGAGCCATGACTCCTTTTTGTTTGAGAAGAAAGGCATAAGCTGATTTTGGCATTATGCAACTCATTTTGGTTTCTTGCAGGCAAGACAATCACTCATAGTTAGAGGCCTCTTTCCGATGCTTGCTGATCCACGGCATCCAGTAAGTTAACATTTCCTCTGCCCCTTTTATTAGTTGAAGAATTGAAGTATATAGAACACATATTGGTTGGATTTGCTCACTTGCAATACACATGAACCCTTATCATTGGGGAGGGAGGGATCCTATGGATTTCGAGCACAGGCCTATTGTGATTCCTTGTATTTTTTTCCCAATTCATCTATGGTAAATTGTTTATTAGATGTCCTATGAAAGTTTGATGCTTTCTGGAAACTAGTATGACGCTGCTAGGGGTCTACAGGTTTCCATCCATATTGACATAATCTTACCATAATCAGGGCAAGAATACTAGAATGCTTGAAGGCAAGAACACTAGAATGCAGTTCGCTAGTCCAGTTCTAAACCATTTGCATGGTCTGATAGCATGGTGAATCCATACACGTTTCCAATTTAGAAATTTGTCTGCTGATTTTATTGGACCATTAGTAGCTTATGAGAAAAGGCTGGTAAACTAAGGCTTGAAGTGGTGGTCCCACTTAGCTTGTTCTTGTAGCCTATGGCTCTGCAGAAGTGATTTTGTTGGTACCTGTCTTTTGTTGTAGGCGTTCTCTTCCATTGTCATGTTGGTGGTCATTTTCCGTGTTGGTGTTGTTTTTGTTGACTTTACTTTTCTATATACATAGAATGGCAGCTAACCTGCCGACTTCT
Organism: Panicum hallii; assembly: GCF_002211085.1. Lineage (NCBI taxonomy): Eukaryota > Viridiplantae > Streptophyta > Magnoliopsida > Poales > Poaceae > Panicum > Panicum hallii. Next base: position 1,392,711 of record NC_038044.1, on the reverse strand, counting down.
ATTAAAAAAAAGGTCTGTCTCCTGAGCAGACACAAAGGTTTTGTTTGTCATGTTTTCGTGTTTTTCCATTGTGTGGTGCCGATCAATTGATAACTCCTGACCGAACTAATGAGTGATTGGCTGATTATCTGGTGACTTGTTATAATCAATATTCATTGTCTTTCAGGCTGAATCTACCAGCGCTACAAATGAGTCAGTTCTGAAGGTTGCTCTTGACCACGGCAAAGCCTCTGGTGTGATCAAGTCCCATGACCGTGTAGTTGTTTGCCAGAAAGTGGGAGATTCATCAGTTGTGAAGATCATTGAGCTGGATGACTAGACGCATGTTTACTACTAGGACATATTTTGCCGATTTTGCTGAGGCCAAAACTTGCTGTCTATGTATAATCATATAGCTTTGCAGAAATAGCAGTTTTTCCTATGGTGTCATCATAGGATTTACTTTGCAGTTTAAAACTCCTACGGCGCAGTTTGGAAGTTGTCAGATTATACCACCTAAATGGGCAGATGGAACAATGAAATCATACTGTACCCTTTATCCTTCTATTGTTTGACCTGAGCCTGTTTTCCCTTCACATGCTCACTTTGCTGCTCGTTACATCTGGTTTTGTTCAATTTAATTGAGAGAAAGGTCATCTGTACCTTGATCTGTTTCTTATACTCACATGAAATCTACCATTCTGTCGGTGTTCAAAAGCCTAGACGAACAAAGCAGTTCGGTTTATACTCGCATGAAATCTACCATTCTGTCGGTGTCCAAAAGTTTAGGCGAGGAAAGCAGTTTTTTCTCAATAGTACGCAGGATCTTGATAAGATAGAATCAGCGTATCGACACCTGAGACTGATTCAGCGAAATAAGATTCACAATTAACACGCAAATTCCTCTCTTTGTTTTCCAATTTCTACAAATTTGTTTTGCTTCTTGAGCATTTAAATGTGTTGCCTCACACTTTAGTCCAGTCTTTACAATGTTTACACAACAATATCTGAAACTCCGCATATCCTTTTAACTTGCTATGCTAGCGCCATTATCAGGCGCTATGGAAAGAATAGTGTAAAGAAAATACAATTTGTACAAGAAAATAACCAGTACAGGAACGTAGTCCTAGACTCGATAGTGGATCGATCCTCCAGCCTTGTGGTTGGCAAGGCAACTTCATGAACAAATTTTACTCCAAAAGCTTCTGATGCTTCCATCAGATTAGGTCACTAGTTTGATAGGTTATTCAGTATGATGGGCAAGTGTTGCCGCATTGTTCCTTGAAGATTGGAGTGTGTGTGACAGCTGGGGAGGGTAAGAAGATATCTGGTTTGCCCAGAAATTTGCAACTTTAATAAAATAGTGATGTCCATTCCACATGATCAACTTCATTCCTACATGAAAGCAATGCAAGTAATTAGTGGAGCTGCTGAAAGGAGAATCAGACAGCCGAAAACTTCATTCTGGTAAAAGTTGAATGCAGCACAAGTTTTACCTGGTACAACACTGGGTGGCAGGAGGCTTAGTCTACATGTCATCTCGTTGGTGGGAAGAACATTTTGTAGACTGGGCAGTTCAAGTTCTTTAATATTGTTGATGGACTCCATAAGTGCTTTAGCTACAGATGCATCTAAGCGATTACTGTCAACGACCCTTTTAAGAGCTGTTTCTAAACAACTAGTCCAAGCATTACTGCATCTGTCCAAACAAGCCATTATTTTACTCAACATTCCAGGATCTGCAAGAACCCAGGGCTTGAAACACTGCAAGGATAAATATAAAATTTGTGCAACTCTATATATCTCCCCAAGAGCAATAAAGTAGTCACCACCTGTAAAACCAACATGGATGACAGTTTATAGTTGACTACCATATGTGAAGATAAAATGATCATCCAAAAACGAATGTTAAAGCTTTGCTGGTCATGGCAAATATTAGTACCTTCAGAAATCACTTGGTCGCAGACATTTGAATGATAGGATTCTTGCCAAAGCGCTGCACCATGCTGCAGTTCATGGGCACTGGGCAGAAGCATACGGTACCATGCACCAACATAATCACGTTGTTCCTCTTTGGATGCTAGTTCCAATGTATGAAGGGTGGAAACACTGTGCTTGTAAAGTTCAATTGCCACACTCGTGTCTTCCATTGCCTGTAATTAGATATAACACAGAAAATGCCACTCAATATATTATTTATTTTCCCTAATCAAAATCACATCATCAGTCCAACATTGTATGAACAAGAAGCAGAAGGGAAATTGCAAGATTGACTGCACACCCTGCATCTTGTAAACAACAAAAATTTCACTCAAGAGAATTTTCAAGTCAGTTTACCAAAAGGATTACTGATGATAATAATAAACAGTGACATCAAAACAAAATCATGACGCCAAACTGAGCAGAAGAAAGGTGATTCAGAAAAAAAGTGAATTTATCTTGAGTAAATTGAGACAATAAAAACTAAAATGTCAAGACTCAGCAATTTACAAGAAGGAAAATATTATATGTGATTTTTGTACTGCCAATAGTAGGGGAAGTTCCTATTACTGTATTACAACATATTGATAATGAGCAGGAACTTGGACACTTAGGTTAGTTAACATAGATGATGATACATACCCGTGCTATCTTTTCTGCTAAACAATACTCTTGTTGAAAATCCTTCAGTTGTTCCTCTTCGATACAGTTAATCAGTTCTGTGATATATACATCCCGCGAAGGATATACCTCTGCGCAGAAGCCTTTGGGCAGAGAAGAATCTTTTAGTTTATCATATATTTCCTGTAAATTGAGGAAAATGCATTAAGACAATGATTTGAAGTTCTTGCGTTGATGCGCATTAACACAAGAATACACAAACAAGTTATGTTCAATACATTCACAAGACAAATTTCATTTATAACCACAGATAATCAGAATTTAGAACACACCTGAATCTCCCTTCCAATCACTGTTGCTTTCCTGTTTTCATCAGAAGGTGTAGAAACCTTCTGTGCTTCCTGAATGCATATCCTTAGTTACTAAATTACAAAGCATCAAAATGTATCAATAATACTCTTTATAAATTTGAATAATCACCAACCTTAAGATCCTTCACATGTTGGGACATTACTGTCAAGGACTCTTCTCTCAGCCTATGGTAGAATTCAATCAAATTGCAATCACTTGTTGATCCACTGGAATGGCTTTCATCTGTTTTAAATGAAGAGTTCTGATCACTGATCATTAGTGTACATCAAAAGAAAAATAAAATAAAACTGTGCCAGTGAGTAACTTAAAATAGAATGAATGCTCACCATTTTGTTATTAGAAAACAAATCAGATGAACTCTGCAAACTTTCTGCAGAGCTCTGCGCAATGTGAATAGTGTCAGCCAATTCCCTTTCTTTGTAGAGGTTGAGTATGGCTGAATTATTAGCTGGAGAGCAACTGGAAGCCTTTACACATTCTCCTGTGGACTTTTGAGTCCCAATATTATCAGTAGTTTGATGAACATGGTTCAATTTTTCATCAAGACTGGCAAACGATGACCAGTCTTCCTCGTCATTACTCACTGATTTTGTTACATCCTGAGAGATTTGAAAACATTGGGATCAACCAATGGAAAAGGACCAATAGCCAGATGAAGAGAAAGAACAAAGTCTATAAACAACTGCAAGCATGGGGGTGATCCTTTTTTATTACAAAATACCATTGACACTGAGTTGCTATTATAAACTCGTGACTGCCATTTGTCTGACTGGTGTTCCAGACTTTGGCTCAGAGCTTCACACTCGAACATTCACCTTTGCCATATATACAAATGGGTCTGCAAAGTAGTTCTACATTTATATTTAATATGACAATAATGTAATTTACTTTTTGGATGGATATCATTGAGGTGTTGCAATTCCAACAAGTTTAGCTCAGGGATTTTCTGAAGTGGACCGGCTTCTAGCTTAAAATTTGCAAGCATGTAAAGAATCAATAATCCTTCCATCTGTTACCCCAACAACCAGGTTGTGCTTATATAAGCCCAGTAGCCCCGCCCTTCATTTTAGACCACACTGATTCAAGTTTGCATTCCGTTATAGTATTATCACCATATGTGCACATCATGCTTGAAACAATCATTTATATCATATTGGGGGCAATCCAAATGCTCCTTTTGGAGTGTCGATGTCATTACACATATACAGTCCTCCCGACTCCAAAGATCTCACGACAAATTGGCAAAGACCGCTACATCCATCACGGAAGGGGGAAATGCATCAGAGTGTGCCAACTCACCTCAATCATTCCAATCCCATCCCCAGGCCCTCGTGCACCTCCATCCTGATCGGCAGGTTCCGCCGTCGCCGCGGTGAATTCCCAGTCATCGTCTCCGAACCCTTCGCCATCCTCTTGCGGACCCGCATCCGCAGCGACGGAGGCAGGGGGAGGCTGAGATCCGTAGAGGCCGGCGATGAGGTCCTTCAGATCCGCTGGCCTCGATCCGTCGGTGGCGAAGCACGCGGCGCGCTGGTGTGCTGTGGCCGGCTGCGGCGGCGGCTCGACCGATCCTTCCTCCTCCCGCCCATCCTCCTGGTCGTCGTCGGCGCCGAACAGGGAGAGAGGAAGCGGGCCCCGTGGCTTCTCCCAGGAGGAGGTGGCCGTCGGAAGGGTGGGCGGCGGGGAGGCGTCCGCCTTGGATCCGAGCGGGCTCGCCACGAAATCGCCCCAGTCGTCGTCGAAGGCCGCGAAGGCGGCCGGCCGGGGATCAGCGAGGGGCGGCTGCGGCGCGGAGGCGAAGGTGAAGTCGCCGAAATCGAAGTCGTCGTCGGGGAAGGGCGCGGGGGGCGGCGGGAACGCGACGGCGTCCATGGCGGCGTGCGTTGGTCGGCGGCTGGAAAGGGAGGGAATAATGCAACGCCACCCGTCGATGTGGTGGCGGCAAAGGGCATATCAAGGTCTTGCTTCCATCCATGTGCTAAAGTTTATGCAGGAGAGAATTGTACGCATTTTCTAGTAGTAGGTAATGCACTTTTTATTCATATACTATTTCTTTTTCTTCCCTTAGTAGAAACATTTGATGAACCCATGTATCAGTACTCCTTCCAGTCTAAAAAAGAGCCATGTTTTAGACATCAGCTTGTATACTATAGATTATAATAAACTGACACATCATAGCAAAATTGTATGATATAAAACTACCTTTGGGGACTACATCTCCCAATCATTTTTAAATCTTTAATTGTCAAAGTAATAAAAATGTTGACTCCACCCAACCTAAAACGCCACTATTTTGACCGGAGGAACACCACTCTCCTCTGCGATCGGCGAGAGTACTTGCAACAGGTATTGTGTTCCCTAAAACGAACACTGGAGCTTGTATATTATTGTGTATACAGCACATCATTTTCAAAGTATGAACGCTTATACTTGACCAGCAGTGGAAGTAACAGCATGCAATAAGCACATAAAAATAAAAGCCATCAAATCAACTACAACATTGTAACTTTTGCAGTGACATCTAAGGTTAGCAAGACCTTTTTGTGAGGCTAGAATACAACATCACATTGTCCTTCACAGCCTGTAAATACTGGCTTCACAACAAGGCACGGTGAAAACTCACAAAAGGAAGAAAAAAAAGGTATCAGGAATACCAAAAGGACGGCCAAGTATCATGACAAAGTAAATGAAACAGAAAAATAATGTACATGTTGCTATTTTAGTGTCTATTGTCCAGCAAGCTTCATGACCTCTGAGGGACCTTCCAGCTTTGGCACTTCTGACGGGCCTTCTAGTTTTCTCAAACCATCTTCACAATAGTTGCTAATGTCAAAGTTGGTAACAGCATGAACACCACGAAGCTCAATTGCTGCTATGTCATAAGCTTCTGCCGCCTCCTCTTCAGTTTCTGCAATCCATGGCAAATTTTAATTAAGGATAACTGCGCATCAAATATAAATCAAAGGTAGATTTCTAGTTGACAGAAACAAGCTTCTAGTCCCTAGTGACTATCATTCAGAAAAGCCTTGGAAGTTCAATAAGGTAGAAAACTATACTCACCGAAAGTCCCGAGGTAAATGTCTTTGGTATCTCTACTCTCACCAATCCTACCAATTCTTGCTTGCCATTTACCATCCTTCCGTCTGTTGGTAAAAAAAGTGATTAGAGAAAGTTCCAATAGACCATTCAAACTTTCCTAGTTAACCACAACATTTTTTTTCCACTCCATTCGAAGGAAACCAAACGGCTATTAATTCATTTAGCAAAGGTACAGCACCTGGTTACACCCCGGTATGATGAAGTACCTCTTGAGAAACAACTGCTTTTCCTATAACAACAAACCATGACAATAAAAAAACGATCACAGCATATAACTACTACATATAAGCTTTTGAATGTACCACTGACCTCCTTATGTAGGCTACAAATTCATCTTGAGACATGGTCTTCATAATCTCAATTTCTTTCTCATAGTCAGAAATCTGATAGCAAATAAAAGCTATTAATGCAATTTACTTTCGCTGTTGTTGGACAAGATACGCTATTTCTTAAACGTATCAGTATGCACTGTGCAACATTCAATTCTTACATTGAAGTTCAGTTTGGTGTTTGGACCTGTGCCCCAATATTTAAGGGCTGCCAAATCATGTGCTCTTGCAGCCTGCTCTTCAGTAACATAGCTGCCTGTAATGCCAGAAAAGAAGTCAAAACTTGAGCAGTTTTGTGTTCCAAATGAGCCCCTTCCATGAGTAGCACCGCTCACCTAAGTAGACTGAAGACCACAACAGCAGCCAAGAGTAGAAACCAGGTTCCATGCACAATTAAAAGAACGATCAGCCTAAGAAGACTGGAAAATTAAGGACGTGACTGGAAATGTAAGGTATTAGGAGAATGACTCTTCATCCAGCGCATACATTGGCATAAGCTGATATCATGAATCCTAATACATTTCTAAACACCAAATTTAACTTGTACTGTGACCTATTTACACCTTATGATGGTGATTAACATTTCTGATAGAAAAGCATAAAGATACAGACAATATAACTTTGAGCACAATACATGTACCTCATAAAGCACAATTTTTGTGGTGCTACATAACATATTTCAAAGATAAATAAAAAAAGAACATCGTTCATCCATTCATTAATACAAGATGCACCCATCCATAGGTACTAACTTTGTTAACCGAATAATACTATCCTATCCTCATGATGTATCCCCATTTACAGGTCGAATTAGAGGATAGAACATACTAGATGACCTGCTGAACCCTAGTTGCTGTATTGAAGATGCAATCAAGACACCATGAAAGAGGCCAGGAATAGGATGTATTTGACTGATTAGCTACTCTGCCGCAAAAAAGCAAAAAGAAATGTAATCTTGATATCTGATGATCTGATCCTACCGTTTAGTACGCATGCCACTGTTTATCAAGGAAATGCACATGGCATTGACACACCAAATTAAACTGCAGTGTTGATTTCATCTCGAATATAGAACTATGCTTGAAACATCTCCAAGATTTTACAGTGAGCTAGAGCCCGGAGTTGAGGTTGGTAGCGTGCATACCGTGCTTGCCCTTGCGCTTGCGGCCCTCGACCTGGCTGGTGTTGTCCCAGAGGTGCGCCTCGTACTTGCCGCTCCACTTCAGCCTGCGGCCAAAGCAGCAGCGAAATCAATCCAAAGTACAAGGAGAGGCACCAGGACGGGCAGCGCACCCGCAGCTCTCTGCTCCCCAGAGACCCAGAGTTGCCAGTGCGCACCTTGTGACGCCGTGGAACCGCGACGACCGCGGCGCGGCGTACTTGCGCATGGCCTCCGCTACCAGCTTCCCTCCTCCGCCTGCGCCGGCGCTAGCGCCTCCATCCGGCTTCCTCTCCTCGCCACCGCCGACGACAGCGAGCTGCTTGTCGAGTGCGGCGATCTCGCCGCCCGGACCCGCCGCGGCGGGGGGTCCACCGGAGGCGGCGGGCGGGTCGGGGGCGTCGCCGTGCCGCCCCTCCTGCGGGGGAGAAGGGGTGGGGCCCGCCGGCGATTGGGGTTGGACGGTGGCCATCGCCGCGTGTCGGTCACGCTGGGTTTCGCGAATCTTCAAGTGCTCGCGTGACAAACCCTAGCAGAGGAGGTGGAGGCGGGCGGAGAGGTCGACGGGTAATATGACTTTGGTATTTTTTATTAATATTTGTTATACACTGTGCTTGCTGATTTTATTTTTTATCTAATTTTAGAGGTGCAACGATAAAAGAGAAAGCAATCAAATGTCCTTATTTGAAATGCCCTCATTTGAAGTTCTGTAAACAAGATCCAAAGTTTTTTTATGATATGCATTATGTGTTTGGCAAGGTACATGTTAGTGGGTCTTCCGCATTGTCGCTACATACAGACAGGGGTACCTCCTGCTAGGGTGACCAGACCCTTGGCGTCTCGCTATCCGTAATCTTCCCCTTGCCTTCTGGGGGACGTGGCGTAGGGCTCGGGCCTGACAGCTGGGTACCGTAGTCTCCGGACCCTCCCCGTACTATTCCGGGACCGGGGCCCCCACGTCCCCAGGAAAGCTGGAGAGCTCTCGGGTAGCCCCCGCGGACCCGGTCTCCCAGGGAGGTCCGGGGCCGCCACATGTGATGGCTGGACCATCACAGGCCAGACCGCTCCGACCGGTCTCGGGGGCCCGGACCCCCTCCCCGGCACCGCCACGCGCCGTCCTGCGGTGGGAACGGGGCTGGCCCTGCCACGAGCCTGCAGCTGGAGGCTCTTCGCGGGTCTTCAGCCCACCTACCAGCATTTAATGCGGTAGCTGGGCCGTGCGTGCCCAAGTCAAAAAGAACGGCCTGCCACTGACACACGAGGCAGGTAGGCTGACACCACGGTAAGCCCGCTTGTTTCCAAGGCGGCGCGTCGTATCACCGTGCACAGTGCGCGGACTGTGTACAATCCCGTCACGGCGCTGCGCGCGTGATGATGGCCTGTAATAGGCGAGCCAAGTCGTGCGCTGTAACAGTACGCACGCAACGGGTCAGCGCTGTTTCACCGTCTGGCAGGAGGTTCCATCCCAACAGTGACAGCACGATTTCACTGTTGGGCAACGCTGACACCGGACACTATGCAAGACAAGGCTGTACATGGCCATATCCTGGCTGTGGAAACGCACATCAACTTCTCGGTCGAAGAGGACTACGGAGAGGAGCTCGAGGAGATGACCTCCATATCTCTCGTAGGATAGGCTCCTGTTGGTCAGGCCCACCTGTCGGGGTCCGGCTCAATGTAAGCACTCCTCTTGGGCTATAAAAGGGAGAGTGCACTCGTTAGAAGACAAGGATCAACAGACACATCCCACGGCCGCATACACAAGCACAAGTCCAAGCTAAGTTCCATCCAGGGCTTACACAGTCAATACAGCACCAAAGTGGACGTAGGGTATTACGCTCCGGCGGCCCGAACCACTCTAAATCTTCGTGTCCTCCCTGCGTTCATCTGTCTGCCGATCGAGCGCTCCTAAGTCTCCTCCAAACCCATCCTTAACTAGGATTAGGCGAGTGCTTTCCGCCACCCGGCTGAAGAATTCCTCCGACACGCATCATGTCCTGAAAATATATCTTCTGGTGATGCAAGTGATGAGGATGAGGATATAGTACCAAAATCTACAGAGAATGTTAAGAAGACAAGGAATACGGAAAAAATGAAACGCAAGGGGGCATCTACCGATGCTGACAAGAAGGATGAGAAGAGCCTTTTATTCGTTTGATTGTACAAGAACACTTATCAGAGGATAGAAACTGCTGCAGAGAAGATCTTCACAAGTGTTGAAGCATCATCCGCTCCTCCAACCAACTATATTCCTACTATAGCAATGACTATGAAGATGATGATAGGATATGGGGTGGAAGAAGAAACTGCTCTAATGTATACAATCACCTCACTTATTGTGAAGCCAGATTTTAGGAAAGTTTTTATTTCTATAGAAATAATTGAGGGAAGACTCGATTTGATTAAGAGAGAGCATGACAGACGCTACTGATTTCTTATTTTCATGTTTTAATATTTTAATATTTTTATATTCTAAACTATTTTATTATATCAAGGTTATGTACCATTATCATGATTCAAAGATCTAAACCAATTTGACATGTAAAATACTAGCTTTTATTATTATGTTATTTTTACGTTGTGTTGAACTAATATTCTTCTGTAGATGGATGGAAAATTAGCAGATGTCGCTAAAGAAGGGCAAAAAGGATTGTTGATGCTAGCTGAACTAGCCTAACATGCTGTCATTATGTGAGAAATAGGGCAGTTGTATAATGAACGGTATTTGCACAAAGATGATTATAGGTAAACGATAAAAACTGGAATCTAATGGGTGATGAGCTGTATGGGTCGTCCAAGGTATTTTTATAAGATGTTTCGGATGAGCGTCGAGATTTTTACGGCACTTCATGACTTGCTAGTCTTTACCAACGGATTGACCTCTACCAATAATATTTCATTCATTGAGTCATTGGCGATGTTCTTGTGGATTGTTGGAGGACCACAATTATTTTCACAAGCTGAAAATCGTTTCACTCGGTCGGTTCACGAAGTGTTGAAGTATATGCGTAAGTTAGGTAAAGATAATATTATTCCGAGAGATTCTACTTTTTCTACAAACCATGCAAGGGTGAGAGAGAACCATTTTTATCATACTTCAAAGGTACAATTGGAGAATGGTTTACATGTGAAAGTGGTAGTGCCAGTGGATGAAATGGTTAACCACACATGTCGTCACGGATATACATCTCAGAATGTGCTAGCAATTTATGACTTTAACATGAGGTTTACCTTTGTTGTTGCTGGTTGGCCAGGTGCTGCACATGACACGCGTATCCTCAATCATGCATTGGCAAATTTTTCTTCATTTCCTGTGCCTCCTAAAGATATGCATGGTACATCATTTCCTTCATTTTACGTTAGTTATACTTCTACTATTTATTTTGCCTCACTTGCTTACTTTTATAAAAAAATATTATCTCGTAGATTCGGGTTATCCGAACCGAATAGGGTATCTTGCGCCTTACAAAGGAAGCACGTATCATATACCCGAATTTCGGCATTGTACAGACTCTCCTCAAGGAAAGTACAATGTGTTCAATTTCTTGCATTCGTCCCTTCGAAATATGATTGGAAGGTCTTTTGGAGTCTTGAAGCAGAAGTGGCGTATTTTGAAGAGTATGCCAAATTTCTCACCTCGTACTCAGAAGCATATAATCATGACTTGCTTTGTTTTGCATAATTCTATCTGTAATAGTAATTTACGTGATAAAGTGTTTGAGAGATGTGATACTGATGAGGAGTACTTGGTACCATCTATAGGTGGCACGGCACAAACACAAGAAGATAGGCATGGAGATGTAGAGAATGAGAATATCATAAATACCATTCGTGACAAGATCGCTGATGATTTGGTTAGTGTGAAAGGAGGATAGTTATGTTGACGTATATAAACCATTTACTTTGTATAATTGCTACAGTTCTATTTATATGGACCATATGGTTGAAAAACTTAGAAAATTTAATATTTTTCTTTACAAAAGATACATTTACATGCGAAATAGCGAACATATTAGATTTGTACGAGTATTTTGATATATAGACAGTCCCACAAACCTTCAGGGGTATTACAGGTATTTCACCCACAGCATACAGTTTCTCACAGCTCACAGCTGTTCTAACCAAACGATCTTCTACTTTTCGCACAGCAACTTTTTTACAGCAGTTTTTCTACGATCCAGAGCTCACGTCACCTTTTCCAAAAAAACCGCAACCTAACCAACCAGAAGCAACCTCATTTGCGTCCGTCTGATCCGATGGTCGTCTGTTTCCGCGCCTTTCTGTTTTCCTTCTCCCGCTGATAATCTGGCCCCACATGTAAGTGACACATTGTCCCTACCATCCATCCAGAGCGGAGATGCACTACACTTCCATACTGTTGCTACTTTCACATTTTTCTTTATCTCGTGAATGCAAATCAGATATGCAGCAATTTTCTAGAAACCTATACAGATTTAAAGTGTGACTTGGTGAGTGGACTATTGAAATTCAAGAAATAAAGTAGGAAAGCATACACTGCAGGATAGCTTGCTGGTGACATGTCGAATCTCTTTTGAACTTTGACCAGGCAGGCAAATCAGCGACTGTCAAGATAGCAGAGATTTATTCTTCTTTTCACAATACCGCCGGGGGAAAATGCAGTCGATGTTTCAGCGGCAGCTGAAGCAATCATAGATGGCCAAGAAATTGACAGGGCCGAAGGTGTCTTTCAGGAGTTTCTGCTCCTCTGCAAGCAACTGCAGTTTCAGGACAACAACATTTACAGGAGAATGAAATCTAGAGCTCAAGTGATACTATTGCTGTAACAGTATTATATTACTCTAAAATGTGAAAACTGTATTATTCACTGGCATAAAAAGCTGCTTGAAACTTCGGCTCAAAGAATGTATTAACTTTGGCTCCAAGGTTGGCCAATACACAACATTGTAAAGAGTTTATAACAACTATATTTGATCCCAGCTGCTCAGAATACATGATCGACACTTCAACAGAAATTCCAATCTTATAGTACAAGGTTGGTCATCATGGCCATGGAATCTTGAGAACCAACCCTAATTCTGGTAAAGTACCCTACTCATTCTTACGTTTGAACATCCTAACCAGATAACGAATCAAGGACACCAGCCACTGCCAGAAAACAACGAGGAAGTTTGCCTTCTTTGGTTTCACTTCAGGCCTTGGCCCAAAGAGACCTTTGTAGAGCTCCTTCTGCTTTTGGTACAGAGCCTTGTCTTGTTCCGCGAGCAACCGGAGCTCCCGAAGGATCTCCTTGTCTTCTGGGGAGTACTTCTTCGCTTTCAGGAAATCCTCCCTGGCTGATTCTGTCTGGCCAAGTTCAGATTTAGCTTTTCCTCGCCTGAACAGTGCTTTCACATTACTTTCGTCCTCTGACAAGACCTTAAGAATAAGATTACGAAAAGGATCAGCCATCAAGTCAGTAATTTTCCAGAAAAAGCAGGGTGATTTTTCAGGTATTGCTCAATTGATCAATCAGCCTAAATCAGCACTTTTAAAAAAAGCTGATAAAGGTGCAAAATCAGCTGCTTGATAACCATAATGCAGAACCTTGCATGTTGATATCTGAATTCATTTAGGCCACATGAGCTTAGTTGCTACAGGTCTTTAACATCATTTTAAAACAGACATTTTTTTACCGTCTGAACATAAAATCATGTATAGCTTATGTGAAGGTCTACACAAACTACAAAAATGCACTCATGAATGTAAATCATGCATTGATGACTGAGCATAGTAGAATACATACGATGCTACACTGCACAATAGCTTCATCGAATCTATTTAGTTTGATAAGGCACGCAGCCATATTGAGATGACATGGATTTTTCACAGCCAAGGCCATGTCTCTGTACTTCCCAAACAATTGAAACATGAAATCGTCTCCCATGTACGCAATTGCCTGTAAAAGGGAACAAGTAGATGACTGAAATCAGAATACCGCAATAACTATAAGCATGCCAAAAAGTAAAGCATGCCGCTAACCATTTCATATTGCTGCATGGCCTCCTCAAGCTTCTTTTCTTTGAAATATTCATTGCCCTCAATCTTTCTCCTGTCTGCAGCTGCAATCCTCTCCTCAACTGTCATGTCACTTCTGGCTTTCCCCTGATTCACAGTTTATCATGATTTGAAATTTCCCAAGTTGGAAAAAAAACAGTAATGCTAATGAATACGACTAATCTCAGCCTACTGCTCAAGATAATAATTGTTAGAGCATTGTGTGTGGTGGAGGTGGGACAACTTTGTCTACCTCTTTGACATCGTCAAATCCAATAAGCTCAACTTCATAAACAAGGTCTGCCATTGGAGGGACGTTTGGGAATGAAAAGCTTCCTTCTTTGCCGTAGCCTAGCTCCCAACCAACATGCAACAACGCACGCTCCCCGCTTCTCATGTTGCCAACACCAATGCCTAAACCAGACATTTCCTTTTTCTCTGTTGATGGAGTAAAAAGCTTTAGAAAGTTACTTCATAGGCAATTATCATTGATAAACTCTGCTGTACTATTGAGGGTGCTCATATAATTCTCAGGCTAGTTACCCAGTACCTGTAGGCTTACTGAGCAAGAGACAACATAAAAAGGTACAGATCAGAACTGAGTAATGCATATTTCACTCTTTCATCTCACAGCACATCAAACCATTAATAGCAGGCATGGCAAGTTATTAACCGAATAACTGGCTATTCAGATCCTCATTAAGAGCCATCATCATCGTACTAGAAAACCATAATAGCATGCAAAGTAAGCTGTTTGAATTTATGGAGTTGATGGATGAAATGCGTGCAGCCGAGCAAAACTGAATATAAAATACGTGAAGTGACTTTTGTGGCACCTTTTCCAAGTACTAATTCAATTGGATGCTGTTCTTGCCACGTATCCTCAAATTTGTGCGATGATCCTTGAACCCATGCTCTATAGTGCACTGCAACACGAGATTAAAAAAACAAAAAATTAATTCACTGCTGTTCTCCTTTGAAGCACTTGTCATGTAGCTAAATCAAAATACATGTGCATGCTTCCTCCCAATAGCAAAATGATTGAAGCGTGATGTCAGAATTAGGCAACTTCCGACGAAAAAAGGATCAAATATGATTTTTTGAAAAAAACACATGATGATTAGACCAAAACAAAAATTGATAGGTGTTGGTACTCAATGAACGGAAAAGGAAATGTGTCATGTGGGTCACTTTTTCGTAAATAGAAAAATGATGAAACCTGATGTTTTGAAAATTAACGTCGGTATTAGAGCAACAAACTGAATAGGTACCGGCAAAGATATTAGTACTCGATGAATGCAAAATAGTAACAGGAAGGCACAATTAGTATGAAATATCAAGAACTCTAAGCCTCCAGCCCTCACTAGTTTAAATGGCAATGTATCTGGGTGCATTTGTGGTGAGAAAGCTGCCTATGTCTAGATACATAGAGAATATGTTTACATATTCCCATTTCAGTTATAAACTGTTATTTGCATTGAAAACAAGCAAGGTCATTAGCATCTCATGATCATTATCATGGGCAAGAGAATGAAGTTGATGAACATGTAAACTTGCAGAGTTATATACGTTCCCCCAACCATCATGAGGGGGAACACAGTGCAAACAAAACATGTATGTGATATATGATTTATAGAATAAACACAAGGAACGCACAACATGTTAGACTTATCTAGAAAGTTGAAACCAACATCCCAAGCACTGGAATGAACCACTTATGCCGTTACTTACCAAAGCACGTCGCAAACTTTAGCGGTCTCTTGCCGTGTCCTTCTTTGATGACCTGTTTCTTGACTTTATCATGAAGGACTTCCATATCAGAGGAAACCACTGGTGGGGCACTGCCATCCTGGGGAGGTTCAGTATGCACAAAAGACGCCTCTTCCACTGTAATCTCATTATCACTGGAGCCTGAGAAACAGAAACCAAGAACCAAGGGGAAAACAGAGATAAGGATTCAGAAATTACTCCCCATCTAGACACAAACTCAAAGTTTCATTATCTAGGCACATCACAATTCAGGAAACTGTAGTGCAGCAGCAGTGAAGTGCAGGATCCGAAACTGCCTGATTGCAAGTAACACCCAACTTGCTCCAAGCTTCCAAATCCCAACAGAAAGCGCAAAAGAATATCGAAAACAACTGAAGTGTGCCAGCAAGACACCACTACCAACGGGAGGACAGGGAGCTTCACGGAGCAGCAGCCACGCGTGGGGGCGAGGTGTAGCGGGAGATTATTTGCCCGCGAGCGAGTAGAGGGACTCACCAGCGGCGGGATCAGAAGCGGAGGCGGCGGCTGCAGGCGGCGCATCTTCTTCGACGACCGCCATCGCTGCGGGTGGCTGGCCGGGAGACGGCCGGCCGGCGGAAACTTCTAGAATGCCGCGAGTTGGGTAGTTGCTGCAGATTATTCAATTCGTAGTGGATCGATCAATCCACGCACGGATCCAGCTGGGTGAGCGCCACTACTGGGAGCAGAGCCGGAGGACAGGAGAGTAGTGAAGGCTTGAAGAGAGCGAGGATCTTACGCCTTTTGGGCCCAGGGTAGTGGGCTTCGATGGTTGGGTTATTAGGGCACCCGCGACTACGGGCTCTCTATAATAATAGAGCCACGTCAGCTTTTATAGGAATAAAAAATTGAGAGGAGAGAGAAACCGCCGCGCAGGTTCGTCTCTGCGGAGCGCGGACTGCGGCCGCCGCCTAGCAAAGCCGAGCCGGCGTGGCGGAGGTGGCCGCGGCCGGCACAAGGGCGGGGAGGCGGACTGGCGCGGCGAGGACGGCGCGACGCAGGAGGAGGACGGGGCACGGCGGCTGGCGCACGGTGGGGAGGCGGCCGCCGGCGCTGCGCCGGGAGAGCGGATAGATCAGAGAGAGACGAGGGAGAAGAAAGACAGGGAGAGAGAGTCGAGGAATTTTAATTAAAAAAATCTGGGTCCACAAAACTTTCAAATCTCTACGCACGAACCCTGAGCCCAAACCGTGCGATTCTATAGGGCCACGTCGCTTTGGACTTCAAACTATCCCGTGCTACTGAAACATACAATTATTATAAAACACTTGATTTCAAGTAGAAGAATGATAAAGTTATTGTAAAATATAAATGCACTACAACAATATTAGTAGAAATTTTTTTTGGTAAGAAAGGATAAGTTCAGTCAGTGATGGTACGTTATCCATGGTTACGTATTGATGCTGATTATTTGCTACTCCTTCGTAGGCACATCATCGGCATCGATATCTCATAGAAACAACATTGGTGCTACTGCTATCATGCTCGTAAGGTCAGCAACTCCAAAATGATTATCGGAAGCAATGCATATGAATGCACAAAGGATAGAGGGTGTCCTTAGCTTCCACACAATTTGATTGGAAGTAAGCTATATTAATGCATACTCTATTTTGATATGAAGATATATTAATGTATAACTCTATTTTGATATTTGCATACCAATCAACGAATGACAATAATAATTCATCTTTACAATTGGTTACTCAAGTACAAAATAACATTTATGCGATGATACCTATAGCCTTGAGTTTATGATGTTTGAAAAGGAGTAGCAGAGATGATTGGGAAAGTGCTGAAATTTTTCACAAACAGTATAATCCAGCATTGATTCCACCTCAAATATCAGAATGGATTGGAACCGAATTGACATTTGTTGTACGAATTTTACATAAAAAGAGCGCAAAAGCTAAGGAGCCTTCATTTGAAGTGATTTTTATAAAATTAATCTGTCTTCAAATTAAACCAATCCTCTATCAACTGAAGATGTCAAATAAGAACCATAAGACCCCACCATGTCTATTTTTTTGATCGAACTTCTGCCCATCTGAGCACAATGATTTCCACATTCAGTTTTGCTTCAATTTCAATACACGCATCATCACCCGAGAAATATAAATCCCGAGACTCAAACAAATAGCGTGGTTCTAAAAGAGAAGATATTACCAGTCTATTCCAACTTTCTCAAACACAATTCCACCGACAGATAGATAAATGGGATCAGTATTCACGTTGGCCTAGAAAGGCCCAAGTGCGGCAACGCCGCATGATGTAGCTGTGTCTACAAGGTTGTCTATAGTTGTCGATGGACCAAATTATAGAGATCTGCTATCTATAACCGTTGCGGGTGCCCATCTTACGTAGTAGATAGATAGATTGGTTGGAAGGCTTTTCTTTTTTAAAGCAGATTGGTTCGTTGGGAGTCGAGGTGCCCTGGCTGAGATCTCGATCTATTCGATTGTTCAGACTCTGGAGATCTTAATATGCCTGGCTGGCCTTTTCAGGCTGAAGAGGAGGTTCAGATTACACGTCAAACTCTACTCAGGGTATTACTTCGATCAACGCGCTATGCAAAACACAATCATCAGGGCACAAAATAAATAGAAACACAGCCGTGCAGGTCGAGCAGCGAAGGAAATTACAGATTCTTGAATCACATGCAACCAATATTTACATCATTCACTGCTGCGCCCCTATCTAGCTATATTCACCACCGCTAAGACTAATAACCTCTGCATGAAACATACCTTTTTTTCTTCAAAGCTGAACGGTTCTCTACCTCTGCTCAGCTATTCACCAACCTCGGCATGTACAAAAACAGCAGGGTGCTGCAGCTTCCTGCGTAGTGACACCCACTATCCAAAAATGTGTTTCGCCATTCTGGCATCCTACCTATAACCTAATCGGTAGGTCATCAATCAACAGTGTCATTGCCCAGGATGACTAAGTAGCTTGCCATGACCAGTTGCTGGATTCACCTTACCATCTCCCTCTTCAGATTTTAGATAGTGAGCATCTAGTAGATAGTCACTATTACCCAGTGTTCACTGTTATAGTGCCAGACAGGGAAACATTCTGATCCATCTTTGTATGCCTCTTCATGATGAGGGCGTAGAGAAGCTCATTCCAGGTATCCGGGACACCAGGCAGGCACCAGTGGCTGCAATCCTGTTTGTAGCGAGGGACAGGTCCTGAAGGGCTTAGGTATACTGAGAGGTGGCCGTCTTTCCGCTGAGCTGTCATCTGCGTCACGTTCAGCATATCTAATCCAGAAAGCTTGGGTCTCAGATGGTTCCCTAGAACATCATTCACAGGTTTAAGCAGGTCAGCCCATTCCTCCAGCGATTCAGGTGGCGTCAAATCTGGAAGAGTTTCCAAGTGACAGCTCCCTCCGGTCTTCCAGTCACCACCTCTGCAGAACATATAGATGATTCCTGGTTAAAGAGAAAGTTCAACATATACCCTGGAAAACAGATCTTAGTAATGTATCTTGATAGAAGTTTTGAAACAACCAATAGGAAAATACGAGTGCTGTTCAAGGGCCAAGGCTTCAAGCACTTTTTTCAGTCATATGATTTACTTTTGGAATATATAGAACATAAAAAATAATCCCTGACACTGTCAAATAATTCTTGAGCAAGGAAACAGATGGGACACGTGAATGAAGTGATCACTGGTAAGCGAATGATTGCACGGACCTGAAATGCACAGGAGCATATGTACGGTAGATGACATGGGTCTTGCTTGTGTTAACTTCTCTGTGAAGCCAATCCGACAATGTCTGTATTGATCTTCGGTAAGCATCTGTAACAGTCATATCCATTTTCACCTCATCACCTTCTTGGAAGTAGGCACCCCTGATTTAACACATAATAGAAGTGCTGTCACATCACTGGTAGCAGCGTGAAATACATTAAGTCTGAAATTGAAAGGTGAATTCTTGAACCTGATGATAGCATTTCAAATAATCAAAACAACTTTGCAAAAAAACTAAGTATGAAGATAGCTATTGCTCTAAGAAATTACTGACATAAGAAGTAGCTGAAGGTAATATCAATTCCATCTTAGTAAAGATCATTCACATCTTAAAAAAATTGCTTCCAAGTGAAGCACAGTGTACTATTAAGTCCACAGTCCAAGAAGTTATCCTTACCCCCTGATTGTCTTCTCATTGTTCCACCAGTGCCCAGTGTTGAAGATCAATACATCAGCATCCTTCCACTTACCCCGGTCAGACATCCAATCCATGGCATCCACTCGAATTGTGTACTTAACAACCTCAGGGGCTCCAGCTGGCGCACGGCCTTGAAGGACTATAAAGGGGGATCTGTAGTATTCCATGGTGCAATTGTAGTCTCTAAAGTTGAAAACCAAGAAACCCATGTGCTTTGTGATGGGACTGCCATTAACTTCATAGATAGCGCTCTTGTTATGAACAGCAGTAGAAAGCATGCAAAGCAGAGACTCCCATTGGTTCCTTCCAATTGAATCACCAACGAATACTACTCTTCTGTTCCGTAGCTTCTCCAGCATGCTTTTGGCATCAAATCTAAGAAATCCAAGAAAGAATATGACCAAGTCAGAAAAAGAATATTGGTTATGCTAGAGAGGAAATGTAGGTCTTCCAGATTCTTCCTCAGCCCTAAACCACAAGAACCAGACAGACATGGTTTACATGGACACAGAATCATGAACTACGTACTAGAAAGAAATTGATGATTATCAGTTAACTTAAGTAGAAAGAAATTGATGATCCCAGCTATTCTTAAACTTCTTTAAAGGTTTTAAATTGCCCCCAAAGATTACCACCGTAATTCCTCTTTAATTTCCTCTATCATAATATGCAACCATCACGTATAAATCTTTCAGTTTCAAAACACGCTAAACATAAGACGTATGATTCCACTAAATGTCACAAGCAGCTTTGTCTAAAAGAATGTCACAATCAGCAATTCAAACCAAAGAGGTGCCCAATCAATTGTGATTGATGAGTTAACAACGCTACCATTGATGATGCCAGCACCGTGGAACCATCACCGTCAATGGCACATGCAACCAACACCATCAGTCCCTATTTTTTAGGTTGTGAAATGAAATATACGTAATGTACAGGTGGCACTTGATGTTGGGTTCAATTCAGAAGACAAGGGCGTAACGACAAACCTTTGTCAACATAAATAGCTGAGCATAACAATAATCTTACACAGAAGTGCATCACACTATCAGGTCAAGAAGTAACAGGACGAGGCCATCTTCCCATCACAGTTTGGGAGCTGGCAACATCATGACAACTGAATAATTAAAGAATACCATTTGATTAATCAATCTATCGTCCAGAGGACTAACTACGTGCATAAACATTGTTTTCTGACCGAGTGGCAGGCAAAGGGCATCGAGTTTCCAATCGCACTATGCAGTCCCACACTGAAGGGTCGTCGACAGCCTCGTATTGCAATAATGTAATGGCAACTGCACATCCACCGATCCAAATCTGACTAATGACATGTCCGGAGTGCCCTCCGTAGTACTAAAGGACCCCTCGTTGGAAGATGAAAGTTTGAACTAGCAATGTCAAATTTAGACAGATTCAACAAACAATGCAACATGAAAATTGGCAACCAAACTTCGACAAGCTTTCCAAATCTACCGCAGGTTCTAGAGACGCTCTAGCGGATTCGCAACTAAGCCCCCAAATCCAGCAGGCAATGGAACTATGGATGGGTGGCAACTCCCAATGGAGGAAAAGGAAGAAGCAACAGGCAGCAAATCGAAACCAACTCACCTCGGGAGATCGCAGCGCGTCGGCTGCCAGCGCCACTTGGTGTAGGACGCGTCGGGGCGGCCGTTCTCGGAGCAGCGGAAGCCGACGTCGAGGAAGAGGCAGTCCCTGGAGTCGTAGAGCGGGTAGCCGCCGCCAGCCCGCACCCACTCCCCGTCGAACAGGTCGCACTCCTCCTCATTGCCCGCCGCCGCCACCTTCCTTCTCGTTTGAGCCGCCGCCGCCGCCGCGGCCTCGGCCGCGATGGAGACCCCGCCGGCCCAGAGCCTCCGGGGCGCGGCGGCCGAGCAGCGGAGCGAGACGGCGCAGAGCAGCAGCAGCAGCGCGGCGGCCGCCACGGCCGCCGCGGCGACCCCCGCCAGGCCGGCCCTCTCGAGCGGGCCCTTGGCCGCCCGCCGCGCCAGGCGCTTGACCGGCGAGCCCAGCACCATTGCCGCCGCCGGAGACGGGACCGGTTACGGAATCCCGCGGCGGGAGGGGACGCACGCACCTGGTGCTCCGGGTCCCGGTCTCGCCCCGCCGCGCCGCGCAGGCACCACCACCACCACCACCTGTGGGGTTGGGTTGTAGCAGTGGCTAGTCAGAGCAGCGGTGCGTGCCGCGTGCGCTGCGTGACGTGCGGGAGGTGGAAGTTGTTGGCGGAGGTGGGCGGGGCGGGGGCGGATTTATGAGACGGCGACTCGAGTGGGCAAAGCGAATCCGTTTCTGCCTATAAACTTCTCTCCTTCGTTATGGCTGGCTGCTGGCTCTCAAGTCTCAATCCGTTAATGGAAATCCTACTCGATCATCATTTGCTGGAGCTCAAGTACCTTACCACCAGCAGCTACGCCATTATTACCGTGGTTGAGCGAGCCCTGCAACTGTAAACAGGGAGGGGGGCACCAAGCGCTTCGAGAGGCCATGAATTCGGCAGTGGCGGCCTTGCAAGGCCAAAACTCAAAAGGTAGGAGAGTGATGAAGCAATGCTAGTCTTCGTCATGGGGTAATCCTGTAATCCTAATCGGTTGGTAATCCTTGTCCTCCTGCTCCTGGGTTGTGGCTGTGGCTTCAAAGTTTAATCGTCTGCCTCCATTTTTTTTTCTAGTAGTAGCTGCACTGCTCGATTGTTTGCCGTTCGTGTCTTGTGGTGGCATCAAGTTTGGAACGATGGCGGTGATTAGTGTGCGGGTGGAGGCAAAGAATGATGCGCGCTGCGCTACTGGACTTGAGGAGGAGAGTACGGACGGGAGGGAAGGTGGCTGGTTCGTACTTCGTACGCAAGCTAAGCAACCTTGCTGCCAAGAAGCCGTTGCTCCGTGCTCGTGCACCTTCTCTCCTCCATGCATGGACGATGGACCCCGTCCCCTAACCAGGATCGTAAACGTTAAACCCGACTTTGTCGGTAATCCCGCAATCTCTCTGCTGGACCACGTTGTGTTTGGTCCTGCACATCCACTGTACCTGTACGATCGCCGTGCGTGAAGTGGACTGGGGACAACCCATCGTTCTCGCACCTGGTCCACACACACATCATGAGCACGGTGTCGGCGCTGCAGGGCTGCACATTGTAGCCGCCCAGCCCAATGGGCGCAGCAGGCCACACGGTCTCACACCATGCTCAGCCCAAAGAGGCCCAGTTCTAAACCACATTAAATCTGGTCCTGGTCCTGGGCTGGACCGGGGGGCGGCCCACTTGTTCCCAGTTTCCGCGTAGGTCAAACCAACAGGTCAGGTCAGTTTGGACCTTCTCCGGGGACCCACCGCCACCGGGGTCAGTTCGGCAAGCGCCCACTGCCCTCCCGCTCTGTCTGGTGCGCTGCGGCCTACGCGTCGGCGTCCCTGCCGCTCCCACTCACAGTGTCCCTGCGTGCCATCTCCGATCTCCCCCCAGCCCAGAGAGCAGAGAGATCCCCCCCGATTCGGCGCCCACTCCCCCCACGCGCCCGGCATTCCGCATCCGGCGCATGGCATGGCCTCCCCGGACGCCTGCGCCGCCCTCGCCCGCCCGCCCGCCCTCCTCGACTACGCCGCCATCCACTCCTGCCTCCTCCGCGGCAACGCCCGCCTCTCCCTCCCGCTGCTCGCGCTCCTCCTGCTCCTCCACTTCCGCCTCCTCGCCGCCGCCGCCTCCGCCCACTTCACCCCCGCCGTGTCCCGCCTCGCCGCGCGCCTCCGCCTCTCCCCGTCCATGGCCGCCGTCACGCTCCTCGCGCTCGGAAACGGCGCGCCCGACGCCTTCGCCTCCGCCGCCGCGCTCGGGGGGGCCGGGGGGATGCCCAGGGCGGGGCTCGCGGCGATCCTCTCCGCCGGCGCCTTCGTCTCCGCGTTCGTCGTGGGCGCCGTCGCGCTCATCGCCGCGCCCTTCGCCGTCCCGCCGGCGTCGTTCGCGCGGGACGTCTTCTTCTACCTCATCGCCGCGTCCGGCCTGTTCTACATCTACCTCAGCGCCGAGATTTTCCTGTGGCAGGCCGTGGGGCTGGTCCTCTTCTACGTCTTCTTCGTGGGGTTAGTGTTCTACATGGATTTGGGTGGTGATGAGGGAAAGGGCGTCACCAACTCCGTCGCGGAGCTGCAGATGGCGAATGGCATCGGCCATGTGGCCATGGACTTGCCAGTCACAGTGGAGGATCACAAGCAACAACACCCTGCTTTGGGTACGGTGCTCAGGAAGGTATGCATCCAACAACTCGCAGTTAGTTTGTGTGCTTACTTGAGTCATTTTTAATGTCCAGTACATTAGTAGTTGAAGGGGACAACAATTCTAGTGTTTACTTTCTGTTTGGCGGTCGCCTCAGATTGAACCACCTCACCTGAAAATGCTGAAAGTTGTTGATTTGTTTATCTGCAACTTTCATCACTTAGTTGACTTTGCCCCTCTTTTCTGGAGTACATTTGACTTTTGATTTGAACAATAGTGATTGGATTCAAATGTGAGAAACAGTCGATCAGATTACTCCAAGCAGAAAATGTTTAGGAGGAATTTCAGCTTCCTTTAGCAATTTCTTCTTTATAATTTCAGTATGCATTCCTATCCTATGCTGGTCATACTAGTATTAGTCCACTAGCAACTCTGCGAGGTTGCTGATATCCTGGAATACAAACTACTCTTTATCCCTCGTTGCAGCTTTGCTAGTTCCCAAGAGGTCCAATGCATAGTTCAGACACTTGTAAACCAAGCACCAAACCTACGCAATCAAGCTTATAGGAAAATTGAACTATGGCAGTATCAGCTATGACTAGAGTCGATGAATTATCCAAATAGTCTAGCGGGCATTTTGTGATGTTTGCTATCTCATAGTTGTAGTTTTCATGAGCAAACGAGTTATTTGTCCAACTGTTTCATGGCTAGATTAGGTGTTTGGTTTTGTTATGCTTTGGGAAAATTTTTAACTATTATGGGGGCTCCATGACTTCTTCTTTCCCTCTGTGTTAATTCACGAGGATTAGCGAGATTAGATTACACATTGCTGAACTTGGCAAAATATTTGAATACATCCACTATGAGGCTACGAGTTAACATGATGGAGCGCTTGTGCATATATCACACTGCATTTCTTGACATATGCAGAACTTGTGAGAAAGTTTCCTCTCCTTCTCTTCATTTTTTTTTTACGATATTGATTAGTATCTCTATATCTGGCAGGTGACAGAAGTTTGGGAGTGGCCTATTGCATTTGTTCTGAAGCTCACCATACCATCAACCCTTCCTTCTGAGTGGAACAAAGTTTACATTTGTGCAAACATCTGTCTATGCCCACTCTTACTCCTGTATTCTTTCAGCTCGTTCATTCCTCTAGATACCCGAATAGTGTTTCTTCTCCCTCAAATCCGTTTCCCTATATGGTCTGTTGTGCTTTTTGCTAGCTTGTGCTTGGCTCTATCCCACTTTCTTCTAGAGAAAGAAGCCCCAGGAAGAGAAAACATTGCAAGCACCCTCATCTCTTTTATGATGAGTGTCTTCTGGATCTCAACGATGGCTGGAGAGCTTCTGAACTGCCTTGCAGCTATTGGAGTCATCATGGATTTTCCTCCAGCTATCCTTGGAATGACGGTGCTGGCATGGGGGAATTCTGTCGGTGACCTTGTCGCCGATGTGGCCTTGGCCAAGGCTGGCCAGCCTACCATCGCCATTGCAGGATGCTTTGCTGGCCCAATGTTCAATATGCTGGTGGGGTTGGGAACTGCACTTGTAGTACAGACGGCAAGAATGTACCCCAGAGCTTATGTACTTGAATTCCATGTCGGGATTGTTGTTGCATTTGTGTTTCTTCTTCTGAGCTTGATGGGCACCCTGCTGGTGGTCACCTGGGCTAGGTTTAGAGTACCCAGATTTTGGGGCTACTGCCTCATGGGGATATACATCTTGTTTACCATAGTGAGTATTGCTATTGCGAGCACTTCTGGATGATCATTATGACTTGTAAATTGATACAGTTGATCCTAGTTGCCTAATTGGCTAATTGAGTAATCCAATTTTTACAATTTGGTTGGATGTTGGGGGGTTAACTTGGGGGAGAGTAGTTTTAACCGAGAAAGGAACAGAGAGTCAATCATACGCGGGCCGGTGGGCTTGAAGGCGCCATGGAATGGAGGGTGACGATATGGGCCAGTGGGCTTGAAAGGCCCAATAGAATGGAGCGGGTAACTTCCTTTCGGTTGAGGTAGGCCAGGGCCAGCAGCGGCAGTCACACTCACTCCTCGCTCGATCGGTGGGTGCCCTGACCCTGCTGGGCTCTGCTTTGCGTAGTCAGGTCACTCCCTTGTGTTGCCACTCGCTTCTCCGTGCGTGCGCAGAGGGAACTGGGATGGAAGGCTGGGGAACGCACGTTGCAGGAGTTGATCGACTTGCGACGCTGCGACGGGATGGGGTGGAAGGACGAGGTGCACCAGTGGGCCTCGTCCACCGGGATGAAAGACGGCGCGGCGGCGGCGAACGCCATCTTGGTCATCCTCGTCGTCGCGGTCATCCACTGCTGCGGGGATGCTCGTCGCGGGGTGTGTCAGCCGAGCGGCGCGCGCACGCCGCTCGGCTTCACCCCGTCAACGAGGACGAGGAGGAGACTGCTGCTGCTTGGGGTGTGTCAGCCGAGCGGCGCGCGCAGGGTTCACCCCGTCAACGAGGACGAGGAGGAGACTGCTGCTGCTTGACGGCTTCAGGCTGCCGGTGAGGTGTTTCACTTTGCTCAGCTCTGACCGCTAAAATTTGGATCATCATCAAGAGAAGAACCGCAACTAAAGCTCTGTATCATCATTCTTTATTAGATGTAGCTAAAATTTGGATCATGATCAAGAGAAGAACCGCAATCAAAGCTCGATATCATCGAACATTAATTTATTAGATGTAGCATGCACCTTATTGCAAGGTTCTAGTTACAATTGCCTGGTCCACCAAAGTACACATGCATACCATTTTTATCTTGTCCGTAATCGGCAACAGTGTAGCATTTTGTTCTACTACTCTGGGCGAAGGACTTCCTGGTATCCGGAGTTACAAGCACATTGTTCTCGTTTACAACTTTAATGTCCCTAACAAAAGCTGCTTTTCCAAATCCCTCCTCAGCGAAATGGCCACTACCCACTTGTGGAGGATTCATTTCAACTGTTGGGCCATGTACGTATCCGCCCCAAAATACAGCATCAGCTTTGTCCTTCATACCAGTGAAAAGCGAGCTTAGCTAGTATCCAATTAGAGTTTTGTATTCACCATATGCTAGCCACCGGTCATTTTTGTCCTTTTGTCCTAGATTAAAGGAGAATTTAAGAACAATAATCTTTATACAAATGTTCAGTAAAGAAGGAAGTGAATGTTCACATAAAAATGTTAATTGAAAATGAAACTAATTTTTTGTATGCAAATGGCAATTTTAATGTATGCAAATGTTTAGTAAAGAAAGAAGTGAATATTCATGTAGAAATGTTATTTTTCTTAATATGTACCATACTATTTAGCAAACAACATATTGCATAAAGTTAATTTTTAAACGTGTTATAATTCAATTAAAAAGGTTGCTAACAACAGAACCAATTTTAGCTTGCAAAAATTAGCACATCTTTGATATATTAGCAAACCAAACCAATATGTTTGATTATTGGTTTAGTAAGCCGCATATATATAAAAAAAAAAGTAAAAAAACTAAGAAAATAATACCTTGAATATCAAAATATCTATTTTATATTGTGGTCCATTGTAGATAGAAATTGGTTGTAATTTTCCTCCGAGACCAATACTTTGGCTAGTTTGCACAAAACCAGGACAAAGGAGATCATAGCATGGCTCTTGATGTGCGTCATTTGACTGTCAACCAAAAAAGGGCAAGACAATAAGGTATTATGTAATGAGATACGAAATATAACTAAACAGTATGCAGCATTTTGGAGAACTTTGAATGTGCTACCCAGGTAATATGGAATCTGGCAGAGTTGTCGCCATGAAAACTTGGACATACCTGAAATGCCATGTTATCATTAGTAACTATCTATGTTAAACCTAGAATTTATTACATATTAAGGTATAACAACATTTTGGCTTCTCATTTCTTACTCAAAATAGAAAAACATAGACAAGTATATTACAATTTTAACTGCTATAGACAACTGGTAAGTTCCAATTCCAAACAGTCATGTGGTTATCCATAGAGCAAAGAAAAAGTAATTCCTAGGAACTGTAGAATGGCTAGGATCCGTTTTTAATCTTTCTCCCTTGTTTATATATGTAACTTTCTTTTTTATTATTTGTATATAATCAGTAGGGGGCATTCCCTCCTGTGTCTTCGAAATGAATATCTATACGGTTTATACTTACAATAGAGCTATCTATTGAAAAAAAAAATACTTACTATGGAGCCAGCACCAAGTCCATCGTTATTACTTTCTTGACTAACCAACAAAGTCCATGAAGCGCTAAGGTCCCCATTTTTTCCTTTAACTTCTGGCTCATAAACATTTATTGAAACACGTGTTCCATATATGGCATATGAGGATGTTTTGATTCCCACAAGCTACAAATGAAAAATCATGGAAACAAAATATATGTTAAGATGAATCAAAGAGTGTTGACGTAAAGAGCAACATTGCTTGGAAAATTGGTATGGATTCAATCATACATGCTTGTATTGGGTTTGTCATGAATTCGCATGAATATGGTAGGTTAAGATAAGGATTTACAAGAATGTGAATTTGCTATGAGATTCAACCAATGGTTAAGTTGCACAAATTTGTGTTGTATCATGTGAAATGTGATTTATAGTGATACTCTTTTAATGAATGTAGCTAGATTAAGCTGCTTATTATGGCAGCTGCATTAAAGGAAAAACAATGGTCTTTGCAATTAATCTATTTTCAACTCATTTAATCATGTATTAAGCACTTCTAGAAATGAAAAGTGCAATATTTCTAACAATAAATTTGGAAAAAATAGTCATTTCAGCATTTTGGACCGAATTTTTCATACATAAAGAATACTTCAGTATAAAAGTTCATTAAATAGGTTTTAATTAACAATGCTCTAATCTATACACTGTGCTTCATGCTAACCAACTAGTAAACAACATTGTATGATTAATGAAAAATATTAAGAATACTTACCTTTGATAATGGTGTATAGCTCCATGAAAAGCATACCTTCCAGTTTAGTTCATTATTCATTGTGTGAAAATGTGATGATTTTATTGGATCACCCTCAACGATTCTTCGTAACATTGGGATTGTTCCTGTTGGACATCCAACGGTAGGTAATTGTGTAACTAACTTGGTAGCATTTGATGTAAAGTTGTTATGGACTCCTGATGGATAAGTATGTGGTTTCATCTGCTTGAAAGAAAAAGTAAGAGATGTGGAAAAGCTTCACAAACATGAGATAAATTTGCTAATTATTTTTTATAATATGAAATGTTTTGCTGCCCTCCACTTACCACCTAAGACATAAGTGTACAATCAAATCTGAGCCTTCATCCAGAATTAACTCAACTTATCACTTAAAATATTAGTTTGATCATAGGTCCAATGCGACAAGGGACAATATTTATGTTAATTTAGACTTCCCAAATAACTCAACCTATGAAAGCATGGTTTTCAGGGTGCGTTTGGTTGGGGAGCGAAGTAGAACGAAGCCGTTCCATCCTATTTTGGCAGATGTTTGGTTGCCAAACTTGTGGAATGGAGCGGCTCCCGACAGGAATATTCTCGTCAGATGCCAAACGAGCCCGCTCCAAAAAATCGGGCGGACGGAGCCGCTCCGCTCCGGACTCGCTCCTGCCTCGCTCTCCCATCTCTGTGCACAGGTTGACTCCTCAACCAAACATAGGATGGAGTCGCTTTGTTGCAGTTCACTCTGCAACCAAACAAAAAACAGCCGCTCCGTTCCAGTTTACCAAACACGAAACAGAGCGGCTCCGTTCCTGGAATCTGGGACGGAGCCGCTCGGTTCCACTTCGCTCCTCAACCAAACACTACCTTAATGAAGATCTTAAATCAATGTGGCTTTTCATTAAAAAAAGTAGCGACAAAGGATGATGAGCTCCTCCCACAAGCATAGCGGTTAAGGATCCCCATTACTCAATGATGATGAGTTAGGAAGGAAAATGCATAGTTCTTAAATATTGGAGCGTGGCTGCCTAGTCCAACAAGATTGCATGGATATAGTGGTGTATTTTGGAGAAAATATACCTTAAACTTATACAAGTCTATGCTAACAAAGCAACAAGATGCTACTACACATAACTATAATATAATCTGAATAAGAGAAAAAAGTCATGCAGAACATTCTCTAAGCATATCAATTAAAAGTTTAGCAGAATCTTATGTCCAAAAGTGCACAAATACACCTATTTAACATGCATATGCGATTCATGTTAGAAAATAGTTACCTGTATTACGTGATTCTTTAATAGTGGGTGATCAAAAGCTGGCTGCTGATGTATATCAATGC
Source organism: Panicum hallii (assembly GCF_002211085.1). Lineage (NCBI taxonomy): Eukaryota > Viridiplantae > Streptophyta > Magnoliopsida > Poales > Poaceae > Panicum > Panicum hallii. The sequence continues at coordinate 1,362,688 of NC_038044.1, read as the reverse complement.
AATCAAAGACATCACCATCTTGAACCTGTATAGAAGTTTTTATTGCTTCTGCTGCTAACTACGGAAATAAACTTGTAAAAAAAAAAAGAATTTCGACTTGTACCTGGATTGTCTTGATCACATGACGATTGTTCGTGCGCAGATCAACACTATCTCCTTGCTTCATTGCTCACCGTTTTGTTCCCCCCTGCTACTAGAACGACATGTAACATGCAAACTACAATGTTGATTCCTTTTCTTTCTCCCATTGCAAAAAAGGCAAGATACGGATACTTCTACACCCAAGGACACGTGGGCGTATCTTGGTCGAAAGAAAAACATTTATTTCTAGAAGCCAAGAAGATAGAAACTTTGAGAAAGGGTATCTTTATATTAATTGTTAATTGCAAAAATCTTTGAAGGTGCATGAGTATTAAATTCAAAATATATTTTTTTAGAAGTGTTCGCCCATACTAGATCAAGATGACTAGATGTGCATTCAATCTTGCTTACATGGAGATGAAATTCCTATACAATTAAAGAATCTTTGAAGGTGCATGACTATCAATTGGAAATATATTGTTCAAGAGTATTTGATACGCAGATCTTTAGGTGCGAATAAGTATAGTAAGTAAAGTATCAAAAACAGATCCCTAGAGCATGGTCGTACAGACACGTACAGTCTACAGTGCGCTGCTCGCTGCCGGACCGGCCCACGCGGAACCTTGCTCGTTTTGCTCAGTCTGCTGGATCGCTCAGAGCAGCGTCGTGGGTCAGTTTCTGCGCTTGTGGATTTGGGTCCAGGCCATCGGCCCGTGCTGTGCCTGTCCATTTCACAAGCGGGCTAGGCCTGCACGGCTGCACTGCACGACTCTTTCAAGTCAAAACTTACTTTCTAAACTTATTTCTTCAGAATATAATTTCTTTTTTCCATGGTATGCATATTCTTCAGAATTTACTTTCTGCCTGTGTAAATCACTAAATGGCAGGCAAAAGAGCACAATCTTGTCCGTTTACGCCCATAAGCATCCAAATGATGCTAAGCTCCTTTTCGCCACGAGCATCTGCATCAAAGCCAACATGTCGTACTAATTAACAATAGAGGAAACGATGATTAAACTAATAACTTGAGGAATCAACCTGGAAGCTAGCATAGAGGAACCTTCTAGGTTTCATAACCATCATCACCTCGGAAGAACCATGGACTTTGGCTAGAGAAAGGTCTGGTCTCGGCACCTTGGCGGCAAACTATGGGCACATAGCATTCACTGTCGTCGAAGATGCCCATGCACTCCTTCCGGTCACATGCAAGTGGCTTTTTTCTTTATTTGAAGCCAGTCATTCTAAAATTTGATTATAAATCAACTCTTTATGTTTTGCTTTTGATATTTTAAAAATGAGACGACTAGATTGGTATCGAAAAGTAGTTCCATAAAAGGATACTTTTTTCTACTATATGCTACATGTATATTGTCACAAAAATCACTGGTCGGAATTATGTTCCGAAATGTCACTTCTATGTGTCTGGAGAGTACCATGCTTTGTCAAATAAAGTAGCCATGGTGTAGTGCAATACATGTCGTAAAGTCACATTCTTCCAGCTCCAAGTTTTATTTTATGTGACGAATAAAAACGTTGAAATGAGGGAACCCCCTTAGCGCAGCAATCACCTTCGAGGTGATTGGAACTCACTCAATTGTTGTGCCGATAGAGTAATCACTCTAGGTGTCCCACTTGCCAAGTTGCAGCGCCCCCCCTGTGGCCCTGTTTGCATCATTTTTACTTTTTAGGCCAGACAAGCAGAAGCAGATAAATCTGCGCAAAAAGGAAAAAAAATAGAAAACGACATTGTTCGTCACCAGAAATTAAGCAGCTACAATTAAGTAGCTCCTCAATCCTTCATCACTGCTGTCTTGCCGCACAGTCTCGGGACACAGGGATCACGTACATCTTGGTCAATTGTTCATGGATCACTCCGCTCAGCTGGCACCAAGTCTCTCTCTCGCCAGATGTTGTTTGAGAACGAAAGCGTCTTAGAATTTGTTGTGTTTTTTCTTAAAAAAAAGAACTCGTTGCGTTTGAAGTGAAGTGTTCTAGATGGGCGCCAGCAATTAAAGGTATAACATTGCAGAGCTTCAACAGGCTGATTCCTTTGCAGTGCTTCACGAATACAAATTCGTAACGGCACTGCACCACAGGGGATCACCCAGCACATTGCGCCGATCCTTCTCATTTCTAGTAGACCTAAAGATTAAAGGTGACAGCGTCAGAGATGTCAAGTCCAACCACTTGCTGCAATTACAGGTGACAATTCTTCATCAGTTTGATTCCTTTTCATCTGTGCACCTAATTAAGCTTCACGAACACGATCCCTAGGGCCTCAGGGGGGAGCTAAAGAAAATTCAGAACGGCAGTGAATCACATGGGCTAGATTCTCCCTGCAGTACACGAGTCATGCAAAGAAATGCGCAAATCTGTGGGTCGTTGTCTTATCCAATATCCAATGCTGTGGGCGCCCATTGGTTTCTGATTAAGAAAAACCTTCTCATGCATCAGTTTCTTCACTTGTTCAGTACGTACGGGTCCGACCAACCAACCTGTGCATAGATTAATGAGACTCGACAGATCAAATTCTGCAAGAAAAATATAATGATTCCAAATACACTCGCAGAAGCAGAACTAATTAAGCCTGTTCCTGCCTGGACTATGTACAGGCAGCTACTTGAAGCTGAGAATAATAGCCACAAAAATTGAAAAACCATGCGACTTGTCGTTTTGAAATTTCTTTTAGTTCATAACATCTTACTTTCAGTAACTAGATGGAGTAAGCCGCTCCACCTCATTCACCAAAACGACAACGTTATTAGGTAAATAGCACTAGCATGGTGCTACTGTTTTTGGTTGGGTTATTTGAAACAGGTATGAAATAACCGGGTGGTGCTCAGAGTAAAAGTACGAAAAAAAGATTACAGTTTCCTTTTTACCTGCCACGTCATTGTGTCAATTTCTTGCCACAAACGATGAGACGCTTGTCCACGATCCCTTGCTCCTTGGTCACCGCAGGAATATTCTTCAAGATTTCTTTTCTTCTCACCAATTAGCAAGGAGACTGATGCAACATGCCACTCCATGTATCCAAGATTTGTTTTGTTTACCAATCGGCATGTATCACGGCATACGTAGGTTCATCTATTCGTTCTTAATGTAACGTCACTCACTAACCAATCGAGCTGAGTGCTTTAGGTCAAGGTAATGGAGTATTCTTATGGTGCTTACGTGCTATGAACATGATTGCCGGATTGCGATGGATGGTCTGAACGAATGGGTACAAGGCCACTGAATCCATCTGTTCATCTTTTGCGCAAGCGTATTTCTAACATGACAGACATGTAAAGGTTTGTGAGAAACATATCTCATGAAAACTGTTTCAAATTACCTTGTTTCCGCTGTGGACACTAGTGAGCCAGGCTAGTTTGCTCCCTGCTTTTCTGTATGCATCAGCAGCGCCCCTACGTTCTCTGTTGCATCCCTGCTATCCTATCTCGAAATGGTCTTGTGTGTGTCGGTTGGCCAACAGAAAGATGATCTTAGCGGCTCTGCATTTGACCACACATATTTACGGAATCTGGCCAAGGTATGTAATCCCGACAGTAATTCAGATGACTAGATTAAGGGAAGACCGGATCTCTGTCGCTGTGGGCCCGTAGCTAACAGCGACTTTTTTTATATAAAAAAAAAGGAACAGCGACTTGTTTTGTTGAAAGAAATTGGTGCTGCACCTTGATCCCCTATAAATCTAATCATTTTTGTTGGTGTTCAGATACGTGTGGCTACGTGCAGCCAACGGGACGGAGATATCTATCGCACGTCGCCTTCGTGGAGACCGCATTTTTGTGGCAGAGCAGCAAGCATTACATGGGGGAAATAGAAATAGAAGGAGTGCCTAGTGGTGTGGGGAAATTCGGGGCGCTATGTCAGTCCTTGTCGGTGAAGCAGTGGCTGATCTGATTCTTTCTGTCCACGAAATCTCTGGATTTATTTGTGTGTGGTGCGGCCACGGGAGATGCAATGTCTATCTGCGGGAAGTGGCCGAGATGAGATGCCGGGGTGGGGTTCGTGGTTGTGTTTCAGTTCGTCCCCTGACCCGGAGGTCCTGAACAACACATGCAGCAGCAGCAGCAGATCGATCGATTCGCGTTCCAGACTGTTCCTCCCTTGGCATGCATGCGTCTTCTTCCTTGGCTCATCTCATCCGTTTCTGCTTCTCATCGATCTTGCTGCCTGCCCCGATTGTCCTTACCGGCATCACCAAAACTCCCCCCCTTCTTCCTTTTCCAATAAACAAAAAAATTTGGGAGAAAACTCTCTCTGAAATCCCGTGTCAAATACGTGCACTCGCACGCACGCCCTCATGCCTGATGATGGGTTAGATGGTAAGACACGATTAGTACTGGCGCCCTGCAAAGACGGGCACTGCCTCCCTCTAAAAAACAAAAGACGGGAGAGAGGGTGCCAAAAGGAGAACGGGTTTCCTTCACTACTAAAAACTAAAAAGGTTGGTTGGTGACACTAGCAAGGAACACACAGGATGCCAGGTGGGGTCCGCGCCACGCCATTAGCCGAGCCTCGACACACACACTCGGCCACCCTTGGGTTGGGCTCCGCCTCCGCGGCTATATAAACCGCCCCGCCTTCCCCCTCCACCGCTCCATCCTTTCACGGATCCATCCAAGGAGTGTGGAGGCAGCACCAGGAAGCTTATGCTACCTAGCTTGATTGAGTAGCAGGGGAGGGTAGTAGTATTAGTAGGATCCGTAGGGTGTGTTTTTTGCTAGGTTGGTTGGTTGATTAGGTGTGCGAGAATGTTGGCGGTGTTCAGCGGCGAGGTGGTGGAGGTGCCGGCGGAGCTGGTGGCGGCCGGCAGCCGGACGCCGTCGCCCAAGACGAGGGCGTCGGAGCTGGTCAGCCGCTTCCTGGGGAGCTCGGAGCCGGCCGTGTCCATGAAGCTCGCCGACCTCGGGCACCTCGCATACTCCCACACCAACCAGGCCCTCCTCCGCCCAAGGTACTCATCATGCTCAAAAATCTAGTGTCATGGACATGGATCGTGGAGGGAGGGTTCTCTTCTTTCTTTACCAAAGCTCGATCAACTAGTATCCTTTTTCATCTTGATTTCGCGAGCCCGTAGATCAGCCTGCAGTTCTTCCTAGAACAAACAGAGTCGGTTGCTCTGTTCTGTTTATAGTTAGTAGTTAATTAGGCAGCTAAATTCGATTGTTAGAGGATTTGTCGTACTGATGTGAATCTGCAGTTCGCACCCCCCACTTGTGTCAATAATTGGACAGATTTTTCTCCTTATCCGATGATGTTGCTTTTCTGAACTAAAGCAAGCAATCATAAATACAGTTGCCTGATCCATTCGTGTAGCTGTAGGACCAACCTACCAACCATACCTGGTTTATCGTTTTCTGAATAGATGATAATCATGAGCCAGAAAAAAATTAGCCAGGCAACCACAGGAGACTTGGATTTGCGGCTGTCCATTAAACCAGTGGGATTTTCAGGCCACAAAAAGGCTAGATTTTTTTTTAAAAAAAATAAAACTTGTTTCTTAATTTCCTGGTCCAGAAATAAAAGAACCAAATACTCCAGTCCACTAGAAAATCAACAGAGGCTGTAGAGCAGTTGCACAGTATTAACCAGGTGTCTTGCCGTGGAGCTACGGCAATACGGCGTCTAGATGTCTCTGGACATGGCGCTTCGCTGCCTCTGGTTGTCACCTGTGCCAAGAAGGTTGGTGATCATCAGATAAGAAGGAAGAAACGGAAAGAAAGTTACATCGGTGTATACCTTTGACGTGCACCTTGAAATATCATGTAATACTTATTTATGAAAGGAGGCCTTGTTTTTCCATAAAGGAAGTGATCTTCCCCCACATAGGTTGCGATTTGCACGTCCACATCATGCCACCTTCCAGAGACAAGGTGCTTGTCAGCTGACCTGCCAACAGACGATGGAGCCTCATATTCTCCGATAGGCGGCTACTGAAAGACCAATGGCCCAATTATGGTTTAAGGAAAGCGACAAGCCTATGTAATCTACTGGTTAAACATTTTTTACAAAAAGAATAGGACTCTTGAGCTGTGACAGTATTGAGCAAGTATGTATGATTTGTTCCCTTTATTTTAGTTGTGTAGAGCTAAGTTCACATGGTTCAGATCATAGTAGTAGAGACCGCTTGGTAGTGGTAGTCAGTTTGGTAATCCGCCTTTGCTGCCCACAGATCTGAAGAAAGTAAAGCTTCCTGCACTAGATGGCCCAGAGCCCCCGCAGATGGTCTTCCACGGCTATCATTTGTGGGGCCTGATTGCCCTCTACTCTTATCCTTTCAGTACTAGGCACATTCACTGAAGAAGTAGCATTCAAGGAATCCCACACCTTCACTCCATCAGTTTGGCCTTTTCTTTCAGTGCTTACTTCACATCTTAGTTATTTTTCTTTTTAAGTTTTATTCCATGTTTCTCGTTTTGTAAAGGACAAGCTTAAGTATCTATGTTAGGTGCATCTTTGCATCAAGTCAAATTCCACCTAATTAATCTGAACTCTGAAGGAACATGTCCTTGAGTCATTCGAGAATTACTGAAACCGCAGGGGACCAAACAAAAGCATACACCTCTGCTGTTAAGCATGCCATTTCCAGCTGTTTTTATTTTTGTAGAACAAATAATTTCATAGTTTGAGGGACTAGTACTACCAAGACGATGTATGCACCATCTAACAGTTGCTGGCAACATAATTTTTTTTTCCGCTGATCAGGTCGTTCGCGGCAAAGGACGAGATCTTCTGCCTGTTCGAGGGTGTGCTGGACAACCTGGGGCGGCTGAGTCAGCAGCACGGGCTGTCCAAGGGCGCCAACGAGGTGGTCCTCGTCATCGAGGCCTACAAGACACTGCGGGACCGGGCGCCATACCCGGCCAGCTTCATACTCTCGCAGCTCACCGGCAGCTACGCCTTCGTGCTCTTCGACAAGTCCACCAACTCCCTGCTCGTCGCATCTGTATGTCACTTACTCATAGCTGCAGCTCATCTGTCAATGATGATTTTGGTTTAGAACACTACGGTAGCTTATTTTCTTGTGCTCTCAATCTCTCAGGATCCCGAGGGCAAGGTGCCGCTCTTCTGGGGGATCACTGCAGATGGCTGCGTCGCCTTCTCTGACGACATTGACATGCTCAAAGGATCCTGTGGCAAGTCACTGGCACCTTTCCCGCAAGGTAATGCGAGCCCATCAAGCAATGTCAGATCTTGTCTTGACTTCTAGCTAGTATGCTGCCAACCACCGCGTCACTCAACTTCTCTGAATCTCTGAAAATGTTCGCCCCACTGCTAAATACATTCTGAAGATTAAGCTCTCCGTACAGCATTCAAAGAGCCTTCTTAATTAGTCATTTTCTTCACTAATCTTATTACTGGCTGCAGGTTGCTTCTACTCCAATGCTCTTGGAGGCTTGAAGTGCTATGAGAACCCTAAGAACAAGGTGACTGCTGTTCCTGCAAACGAAGAAGAAATCTGTGGTGCAACTTTCAAGGTAAAAAAATTGGTTTGTTATTTCTTGAAGAAGAATTCAGTTTTATGTACTCCGTCAGAGCTGCATCGATCGTACAGTACAGTACAGTATAGTAAGAAATCGGTGCACTCACAACAAGGAATATTATATTGGGGTGAGACTCTGCAGAATACTATTGTATGATGGAGTCATTTAAGATTTTTTTTCTTTTGAGGTAATGCATTTAAGATTCAGAGGTTTCAGAGGTTAAAAAGGCAGTGAGCAGAAAAGCACAATTGAAGAACAGGGGAACTGGATGATAGTGTTAACCCACACGAACTGTACTATGGAGTCGTTTAAGATTTTTTTTTCCTTTGAGATTTTTATCTGGAACTCTGGTTACATTTTTCCGTGGATGCTCTGTTAACCCTCACGTACCTGTCTGCAGGTGGAAAGCTCTACAGTCCTCACAGCACCGCATTAGGAGGAGATGTTCGTGTGGAGGCGTGGATGCGGGTCAATGCAAAACTCTGTACATGGCGGTGTATCATAGTGGCAAGGCATGCAACTGGTCTATCTGTATCATCTCCCGTAAAAAGAGAAGTGCTGCCAGCGTGGCAAGAACTTCATCAGTGTTGCTGGTTGTGTCATTGTGTGTGTATGTGCGTGTGTCTGAATGTGCTGTATCCCTTGTTGTTCAACTTACATGGAACTCGAGAGTTCTAGTCGACCAGTTGCATGGATGAACAAAGTTGTGTATCTGCAGCAAATAATTGAGCTTTACTTCTTCTCCATCGTCATTGCCATCGTTGGCCACGCATTAATCCATCGTCACAAATGTTGTTAGCCTCGCTCGATGGAGGGAGGCCACCGGCAACCTCTGCCGCTGCTGATTTGCTGAACCAGGCACCGGCGGCAGGGACAGACAGTACAGTGGGGAAGGAAGCGCTGCGGGCCTGCGGCCGAACGCGCGGCGGCGGGGCGGGAGATGCGTGCGAACCACGCGGCTGCGAAAACTAGGCCCGGCTGTGTATTTTTGATTCTCCCACCAGCCCAAGCCCAACCGAATACATCCGTGGTTACCTGGCCCAGTTACAGACTGCTGGCCAGTAAAAGACGCACGCAAACGGACCGGGCCGACTTTTACAAGTCCACGCTGGGCCGAACAGCTTGTGATTTTGCGATGCGACCGACGGCGGCAACGTGTGCGGGCCTGCTGCTGCCTAGGGCTGCGGCTTGGTCCTGGGCACGCGTGGGAGCCGTTGACAATGGACACCCCCGGCGCCCAGAACAGGAACAGGGCAGGCAGCCTGGTAGGGAGGGTATGGGCGCAGGGCGGCGGCATAGGCTTGGGGCCGCGCCACCCGAGGCAGTCAGGCAGATGCCATGTGACCCTTGTCCTCCTCCAGTTCCCAGCAGCCAGCCAGCCAAGAATTCCTTGCTTTCCCACGAGCACCAACAGCAAGGCCGTGTCCCGCCGGCCTCGCGGTAAAGGCGGTAGACGCATTTCTACCCAGCCGTAATTCCCTTGCCCTTGTGAGCCCTTGTTCCACGCCGACGCCGCCGACCGCTGCTGCTCCACATCGTAAAGCCGAGCTACTGCATCCACAGGCCACAAAGGTCGGTAAAAAAGAGGAAAGGATGCTGGAAGCTTCGCAGCCATCCTCTGCCCGAGTAGCATCGTTCCTTTTTCTCTACTCTTGCATTGCCTTAGAAACAAAAAGATTGATCCTGAGGACCTTCATAATTTATTTCAAAAAAAAAAGGGCCTTCATAATCCATCTGATCCTTTGGCTCGCCTTTCTGGGATACTACTCCGAAATACAATGTCTCCTCGCACACGCATTTTTCACCCTGTCATCCTGCGCGCATAAAAATAGCTCAGCCAGTACTGATGTCCTTTTCCTCTCTCTCTCTCTCTTGAAAGGAAGATGTCCTTTTCCTAATACCCTAGCCTCGGGCTAATCATCAGTTCACAAATCTATACAATATAATACTACAATGTTACCCCATTGGTAAGAGGAGAGGAGCAGGTACAAGAAACATGCTTAGAATGTCTCTCTCGTGACTATGAACAGGGCAGTTGCGGCTAGCTTACTCCAGACGTTGTAGCTCCCCTTTTTACAAACAAAAACGCAATGCTACTGCGTGCAGCAAGCACTAGCAGATGCATGTGGCCGCTTTCCGAGAGCCTAAATAAACGGCAAAGTTTACTTTACCACATGAGATAATTTCCCCCCCAGCCGTCCATCACAAGGTAAGTTTCTGAAGATAGCCCAGAGTAATTGGGAAAAAAAAACCCGTCAAATTGACTTGTACCGCAGCCAGAGAATATCACTGTGTCCGTCAGCATCTTGACCATGCTACTTTTTCTGAGCGCGAGTACAGAGCGCTGGACTACTCCTTGTCCAGGGAGATTCTTCCGGTCGATCCATCAGCCGGCATGGATGCGACGTATCCAGTCGCTATATAGCCCGTCTGAATCACTGGTTGGATATTCTCTCTCTCTCTCTCTCTCACGCACCGTTTGGTTTGTTTTGGTCTGGTCCGATACGTTTGAGCAGAAATTTGCTGCTTGTAGGAATCGCCCTAGCTCTCTCTCTTTTCTACAACATTATCATCTCTGCATTTCCTGCAAGAACATCCGTGCCGCTGCGTGGTTTGGGTGAGAGCTAGCAATAGCATTGGAGTAGCATGGCGAGGCAAGGTTAACCCTTGGCGAGAAGATTCCCTGGCAAGGCCCAAACACCCACACATACACAAGCAAGTAGGCAAGGCGGCATGGTGATGTGAGCACGCACTCGGCAGTCGGCACCCTGCACTTGATTGATGTAGCTAGGCATTCCTATCCCTTTGGCCGCGCTCTGGGTGGGATGTCATGCGGCGCCGGGATCGAGGGGCGTCCGCCGGAGGTCAAAGGAGGGGTCAAAGGAGTGGGGGCCAGCCACCGCATGCGACGCGACCCATGTTCTCCGGCCTCGCGGCGCTCCCGTTTGCTTGTCTCCCTCGCTAGCTTTTCAACCAAAGCCTTTGCTTGTGTTCCGATTCCAAACAAAACTGCATGCAATGCGAGTTTCAAGTTTGGTCTATAGCTCTCGCGCCATATATGTATGGGTCAAACCGGACAGAGTCACTACTACAACGGCTCCCAAACTGCATGCCTTGACGGCAGACGGCAGAGATGCACACCCTCCTCCTTTCCTCTGCTTTGGCAGTAACAGTAGACTTGCCAGGTTGCTGGCGTAAACTGATGGAAGCCGTAGTGTCTCGGAGTCGCACCCGTGCCGGCGCGGCCATGCCGATGCGACAACTAGCCGGCCGGCACACCCGTAGGTTGCTCGCTCGGGCTGGCGCCGGTGCCGGTGCCGGCGCCGCGGCCACGTACCAGCAGCGGCGTGCTGTGCTGTGGAGCGGCAGGGGTCACATGGCCCCGCCTGCCGAGCTAATTGATGTGATGCCCCGCCTCTGGAGTGGTACTATACGGTAAAATAGTCTCCGCGGTCAGGCCGCCTGCTGCTTGTCCTGTCCTGGACGAACGGGAGAGAGAGAGAGAGAGAGCCGGCCATCATTCCGATGCGTTCGCCTTGTACGGCCCTCCAGTGCTGCTCACTGTCACTGCAATGGAAACAATAAATCACGTCATTATCCGCGACGGCATGTCACATGTACTTATATGACTCACCTTTTTGTTTTTTTAAAAAAAGGAATGTTTCCATGGCTCCAAGCACATCGAGACAGGGCTAATCGGGGCTAATCTGCACGTAATCCGCCTTTTCGCTTGCACGCTTTGCTTAACTCAACCCCCTCTCCTCTAACATCGGCTCAAACGTCCTACTATACTAACAGAAAGCCATACTAAAATGTGGTGAGTGCGAGGGGAAGGAGATCTTTATAGATCAATAACAGGTAGCAGATCGAGTTGTGGCTACTGGCACGCCTAGAGCATGTCGTGCAAGATCGTGAGCAATCTTTGTTAAACGGCGGCGGATCTCAAGTCATGTCCCTTCCTTTTCTTGCTCTGTGCATCTCGCGCTGACCTGCTGATCTTTCGCTGCGTGGCCGGGCGGGCGGTGCCGGTGCGGCTTCTCGTGCGCGCCCACCGGTGGATCGGCAATGATCACGAGATCGCGGCGCCACTCATGCTGCCCGCCCGGTGGGCATGCGGTGGGTGTGGGGTTCACGCTCCACTTCGCTCGCTGGCCTGCGATCGAGCCCTCCTCCCCTGACCCTGACGGCCGCCCGCCGTGCCCATCCAATCCATCATCGCTAGCCTAATAACTTTGTATCCACCTAGCTTGGGCTGACCGGCGAGCAGAGCAGAGAGCGCGTCGCTGTCCATGGATAGCGTCGTGCCCCTGCTGCAGGTGCACTTCACTTAAACGAGACAGCATGCATGACGCAGATGTATAATCATCTGCACGGGATCCAGCCAGGTTTTTGCTTGCACACTTTGCCAACACACACAAGTATATATGCCATCAGGTTAAACTTGCAATCAAAGGTCCTAGTCATCCTCATGTCATGTATCCTAGTCATTCTTCTTTTTTCTTCAGGAGCAGGAGGTGCACCGAGTTCCCGTTTGCTTTGTAAGGTTCCGCCATTATCGTGACATTTGACAACCTCGGCTCGTTCTGTCAGTAAAAACAAATAAGGGGGAAAAATAACCAACCTCAGCTCAGAATATTCACCCAGCTGCGACTGGCGACAGGTTCATATGATGGACATCTCAGCTGAAGGCACCAGGTAGAAGTAAACACGTCACTTCCCTTTTCCAACGGCAAAAGAGTAAACGTTCCGCCAAGACTGAAGAGCAGCTAGCAAATACTGCCAGGCGACATGAGTTACAGTGCATAATACAATACTATACAACTATTAGCTGCCTGCCTTTTGGCACGCGAGCTCTCTTGGATCATCTCATGCATGGCGCGATCCCAACCTTACCCTCTCACTGATCAGGGCATGAAGTGAAGTCCTCTGGTAATTGAAGAAGCTAGTGACTGTTCATGAGACTATTCGGGCATCCCTCGTACGCGTCCTTCCCCCCCTGCCACGCCGAGCACCGGCACGCATCATTCATGTCGAGGCGTGCCAGGATCATTGCGGTTGATGGCAGCAGCACGAGCCGCGAGTAGCCGATCCATCCATCGATCCGAACGGGGCCGACCGCTATAATGGCGGCGGCACACCGTCCTCTATTGCTCCCCCTCCTCCTCCTCCTCCCTGGCACGATAACATGCTATTAGCTAGCTACTGGGGTAGCTGGTACTCCCTACAACTACAAGCCTCCTTAAGCATGGCTTTGAAGCAAGCAATCAGCTACTGTATGCTCATCAGCTGGCTAGTGTTTTCTTTTGACCTATGCTATGCTTTGCTTTTGGGAGTACCCTGCTGGATAGCCGTAGCATAATTGTAGTTGTAGCCTTCCATTCCATCAGCTGCCCGCCCCCACTTTAGATCCTACTGCTGCTTCTGAATGCAGTAGTAGAGAGAGCTTTATTTGCAGAAGAAAGCTCATGCCTGGCCTACTTGGACTACCAAGTCACAACAGCAAGGCAGGCAGCAAAGCAAAAGCAATATAAAAGCAGCAGCAGCCTGAATGATGGCACATTCCCAACTCATCCATGATGGCAGGCACGCCACAAAGCAAGCACTAAAAATCTCTTGCGCTGCTAGTTTAAGCCCGGGATGCGTGGTTGGTTAGCGAGAGTACTAATCCATCCGCGGCACCGCGTGTCAATCCGAATTCCGAGATCACGAACGGGTACCACTAATCTAATCCGCCATGCTTGCTCATGCTGGCCGGTCCCCGCTGGTGATTAGGCCCCCTGATACGGAAACAAGGCGTGAGGTCCCGCGCGAATCCACAGCGGATGGATCCGCCGCTCGCGACAACCAGCACCGAATCTCAAGCACCGCCGAGTTGGCTCGCTCGCTCGCAGAATATACTACCATCCGTACACCACGCGCGGTCGCGTACTAGTAGTACTCTGCTGCTGCTCCTCCCAAGATCCTTTCACTACTTGATAACTCCACCGTAGCCCACTAGTAAGTAAGATGCACTCCGAATTCTTCATCTTAAACAAACGGTAATCTGTCCTGCTAGTAAGATACTACTGTACTGTTTCAGGGAGTCGAGATCCTCCTGCCAGGGCCCAGCAGGGAAGGCGTGGTAAAAAAGTTCAGAGCTGCTGGTTTTCATCTCTGCAAAGGTTTTTACTGGACTGGCCACCGGGGGTAGTTGGACTGGGATCCATCAATCAATTATCGCTGGGAATATGGCACGGGACCATGCTGTGAATCCGTGGCCTAACAGGCTATAGTGGAGGAGGTTATTGTATTCATAGGATTGAGGTGTGCTGCCGCTGGCTGCAATCCAATCCTGACCAAGCAGACCTGAATGTGTATGCAGCAGCTGCTACCTGCTACTGCTAGTGCTATCTATCCATTCTTTTACTTCCTTACTCCATCAATAATGCAAGAGCAACTGCAGAGTGCAGGAAAAAGCAAGTTAATCTGCGGCAGGCAGCGGCAGCCCCCACCCCCTCCTCCTCTTCATCAATCACATGGACGGACCACCACCACAAGGGAAGGGAACCCTCATCATGATCATCCCCCTCCATTGCTGGCCTTGCTGCCACCACCATCATCAACATTGCTCGGGGATACATCGAGAACACAGCACTTCTCTCACATCAAGGATGCCAGGCACAAAGGCAAAGGCACTAGAGTTTTGGCAACATTCCACTAGCATGCCAAAGGAATACTCACTCCTATGCAGCTTGACCATCCATTCATTCATGCATCCAAAGCACAGGGAAATGGCACATTGAGATTAACCTTGTTTTGCACATTCTTCTACCATCACAATATGGAGCAAGAAGGGAAGCCGCCCAGCAGCATCACCATCTGTAAAGCACCATCATCTCTTATGACCACTATTCATAATTACTATACCTACCTTCCACTTCAAGGAAGTTGCTTTTTTTTTTGTCCAAAGCAAGAAAAAGGTGAAAATAAGCTAGAAAATAAAAAGGAAAGAAAAAGAAAAAAAAGGGGGAGCGATTCTAGCTGGTACTAGCTTCTCATGTATACTGACTGACTGATCCAGGTTGTTATTTCGACCATGGTGACGACGCTGACCGATCGATGACCACCTGTGTGTGGCCTGCGCTCCCCTCCTTCCGGTTGGGTGGGTTCACTGCTTTGTCCAAGGCATCAGCAGGAGAAAGCTTGGCAGGCGCCGGCGACCGTGCCTCACATCATCGAGCAGCTGTTGGGGTTCTCGTCGCTGAACATGTTGTCATGGGGGTGCGGCTGAGGGTAGTACATCGGCGGCGGGTAGGGCATCGCCGGGCGGCCGTACCCGTACCCGTACCCCATCGGTGGGTAACCGGCGCCGCCATGGACGTGGTGGCCGTGGTGACCGTGAGGACCATGGCCATTCATCATCATCTGTGGCTGTTGCTGCTGCGCCATCATGGACATGTACTGCTGCTGCGCCATGGGGTTCCCAGCCGCCTGCATCATCTCCGGCCCGGACGGCATGCCGCCGCCGCCAGAACCGCCAGGATAGAACCCAGCCCCAGGCATCATGCCGCCGGCCGGCATGCCGTGCGCGGCGGCACTGCCACCGGCCGGCTGCATGCCATTGGCACCCATGTGGGGGTGGCCCATCGGCATGCCGCCCATCTGGCCCATACCGGGGAAACCGGCGCCGCCCATCATGTTCGGCGGCCTCATCATCATGCCCGGCTGCTGCGGCGGCGGCATGCCGCCCATCATCGGGCCGCCAACGCCGGCGGGTGGACCACCGGCGCCACCGCCCTTCTTGGCCTGGCCAGGCTGGTTCCCGCCGCCCTTGCCGTTCTGCGGCGGATGCGCTCCGCCACCGTTCTTGCTGTTTCCGCCTCCGCCGCCCTGGTTCTGCTTGGCGCCAGAGTCCTTCTTGCCGCCGTTATTGGCGCTCCCCTTGATCTGCACCGGGATCTCGTTCCCGCCGCCACCCTTCTTGCCGCCGCCGCCGCCGTTGGCTCCCTTCTTGTCGCCCCCGCCGGCGCCCATCGGCATTGGCATGGGCTTTGCCATCATCTTGGGGTCGTCGTACCAGTCGTCGTCGAGGCCCTCGTCCTCGAAATCCTCGTCGTCGAAGTCGTCGTCGAACTCATCATCGAACTCGCTGCCGTCGTCCCCGAACTCGTCGTCCTCGGGAACGTTGAACTTGACGGCCTTGGGGTCCTTCGCCGCCGCTGGCGCGGCCGCGGGGAACGGCATCTTGCCGCCCATGCCCATGAGCTGCGGAGGAAGCTTCATCCCCTTCATCTGCATCTGCTGGTGCAGCTGCTGCAGTTGCTGAAGCTGCTGCGGAGTCGGCTGCGGCATCGCCATCTTTGCATCTTTCGCGCCACCTCCGCCTCCACCGGCGCCGTTTCCAGCACCCGCTCCACCCTTGGGCTGGCCCTTGCCACCGGCATCCTTGGGCTGCCCCTTGCCGCCGGCATCCTTCGGCTGCTGGCCCTTGCCGCCGCCGCCGAGCTGGAGCTTTTGGACCTGGCTTACCAAGCCAGGCTTGGCGCCCCACAGCTGGGCGGGCTTGCCAGCCTTGTTCAGCTTCTTGATGACGGTGTCCGGATCCATCAGGCCGGACACCGTCACCTTCCCCTGCTCCGCATCTACACTGCTTTGGTACACACCTGCAGATCAATCCAACATTCCTCTTCAGGAAAAAAGAATGGAGAGAAGAACAAAGTAGCGCTGCTAAACAGAACTAGCGATGAAAAAATATAAACAAAAAATCAAGCAATTTGCGTTTAAAAAAGGTTTCTTTCTTACCATCGATCTTGTGGAGGATCTTCTTGACCTTCTTCTCGCACCCATCACAGTGGATATTCACTTTCAGCACGCATGTCTGGGAACAGACAGGAACAAAATGTTAGCAAAAGGGCAGGAGGAGACATGCACGGCGAGATGAAATCAGGCGGCGTGCATCGAACACAAGAAGGAACATGGAATGTGTGTGCTGTTGCTTGAGTTGAGAAGAAGCAAAACAAACTCACCTGCACCTTGAGGACGTCCTCCTTGCTCATCCTGACCACCTCAAATGCCGCAGCCTCCAATCGCCAAAGGCACGAGAGGCTTCAGATCTGGGACGAGTGCACTCAAATCAGGAAGAGAAGAACAAGAACGGCAACAGCCAGGAAACATTTCTCATCCCTCCCTCTGCGAAAACAGCGGTCAGATAGAGACGAGAGGAGGGAGTACCTTCAGTCTTGTCTCCTCGCTGGAGCGAGAGAGGGCTTATGGCTTGCAATAAAATAGTGTCCCTTCACACACTCGCACAAAGAATAAATCTAGAGAGAGAGACAACAGACCCTTGTTAGAGTTTGTGTTTGCAGAAGACCACGAGCAAGGCTATTAAGCGCCTGCAGTGTGGTCCAGAGAAAAAAAATGGAGGTAGGAGGAGGAAGAAGAGACTCCCTCTCCCCCCTATCTCTCTCTGTCTACCAACAAAGCTAAGCACATGGAGGAGTCTCTGCTTACCCTTTTTATTTTCCCTGGAAGCCTTTGCCTTTGGCCCTGGAAGCTGAAGCCTTTGCCTTTCTTCTTCAGAAGATTGTGAAATGGTGTTCTGCAAAAGACTAGCCCAAGGGGGATTTAAATAGGCTTTGTCACTTGTCAGGAAGTACAGGAAGGTGTAGAACATGTGAACTTAGTACTAGGCTTACCGACGTCAGTTTTTCTATGTTTTCTTACCAAAATTCTAATTTTATATACAAGTCCCTAGGAGTATGTGACTTCCATCCAGTTAGTAATTTTTTGGGCTCTGCAAAAAACTATTCAGCAGGGAATATTCCGTTAGGTATATGACGGTATTTGTCCAAATAGCTTGCGGGGACAAGCAGTGGCTACTGTTTGCACTAATCAGAAAACGAATTGGTTAACCAAAGAGCTTGCTTAGGAATAATCTTGTAAAGAGGGGCTTGCATGTCAAAAGCTGGAGGATGGATTCACAGGCACAATGCCGCAGCCCTTAGTAATTAGCTACCGTCCATGCACCGCTAACCCTTTTTTTTAAGGGTAAGATACACCTCTAACCATCATCGTCCTCTTCTTGGGTCACCAGAGGGCGGAGAGGCGCGGTGGTGTCACTAGAGACACAGTGACGTGGTGGACTGGGCCTGGGCGCGCGGCGCGGCCTGCAATGCAGCCCCCGCCCCAGGCATGAGCCATCCATTCCATGCGGTGCAGCCCGCGGGGGCGCCGTCTCCATGCCTTGTGTGTCAGTCAGTTAGCGAGTCAGAGGAGGGTGGTGAGCAGAGCACATTAAGTTCTCACACTCCTTTATGACGTTTTGGAGTTTAGGCTGCTGCCTAAACTTTCCTCTCCTTTTCCCTTTCTGCTAGTCCGTTACTGCCTTTTCACTAGCAGCAGTAACTCCTCTTCAACAACTCCTAAACTTTGCTTGCCTTTTTCTGTTGGATTGTTACTGTCTTTTAGCAGTAACTCTTCTCCTAAACCTAGAACCTGCCCTCTCTTTTCTGTTGGCCTGTTAATGTTCTTTAGTAACATTTTTCTTTAGTAGCATTTTTTACTTTACCTAAAAGTTTTATTTTTCTTCTGGTACTCCGTTTTTACGCTCAGCTCGCACTGAAACAAAATGGAGTGGAAAAGGGCAAGCAATCGCACTACTGACACCATGGATGGTTGCTTGTGTCCAAGATTCCAGGTTCATGCCAGTACATGCAACGTCGGCGACGTCTGTTTTGATCGGCTCGTCCGCGAAGAGTATTTTGGTTTTTTGCAGTGACAGCCGGTGCAAGGCAGGAAAGGATGGGTGACCGTTTGTGCGTCACTGTCGCAGGATCAGTTTGTTGTGCATGGAACTGTGAGTGTGGACTTGGGTCATTCGCCATCAAGCGCAGGCAGAGGCACACCACAGATCGGTCGATCAGTCAGCACTCAGCACTGCTGCTTGCAATCAGGTGTCGCTTGGCATATTAGAAAAAGATATGTTCTATGGAACGAGGCACTAATTCATAGTGTCTTAAAAATCAGAGCTTTAATTACACAATTCGTATCTTAAACATCAGAGGGTATAATTACATTACATATAGTAATGCTATTTGCAGATTTTGGAATTCAATTCATGCAAGCATACAAATATCTATGAAGATTTTCAATTCATGCAAAATAAATATGCGAATTCTATGCAATTCATTGCTTCGGCTAGATATTGACATGCATGATCTGCTATAACTAGACTGATGTCATTTGGAAGTGCTAAAAAAAGACAGTCTAAACAAAGAAAGGGAAGCAGTGCTAGTATTTGTATATTTTACAGGCACCACGTTAAATGCCTGCAAATAAACATGGGTATATCTACGAAGATTTTGCAAATCAAACCGCCACATTTATTCTCTCTCTCTCTACAATTCGCAGCTTCCGCTAGAGATTGACACGCATGCTGATCTACTATAGCTAGACTGGTCGGCGCCATCTTAGTTTTTAACAAAGGTTGATGCAATTTTAAGTGATAAAATCGGACAATCCAGACCAACATATTTGTTTTTTTTTTAAAAAAGACACACGTTCAATTTTTTTCCTACAATTAACTGCTGCCGCTGGAGAGAGATCAAAATGCAAGTGCTAAATAGCTAGCCTGATGTCAAAGCATATTGAAGTGCTAAATAAAAGGAAATTAGATGAAGAAAAGTATCCAAGGAGCAAACGTGTGCTTGTTTTTGTGTATCTTTTGCAGCAGGCCTGGCATTTAAGATTTAACTCATGCAGATATGAGAGTACACTATCTAGCAACCTACCAAGAGTTGACAAGCCAAGCAAGTATACATTGATTTTGTGGCAACAGTCCGTTCTGGCCGCTACAGATGGAGATGCTTTTCTTCAGCTGCAGTGATGCAATTGTGTCCTCCGGCGCTGAAGGCAGGACAACCCTAGAGGTCATGGATGGTGGCTGGCACTGCTTGAATTTCCTTGTCTGCATCTACTGCAATAAAAAGCGGGGCTGAATATGCTGTGATCTTCGTGGGTTCCTCCTTCCTTTCCGCCTCCCAACCGAAGCAAATCAAGGCGCGCCGCCGCCTGCCCTTTTTATCTAGTCTGAACTCTGAAAACCAACAACGCCAGCTGCTTGATGCTGCCTTGAACACGAACACGACGATGTCGCTCGCCACGTACTGGTAGCGGTAGACACATACGTGTACTTGTACTTTGTACTACGTACGTAGAGTAGCAATGGCCTGGCCTAGCCCTGTCCCCTATCGATCAGACTGGCGCTGCAGGGAATCTGTGCGGCGTACGTACGAAACGAATGCAACTCGATCGGGTTCATATGTTCATGGTCTGCTGCCACTGGTGGTTTGCAATGAATTTGGTTTGACGTATTTGAATGTCTGGTCTGGTTGCGAGTAATGAATGACCTCTGCCTCTGTGTGCAGATTGATTGGTTTGGAAGAATACTACGGTTCAATTTTCTTTTTCGCCGTCCAGTGTGTGATAATGGGCCGTGTGGTACCAAGATTAGATGTGGGGCAACGTGGTGGGTTTGGTGGACTTTGGAGCAGCGTGGGCCAGCTGGTCCAGCCTCGAAAGAAATTCACAGAAGCTGGGCCAGCATAGTGTGAGTGACATGGTTGTTGTAGGGAAAAGGCCTGCCGCCGACGCCGCTGCAGCATTTGCTCCATCGATCGGTTGGCAGCAAGATAGGAAGGAGAGGATCGGCATGTCGGCGCTCTTTAGGTTCAGCTTCTGGATAGGTCGGTCCATGTTTGGTTCGGGGAGTTTTTTTAAAAAAGGGGATAAAAAAATTAAAATTCGAAAAAGGGGAGTCGGATGGGAAAAATTCGGAAAATAGGTACCTCCCGCCCGTTGATCAGGCGGGAGGCGTGGGGCCGGGGTCCAAAAAAGATTTCGAGGCCCCTCCCGAGGGCCTCTTCGCGAATAAGAAGAAACTTTTCTTATTCGCGAAGAGATCCCTAAGGCAGGCCTCCCGCCCGGCCAGTGGGCGGGAGGTGCCCCAGTTATGATTTTTGTTATATTTTTTTGGAATTTATGTTTCATAAACTATTTAAAATTCAGACTTTTTTCAAATACAAGATTTATTCACCGTACTCTTATGTATGCATATAAAATTTTAATTCAATTTTACGAAGAAGATTACGGTATCTAAAACTCGTACGAAGATGGTTAAACGATAACATTTTGCAACGTAGAATCCAAATATTAGGATAGTACGATACAAATACACATCCGGATCTGATACAAACTCAACGTGGCGAATATTACACATGAGCAAACGACGTTCAAATAAAATTACAACTAAATAATGCCTGATGACGTAGTAGCACTCGATCGGCGACGTCTCCCACTCCTTGATGCAACCGGAGGTCTTCCATCTGTAGCATCACCTGTAGAGCCAGCTTCAGCAGAACTGGGGCAGCATCATTGTTTGGACAACATTTATACGTGTGTCCAATCTGATTACATGCACTGCAGCACTGTATCTTCGGACGGAGCTCTGACTCATCCATATCATTACGAATACGCCGTGTCTGACGACGCCCTCTCTTAACCCGTGCTGATCTTGGGTCTGGAATATATATAACAGGATTCGCTATCTCAGTGAACGATCCAACCAAACGGAACCCATAGATCTCATACTGCCAGGTGCTGGCAATTGTCTCCTTTCTTAAGTAATGGGAAACATATATATCGACAGGATGTCGAATATCCGCACAAGCAGCCATTATATGAGAACACGGTACGTGCAGCAACTTTGACCTCATGCATGAGCAACAACAAGTTCTATCAAACTTGAGAATGCACTCCTTTACAGGAGTTTGACGTCTCATGCCACGTCGCGCTCTGACTTTAGGAGATACCTCAAACTTGAGCTCCTGTGTACCATATTGCCGTACATGGTGTAGCCGGGCGCTAACTGCCTTTTTGTCATATATTCTATCATTATTTTTCCAAAACATCTCTCAGAATCTTGTATGAATGCCTGATTTTTAGTGAACCGATCCCTAAAGTAATCGGTACACCCGCGGACGATGAATTCCACAATTGCAACCAGTGGAAGCCTACGAACACCACGCAACACCCAATTGTAAACCTCGGCGAAGTTGGTGGTCATTATGCCGTATCTTACACCATCGGTATCGTAAAGTAACGCCCACTTCTCCTTCGGTTCATTCTCAATCCATTCAGAAAAGGTTTTCACCGCTAACTCAGACCTTCTGCGAGTACGTGTAATATCTGTTGGCAAAGGACACAAAGCCTCTGTTTCATCCTGTGCAGTTCTGTTTTTTATGCGTCCTCGCTTCTTTTCTTCCCGGTCAGTTCATCAAGTTTCTGCCACTATTTGTTAAATTTTTGCTGATTTGTTTCCTTGCATAGCCTTTTGAACATATCGATAAGGTGCTTGTTCTTGAATTGCCTGAAAATGTTTACACCGATATGTCTCATGCACCACCTACTGCGAACATCACGCCACTTGGGCGGCTCTCCGGTCTCCACACACCCCTCCTGCAAATCTAGTATTGCCCTCAGTATGCCGGGGTGACGATCATGAATCAGCCAGACATCTTCCCTATCCCGAACGACTGCAAGCTTAACTCGTTCCAGAAACCAGTACCAACTATCTGTGTTCTCACTCTCAACAAAAGCAAAAGCAACAGGAACCAATTAATTATTTCCATCCACTCCAATAGCTGTCAGCATTTGCAATCTATACTTTTCTGTGAGAAAGGTCCCATCGATGTACAGTAGAGGCCGGCAGTGTTGAAATGCGTTAATGCATGGACCCAAGCTGAAAAAGACCCGCTGCAATATGTAGGGCGGATCTTCTCCTCTGTCTAGACTTTTCAGGTCATAATAGCTTTTAGGATTTCTCTGACATAGGACGGCCAGCAATCGAGAAATATTATCACATGCAGCCTCGAACGTACCAAACCTTATCTCCAACACCTTCTGTTTCGCACTCCACGCCTTACTTTACGATATGGTATACTTGTACTTTTCCTGAATATACCTGATAATAGACTTTGGTTCATATGACATGTTCTCTACTATCATCCCGTACATCTCATTTGCGATGTATTGTGATGTAAGGTTGCGATGGGTCTTCTGCACCCCCGGCAAATGACATGTGTGCTGAGTGACAATTGAGCATTCCCAATAATCTTTCCATTTACCCTTATAAGCATGCACCCGCCTCGGACACCCCTCCTTCACACATACCACATCGTACTTACAAGATTTGCACTCGACTGTTTTAAACTCTCGCATAAGAGAGAGACCAGCACTTAACAGCTTCCTTGACCTTTTCAATTGAGTGGTACCTCGCACCCTGGACAATTTCATTCTCCTTGCAATCCGAAGGCACGCTAGATCCGTCATCTACGACAAGATGACTGAAGTCGCTGCTTACCCATTCTTCAGGCACATCATCGTCATCATCAGACGAATCGGCATTCATTGCTTCATCCAATTCACGTTCTTCGTCTTGCAGCTGTTCAACAATAAAGGGTATGTTCTCGCCCTCATCAGCCACGCATTGAGATGCTGCGGTGCCACCTGCCTCAATGTTTGCCTCCTCAAATTCTTCATCAATATTTTCATCTCCCGGAGCAGCTTCAATGTTTATTAAAGGGTTCTGGTGCACACTGACAAGAAGTACCAATGGCCACTGCCAATGACTTGCATTTTGTAGATAAGTTAATCAGTCCTCGTTGCTTGCAAGTGGCATCAGCTCCCATATCAAAGCATGAGTGGTACGATTTATGACGCACTGAACACTCACAGTGTGTGTCTCCTGATTAATCTTTAATCCCCTCGTTAACCAGTTGCATAGGGATTCAAATGTCCTTTCGTGCGGTCTGGTAATTTCTCTAACCGCACAGTTGAATTCACTTAAATCTACCCCATTCGGACCATAAATTATATTTTCTTCTCCGTAATATATACTGAAAATACCCTTCTCAGAAGACATATCCGTCAATCATTAATAAACTAGTTATACTACATATTAATATACAACGACGACCCTAAATTTCAGCGATTCTCAAATTATATTTTACAGATTCTAAACTATTCAGAATATAAATTATACTAAAAACAAATAAAAATACTAAAAACTATTCAAAACATAACTACTCTAAGAAATATTTTCTAGATTATAGTTATTTTCAAGTAATTATACGGCTAGAATGAGAATATACCTCCAAATCGACATGTGAACGGGTTTCGCCGCTTCCTCTTCTCTCTTCCTCTCCTCTTTTTCTTTTTTTTTTTTTCTGATTTTTGCTGGATAAAATGAAATTTTTGGAGCAGGTTGGGGCTTCCGGGAGGGACCTCCCGCCCGACCAAAGGGCGGAATGCCCCTCGGGATCACATCCCGCCCGTTGGATGGGCGAATAAGATAACTTTTTTATTTGCGAAGAGGCCCTCGGGGAACCTCCCGCCCGCTGGATGGGCGGGAGGTCCCCGCCCCACGCCTCCCGCCCGATCAGCGGGTGGGAGGTACTTATTTTTCAAAATGTTCCCAACCGGCACCCCTTTTCCCAATTTTATTTTTTTATTCTTTTTTTAAAAAAAACCTCTAGTTCGGGCAGATCATCTCGGGCCGCCCACCTCCTACGGTTACTTACGGGACTTTGGGCCCTTTGTATGCTTGCTCTTCGCAGCATCGTGGGCCTCTACTGCGTAAAAAGATGGCGGTCTCCGCGTGCTGCAGTGCACTAAGCAAGTGGGCCTCGGACGCGACCATCATGGTATAGAGTATTTCTTATACAAGAAGATCATGGTAGAGGTAGAGTAGGAGAGTGGGTTCACGTCAAGATGCATGTGCAGATTGAAGCGAAGGGCGCATGTTCCACATCTCCATCAGACCATCACCTGGACTGGACCACAAATTGCTAGAGCCGAGGAGCAGATAGCCGGCCAAGCATCAACCAACAACGAACGGCTCGTAGCACATCCATCCAGAACGTAAAAGTTGTGGCACGGGGGGCTAGGCCTGCCTGCCCGCCTGCCTTGCCTAGAGATTTGCGCGGCGAACCAACGCCGGCCGTCGAACAAGACGACAGCGTCAGCCGTCAGGGGATCCATCTGGCGGGTCCATCAGGCCCGACCGGCCCACTGCAAATCATGCCACGTCAGCCAGAAGCTCCACGTCCTCATCCCGGGCTCTCTCCAGTTCCAGCCGACCTCGACTCCGACTTCGCGCCACGCCGGTCTTGCTATAAATGCAAAGATCCCAGGTACAGTTTTCTCACCTCGTTCGATCCCCATCACCCGTGCCGCACGGACCCCTGTCGATCTTCCCTTCTCCGTCAGTCACATGTCTTCTTCTCCGATAGATCAGTTGGACGCCGCTGCTGCCGCTTCTGACGGGCGGGTGGTCACCCACCATCAGCCGGTCTTCCATGGCCGGACGTCCTCGCTCCAGGAGACTCGCATCGAGCGGCGGCCGTACGACGCGGATGCGGAGAGGAGCTCCCGCGTGATTACCGCTACTCTGATCTACCGCCCTGAATCCAGCCGCAGCTGCAAGCGTGCTCGACTCGCCGCCTCCAGCGACGCCGTCCTGGGCCTGCAGGAGGCCGGGGACGGCGCGGGGACGCCGGCGGCGGCGGAGTGTGCCGTGTGCCTGCAGGACTTCGCGGCGGAGGACAAGCTAAGGGCGATGCCCTGCTCCCACACCTTCCATCAGGACTGCATCTTCCGCTGGCTCCTGGTCAACCATGTCTGCCCGCTCTGTCGCCACGCGCTGCCCACGCAGGAGCAGGACGACGACGAAGACGAGAGACGTCGCCAGGAGGATGCGATCGACGAAATTTATCGGGAGTTTTATGAGGTCAATGATCGGTACTTTGGTGGCCAATATCTTGACCCGCATTATGGCGACGAGAATCATCAGCAGGAGAGCATGCCCCCGCCCCCGGTGCCGGAGGAGGCCTAGATAGACACCTGGATTGGATTCAACAGCGTCATGCTGGAATCATGTGTGCAAGTGCTGCTCTCTGCACCATTCTACCTAATCAGCATAAGTTATCAGCAGCTCGGTGATGATGTGCTTCCAGCAGACATCTAATCTAAAAAGTGTGCTGTGTGTATCTTGGCTTCAGTGTTAAGACTAAACAAGAAGCGCAAAACCATCTTGATTTCTTTTCGTGCTAGTGGTGTTCAAGCCAATATTCATTGTTGTTTTACTGATACTATGTGTAAGTTTTCAGCAATCGGTGATGCATGCTATGTTGCTAATCCTCAATGACAAATTGAGCTACTTTCTGCTGGAAAACGTCTTGCTAGTCAAGAGAAACAACTCCTATACACAACCATTGCCCTTCTCTTTTTTCCCCCTCTTGTCATCTGAAGCTTTTCAATCACGGCAGTTCGACAAGCTCAGGGCGATGCAGTGCTCCCACGCCTTCCGTCAGCAGTGCATCTTCGAGTGGCTCCAGCCGTCCAGCGTAATGGCGTCTGCCCACTATGGGCCTGTTTGTTTGGGCTTATAGATTATACTATCCAGCTTATTTGGTAGCTTATATAATCTAGCTTATTTTTTCTGGATTAAATAAGCTGAGTCTTGCTGTTTGTTTGCGTAGCTTATTTGGGCCCAGCTTATTTATCCTAGACGTGTAAAGACAACAATACCCTTAGGTACTAGACTTATTCATTTGCTTACTATTTTCACAACATTAGCAGTTTTAAATCACCACCACGCGTGGGGAGGGGAGGAGTGAGCGAGCCAGAGAGAGGGGCGCGTAGGGAGCCAGCCAGGGAGAGGGGCGCGTGGGGAGGGGAGGAGGGAGTGGGCTGGTGGGATCCAATGGCAATTGCGGGTAATTTGCTCCTCTTTGCCATGGGTAGTGGGTCTTTTGGTAGAAATAAGTTGAAATAAGCTCCACTTGACTAGCTTATGAGATTATGGTGTTTTTGACTCTAGATTATATAATCTGAGCAAATAAGCTGCCTGTTTGTTTCCTTTACAAATTATTTAAGTTGGTTTGTATAATCTACAGCTTATTTAAGCTCAAACAAACAGGCCCTATGTCGCACCTCCCACGAGCTGCCCACGCGGCAGCAGGACATTGGCTATCAGCAGCTGATCCGGCGGTTGCCAGAGGACTAACTCTCAAGTAGAATGATGACAAGGATGCCTGTGTTCCAGTGTACCTAAATTGATTAGCAACCAGCAGCTTGGTGGGTTTTCTTTCTTCTTCAAAGAGATGTAATCGAAAGAGTGATGCATGCTATTTATATTCTCTTCAATCTAAAACTAAACAAGAAACAACAATCTCAAACAACACACAGTTGAGGGTATTCTACATTTCTACCTAGCAGAACAGCGCTGGGTTCGTAGCTTACTTCATACGTTCTTCTGAATGACTGTCAGGCTCGTACGTCATGGATTCAAATCGTAGTACAACTGTGCACCAACACAGTAGGGGCGTGCCCCTCCCGTTCCCTTCAAAAAAAAAAAAAAACTGCGCACAGAGCCGTCACGAGGATGCGAAATAGGAGCATGATTGCCAGTGACCCATCAGATGCTTTGCAATGTGTTTCAAATGTAAATCTGGATAATTTACAGTTGCCTACACCCTAAACGGAACATATAAAGCAACATATTTGCCTTCTTGAGCAATGTTAAGATGCATTAGTACACACCCAAGCAGATCTGGGCGCAGGAGCCTCGGGTCCTCACGCAACTAATGTTGGGACCCAGTCTTCTTCATCCTCAGGAAGCTCACTAATGTGATTCTAGAAGGAATACCCGTGCCCGGCCTCTTCTTGATGGTGGTTGTCTTCCACGGCTTCCCGTCTCTTACACTGCTCGTGGTTGTTGAGGTTACATTATAGAACTGCATGTAGACAAGCCGTGATCAAGACTACCAACAAGTTTTCCATTAAAGTGAGAAAGTAAATTCTTCCAGAGGAAACTGGTCGAGTTGGGAACATATTCACCTCACAGACACCATGCAGAAGCAGCCTCTGAAATGGGTCCTGGACATTCAGCACAAGTACATCTTTATCACTGGTATCTTCAATGAAGGCCCTAACTCGTTCCTTCAAACATGAAAGTGAAGAAGCTGGCAAAGTAAGCAACTGGCAAGCTGAGCCAAATGTGCTGGAAGAAAACTCAGTACAAGTTAACATAAATGAAGTGACGAAAATCACGATTCTAATTTCTAAGTGAAAAGAACTCTGCTCCAGATTCTGGTGAGGTGACAAAAAATTCCCTTATCTAGCATTGGTGCCAGTTTGAAGCCTGTAAATGTAAACGCAAGGTTTCCAACAAAGCAGTTCCTGATAATAAACCCACAGTACAACATTCTTTTTCCGACGTATTTTTCTGACGAATCCTAGGCACCACTGTGAAACGGGTTGTAATAGTCATCTGTGCTTTTACAAGCATAGTGCTAAACTGTGAAACTGTTGATACTGGAAACTTCACAATTACTAAACAGCTATAAATATATTTTATTCCATATACTCCACTTAAATATTTTGAGTCTTGAAATAAATAACAAACTAGAAGTAGTATGATGTATTATCTACATGTGCTAAATGTCAGATAGACATACAAATACATTATCAAGAGTTCAAATGTCTGCTTTACAAGAAAAACTAGTCAATCCTGAATCCATTTTAATCGCTCCAATAAATAAAACTACAAAAATGATTACTTTTTTCAGGGAAAAAATAGAATGAACTTGGTTTTGCGGAAAAATAAAGTTGAACTAAAGGAACGAAGGTAGTACTTCATATATTTCAAGCAGATTGGGTAGGAAATTTCTCTTTATAGATTCTCTTGTTTGGCGATCTATACGGCGCCAAGCATTCAGCGCAATCGACTCATCTTCGTCCACATGAGTCCTCGGTTTTTCCGATGATATTTTGATGTGTTGCATCAATCTTGCCTACAAATAAGAAAAGAAAGTGCAAGTATAACTGATCCATAAACGACTGCGTGCGATGGTAGTGTGACATACAAATTTTATTTCCCTTTTTAACATTTCACTAAATTATACTGTGAACAATGATGAACAGCATGTTGCTAGCAAGATAGGCACTAACACGCTACATACCTCAGCATCCATGTCAATGCTCCTGAAGGCATCCCATTCACCAACACTTGTCCTGCAGAATGCTGACAAGGGCAGTTCCTCACCTACATAATCATCATAATATGGAGATGAGCTTTTCCAAAATATAGACAGGTAAATAAAGGTAATGCATTTGATGCCTATGATGAACAGAAGAGCAACTCCACATGAGCACTTATAAATGAAAACATATGATCTAAAAATAGAAGAGAAACGGGCGTATGATTAACTCCATAAATTTCAGAACTGCATTACTTATGAAAAAACTAACATGTTTTAAGAGAAAATATCGTCTTTATATGATTTTGTCAACACAGCCTAGAGGTTTTCTGCCATATATTTACATGGTGGAATCAAAACCAGTTACAAGAAATAGTTAAAGTACTGAACTGCAAAATCAAGAAAAATCATGTTAAGAAAAACTCAAGCAGCATTTGGAGTTTACCCCATGGTGGAGGAGCAAAGAGGCCTTTGATTTCCTCAACATGAAGCCGTGGGACAAGTTCAATCAGCAAGCGGTCATTCATCCATCTACGCGATCTCCGGTTACTGACCTGTGTAATATTGTAATATGTAAACCATCAACCTGCAGACCCCTAATACAAATCATAACATGTTTCATAGTGCATCTGAATTCTATTCCACTAAAGACTACAACAAAAAGATGCTATTTTTTGCACATTTTCATTTTTACTTCTCATCACAAGAGATGCACGTCGATTGGACTGAATCATCCACCACAGACAAACAAAAAAGGGTAGCAAGAGGTAGAAAGCAGCACCAATCCGGATGAGCTTTCTCACCTTGGTGGCCATGTCCTCGAGGGCTTCAATCTTCCTCTCAATCAACTGTGAACGCGACCTAACGCCGTCGCCTGCGTCCGTTACACCAAAAATTTCAGGAAAGTTTGCCACAGTTGCCCGATTTGGGGGGGCAAAACCGACATCGCCATCTAGAGAGTTTTCTGGTAAAGGGGCTACCTTTATCGGAATCGAAGAGGGACGAGTAGAACTCCTCCTCCCTCCGCAGCAGATCCGCGCTCGCCATGGCTGAAGCCTCGCACGATCTCGGTCTTGAACTGCTGCAGCTGTCGATGCGGTCGCCGGTGGTGCCGAACAGGGCAGAGGCACGGCCGCACTGGGCGTCGGAGGGTGGTGGAGCGTTGGTCGACGGCGAGCGGATGGTGGGCGGCGGCGTATGCAACCTGGTGGAGTTGGGGTGGGATTGGGGATCGCCGTATTCAAGAGCTTGTGTTCGTGATTCGTCTTCCGACGAGGCGACGAGAAACTTTGCTCGCGTGTACGTATTTCTATGAAAGTGGGTCCACCCGCATGAGGGGCCCACGTGTATGACAGTCAGTTTTCCTTCCCCTCCTTTTAGACGATGTCAAGCAGTTTTCCTGGCAACCTCTGCAGAAGATTGACGGCCGCGAAATATCGATAAATCACGTTGGCGCGTGGTTCGGTACGCTACTAGCACGAATGACATAAAACTTGGGTGATAAGAGATTTCTTTGTGCATGTGCAGGTACCTGGACATGCTGTTGGCCCGCACAAGAGGGCAGCCTAGCGGTGCTAGCGGCCCACGCAAAGGCAAGGGCGGTGTGTGTGGGCAGGAAGAAAAAAGAAACGGACCGTGAAGGAAAGAGGAATCGATTCAATACAGCCTAAGCTTAAAACGGATGAAGGAATTCTTGATTTAGAAATAGGTAAAGACAAAGACTTTACGTGAGAACAAAGAAGCTCTCACGGTGATTGTAAACGTCCTAGCAGCAGCCCACCACCATCGTTGTCATCTTCCGTTGCGCCGTACGGAAGCATTTCCGCTTCACAAGTTGAGCTGAAAGCAAGAGGCGAGCTTGCTGCTTGCGGCCGGCCAGCCGGGCCCGTGGCCCCACCTCCGCCCGCATGGTCGCAACCTTTCCACACCGCCGGACTTGGGTTGGCGTGCCGTGCCGCCGCACGACGGCAGGACGGGACGCCCACGCACGCAAGCAAGCCGGCCCAGATATCGTAGATTAATCGCCGTGCCCGTGCTTCCCAAACGCCTCCATCCAAAAAAAGGCCTCGGAAGCATCCATGCATCCATTTGGGAAAAGGCGAAGCTGCCAAAGATTCTGTGCAGCCCTGCCCTGGATTGGCCGTAAGCAGTGAACGCGAGAGGCTCCTCTGGCTGTTGGACGTTAAGAGGCGAAGCAAGGCTGCAGGGCAACTTTTTTCCGAAGTTTTTTATCCTGGTGTCCAAATCTGGTGAAACACCCGCGGGCCCCCCACGCCCTCGGTCTCACAGCTCGCAACTCTCCCGCGGCGGCACGCCAGAGAGAGAGAGAGACTTCCTGTCCTGCGCTTCGGGCAGTTCGTCTCCCCACCTTCCCACCGCGCAACGCCTACGACAGAGACGCACGAGAGCCATGGCGCCGCAGCAGGAGCAGGAGCAACCCCCAATGGACGCCGCCCGGCGCCGCCTCCGCGCGGTCTCCGCTCACCTCCGCCCGCCGGCGACCGCCGCGGGCCGCGGCCTCGACGCCAACCCCACCGCCGGCGAGTACGCCCATGGTCCGTCCTCTCCCCTGTTTATTGCCTGCTGATACACGTACGCGCGATCGTCCCTGCTCCCGCGTGGCGGCACTGGAGTTCGGGTTCGATTCGATGGGACTTGCAAAGCTTGAGAACAGGAGGTCCAAAGTAGCGAGTTACAATGCCTTCGCCTTGCTCTATCTCTTGTAGGCTACCTCTGAACGAAAATAACACAGTACAAAATCGTCGCTTTGGCAATTCGCGCTGGATTGGGGATGTTGCCTTGTTACATCACCAGGCAAACAATTTTGAGACTCTGAAAAAGTGGTTTCTAGCAACAAAATTCGAAAATTTCGTATCTGGTTTAAGATTTGAATTGCCTCGCTCGACTCGTTCCTAATGAACTGAGAGGTGCAGCATGATCTGGTACTCCTCCCTGTCGACCTGATCAGAGTAGGTGCTGCTCCTCTCTGATCTGTCAACACAGTGGACGCAAAGTTTCAGTTGCACATACATTTCATAAACTATACTTGTGTATCTGTTTGTCAATGCAAGTGATATGAATCTACCCTGAAACATGTCGACATTGGCATCCACACCTTTTTCTGATGACTCGTTGCCCAGCCGATGCATTCTCCATTCCAACCATGCATGTTTGAGTTGACCAACTTAAACAAACTACCATTATTAATTCACCCTACCATCTTTTCAGTGCAGGGTTACAGTGTGGTTCTTCCCGAGAAGCTGCAAACTGGAAAGTGGAATGTGTACAGGTAAGCTATTCATAATGTTTTAAGCAACATTTTTTATTGTATGGTGGATCATAATTTGTTATTCCCATCTTGCAGATCTGCACGGTCACCTCTTAGGTTGATAAATAGATTTCCTGAAAATCCAGATATCGGAACGCTGCATGATAATTTTGTGTAAGAAGCCTCACCATCTCTCTTGGACATGCAACCTAACCAATGCTAGCTCTTTACTTCCTTAGGATGCTCCCAGTACTTCTGTTTTTGGAATTGTGTTCAGCATTGATTCTTGTTAAAACCCTAACTGCAAGAAGTTATTTGGAAGGTGTGCTCCTTCTCTTCTTTATTTTTGGAAACTTTGGGATCGAAAAAGAAACATGTGGGGCTTAACATGCCAAACAGAGTTTAAATTTTTTATATATTGTGGTACAGTATGGTCTGGAAAAACTTGAATGCAGGAACTTTTATCTGACAGTTTTGTGACAGCTAGTAAAGTTATACTGTCCTTTTGCAGACTGCATGACTGATACAAAAAATGCCAATATTCAAATTTAAGTACCGTAATAATCTCTCAGACGTGATACTCTACGATATCCCAAATTGACAGGTATGCAGTTGAGACGTTTAGAGATTGTCGATACCTGGGAACAAGAATCCGCGAAGACGGAACGGTTGGAGAGTAAGGAACTAAAGAATGGCTACTGGATGCATGCTATATTATCTCCTTCTTTAGTATTTTTACCTGCCTTGTTTCACTCTTTAAAGCGTCAAATAACTTTTCAGTTACAAATGGATGACATATGGGGAAACAAGTACGAGCAGGACTGCAATAGGTTCTGGTCTCATTCACTATGGAATACATGAAGTGAGTCTTAACAGGAAAATGTCCATTTGTTTTTGTCTATCAACAAACAGATATGTTGTTACACACAGCACCTACAGTGTAGGGTGGTGAATTTTTTGAACGTATTTTAATAACTTGTTTAACTGGGATTCAGGGTGCACGCATTGGTCTGTATTTTATAAACAGACCTGAATGGATCATAGTTGACCATGCTTGTGCTGCATACTCATATGTATCTGTGCCACTTTATGACACCCTTGGTAGGTTCAAATCACAGATTTACCCAGGACTCTTTTACATCATGATGCATCTAGTGACCGTTTTCTGTATTGTACTTTCTTGCAGGTCCAGATGCAGTTCAATTCATTGTGAACCATGCCACAGTAGAAGTTATTTTCTGTGTGCCTCAAACACTAAGCACTGTAAGCTTTAGTACCTTCTATCAACATTAGATAAGTACCAACACCTATAATCTAGTTAAAGTTTAACCTAAACAACTAATGGGGATGCTTGCCTCTGGTCATACCAGTCCCAACTAATTAGGTTGAACTGACAAGTTATTCCCAGGAAGCTAGGCTATTTTTATTGTGAACATAAAAATTGCACGTCTTAGATGCTTGGCGATGTCAAAAATCTTGGATACTGCGGTTCCTAGTGGATACATCATGCTTTTGTGGACCCTATCCATGTATGTGCACGCTTAACATGGTGGATGTTGCGGTCTGATCCTGAAATGGGAGCTACATGCACTACAGTGAACTTTTTTGTGATTACTAAAGTCATACTTTTTTTCTTGTTTAAAATAATAAATCAGTTTATATCTATTATTGTTCAATTGAAATTAATTGTAGATGTATTCTCTGAAAAATAAGAACATTCAGTTTCCTACTTTCCTACCTATTGATTTTCTTTATTGAATGCAGCTGTTAAGCTTTATAACTCAAATGCCATGTGTTCGTCTTATAGTGGTAAGTCTCAACCATTCACAATTAACAATGTAACATTCATATCTTTAGGTTCTACTCTTCCTTTTATTTTCTAACTTGTTTTGTATAGGTAGTTGGTGGAGAAGATGTTAAGATTCCACCCACACCCACAAATACTGGAGTGCAAATTATAACTTACCGCACGCTACACAATCAGGTGCGTTTTCAAACGAGCCTCGAGCTTTTATACTAAAAAATCCTGTTTATGCCGAACTGTTCACTTCTAACAAGCTGCATAATTGCAGTTATGTGAATATTATTTATTTTTACCTTAAGCTAAGAAACGTGATAGATGCCAACTATCCATTGTCAGTGACATTGATCTTGAATTGGCTAAGTCAGCTTCACTATAAGCAATCTGCAATTATCTTTTTCTCTATTTCTGTTTGCTTACTGCCTTAATTTATTCCGTTTTTCCTGTAAAAATTGTGCTAAATGGATTCATACCTTACAAAGTTGATATGCCATCTAGTCTGCATTTATGTCACATGCATTTTTATGTGAAACCACATGAGACAGTGTTTTGTTTTGGTTGAAAATTGGTCATAGCTAGAATGTGAAATTGAATCACTAGTTGATACTTGATAGTAAACTGACATGCTAAATGTCTGTTTCAGTGTATGAATATGAGCATGGCATGACTGTGGTGTTACATTTGTATTTTACCGTTTCGGATGCAATGCACATGAGAGCATATGGACAATCTTACTCAGAAGTAAATGTCCTCTTGTTCAAGTTGTGTCATCTTCTAACTGTTCAATGCTTATTGGTAGAGAGTGTGTGCATGCTGGACATATTGTCATATTTTATTTTTATGATGATTAGCAGGTGCATTTTCAATGCCATTATTTTTTTGCCAAAAGTCCAATTTAGAAAGACGTTTTGTTGTTTTATATTTGGATAAAAAAATATTAGCACCTCAATATGCTCACTCCTGGCTATATGTTATCTTCACCTGTTTTGAAAGCAAATATGGCTCGGGAAATTGGTGATTGATTAAGGACAGTACACAGAGTACATTATATAGGAAAGGATCATCTAGGGTTTATAGAAAGTACCCAATCAACGGTGATCCTTGCCTAATCTGAATCAACTACCATAAAACCCAAAGGGCAACCCTAGCCGCCTGGGCTGGGCGCCACGGCCCAAAGGCCGACCCACTAAACACCTGTCTAACATGTTTTATGAATTCCATCTGATTTTTAATTTAGGGAAAGATGAGCCCTCAACCTTTCCAACCTCCAAAACCTGATGACGTTGCTACTATTTGTTACACGAGTGGTACCACAGGTACTCCAAAGGTAATTCATCCATCCTTCTAATTATTATTCGTCCGTTGCTCCATCAGTAAATCTCTTCTACTTCTGCATTTCAAACCTGTGATGCTGGACGCCAATATATTACTAGGGAGCTGTTCTTTCTCATGAGAACTTAATCGCAAATGTAGCAGGGTCAAGCCTGGGAATTAGATTTTACCCCTCTGATGTGTAAGGATTCTACATTCACTCTAGAATTGTTTCTACTGGCAAGAAATTATTCTTGACGATACATTTTTCTACTGCTCTCCTCAGGTATATTTCTTATTTACCCCTCGCTCACATCTACGAGAGAGCTAACCAGGTTGCGTTGCTTCATAATGGTGTTGCCATTGGATTCTACCAAGGGGTATGCATATCTGAAACTATTTAGGATGATAGCCTTACAGTACGTTGCTTTTCTTTTTGCTTGAAGAACTACACAATTGGTATTACAATTTTTGATATGGATTCAGAAATTAACTGTTTTTACAAGTGCTTGAACATCGGTATGCAAAGGAGTATAGGACATCCAGTGCAATGCACATTTGACGCATTTTCATTATTGAGTATACTGCATAGGTGTTGCTAGTTTCTTCTCTAGTCATTTCTTGCGCTTCTACCTCTTTTGTGTTCTGCTTTCTTGGGCCTTCTGCAATACGCACAAGTTCTTACATAATGTGGTACTGGTACAGTAACTTATTGTCTACATGTTACAGTAATCTTTTACCTTCAATTATGGCTGTTTTCCATCTTTTTGATTACAACGCTACGTTAATTTCCAGGATAATTTGAAGCTGATGGATGATCTGGCTGCTTTGAGACCAACAGTATTTGCAAGTGTTCCTCGGTTATATAACAGAATTTATGCAGCGTAATACAACTATACCAGTATTTAGATATTTTTTGTTTGTTTGTAATTTGTGTTATTACCTCTTGGGTTCCAAACCCAGGCAGTAATCAGCTGATTAGTTGCTATTTTGAGATGAAAGAAAAAAGAAATAGAAACGAAATGGGACTGGGACTGGGACTGGGACTGGATCATCGATTGACTTGTTACTGACTCAGAACCAAGGTCTGGGAAACTACTAAGAAACAACTTTTAGACCATATGAGGTCTCTGCTTGTATTGAAAGCAATCATCACATATCTTACTGGAAAACAAGTGCACAAAACGAAACAAGAGTTTGAAAACTAAAAGGGCAGCTATACAAACGACAAGCTTAAAGATAAGTGGATGCACGCAGGCAATCCGAACAGTAGATTATTGTAAATGGTTTTTGAACCATGTTTCTAGTCGTATCTTCAATGAGGTTATTGTTTCTTCCTTTTTGGTACTGCTAACTAGCTAGATGCCTATTTACAGAATTACAAATGCTGTGAAGGAATCTGGTGGGCTGAAAGAAAGACTGTTTCATACTGCATACAATGCCAAGAGGCAAGCAATTCTTAATGGTAAGAACGGTATGAAGTTTTTTAAAGCAAGTCCCCATACTGTTCGTTATTTGGATATTACTTATGGAAGGCTCTTTCCCTAGAAGTTGAAAAGACTTTTCATATGTCTTATGAACCTATCCAGCTATTTTCTTATACTGTTTCAAGCATTAGTTTCTTATACCTCTTAAAAGTTAACATGTAGACCCTTTCACCACTTGTCATTAGTCTATTTTTTAATTTAATCGAATGTTATGTTGCCTACAAGGATGCCTTGGTAAAATGATCGTTTCTTGCTTTATGCTCATTTTACTTCAAATTGTACTAAAAGATGCAAATTTTACGTCTTCATGCCATCATTTGATCAAAATTTCATCTCCTAATTTATAACAAAGTATTACTTCTATACTTTGTGTAATTAGGACGAAATCCATCGCCAATGTGGGACAAGTTGGTGTTTAACAAAATAAAAGCTAGGCTTGGTGGACGAGTGAGACTCATGACTTCAGGTGCTTCTCCATTGTCATCAGATGTCATGGAATTCTTAAGGATGTAAGCTGACTTGTTTTGAGCTCTCTTGGTGCCGTATGATAGTCATTTGGAACTTTCTTTACTACTAATAGTAAATATTGTTTGTTTCTTATAGATGCTTTGGTGGTGAAGTTCTTGAAGGCTATGGAATGACAGAGACATCTTGTGTCATCTCTACAATGGATATTGGTGATAAGCTAATTGGTCATGTTGGATCCCCAAACCCTTCTTGCGGTAAAGCTCTATGTTTGGATTTCCAAGGATATAATAATATTTGTTTATGTAAAACTTACGCTTATGTTGGCAGAAAATTCTATGAATTCATCTTAGTATATTAACAGTACGTACTACGACAAAATTAGGAGAAAGCCATCATGAAATAGCTGCACTGAAGAAACTTATGCTCTGAGTTGTCGTTATTTTACAATTTATCAATCACGGGTTACTATTGTGCTCAATATGGCTGTCCACGTAGCAAATTCCAATTGTACATTTTGATCTGATGTTCTTCAGAAAGAAAATTAGGTTGGCTTTCGTGTATTGATGTTATTTCTCTTGACACAACTTAAATTATTATTCTATCGCCAAGACTTCATGAAGTTTGTCCTTTTGCATTGCTATTGCTTTCTAATCAAACCCTTTTTTCTTGTTCAGAGGTTAAACTTGTGGATGTCCCAGAAATGAATTATACTTCCGAGGATCAACCATATCCTCGTGGGGAAATCTGTGCTAGGGGACCTATAATTTTCCGTGGCTATTATAAAGATGAAGTTCAAACGTAATTTGCTACCCTTCACTTCTATTTACATTTCTATATTATTTTTCAGTGAGCCAAAATAAATGCATTTGAAAAACTGCAGAAGAGAGGTCATTGATGAAGATGGTTGGTTACACACTGGAGACATAGGTTTGTGGCTGCCTGGAGGGCGTTTAAAAATTATAGATAGGTAAATCTGAATGATGTACTCTTTGGTATTCCAAAATTTCTTTGGACTTGCGATTATATTCGTGTGGATGTGCTTTCATTTAGATTGATGTGTCTAAAGCTTTGAAAAATCAGAAAAATTAGCCAGAAGAATCAAGTGGAAGCCTCAACCATCTGTTTAGATTTTCTAAGTTTTCAACCACTCCAATTCCAAATCAATTAATAGTAGTCTTCTTGTTTGGTCTTTGGGTGGGATATAAGGCACATTCATCTGTGTCCAAACATTCCAGCATCAAACTAATACGTTCACATTAAAACATATTATGAGCTTTAGCCTGTTGATGTAGCAAATACCTAACTGCATTGGGTTACACCTTTGTTTTCCATTTTCTGTCTGTAAATACATTGACTATATTGCAATCACGTGACCACATCGGCATCCCAACTCGCCTGTTGCCACCCCAGCAACTATCGCGATGGCTGGAAGAGGGATCCACCTCTGAGGAGTCAAGGTCTGACTGGGCCAGATCAGCAGAATGCAATATGTGATTAGTGCTGGTGTCATGCAGTGATTGCTTAGACCTGGTGTAATGTGCAACTCACGCCACTTTAGCAGCATAAGGCACTTTACTAATTGATAACATGGTTGCATTGTTTACTACTAATGTTTTCCAAATGCATGCTTAAAAGTAATAGCAGATTTTCAACCTACGAATAAAAGAGCAAACCACAATGGATAATTCACAAAATAACATTAAAATCTTGCTCCATTATTGTAGCATCAAACCTGGTCTTGGCCTTTCATGATGCACTGTATTTCATTTGTATAATTACCTACTCTCTTTCTGGTAATTCTTCTTATGCTATTTAACTAAACATAATTCAATTAAACTCTATTTGGTCTGAAGTTTTCTCCTGAGTTGCTAATTGTTGTATACTTTTCTGGGCTCAAGGAAAAAGAACATTTTCAAGTTAGCTCAAGGAGAGTACATAGCTCCGGAGAAGATCGAGAATGTCTATGCTAAGTGCAAGTTCATTGCTCAATGCTTTGTATATGGTAATAATATTCATGACTCTGTATGAGCTGAAACCATCAAGTACTGTCATGTATACCTAAAGCTGTTAATTTGGATGCAGGTGATAGTTTCAATTCTTCCCTAGTTGCCATTGTAGCAGTTGAACCTGAGGTGTTGAAGGCTTGGGCTGCATCAGAAGGAATTCAGGTAGAGATATCTTAATTGCATTTGTCTCCTACTAAAAACACAGTTTCCACACTGATCCAATTTAAATACATAAACGGAGCATAAATTTTTGGGATGCTGTGGAATATTAGGATGTTGCATCTTCCAGCTTAGGTTCTTACCACTGCGTCATCCGGGCTTTTAAACGGTTTACCTGACGGGAAACACTCGTCTCTTTTTAAAATAGAGCCACAGATAGAAGGTCTAGGTTTGTAAACCCTGTTTATATCCTAAATGCTCTTTCTAACATGTAGTACGAGGACTTAAGACAGCTCTGTGCTGATCCTAGAGCAAGAGCCGCGGTCCTGGCTGACATGGATTCCATCGGAAAGGAAGCGCAGGTATATTCCTTCACTTGGGACCCTTCTGAATGAAAGTGGATTGTCTGTCATCGACGTGCCTTCTTATTATTGACGTCTTTATGCATATCTTACCAGCTAAGAGGTTTTGAATTTGCTAAAGCTGTTACCCTTGTTGCTGAACCATTCACATTGGAAAATGGTCTCCTCACCCCAACTTTCAAGGTAAGCCCATTGGCTTCTGTTGCAGGAGGTTTCAATACTAAAATTCTGACGCACTCCATCGCTATGCTTTTGTAGGTCAAAAGGCCGCAAGCTAAGGCATACTTTGCAAAAGAAATCTCAGATATGTACGCGCAATTGCGAGAGGCAGAGTCAGCTAAGCCGAAGCTATAGTCACTAGTGTAATTGTTAGGAGATAGCCATACGGGTGGATTCTGCAACTGTGGCTATACAAGATCACGAAATAAGTCAAAATCATTTTTACTGACTCGGCAAATAATGATTCCTGCCATGGTCAGGAATCAAGGCGTCTCATCGGAAGGGAGGCAATGCTTGGTGCAGGATGATATATGGTTCCTGTTGTAAAAACATACTTGATGCCCCTTTACATAGTACATGCAGAATTTTTGCCCTTTTTCTCAATAATACATGTGGCTCTGCTCTTATAGACGTGCCACATGAGCCTGAATAGGTGCAATAAAAGGTGCTACTTAATGGAAAAACATTCTGCAGAGCAATTTTGTGTACTACAAATAAATGCAACTGTAGCATTACGGTGAAAGTATAGCGAGAAAAAAAAGCTGTCCATTCTGTACATAAATCTTGTCTCCGTTGAGATAGAATCGAATCGAGCTGATAAGTGACAAAAGGAAGCCACTCTCTCTTAAATTGGAATGAAAATGGTGCATGGTTGAGGAGCACAGATGGCAACGATAAAATCCACGCCATACTAAACCCATACCCGCGTACTGAAATCCGTGCCCGCACCTACGCCCGCAACCCGTCACGGGCACAAAACGACGCCCGTAACCGCTATCCGCGGATATCCGTATACCCGCGGGCACACCCGTGTACTCGCAAGCTCTAGAAAATTAAGCACACATTATATTTCAACAGCAAATAAACACCATTTATTTACGAAAATAAATAAATCTGAGCATATAAATGAACTAGTCTCGTACATGAATACATGATACATCACACAATAACATAAACCCTAAATGAAGTCAGTTTAGAATCCACATGTCAGCCGTTAAATTGGGTTTGGCGGGTTTGCGGATGCGGATATTATTTTTTCAAACCCGTTAGCAGATATCCGTCGGGTTTAAGGTTGTACACCCGTCCGCGCCTGCGGGCATAAATATAAACCCGTATCCGCGCCCATCGGATTTGCTATCCGCAGGCACGCGGATATTTTGTACCGTTACCATCTTTATAAAGAAGACTGAGTACAAAGCACCCAGCTTGTTGATCATACAGTCGCCACCGCGCGCACACACGGGAGGTATATGGCAGGGGAGTTTTTTAAAAAAGGTTAAAAAATTAAATTTGAAAAAGGGATGCCGTTTTGAAAATTTTAGAAAAATGGGTGCCTCCTGCCTGATCAACAGATGGGAGGCGTGGGGCCGGCGACCTCCCGCCCATCCAACGGGCGGGAGGTCCCAAAATTTTTCCTAGGCCCCTCCCGAGGGCCTTTTTGGGAGTAAGAAACTTTTCTTATTCGCGAAGAGGCCCCTGAGGCATCCCGCCCGCCCAACGGGCGGGAAGTTCCCATTTTCTTATTTTTTGTTCGAATTTATATTTTACAAACTATTTAAAATTTATACTTTTTTCAAATATAAGATTTATTCGCCATACTCTTTTGTATACATATAAAATTTTAATTCAATTTTACGAAGAAGATTACTGCATCTAAAACTCGTATGAAGATGGTTAAACGATAATGTTTTGCAACGTAGAATCCAAATATTACGATAGTACGATACATCAACCCATTAAAAATAAAATAGTATCATACAAAAAACAGTTTAAATATATAGAGTCCACCGAACCAGGAGTATCTACTCCGCCTGTTCCGGACCTCGCGCTCTCTTCCTCCCCCCTAATTCTAGGCAGTCGGCGTATGTGCCCCACCGAGTACGTGAGTGCATCTGGAGTACGGTGAGGACGAGGCGGAGGAGGCGCGAGCGTGAACGGGTCATCCTAAGACTGTGGAGCTGTAGCGTCATATGTCTGGGAGGGACCAATGATGTCAGGCCCGGCGCCGCCGCCCACCAACTCCGAGAAACTGACGGAGCCGCCATCCCAGTCGTCCCAGTCCGGCACACCGAATAGACCACCGTGTGCAGAAGCTCCCATCGACCAAACATGTTGAGTATAGCCCTGAGAATACGGAGTAGCTAGCGTCAAACCTGACGGGAGAAACGTTCCTGGAGCATATGTGCCAAACGTTTGAGGATCCATTCTTGTAGGAGGAGGCCCCATTGCCGTCGAGTGCATAACTATAAAAACAAACGAAATTAGTCGTGTAAATCAAAGTTGATCGAAATGGCAATTATAAAGGACTTACAGCCCGAACTGGCGGCAGTACCGCTGGACGCTGCGTGCGGTGCTGCAGAGGTCGACGGGCCAGCTGTGTGCACGTTGGCGGACGCATGAGATGAACTGGAGGCCCCCACATCATCTCTGCTGCGACACGTCAGTGCACGTAACGCTCGCGTCAAGTTGTCATGAATCCGACGAAAGCTCTCTTTGTACTGTGCGTCTGGTACACGTACTCCACGTTCAAACAACGTGATCTGAGATGCAGCTTCGACCTCCGCACAGTTGATCAGATCGATCTGCATGAGTAATGGGAAGCGGAGTAATATTGTTATCGATTTTGTATAGAAAAGATTTAATAATTGAAGTTGCGAAAGACGTACCGCGCCACGCTGCGCCTGATCACGGTACACGAGATACGTGTCCGAGATGGTCGGCGGGTGCTGATGCTCCGCGTCATCAATACGTGAAAGAGTGACGTACGGACGCGTGCGAGTGAGGTACCAGCGGAGGTATGCGCCGTAAGATGCCTCCGTGTGTGGTTGCGGCTCGTCCCACACATCGTCAGGTGCGTCTAGCCACTCTTCTACGTACTCCTACAGCTTGACAACCCAGTTGACTTCGTTGGCAGGATATCCCCTGCGCGAATATCTGTTGCCAATATTTGAAAAACAACATTATTTCATGATAACGGTTATATAATTAATACAAAATGAGTTATCACAAACTTACTCGTGTACGCTGCGCGGCACGGCCTGGAACGCTCTGGGTAGAAGAGGGAAGTGTTGTCATCGCCCGAACTGCCTCATCACTCGCTCGACTTAGTACGGCTCGACGATGATATCGAACACTAGGTTCGCCTTTGTGAGCCAGTACGCCTCGTCACGCATGCAGAGGGAGGATAACCCGTGCGGCGCACGTAACCTGTATATTTTGCATTGTGGTTATAATTGTCGTACAAGCAATACATTCATTAGGTAAAAAAATACAAAGTATCACCTGTTGTAAGCATCTAGGCCCTCAAGGTATGTTTTGGTGATTAATAACAACCATTATTATGACTAATGAGTTTGTGCAGCTTTATAGATCATTATCGCTCATTTGGTCATATGTCAAAAGAGGCTCCTAATTTTCATTATTCAAAAAGGCGATCTCGGCATTCAACTCAATAATATGTCAAGACTAAGGATCTTTCTAGTTCTAAGTGTCATAAGGTTGAGAAGGACACTTAGGTTAGTATAGGTTTTATAGTTTTTGTAGTGATCGCACTATTAAGAGGGGTTTTAGGCTAAGTAACTTGAGCATGGACATGGTCATTTGAAAATGGATGCACACAATGGTCACTCAGGTTTCCAGAAACTCAAATAAATGGTTCTCAACTTATATCTCAAGAATATTTGGATTTCATTCAAGACTCAAATCAGAAAAGGCAAAATCAGGAAAAATCCTTAACACCGGTTTAACCGACGCTTCAACTTTTCTATACGTCGGT
This sequence comes from Panicum hallii, assembly GCF_002211085.1. Taxonomy (NCBI): domain Eukaryota; kingdom Viridiplantae; phylum Streptophyta; class Magnoliopsida; order Poales; family Poaceae; genus Panicum; species Panicum hallii. The sequence continues at coordinate 1,319,181 of NC_038044.1, read as the reverse complement.
TAAATGAAGTCAGCAGAGTCTGGACAAGTCAATACACTGGTTAAACCGATGATATTTGAAATAGGACGCCGGTGCAGTTGTCCAGAGACTTGGTTTTTCAGTTGATCAGTGGACAACTACACTCACCGGTTAAACCGATGATACGTCGGTTAATCTGCCCAAGTTGTAACGGCTAGTTTTCAGAAGGGGTAGTTTACATTCACCGGTTAAACTGACGATGACTATTGGAGGTACGTCGGATTAACCGACGCTACGCAGTTTTCTGGCAGCTTTTTCTCCAACGGCTCTATTCGTGTGAGCTGCCTATATATACCCCTCCAATGGGTCATTTTGCTACTCTTGACATCAGGAAACATCCAAACACTTATATTATAGTCAAGAGCCACCTTGAGCTTCATCATTTCACATACTTGTTCATTCAATCATTCAAGAAGCAAGATTAAGGACTTGAGTAGAGAGAAGCTTGTGTGTATCCGTTCTTGGTGATCGGTTCTTGCTCAAGTGAAGGCCTTAGCTTGTTACTCTTGGTGATTGGCATCACCTAGGCAATCTTGGTGATCGAGGTGATTCTTGCGGAGCTTGCCAAGGATTGTGGGAGCCCGGAGAAGAAGATTGTACGTGGCTTGATCTCCACCACACCGGGATGGTGAACGGAGACTCTTAGTGAGCACCCTCGTCTTGGTGACTTGGGAGGTGACAAAACTCTTTGTGAGTGTCACAACGTGGATTAGGGGTGTGTGCCAACACATCTATACCATGATTCAAGCGATGATGAAGAAGAGGAGAGGAAGAACAAAAACAAGAGATTTGGGAAGAAGAAGACCCATGACAAGAAGACCAAGCTCTTCCCAAAGAAGAAAGGGCACACCAAGAAAAGTTTCTTGGTGGAAAAACAAGAGTGGGTGACCGATGTCTCATCAAGCGAAGACTCAAATGATGAAGAAGACATCGTCACCATCGCCCTCACCAATGAAGAACCACCACTACCTCCGCCTCCTATGTGCCTCATGGCAAAAGGTAACACCAAGGTATGTGAGGTAGATAGTGAAGATGATAGTGATGAAGAGTTTGATCCTAATGAATTCACTAACCTTATCAATGAGTATACATCCGTCATCAAGAGGGAAAAGGGAAAAGTCAAAATTCTTGAGAGCACTCATGCCAAGTTAGAGCTTGCCCACTCCGACTTACTTGGTAAGTGCAATGACTTGCTCAAAAAACACAATGAGTCACTTGTACTTGCTAAGCAAGTTGAAAAAAGCCACAAAAAGCTCAAACAAGAGCATAGGGAGTTGGCTCACAAATATCAAGAACTTGAATTTGCCTATGAAGTTATTGACCCAAGTCTTGAGAAATTTGCTCATGAAAAGGTCAATGATTCTACTTCATGTGATGACCTACTCATTGATGCATATGCCACTAATGTTGTGCCCAAGTTTGCTCCTTCTAGGGAAAAGGAATTGATGGATCAAGTGGCAAGCCTCAAGAGTAGTGTAGAGAAACTCTCAAGAGGAGAATACATCCACAAGGAGATTCTCTTCAACAATGCCCGTGACTATGGCAAGAGAGGTCTTGGTTCATTTCCGGAGCCAAACATGGCTACAACTCCTTCTCCGGAGATCAAGACAAGCTTCATCAAGGAAGTTGGTTCATATTGCCAACATTGCCAAGTCACCGGGCACCACACTAGGGAGTGCACTTTACCATCACGTCCTCTTCCTAACTTACCCAAGAATTACTCATCAATGTTCCAAAATAACCATTTTTTCTTGAGTAAAGTGAAGGGCAAGGTGAAAGCCAAGTTCATTGGCAAAATTGCTAAGGAGTCGAAGAAGAAGCTCCCCAAGCAACTTTGGGTCCCAAAAGCTCTTGTCACACATATGCAAGGCCCAAAGCTTGTTTGGGTTCCTAAAACTCAAAAATGAATTCTCATGTGTGTAGGTGAACTACAAAGCCGGTGGAAAATATTGGGTACTTGATAGCGGTTGCTCTCAACACATGCCCGGCAATGATAGCATGTTCACCTCTCTTGAAGACCCCGGCGATCATGAACATGTCACCTATGGTGATAACTCAAGGGGGAAAGTCTTAGATTTGGATAGAATTGCAATTTCAAAAGATTTATGTATTTCAAATGTCTTGTTTGTAGAAGCACTTAGTTTTAATCTTATTTCTATTGCTCAATTATGTAATCTTGGACTAACGTGTGTCTTTGACAAGAATGGTGTTGTAGTAACTCATGAAAAAGACAAGTCATTGGTATTCACGGGGTTTAGGCATGGCAACATCTATTTGGTGGATTTCTCTTCAAAGCAAACAAGCACCATGACTTGCCTCTTCACCAAGTCGTCTCTTGGGTGGCTTTGGCATAGAAGAATTGCTCATATTGGCATGAGCAACCTCAATAAAGCCCACAAGAGAGGGATGATCACCGGCGTAAAGGACGTCACTTTTGACAAGAACAAGCTATGCAAAGCATGTCAAGCCGGGAAGCAAGTTGCAACACATCATCCTATCAAGACGATGTTGTCTACTTCCAAGCCGCTCGAGCTACTACACATGGATCTTTTTGGTCCAACTTCATACAAGAGCATTGGTGGTAACCTCTATTGCCTAGTAATCGTTGATGATTTTCACGCTACACTTGGGTCATGTTTCTAGGCGATAAGCGTGAAACTCCGGAGATCTTCAAGACATTTGCAAGAAAAGCTCAAACGGAATACAATTCCCCAATTGTGAAGATCCGGAGTGACAACGGCACCGAGTTCAAGAATACAAAGATTGAAGAATGGTGCGATGAAGAGGGAGTCAAACATGAGTTTTCCGCCACCTACACGCCTCAACAAAATGGAGTGGTGGAAAGAAAGAACAAGACACTCATCACCCTAGCAAGAGCAATATTGGATGATTATGGTACGTCCGAGAAGTTTTGGGCGGAAGCAATCAACACGGCATGTCATGCATCCAACCGAGTGTATCCTCACCGACTCCTCGAGAAAACTCCATATGAGCTCATCACCGGGAGGAAACCAAATATATCATACTTTCGAGTCTTTGGTTGCAAATGCTTCATCTATAAGAAGAAAAGGCTCGGTAAGTTTGAGAGTAGATGTGATGAAGGTTTCTTTCTTGGTTATGCATCAAACTCCAAAGCATATAGAGTATTCAATCAAACCTCCGGGTTAGTTGAAGAAACATGTGATGTGGAGTTTGATAAATCTAATGGCTCCCAAGAGGAGGTTGTTGGTTATGAAAATGTAGGGGATGAAGAGATTGAAGAAGCCTTGAAGAAGATGTCCATAGGGGATATCAAGCCGGAGGAGGTGCATGAAGGCAATGATCAAGGGGAGGACCTTCCTCATCTTCGCCAAACATCTTCACGGCACCCCAAGTGGATGAAGATCAAGATAAAGTTGATCCACTACCTCAAGATAATGTGTCAACGCCAACACCCCAAGTCCAAGAACAAGAAGAGCAAAATGTTCCATCACAAGCACAAGTCACCCATGATCCACCCCTACAAGCATCCACGCAAATACCGCTAGTGAAGTATGGTCGCATCTCCAAGGATCATCCGATTGGTCAAATCATTGGTAGTCCTTCCAAAGGAGTAAGAATTCGCTCTAAGCATGCTTCATTTTGCGAACACCACTCGTTTGTTTCTTGTGTTGAACCCACTAGCATAGAGGAAGCGCTAGAGGACTCGGATTGGGTGATGGCCATGCAAGAAGAATTGAACAATTTCACCCGCAACGAAGTTTGGGTCCTCGAAGCTCCTCCGAAAGACAAGAACATCATCGGCACAAAGTGGGTCTTTCGAAACAAGCAAGATGAACATGGGGTGGTGGTACGCAACAAAGCAAGACTTGTGGCAAAAGGGTTTTCTCAAGTCGAAGGTTTGGATTTTGGTGAAACTTTTGCTCCGGTCGCAAGACTTGAAGCTATCCGCATCCTTCTTGCTTACTCTTCACATCATAACATCAAGTTATATCAAATGGATGTGAAAAGTGCATTCTTAAATGGCTTTATTAACGAACTTATTTATGTTGAGCAACCTCCCGGATTTGAAGATCCGAGCAATTCTAATCATGTTTATAGGTTGCATAAGGCACTCTATGGGTTCAAACAAGCTCCAAGGGCTTGGTATGAGAGGCTTCGTGACTTCCTAATCATGCAAGGCTTCAAGATCGGGAGGGTGGACACCACTTTGTTCACAAAAGATGTCAACGGGGATCTTTTCATTTGTCAAATTTATGTTGATGATATTATCTTTGGCTCAACTAATGATTTACTAAGCCATGAATTTGCTACCATGATGTCTAGGGAATTCGAGATGTCCATGATTGGCGAATTGACTTTCTTCCTTGGTTTTCAAGTCAAACAAATGAGGGAAGGGACATTCATCTATCAAGAAAAATATACTAAAGATATCTTGAAAAAGTTCAAGATGGATGAATGCAAGCCAATCAAGACACCCATGGCTACAAATGGGCATCTCGACTTGGATATGGACGGTAAATCGGTTGATCAATCTCTCTATCGTTCTATGATAGGGTCTTTGCTTTACCTTACCGCATCTAGGCCCGATATAATGTTTAGTGTGTGCTTGTGTGCCCGTTTTCAAGCTAACCCTAAGGAATCACACCTTTCGGCTGTGAATAGGATCCTTCTATATCTCAAGCACACCCCTAGCATAGGCTTGTGGTACCCCAAAGGCACTAGCTTAGATCTCTTGGGATACTCGGATTCGGATTTTGCCGGAAGCCGTGTGGATCGCAAGAGTACCTCCGGGGGTTGCCACTTGCTTGGGCGTTCTCTAGTTTCTTGGTCGAGTAAGAAGCAAAATTCCGTGGCTTTGTCCACCGCGGAAGCGGAATATATAGCGGCCGGTGCATGTTGTGCCCAAATTCTATATATGAAGCAAACCCTTTTGGACTTTGGTGTGAAATTAGATAGGATACCACTCCTTTGTGACAATGAAAGTGCCGTAAAAATTGCCAAGAATCCGGTTCAACACTCTCGCACAAAGCACATTGATATTCGCCATCACTTCTTGCGTGATCACGAAGCCAAGGGGGACATTTCCCTTCAAGGTGTGAGATCCGAGGAGCAATTGGCTGATATTTTCACAAAACCTTTAGACGAGAGTACTTTTGTCAGGCTAAGGAATGAGCTTAATGTGTTAGATGCGGCAAACGTCATGTAAGTTGCCATGTCATATAGAAAAATGCATACATATAGGACACTTGTCTAACCATGGTAAGATAGTGATGAGCAAGGGTTTAGCTAGAGGTGGTGGTCCACTTGTTTTCCTTTAGGCTTGTAGAAAGGCTCATCATGATGAAGCTTCCCGTGGGTTCAAACTTGACAAGCAGAATTTAAATTCTTGCCATGCATTTCTTGTCATATAGATGTGCACTTCATGTTTACCTTACTTTCGCATGTGGTTATAGCTTGCATCATCATTGCATGCGTAAGGGTCACAAAGGAGATCACTTGATGAAAATGAGACTTGTTTTATATACAACATCTTAATTCATGAAAAGTGAAAAGAATAAAGTGTTAGTTGCGTTATTGCCTAGTGAGCAATGTCATGAATATGAAGCTTTCCTTCTTCAATATTCCAACGACATAGCTCATACATTTTAATTTGGCGCTTTGTCTCTCTTGCGACTTTTCTTTGGTTTTGAAAAGAAAAATTATTTAAGCTAGTAAGCTATCCTATTTACTTTGAGGGGTAAAGTCGCCTATGCAAATCCATTAACTTGAGTTTATTTGAATTTTATAAGTTCATTGGACTTAGCATAGAAGAGTGAGCTGAGAGAGGGTTTTTGGCATTACCGGTTAAACCGACGCTCAATGGATTATTTCTCATCGGTTTATCCGGCGTTACTAAGTTTCAGCTACAGCTCAGTCATTTCAAGTGATCAACCGGTGTATACAAAGTTCGCAGCATCGGATCAACCGGTGAACATATCACCATTCTGACCTGAAAATCAACTGTTGTTTGCGTCGTTCAACCGACGAGTTCATTTTTAGGAGCATCGGTTCAACCGGTGTACAGAAGCAGATTTGGTAGAGTCCCTGTTAAACTACACCGACGCAATCAACCGGCGTTCAAATACCTAAGCGTCGGATCAACCGGCGATAAGAAAATCCGCGGGGTCCACCTGTCATATAACTCTCTTCACGCTCGCTACCGCCTGCGCGTCTTCACTCTCCGCCACCCCCTCGCCTTCGCCGTCACCTCCGCCACCGCGCCGCCTTGTGCCGCCCGTGCGCGCCACCGTTCGCCACCGTCCGCCGCCCGCGCTATCTGCACCGCAACCGTGCACCACCGCCGTCTGCCGCCCGCGCAATCGCACCACCGCCATTCGCGCGCCGCCGCCGTCTGCCGCCCACGCGCAACCGCGCCGCCGCCCGTGCGCATTGCAGCTCCCTTGCCGTCGCCGTCCGCGTGACTTCTGCACCTCCACCGCACTGCCGCCGCCTGTGCTCGCACGCCTTTCTCACCGCTATCGCCATCGCCTTGCGCTGCCCGCGAGCAGCCACTGCCATTGCCGCTGTTTTGCGCCGCCCGTCACTGCACCGCCCGCACGCCAACGCGCCGCCGCGTTCTTGCCACTCCCTGTGTCATGATGGGCCGTGAGAAGAGAAAGGGGAAGGAAATTGTGGTCGAGGAGCCCGCTCGCAAGCGGACCCGTGCAGCGAGAGAGGCCGAGAGGGCCGAGATGGTGGCTAAGGCCGCCGAGGAGCAGGCATCAGGCCGTGCTCGTCCGTTCGCGATCAGGGATACGCCAGTCAGGGGCAGAGGCAGAGGTAGAGGTATGGGCAGAGTCAGAGGTGCCAGAGCCACCAGAGCCACGGCAGCAGCAGCAGCAGCAGAGTCAGATCAGTCACCTTCAGCTGCAGAGACAGATTGAGATACAGAGGGAGAGCAGTCTGAGTAGTCACAGGGGCAGAGCACACAGTCACCGACTCTACGACGTTCTGGCCGCACCCGGCAGACGTCCCCCGCAGGTGACACTTCGCCCGCGACCGAGCGTCGCACCGGACCGAGGACGCGAGGAGGTCACCAGCCTCAGGAGCCTCACAGGTCCGCAGCAGCAGCAGCAGCTCGTCGAGCCGAGGCCCTAGCGGCCGAGCACGCAGTGTTCCGCATGGACACTGTCGTGCGTCTGGAGCCAGGTGTGCTGCTCAGAACTTGACCAAGGCCAATGCGGCGAAGGTCAAGAGGCTCAGGTGGAGTGTTCAGGAGGAGGAGTGGTTCCCAGTGACACGTGACAGCAGGGTCGACCGTAGATTCTGGACACTTCTTCAGGCCAGTTTCTATGAGACCTACCAGAGGCGGGGCCACAGGATCTTCCCGCACAGAGTGCTTGACTGGGTGTCCCTGAAGACAGCCGCAGGGGGAGCAGATGTCAGAGAGCACTTTGCTCACTTCAGGGGGCTGCCTAGGTTGCTTTCGATTGAGCGGAACAGATATATTGAGGATTGGGTTCGAGTTTTCTACGCCACAGCTTGGATAGCCCCAGAGCGCAGAGCAGTACACTTCATGTTTGGAGGCCAGGTCTTTGGTCTGTCCAGGGCTACACTTGCAGGGATTCTTGGAGTTGACTTGGTTGACGTCTCCCTGCACGAGATGGTTTATGGTGATGCAGATCCACCGCGCAGAGCCATGATTGGCGGGATTGCACCTTCTCACGAGGCGATCTCTCAGTGCTTCCGCCAGCCGTTTCCGGCCTCCTACGCCAAAGTTCCCAGCCTGCTGACCCCAGAGGCATACACAGTTCACATGGCACTCCTGAGGACTTTGCTCCTAAGGAGTGGCTACCCAGAGGGGTTTACAGGTCTGCAGCAGCTACTGCTTCTTCATATACTCACTCACGAGCCGTTTGACATAGTTGACTTTATCTTGGCTGAGATTGAGGATGTCATCACTGACGGGATGGGTGTTGTACGACAGTTTCCATATGCTCACTGGATCAGTTTTATCTGTTCTATGATTGTGCCAGCTGAGTCATCTGTCAGTGCAGTCTACCGACAGGACGAGGTTCCTTGGTTTCCAGTTTACCGTCCGACAACACCTTCGGACCGGAGGAGAGGCAGACAGGCAGATCGAGCTGCTATGGCACAATTGACACCCGAGGCACAGGCTCGTGTGGCACAGGAGGATGAGGCACTGCTTGCCGCCGAGGCACAGCTTCCCGGATGAGAGGATGAGATACACTGGTCCGATCTTGAGTCAGACTCCTCCGAGGATGAGGAGTACTTCCCTGCACCAGCCCCAGCTAGTCATGATCATGAGGTAGGGGGGTCCGGAGAGCCAGCTCCAGTGTCAGCCGCTACTGCTACTGTTTCAGAGTCCTAGGTGTCTCAGCCGTCTGAGCTCACCGCACTTCTTCAGCAGCTAGTGACACAGCAGAGAGAGGACCGTTGTGCACAGGAGGAGGCCAGGAGAGCCCATGAGGCCCAGCTTGCAGCCATACAGAGAGAGGCTGCCCGAGAGCGAGCTGCTACCGAGGAGCGCTTTGTCGGACTTATTGATAGAGTATCTCAGAGGACAGACGCTCAGTTCCAGCAGATGCAGCAGGGCATGATGGCGATGTTCGGGATGATCTCACAACTGTACTCTCACACCGGACTCGCCCCGCAGCAGCCAGGTCAGCCAGGCCTTCAGGGTGTTGGAGCACCTCCACTTGCCCTTACACCTGCTCCAGCCTCTACTGCTCCAGCTACCTCAGCGACCCCGGAGACCTTGTTCTCGATGTCTGCACTACTTGGGTCTGCGGGTCGTCCTTTCTTCTCACCACTGCCAACAACTTCACTCTTCCAGGAGTCTCCTTCTGCCGTGCAGACAGTCGCCCTCCCAGTCGTACCACCGCCACTACACTCAGGGGGAGGTAGAGAGGGTTCCTTACTTCAGCAGACGTCACAGCCGGCAGCTTCAACACTTACTACTTCAGATGTTGATACATCTTCTGCTGAGCCGGTTACTACCTCCACGGACCTTCTTCCAGGCAGTGCCAGCACGAGAGCCTCGACGACAGCTACACCTCCAGTCAGCTCAGCTCCAGCAGGCAGTTCTGACCAGCAGCTCCCGTCCGTCACTGAGGATCCACCGTCCGACGACGACGATGACGACGACCCGGACCGTTTTCTTGCCGTACCACGTCAGCCGGATTAGTAGCTCGCTCCTTTTTGTGCTTTGATGCCAAAGGGGGAGAGGGAGTGAGAGTCAGGGGGAGGGTAGAGTTAGAGAGAGCTCGTGATCAGGACTTTGATGTTTCATATTGTATCACATTTGGTGTTAGTTCATGGATATGTACATTTGTCGTTTGAGTATGCTGCGTTTTGAGACATATCTATGGATTTCGTTTGAGCCGTTGAGCTCTTTGATTCTCTCTTTCTGAGTTTGCTTGTGTTTATTCTTGCCTTATCTTTCTCGCTCCCTCGTTATTTATGTTTGTGTTGTCATCAATCACCAAAAAGGGGGAGATTGTAAGCATCTAGGCCCTCAAGGTATGTTTTGGTGATTAATAACAACCATTATTGTGACTAATGAGTTTGTGCAGCTTTATAGATCATTATCGCTCATTTGGTCATATGTCAAAAGAGGCTCCTAATTTTCATTATTCAAAAAGACGATCTCGGCATTCAACTCAATAATATGTCAAGACTAAGGATCTTTCTAGTCCTAAGTGTCATAAGGTTGAGAAGGACACTTAGGTTAGTATAGGTTTTATAGTTTTTGTAGTGATCGCACTATTAAGAGGGGTTTTAGGCTAAGTAACTTGAGCATGGACATGGTCATTTGAAAATGGATGCACACAATGGTCACTCAGGTTTCCAGAAGCTCAAATAAATGGTTCTCAACTTATATCTCAAGAATATTTGGATTTCATTCAAGACTCAAATCAGAAAAGGCAAAATCAGGAAAAATCCTTAACACCGGTTTAACCGACGCTTCAACTTTTTTATACGTCGGTTAAACGAAGTCAGCAGAGTCTGGACAAGTCAATACACCGGTTAAACCGACGATATTTGAAATGGGACGTCGGTGCAGTTGTCCAGAGACTTGGTTTTTCAGTTGATCAGTGGACAACTACACTCACCGGTTAAACCGATGATACGTCGGTTAATCTGCCCAAGTTGTAACGGCTAGTTTTCAGAAGGGGTAGTTTACATTCACCGGTTAAACTAACGATGACTATTGGAGGTACGTCGGATTAACCGACGCTACGCAGTTTTCTGGCAGCTTTTTCTCCAACGGCTCTATTCGTGTGAGCTGCCTATATATACCCCTCCAATGGGTCATTTTGCTACTCTTGACACCAGGCAACATCCAAACACTCATACTATAGTCAAGAGCCACCTTGAGCTTCATCATTTCACATACTTATTCATTCAATCATTCAAGAAGCAAGATTAAGGACTTGAGTAGAGAGAAGCTTGTGTGCATCCGTTCTTGGTGATCGGTTCTTACTCAAGTGAAGGCCTTAGCTTGTTACTCTTGGTGATTGGCATCACCTAGGCGATCTTGGTGATCGAGGTGATTCTTGCGGAGCTTGCCAAGGATTGTGGGAGCCCGGAGAAGAAGATTGTACGTGGCTTGATCTCCACCACACCGAGATGGTGAACGGAGACTCTTAGTGAGCACCCTCGTCTTGGTGACTTGGGAGGTGACAAAACTCTTTGTGAGTGTCACAACATGGATTAGGGGTGTGTGCCAACACATCGATACCACGGGAAAAAATCCGGTTGTCTCTTGTCCACTTTATTTATTCAAGCATTATCTTTTATGCAATTTATTCATGTGCTTGATTTAGGGATCATTACTTTGCTCTACCTTGCTAGGCTTTACCTCTTTTTATCCTTCCTAGCTTGCGTAGGTAGTTGAGTTACCCGGTTGGTGAATTGGTGCCTTTCTAGCTTTGCATAGGTTAAGGTTGCTTTACCTCGTTTTAGAAATTGAAAAAGGCCCAATTCACCCCCCTCTTGGTCCATCGATCCTTTCACCTGTCAAGCCAGCAGTCATCCAGGTGCAACAATTCCTTTGCTACACGAGGGCGCAACTCGTGAAGCTGCTGCCCCTCCACCGCTGCCAGGTACGACCTGTGCCGTTCGTCGGTGTTCGTGTCAAGGAGCTCCGGTGTCTGCACCATATCTGCATGAAAAATAAAACTATTCAAAATATAAGTACCCTAAGAAATATTTCTAAAAACTATTAAAAATAGTAAAAACTATTCAAAATATAACTACCCTAAGAAATATTCCTACAAACAATTGAAAATAGTAAAAACTATTCAAAATATAACTATCCTAAAAAATATATCTAAAAACTATTCAAAATAGTAAAAACTATTCAAAGTATAACTACCCTAAGAAATATTTCTAAAAACTATTAAAAATACTAAAATCTATTCAAAATATAACTACCCTAAGAAATATTTCTAAAAACTATTGAAAATACTAAAAACTATTCAAAGTATAACTAACCTAAGAAATATTTCTAAAAACTATTCAAAATATAACTACCCTAAGAAATTTTTCTAAAAACTATTCAAAATACCATAAACTATTCAAAATATAACTACCCTAAGAAATATTCCTAAAAACTATTGAAAATACTAAAAACTATTCAAAATATAACTACCCTAAGAAATATTTCTAAAAGCTATTGAAAATACTAAAAACTATTCAAAATATAACAACCCTAACAAATATTCCTAAAAACAATTGAAAATACTAAAAACTATTCAAAATATAACTTCTCTAAGAAATATTTTCTAGATTATAGTTATTTTCAAGTAATTATACGACTAGAACGAGAATATACCTCCAAACCGACATGTGAATAATATGGGAATATACCTCCAAACCTTCTCTCCTCTCTTCCTCTTCTCTCTTTCTTTTTTTTCTTGATTTTTTCTGAGTAATATGGGAATTTGGGGTAGGTGGGGGCTTAAATAGTGGTGGTGGAACGTCCCGCCCGTTGGGCGGGCAGGATGCCCCTCCGAATAACCTCCCGCCCGTTGGGAGGGCGGGATGCCCCTCGGGGAACCTCCCGCCCGTTGGAGGGGCGGGATGCTGCCGCAGCCGCGTCAAGGGGGCCTTTTCGCGAATAAGAAAAATTTCTTATTCGCGAAGAGGCTCTTGGGAGGGGCCTGGCAAAAATTTTGCCACCTCCCGCCCGTTGGATAGGTGGGAGGTCGCCGGCCCACGCCTCCCGCCCGTTGATCGGACGGGAGGCACCCATTTTTCGAAATTTTCCAAACGGCACCTTTTTCGAATTTAATTCTTTTAACCCCTTTTTTAAAAAAGTTCTATGGCAGGGTCGTGCGACCCATGAACCCACAGGCCCGTTCGGTCCTGCCTGAATCCCCTTGGCCCAGCCCAACGAGAAAATGAGCCCGACCCGTTCAAGAGCGAGAAGGTCTGATTAGCCTTCAAATGCCCCCACGCACCGGCACTGCGGCACGCCGCACACGACACGACACAACCACTTCTCCTCTCTCTCCCAGTCTCTCCCCTCTCGCCTCCGCTGCCTTCTCCCCCAAGTCCCACCCCACTTCGCGGCCTCCGCCACCTCCTGCCGCAGGTACGCGCCGCCGCTCGTGCGTGTCGCACTCGCGGCGCTTGCGCCTAACCTCTCCCCCGGTTACCGACCGCACCGCAGGCGCGGATTCAATTTGTTCGCAGCGATGGCGCCGTCCAGGCACGCGGACGAGGGCGGGCAGCTCCAGCTCATGGAGGCCGACAGGGTCGACGAGGAGGAGGAGTGCTTCGAGTCCATCGACAAGCGTAAGCCGCGCCATCTCCCCTCTCTTCTCACCATCCACATTACTTGCTCTCGTCGTCCCGTGCGCGCGCGCCCGCGTTGTCCACTCTACCACCCTGGTCGCGCTCCAGTCTCCGGACTCCGGTTACGGCGGATCGCTTCCGTGAGCATACCGCGCTTTGACATTTAGGGTTTATTTCGGGAATTTCCGTCCGAATTGGTGTTGTGTGAAGTCGTTGTGATTTGAACTTGGTCTCGGCTTGTGTTTGGTTTTCGTTGCGTGTGCGTGGTTGTTTCGCGCTTCTTCCGATTTCCCCAAAATTTCGATTGCTTCGGGAATCAACTAGCGTTACATCGTGGCCTAGATTATTCGTGGGATTAGTATTCCTCACGTTTGATCTTCGTTCTGATCAGTGTGTGCTAACGCTGGTTCTGCACACAGATTGATCTGAATTTAGCCTTAATCTGACTTCATGAGTTTATTCTATCACGATATTCAGCCAGCCAAAGTCATTTGAAGGCAGTTCTGAGTTCGAGACGAAGAAGTGGATGGTGTCTTCACTCTTTGTTCTCTCTGTTACTAGCTGTCGTTCAAGTCTGGGAGGTCGTCTATCTTGTTGCATCTGTGAACTCCTTTTTGTTTCTGTGAGAGTGTGAGTTGTCGAGACAATGTACCGCGGGAATCCTGGGAGTAGTTCTTTCTGTTTAGACCATCTAGCTTGAATCAGATGTGTAAATGGTGCTAGGCTCTCTCCCCTCCTTTTTTCTATCTAGCTGTTGGCTTGTAGTACCTCGAACTTCTGGAATTTCCGTTTGCATGGATGGAAACGGGGTTGAGCCTCATCTCGAAAAAGTAACCATTACGAAGGTGATTTCAGATTTGGTACACTTGGGGGCACATGGGTTTAAACTTGAGTTCATATTTGGTTTCACAATGATTCACGTTGTGTTTTGTTCTCTGTTGCATCGTCCTACATTTATTAATATTGAGTTCTCAGCACAAGTCCTGCAGTACATCTAATCTGTTGTGCATCTGTTGGCACAGTGATCTCTCAAGGGATAAACGCAGGAGATGTCAAGAAGCTGCAGGATGCAGGAATTTACACTTGCAATGGCCTAATGATGCATACCAAGAAGGTTCTGAAGTGCATCCCAAAATCTGAATTTTTTGTTGCATGGCGTGCTTAAATTGATATCTTATTTGTGGCACCTGCTTGCTTTTGTTTGTTCAATAGTCTAAACATAGGACTAATATCGTTCTATTTTACAAATCATCTTGCAGAGCCTTACAGGAATCAAAGGTTTATCTGAAGCTAAAGTTGATAAGATCTGCGAGGCAGCTGAAAAAATTCTGGTATGATCATTTAAATTTATTTTCCCTAAAACTTCCATGCAATCAGGTTTGTATGATGTGGTATCCTGAAATTGCCTTCTTGTTTGTTTGTCACAGAGCCAGGGCTTCATGACAGGAAGTGATCTCCTTCTTAAGGTAAGAAAGTTGGATTTAAGCTACTAGTCAGTGTACAGTTTACCAGTTTGGTGCTGTCTGATGACCAATGCTTGTACCATGTAAACTAACTAACAAAAGGTTGATTGCTTACTGAATCTGCTTTGGCTCTTTCAAATTTCAATTACTTCTGATACTTATTTCCCTTTAAGGTTGTTTGATTTATTCTTATTTTGAAGCGGAAGTCTGTTGTCCGGATTACAACTGGGAGCCAGGCACTTGATGAGCTACTTGGCGGTAATATGTCTCTTATCTTAATCTGTTCTATGATTAGTCATGCCATTATATTAATCTAATAAATGGAAATGTGTTAAATTCGAAGGAGGGATTGAAACACTTTGCATCACAGAGGCATTTGGGGAGTTCCGGTACGTAGATGTTCTTGCCCCTGTTATTTCTTTTCCTCTGAATGACTGCTGCAGGAGCCTGTACTATGTGTATGGCTGCTATTTATGATATGGGGGCTATGTAGTTGGGCCTACCTCAGATATGAATTAGTATTTAGGCTGATGATAATATGATAGAACCTTTCCAAGCCTCTTGTACCTTCTTTTTCTGTTGCCTCATCTTGCTGAGGTGGTCCTAGCAGTGCTTCTTGCAATTTCTGAACATGCTTTCTGATTTCTTAACATAGCACATGGATACTATTTCCTAACATTTTCCTGATGTGAAGTGATTCTTTTACTAATTGATGAAATTGAGCTGGGACCTGGGATCTCTTTTTTTCCCCTTAAAGGCAGTAGTATCTTAAATAATGCTTTGTAGTATTCTATTGCTGGGAGAAATTTGCCATTGTATACTACACACAGTCATGCACATGCATGCTCATACTAGCAAATGAAAGAAACCTCTCAACTATTTAATGAGAATAGTGACATACTGACAATGATAGTGTTTACCCTTGTTGCACTTTTTCAACTCTTTGTATTTGTGAGTTCGGTTAGCTTTTCAATTTGAAATTTATGTCATCTGCTTGTCCTGCAGGTCAGGGAAGACTCAGTTGGCTCATACTCTCTGTGTCTCCACTCAGGTTCATCCCCATATCAAATTTTGTTGATAGCACATGGACCATCAAACTGTAAAAGTAATGGAATTTGAGGAAACGTAGAAGCAACAGAATAGTTTTCTTATTTCTGATTGATGAAAATGCAGCTTCCAATCCACATGCATGGGGGGAATGGGAAGGTCGCCTACATTGACACTGAGGGAACATTGTATCTTTGGAATTGCATGAGTAATTTGTCAAGCTGATTCTCTCATCGGATTTATATTCATTGCTATTTTCTCCAAACTGCTTCCTTAATGAAGTTTTCAGCCGACCTGAACGCATTGTGCCAATCGCTGAGAGATTTGGGATGGATGCCAACGCTGTTCTTGACAACGTATGAATTACATGCATCTAACATTTCAACATTTCTCATTTCTGCTAACCCATTTCATGACTAATAGGGCTAAGCTGTTTATTTAATTTTACTTCTGTTTCTGGTTAGATCATATACGCTCGTGCATACACCTATGAGCACCAGTACAACTTGCTGCTGGGCCTTGCTGCCAAGATGGCTGAAGAACCTTTCAGGCTTCTGGTAGCCACGGAACTGTAATGTGAATTTAGTTATCATATATCTCAATTGTGCTCATATGGTTCTTTTGTCCTGGAAACAGATTGTGGATTCTGTGATTGCACTGTTCCGTGTTGATTTCAGTGGCAGGGGTGAACTTGCAGAGCGTCAGGTATTTCTCGTCAGTTCATTTTGAGGCCCTTGTAAAAAAGTTGAAGGATTCCATTTTATCTTCTTCTTGCTTATGGGTATCTGGTATGATATTGCAGCAAAAGTTAGCACAGATGCTGTCCCGCCTTACCAAGATTGCTGAGGAGTTCAATGTTGCAGTGTACATCACCAACCAAGGTGAGCTGTTCTGTTTAGCCCTGTATCTATTCCAAGAGGTCATAATAATGAGTTTCAAATCATAATGTGTCTCCTTTTGTGTTCCAGTGATTGCTGATCCAGGTGGTGGCATGTTCATAACTGATCCAAAGAAACCAGCAGGTGGCCACGTGTTGGCGCATGCTGCTACCATCAGATTGATGCTGAGGAAAGGCAAAGGCGAACAGCGTGTCTGCAAGATTTTTGATGCCCCTAACCTTCCTGAGGGAGAAGCTATATCCTTTTGCTTTGATGATATTTATGTTTACTTCTTGAGGTACTGAGTGCCTTCATTTCAAACCTTTCTAAAATCTAGCTAAATTGCCTTGCTTAGACTTGCATAGCAAACTCTTTATGGTAGTGAACGTTACCTGCAAACTGCCATGACTGAAAGGTGAATACGAAACAGCAATCTGATGCCTAGAAGTTTTGTTTCCCTTGACCAACAACACGTTTTCCAGGTTACATCAGGTGGAATAATGGATGCAAAAGACTGATCATCCGCTCAGAGAGTGCTTCCTGTCCTAAGATCTCGTTCAGGCTTCTTTAGTAAAGTCTGCAACATACATCTGTACATCGAGAGAATTTACAGTAGTGCTTCTTCAACATAGAAAAAAGTAGGCAAACTCTATGGTGCTTAGGCCTTCTACTGGGCATTTTTGCACGGAGTTGAGAACATGAGAGATCGAAACAACTGTACCGAGAGGATATGTTTTCTATGAGGTGAACGTCTTAATGTGTTCTTGGCTTCCCAAAAACTAGGCAGAGTATTTGCTATGCAACAGGAGAACATCACTGCGCTTCTTGGTTAGTTTATAACATACAATGAATGAAGGGAAGATAAAAGCTGCTGATGCTAATTTGAGTTTTGGTAGATTGGGCATTGGGGCACAGAGCAACCCAGTACTCGATCATCTTGTTGATTCCAGCTCGAGGCTTTTGGCACCGGCCTGTATGAAAAACGTCCAAATGGGCAGTAGTACGACAGCTGCACGAGCATGATGACCGATGTTAAACACGAGAGCGCCTGCCCATTAAGTTAACGTACTACGAGCTAACACAGCACACGTCTGGGCATATTAAGTTTTTGGCAGCCTGCAAAGGTTCATATCTCAAGGCATCATACATACTACTGTAGTAAGTAATCATTTTCTTATTTGGTTCTGATTTGGGCTCGCATCTGGGAGCCACGCTCCCGCTGGCCAGGCTCAGATACGATAACGGCTTGTTTGGTTGCCTGTATTCATCGAGCCAGGTTGTGAATAGATGTTGTTTGGTTACCCGCACGAGACATGTTGCATGAGGAAAAAATATTATAAACAAATATCATTATAATGTTTATTTTATATTATTATGCTTTGATAGTTCATAGTTTACATCATCAAACATTAATCATCTTTAAAAAATACTAATATTAATTAATATACACTAACCATCTTCTTAATACCGTCATTAGCCGGTGGCCAGCGAGCCAGGCTCGTTGGTGCTTCTTGCATGTGCAGAGCCAGGCTCAGCTTAATCTCCAGGCAACCAAACACCTGCGGGCTGCATCGGGAGAGCCTGGCTGAGCCCTGGTACAACCAATCAGCCCGTAAACACGAGAATCCCGTCGTCCCGTGCTCCGTTTGGTCGCGGCTGCAAAAACCAGCGAATCCGAGGGGCCACATCGACAAAAGGTCACTCCAGCACCGCCGGGCCGCCGTCACCCGCTGTCCTCCAGCCTCCTCCCATCTCCGAGCTGTGCCGGTGCCCCCCGTTCGCCTCTATCGTTTCCCGACGGCCGGACCGCCCTGCCCCCGCCTGTCCGCCTCCGGCCGCGGCGCCGTCCGACGCCGCCGCCGTCTGTCAAGCCTCGTTGTCCCGTTCGCATCATCCGCTGCCATAGCTAACTCTGAGCAGGTACCGTAAGACCGAGTCGCCGAGTACGAGCCCTGAGCCTGTGACCTGGGCCT